>NC_135490.1:2500-602500 GCF_052094955.1 Ictidomys tridecemlineatus | reverse complement strand
GAGAGTCAGTGGTACCGTGCATGAGGTAGATACTGAGCAGAGGACACCGGTGATGGCTGGAGGAGACACCACACTCAGTGGTCCATGGGGACCCATCTGGGTCACCACCAGGGCTCCCCGTCTGCCTCGCCTCCCCCTCCCCTCTAGCCTGAGTCCTGCTGCCAGGCTGGTGATGGTCACCTGCAGTGAACCCGCCGGCTCCATGGGGTTTGAATCCTCCTGGACTGCACAGGGAAGTCTCCAGTTGAGCTAAGGTCTCTCTCCCTCTCCCCCTTGCCAAGGCTGTCCTGCTCACTGGAGACATTCTAGGAATTAGCAGCCACTGCTCCAAACCAAGCAGCAGAGCTCTTAGCAAACTCCTGCATGCTAGGACTCCATTTCCTTCTCTGAGAAATGGAAACAGTGACATGTCGCAGGGTGCTAGAGCAAGAAAGATGTGGGTACCATGCTGTGTGGCACACTGGCCTGGCACAAACGAAATTAAAGTGTCCCAGGCGTGACGGTCGGGAATGTGCTTCCAGCAGAAAAGGCTAGTCTTGCCAGTAGGCTTCCCCTCTACCCCTCAAATGGTTCCAAAAGTCAGTCCCAAGTTGCCTGAAAGCCTACATGAAGCTTCTGCTCATGCCCTGCTGCCTGGTGCTTCTTCAACATCTACTGGAGACATCTACTCCCCACAGCCCTGACACCCCAGGCTCTCCCCAAGTGCCTGCATGCACATCTAGATGATTCCTTAACACCTGGGGCTCTTGGCTCTCCTCTACACACCCCTCCCACAGAGTCTGTTTTGGACCAGTCAGCTCCTGCACTTTGTTTCTTAGAAGATAAACTCTCCACTTTTTATTAATAAAAAACTTCATCATTCATTTCTTCTGTAAGGAATTCAAATGCAATAGAGGTTGGATAAGCAATGATTACTTCAATTAGAGCTTTCAATCTAATGTACTTTTCAACTCTGCATGTACCTGATTTTGATAATAGAGAATTTTGTCCTTCAATTTTTATAAAGCAAGAATATTTATCATCTCCTCTCTTCTTTTACTGACATGTTCTTCAGCACCCAGGCCCTTAGCCAGGTTCAGTGAGCTCTCCCCAGCCACCTTCAGCAGGGCTAAAGAGGTGCCTCAGGTTTGCTCTAGGACCTGAGCATCGCCTGCTCAATGGAGAGGAAAGGATCACAACCATGCACCAGAGAGACCTGGTCCACTTCTGCATGGCCATGTCTCTGCTCTGCCTCTTCACCTGTGCTGTGGACAATGGTCAAGAGGACACCTGTAGCTCTCACAGCTAGATTAGAACCTGCGTCTCTCCTGACTCCCAGCCCACAGGCTATCCCAGCGTGACCACACCTCCTCATGCTCAGCCTGGTAATGGACAAGGATCTGTGTCTTTGTTGGCTGTAAGGAGTCCTATACCCTCCAGACCCTGGATGGAGAGGCACAGAGATCGTCAGGCCTTTGAAGAAAGCTCCCACTGAGAGAAAAACAGAAACCAATGGACTTGGGCTGGGGGCAGCATCTTTGAAGCTTCCTCCTGCTTACCTAGCTTGTTCTGCTCTGCCACAGAGGAGAGAGCAGCAGTTCACAGTCCGTCCAGACTTAGGCAAGGGAGAGCCTTGCTGTGCAGACCTCCCCGGGCACTTGCATTCCCTCAGCCTGAAGTGCCACCTATGAAGCACTCTTCAAGCCAGCTCACTGACAGAGCCACGTCCACCTTGGCCAGCAGGGCTGCAGTGAAGCACCGCCCACCAGGGCTCCCTCGGCAGACATCTACTCCCCACAGCCCTGAGGCCACAAGGTGCCGGCAGCTTCCGCGTGTGGTGAGGGCGGCTTCTCACTGTGTCCCCTGGAGGACAGCGTGCTCTGGACTCTTCCTCTTCTCATGAGGACACTGATCCCATTGCAAGGGCCCTCGTCACCCTGTATGGAGGTCAGGGCCAACTGGTGGGATGACACTCAGTGCACAGCTGCATCTGGAGAGTCTGCAGAGCACAACCACAAGACTCGAATCCACCCCGAAGCCGAAACTCGGCTCACCAGGCATGAGAAAACCAACAGGAGACCCTCTGCTGGATGCTGCCTTCAACTTCAGTGCACTGTCTTCATCAGAACAGGCCACATGACCCAGAAAGGAACAAAAGCTTGGATGCCCCCACTGGGGACCAGAGAAGCCTTCCCCGTGGGACCCAGAAACACACATGCTGGAGTCCATCTTTGCAGACGGGGAAGCCCCTTGGGCTCTGTGCTGTATGTGTCTGCTCCAATTTCTTGTTCTGTGGTTCCTCCAGCAACAAGCCCTCAAGCACACTGGCACAGAGAGTGCGGCCCTGGACACCTGCAGCATGCGCGTAGGTCTCTGTGTCGGCTCACCTTCATCACACTGCTGCCTTGACACAACGGGACACTGGCAGCCATGTGGACATCACCAACAGGACTGCAGGATCCTGTCTGCTGCCTCAGGGGAGCAAGGACACCCAGATGCCCTGGAGTGCACTGGGCCACAGAGTAGCTCCACCAGTGATTGTGCTCCACAGGGACCACCCTCCTAGGAGCCAGCCCCCAGCAGCAGCTCCATCAGAGGACGGAGGGGCTCATATCTGAGCCACCTGAAGGAGGCTGAGCCAGGTGCCCCAGCCCCGCCCTCAGGAAGACTGATTTCCTGTGCAGCTATGCGCCATGAGACCTGTGACACATTTCCATTCTGAGCACTGCTCAGGAACAGAGTGACCTGGGTGGACAGGGTCCTGGTCACCTCCACCCCAAGCACAGAGCCTGCTGCCTGCACACACATCAGCATGTGGGGAGCTGAGGAAGGACGAGCAGTGGACCCAGAAGGAGCCATAAGCACCTGCCGGTGTCCGCCATGTTCCCAGACCCTCAGAGGCCTGGCTGCACGGCTTCTGAGGCAAGCGGATCACATGTGGCCCCAGTGCGATTTTATCTGTTCAAAACCACCCACCTGTTCCCCATCAGCTTTTCCCTGAGACGTCCACCATCTCCCGCCAAGGGCACACGAGTGGTTTCTAGCCCTTGGCCTGTTAGGATCTCCAGGGGCATCTGCCCACACCCCAGCAAGGCAGAATGATGACCCTCAGAGGGAGGCCCTGGGAGCCCAGCCAGGGAAACAGACTTGGAGGGCCAGGACACGCAACGTGGAACAGCAGAAGCCCAGGCAGGGCCACCGTGGCCACCACTCATCTCAGCACTCCCACTCTCCTTGCCTGCAGTGTGCAGATCTGGCACCTGCCTCTCCTTGCTGTCCTCTTAAAAGACCACCTGAGATGAAGGCAGGGCTGCTAGGAGCAATGGGGTAAGGAAAGCCCCGCCTGCTCGCCAGCAGCTTGTGTTCAGGAGAACCTGGCCACTTAGGAAATCAAGACCTGGGCTCCCTCCAGCTGCCCTGTGCTCCAGCGCAGCGGGTGGCCACAGACCAAGAACTTGGAACCACACAGGCTGGGTCTTTAGTCCAGCGACTGCCCCATTGCAGACCACATCATTTTACTCTACAGAACACTTATGTGAGTCTGAACATGACGGAAACCAGCCATGGTGAATTCAGGGCCACGTGGGCCTTCCCCAAACGTGACCAGTCACAGAGCCCAGTGGAAAGCCTGGGAGAGCTACTTTCCCAGAACCAGATCTGAAAAGAATAACTGTCACCGTGCAGTGCTCTGGAGGGGTGAGGCAACCTGGACACAGGCCACCTGGCCTTGGGACAGCCCTCAGCCATGGCCTGCAGCTGCCACAACACAGTCACTCCCCAACATGGAGGGACACGCAGGCCACAGTCCAGGTACTCCAAGCAGCTCCTTTATTCTTGTTAAATAACAGTAACTGCAGTCTCAGAAAATCAAAGGGTTCCAGTTTCATGTTGTAAATGAGTAACCTGCCCAGACCAGCCTGGCCACTGCCTCCCTGACACACTCTGCAGAACACTGGCCGCTCCTGCCAGGGACCCCCTCACTCTCCCTCTGCCAGAGCCGTCTCCCCCCAAAACACACACACATACACAGGCACTCCTCTCCTCTGACTCCCGCACGATGCCCATCTCCCAGGCCGTCTCTTCCCCAAACTCGAGTCTCAGGTTGCCCAGGACACAGCCCTGTGGCTCCCTCTGTCCACGCCATTTCTAAGCAGCTCAGCTAGGCCCTGCATTCACTCTGAAGCCTGGGCTTCCTGTGCTCAGCCCTGTGCTTTCTTTGTCTGGATTTCAGAGCTGCATACCCAGTATCCACCTCTGCAGCCCTGGGATGTCTGACAGGCATCTCAGGACTAACATGCTCCCCCCACTTGCCCTCCCACCTCATGCCACCGCCCTGAGCAACATACATGCAGCCCTTGGGGCCAGGATCCTTGGCCCACTTCCCTCCTCTTCCAGGCCTGTCCTCTACCTGATGCCATCAGGGACCACGTCTCCACCTCTGCTGTCCAGCGACTCCACAGGCTCCTGTGGCCTAGTCTTCACGTAGCACCTGCAGGGCTCTTTGCAACAGTCCTGTTCTATCATGTGCCCATGGCCACCACAGCTCCCCACAACACCTCATCCTTCTAGAGTCGGAAAGCCAGTGCCGGGGGACTGGACTACTAACCCAGCCTGACCCAGACTTCTGCTACACCAGCTCTTCACTGTCCCTTGTGTGCGCCAGGCACACAGCCCAGGGACATTTGCACCTGCTGCAATCTGCCTGGAAAGTCTTTCTCTGGGCATCCCCACAAACAGTTTGCTTTAGGCCTCACCAGAGACACCCCTTAATGGATCACCCTGTCACTGTCCCCTCAGGATGTACCTTGCCACATCTTATGACCAGCTCTCCTTCTGTGCTGCTCAGACGGAAGCTCTGGGAAGCAGGCCTTGTCTGTGAGGTTCTGCTGAACCAGCACTGCTGAAGCAATGGCAGGCTGATACCTGGGTCAGAGACCCTCAGACACAGTCAGATCCCCATCAGGCGGGTGAGGACAGCCCGCGGCATGTAGTATATGAGAGTTCCCTAATGTCACCTCTGCTGGCTGAGCTGCAGAGCGTGGGGTGAAGGATGTCTACTGCAATGGCCAAGAACTTGCCCATGGTGAGATACGGCTGTGGCGCTCAGAGACCCATACAGCCCCGACATCCCACAGTCCTCATCAAGTTCAGCCTCCCCTCCCAGCAGTTCTGTGATGTACGCCACTACTGTTCCCGCTAAGAGGCTGGAGAAGCCGAGGCACCTGGAGTGAGTGGCCTCTCTCCTGGAGATGGCGCCACGCCCTGCAGTCTGATCAGCCTGGGCTCTGAGCCCCCTCATCCTCACTCACAAAGGGTCTTAGATTTCCCCTTAGATTTCCTCTGGGCTGGAAGCACAGAGATCCATCTCTTACTCAGGTGCCCATCTACAGCCAGGGCAGGACCTGAAAGAAAGAGCTGCACTGACCCCTCACTGGCACCCAGGACTCCAGGCAAGGACATGGCACAGAGGCCACACGGTGAGGGGAAGAGCACCCACTATAGGCCACAGAGGAAGAAAAGGGGGAGCCACAGCAGGCCCCCAGCTGCTTCCCAGGGAGAGTGGCCTGAACCCTGGCTCAGAGGAATCACGAGGATCACCACGTTCACAGACACTGGAGCATCACATTCACGAGGACCACCACGTTCACAGACACTGGAGCATCACATTCTCAAAGCAACAAGACTGGCCCTGCAGGTCTGGGCCGCTGACCAAAGTGGTCTTGTCCTGTGGAAGGTGAGAGTCAGAAGGGTCAGGCCTGGCCTCCAGCAGTGTCCCAGAGCCTAGAACAACCCCAGCATGGAGTGGGGGCAGTGGAAACATCATGCAAAAGAATGGACAGTTAACAGAGATGCACAGTCATTGGACTCAGCCACGAACCCACAGCCTCCCCTGACAGAGTTCCCTGACATTTTTCTTGTTTCCTGCTAGAGACAAGAGCACATGCTTGCTCCATCTATTTAATTAAAACTAATTAAATTTATTTGCAGCATAAGAAAACTTGAGAGCACAGACTGCTTGTGACAGAGATCGATCACAAGTGCATGCTTGCTGAATCCTTCATCTTGGCAAGGTTAAGAGGCACCAGATGAGTCTCAGGGCTGTTCCCCAGTATTTGTTTTGCTTGCCATTGAACTTGGGTGTGAAACCATGAAGCCTGCAGGTACTTTTGCAAAATCTCATCAGGGTACCCCTGGCAAATGATGTAGGCTACTAGTGCTACCTGAGACTAAATGTGTTCAGCAGCTGGCCAGGGCTCTACAGGTCTGATCACGTACCCTACAGACTCTGTGCCTGCCGTCTAAGAACATCTCGCCTAAGGTCCTTGTCAGAGCGAGGGGAGAATCTTCAGCTTCAGGTTTCCCTTGGGTGGAGAAGCACTCTATGGTGTCAGAGCCCTGAATCTGGTAACTGCTGTTTGCTGGACCCTAGCCAAGATGGCAAGCAGGACCTGACTGGCACCTGTCCAGCCTGTGTGTCTCAAGGATTTCATGTTCTGCACATCCGTGTCTGGACCAGGAGCAGGTCCAGGCTCCCACCTGTGTCTAGACTCTGTAGCTGCAGAAGATCCCTTCTTTGCCACCAGCCCAGAGGCAGTGTCCCTGCCCCACAGTGCTGCCTCTGCACCGGGGCCACGCACAGTCCAGAGGCCGCCAAGCAAGCTAGCCAGAGGCCACGAGATTAATGCTTATTGTGTTTGTAGGCTTATAATTTATTTCTCCATGTAGATATTTTCTTCTTCCCCTTCTGCTCCCCGGCACCTGATGCCCACCATTCTACTCTGTGTCTCTAAGCCTGGCAACTGCAGGACCCCACAGAAGAGGAATCGTGCAGGGTTCATAGCTTTGTGTCTGGCTTGTTTCCTAAGTCCTCGAGGTCCACTCACACTGCGGCGTGTGTCAGAATTCCACCTTTAAGGCTGAGTGACATTCCATCATACACACCTGCCAGCGGTGTTCATCCCGCCATCTACCCATGGACACTGCCTGGCTCCTCCTCCTGGCTGCTGTGCACAGTCTTCCTTCAAGACTCTGCCTTCAACTCTGCTTTTAGCTCCTGAGCCCTGGGTGCGGGGTTCCGCTGCAGCTTATCACCCTGCACGCCACTGTCTGGGTGCAGTGCTCCAGGCTCCGCATCCCTGCTGTGCCTGCTCGCTGCTTGTCCGCAGCAGCCATCCTCAGAGAGCCAAAGTGGTGTTTGTCTGCAGCATACCACACAGGCCAGGGCAAGGCTCCAAGAGGCTGCCACATCCTGTCCCCTCCAGAGCACCCAAGACTCCTTCAGGGTCTTTTCTGAATTCCTAGGCTGACCTAGGCCACATGACAGTTTTCATGCCCGGGAGTGTTTCAGAACTTTCTTTGCAATGTGACTGCCTGCTTCAAGCCTCCTTATTCATCATTTACACAGAGACCCCAGCCCTCACGACCCCCTCTCTGCTACCAGGGTCAACTGTCTTCTGCAGGCTCTGAGCCCCTGAGCCAATCTCCTCACCTGCTGGGATAGAGGGCTGTCCAGCATGGCCTCAGGGGGTTCCTATGGACAGTGCAGCGGCCTGGATCTTCAGGGGTCCAAGCCAAGCCAAGGCACCATGTGCTGGGCAGAGGAGCCACCAGCAGCTGGCATTGGGCTGCCCCACACCCCAGGGGAGTCCCAGACAGCACCCTGCCACTGCACACCTGACCAGCGGTGCCTACTTGCATTTGGTGCGACTTGACCACTGGTCCTTCTCTGTTTCTCTAACCTTGCACAGCAACTTTCCTCCTGCCTTCCTGCTGACTTATGCTCTGAGCCTTTTTCAAACTGAAGCTTAATGAAAGACCCTTTTGGTCTTCTCCTGCCACATCACTCCTGGTCCCTTCGATTTCTGAATGCTCTACCCACCTGCAGTGCCATGAACTGTGTATGCTAAGGAATGCAGCCTCCTTGGGGAGGGACCATGTCTTCTTTGCTCACAAGTTCTCCTCACAACCTAATCCCAGCCCTGGATAGCAGCAGTTGAGCCTTCAAGCCCTGGACAGGAGAAACTGCCCATGCACTCATGGAGCATCTGGACAGCAACCCTCACCTGGACTCCACCTCTGGAGTAGAGGGTGAGGGCAAGGCGGTAGAGCAGGGACATCAACATGCAAACCCAAGTTACACTGACCTCATGGGGGAGAGAGGAGGAAAACGCCCCAGGAAGGAGCAAGGGACTTTGGGGGCACTCAGGGTCACCGTGGGACCATGCAGAGTAACAGTTGCTGGTCAGATCGGCCAGGAAGAACATTTTGAGGAGAAAGAGCACCATGCACAGAGTCTAGGGTAAGGAGGGGACAGACACTAACATACAAGGGGTGGAGAAGTGGGTGGTGTGCACAGAGCAAGGAATGATGAGGATGGGAAACGCAGGGCTGAGGGTGACAGGCCAGGGAGTGCAGGAGCTGACATGAGGGTCCTGGTGTGGCCACGAGAAACCAGCGCTCATTTCCCCACTGAAACTCCGCATGGGGAACACGACGCTTGGTGGCTGTATGAGGGGAGAAACCGCAGATTTCTTAATGAATAAACTCAACCAGACTGGGGGTATTGATATTTTCCCTGCCATACTTCACAGCTTATCACTGGGAATGAGAGTGACAGATTGTGTGCTACTGATAAAGAGGAAGAGGACCAGAAGCTGTTCATTCACATTTACTTCACTGATGCATTCAAGGGCTCCAACTGCAATTTTACTTCCAAAATATAATAATCTGAGAAAACATAACAGATTCTCAGTCAAATTATAAGGGACAAATGTCTTATATAAAACTGAGCAAGAGGCTGGGCACAGTGGCGCATGCCTGAGATCCCAAAGGCTCGGGAGGCTGAGGCAGGAGAATCACGAGTTCAAATTCAGCCTCAGCAAAAGCAAGGTGCTAAGAACTCAGTGAGACCCTGTCTCCAAATAAAATATTAAAAATAGGGCTGGGGATGTGGCTCAGTGTTCAAGTGCCCCTGAGTTTAATTCCTGCTACCACCTCCCCAAAAATCTAAGCAAGATTAGATTCACAGCCTGGCTGAGTTCATACAGAACCATTATTACTACTGTGAGAGAATTTTAGAGCTCAAAGAAAGGTTTTCTACTAATTTTCTCCAAAGTAAAAGACCCCATCCTAGGTTGCATAATTTTCCTGAGTTGCTTTAAGAAGAAATACTCTACTCTAAAACTTGTGAGCTTAAACGGATGACCATTAGGCATTCTGTAGGTGATTTTTGCAACTCTGTGGATCACTTTAGCTCTGCAAAGAGAGATGGACCTCACTCACTGACTGTTAAGCACCCATCAAGTGGGAGCAACTGCAGCTGCTGGAGACAGTCAACTGTGCCAAAGGGGACAGAGCGACAAGACCCATCACACATTAACACTTTCCATGCCGCACCAGAGTGGAGTTCAAGCATTAGGATTGTGTGTGGACGGGGCGCCTGTCCCAGCTGGAGAGGGCCTCTCTCAGCAGATTCTGAGTCCACTAGTGAGCAGAGCTATCCCCACCAGTGGGACACTCTCCTCAGCAGGGGAGAGACCCCCATCCACAGCCTACCAGCCTGACTGTGTCCTAGGTATGGAATGCAGAGGGGACACTGACCAGGTTGCCGCAGAGAGCAGAATCCTTAGTGTGCACATCAGACGCCACCCTAGGGAACAGCTGTGGGGTCTCATGTGAGGCACAAGCAGACTTGCACCCCAAGTGACCCTAGAGCCAAAGGCCTGAAGAGCTATAGGGAAGAAAATCAGGAGCATGGGATCTGGTTCAGAAGATGCAGCAACAACCAGCCAGAGGGGTGAATGAAGAACCAGCCTGAAGGGAAGAGGTCTAACCAACAAGGGGCCACAAGCACAGGGGCCAGGAGATCACAGCAGGAAGGGGACTTCCTTCCTCCCCACAGGAAGACCAAGGAGGAAACAGGAAGAGGGTCCCATGAGGTCAGGGAGGGCAAGAAGGAGAGGAGGGGCTCTCATGACAGGGTTCGCTGACAGCCAGACCCTCGAGAGGCAGGCTGGGCATCAGAGGAGGCAGTCAAGACAGAAATCTCCACCAGGGAGGAGAGCCAGGGAGGACAGAGCAGTGCTGGACAGGGGCAGAGAAGAAAGTCCAGCCCTGATGGTGCTCAGAGAAACCAGGGCTGGTGCCGGTGGGCTCTGTTTTGTGGGCATTGGCTGCACACACAGCATACACACGAACACACACACACACACACACACGCCCTCTAGCAGCACCAACCCTGAGAAACTCAATTGTGAATGTTGCCAAGTACACAACGACAGATGGGGACACGGGTGCACAGGTGACCAGCACAATCTACCTACACGCCTGGGCATGCAAGGTGGTAGGGAGTGCCCTCAGAGGAAAAGCAGGCCTGGAGTGTGCGCCCTGAGGCAGGTGATGCCTGGGGGGCAGTGAAGGAGCTGGGAGCCAAACTGCTGCCTAGCAGCTAAGGCACACTGAGCACCGGCCTGCACTTCAGAGAATAAACAGGTCAACCCAGACTCCCTTTGTGACCCCTGGTAAACTCTAGATAGCCCTGTCAATGCAGAAAGAAATGATAATAAACATAAGCAAGTTCTTCCCCACACAACCAGGCAGCTGTGGTCAGGAAAGCCCTGGCAGCCCCATGGACCCTTGGCCAGAACCCTCCACTCAGCACTGCACAGGACAGCTGCGTAATGGGACCAAGAGCCGTGTCGGAATGGAAACCTGCACCCTCCTAGACACACTTGTCCCCACCCCTAGAGCTAGGATGGCCCCGCCTTCACGAGGAAGAGGGGCCTACACCAGGACGCCTGCTCTGGACCAGAAGCCTGTGGGCGCTCCTCCCCATTGCCCACGGGCGCTCCTCCCCATTGCCCATGGGTCTGAAACAAAGCCCTCCAGCCGGGTCTCGAACCCCCAGCTCCTCAAGAAGGACTTGTGTCCACTGACTGCACCTTCTCTGTAAACACAGCTGCCCCCACCACTGACATTTCCTCATAAGCATGTGAATACTCTCAAATCCTTCCCGTGGTTAAAAGACAAAAAAATGACTTCCACATGACAGGAAAGCCCCAAATTAACTGCTCCCCACAAAAACGATAACCAAAAAACCCCACTGCCCCCCCTGGAAAGGACCCAAAGGGAAAACAGCAAATGAAGAAAAGTCTATTCAAGAAAATCTGCAAAAAGGGAAAGGCAGGAGGAGTGCAGACTGCTCCCTCTCCCCGCAGCTCAGCAAGGCGGCCTGCATAGGGCAGGACCACGGACACAGAAGCAGGACAAAACGCTCCTGCCAAAGGACCCGTCGCCCCGCCACGGAGTGTGGAGCTGGAGCAGTCTACTCCTGCATGTGCTCACAGGGCAGCCCAGCCTTGGGGAAGGCAGGCTTCAGGTTCAGGCACGGCGTGAAGGCGAGGGTGGGATAAACACTGGAGAGCACCCCTCTCACATCAGAGCAAATTCCAAACAGGGACCTCATTCGATGCCTTCAAAGCAGCCACAGTTTGAGTGGATTCATCAGTAGAGAAAGGTACGCTGGGGTTCTGGGGAAGACATCAGCAATCAGCTGTGATCAGCGGAGACTACCTGCTGGACATGGCCAGGGACAGAGGAAGAGTGGACCACCCACACACTCGTGCCAGGGGCTGGGGCATGTGCGGCCACTTCTTCCTGAGGAGCAACATCAAATTTAGCAATGGGGGTGGCAGTGGGGCATCTGCCCCAAAAATAATCCAGTCAGTCACTAAACAAATAAAGATACAAATCACTACAGCAGAAATGGGAGAAGGGCACCAGAACCAAGACCTGAAAAATAAAGCATTAATCCGACCAGTTTCCAATAAAAAATTACGAGACATGAAACAAGCCCCGAAGTGTGGTCCCCAGATTGGGAAATCAGCAGCCAACACAGGCCACAGCAAACATGTCCGCAGAACCCAGGGACTCCAGGCTGCTTGAGGGGCCCAGGAAAGACAGACATCCTCCAAACAGCCAATGGCAACTCAGGTGCGAAAAGCAAAATAACCAAGGTAGACCCCACTGGAGGGCTCAGCACAGGAGACAAGAATGAAAACACTTGAAAAGAGGTCATCAGAAGTTGTGCAAGCAGAAAGACAGAGAGAGAGAGAGAGAGAGAGAGAGAGAGAGAGAGAGAGAGAGAGAGAGAGAGAGAAGGAAGCAAGCAGGAAGGACAGACAAGAAACTGAAGAGAGCCACGGAGACAGGACACCCCCCAACACACACACACAAAGCCAGGGCCGAGGGTGTGAGAGAACACAGTAGAGACTGCGAGAAAGGAAGGCCGAGTCGCCCAAACCTGAGGAAACCAGGACAACCAGGAAGCTCAACAAGCCCTAAGCAGGACAAGGCAAAGAGTCACAGAAGCTGTCACAGGAGAGGGACGGGAGGCTACTGGAGAAGCCTTGCCACTGCCTCAGGCAACCCTCTCGGGCCGAGGGTTGGCTGGCTGCTCGTCAGAACCGACAGAAGCCAGAAAGGCCACAGAACACCACATCCAAGTCCTCACAACAACAAAAGCCAAGCTGTCAAGCCAGGGTCCCACATCCACAAAGCTGTCCTTCAGACATGAAGGCAAAAGACAGACATTCCTGAGACAACAACATCAGGGGACTCTGCTGCTAGCAGGTCCATCTTTTCAGAAAACCCCAGAGGACCTGACGTGTCCAGGGTGACAGCAAGGGCACCCTGGTGCTGATCCCAGCCCACACAGGACGAGGGTGGTGATGATCAAGTACGAAGACAGTGAATGCCCACACTGTCTCCTCTTTCTCAGCCGATGGAAATGAAATTGTGTAAGATGTGTGGACGAATCGATGGTCCTAAAACATAGAGGGTCCCGTGGTTGACATTCCTGCCAACGAGAGCACAAGGAGATGTGGTGGCAAAGTTGCATCTCCTTGGGGATGCTCACAGGTGACAGAGTGCCATCGAGAACAAGACACCGCTGGCTTAGCACATGCAGGGACAGAGAGGTTAGGGAAATGCTACGAAAGTGGGTATGATGAAGCCTCCTGGGAGCAGTACAAAATGACTGGAATTAAGCTACGTGAACAGAAAGCTGATTCCAATAAGTTCAGGTACATGTGGTGACCCTGTGGTAAACACAAGAGAGAGAACTCAAAAAATCACAGAGAGCGTAATAATTCATTAGAAAATACTCAGTGTGAGAGATGAAGAGCAGTGGAGGAGACAGAAGCATAAAAAAGAAGTGAACACATGAGGAAAAAGGTGAATGGCCAGTGTATACCCAACTGTATCAGTGACATCAAAGGTGAGCAGATTATACAATCCACTCAGGACACACCAGCAGAACCTGCTGTCTCCACAGCTGTGCATGGACACCTCCAGAGCAGAGCACCAGCCAAGCCACAAAGCAAACCTCAACAAACCTAGGACACCAATGGCAAAAGGCCATTCTCTCACCACAGTGGAAGGAAATAAAAAATTATAATAGGAAAATTTTGAGAAAACTCAGAAGTTCATGGAAATTAAACCCTGCACTCCTAAATGAGTAATGGGATAAAGAATAAACAAATAAGAAAATGCTTTCAGATAATGAAAATGAACATTCAGCACATCAACACCAAGGGACACAGCTAAACCAGTGCTTAGAGGGAAAATACAGCTACAAGTGCACGCACTGAGAAAAAAATGAAGAACTCAAATCAATAAGGTATTTGAAAAATAACAAACGAGAGCTAACGGAAAAAAAGGGAGGAAAAAAGTAAACAGCAAACATAAATTAATGATATAGAGAAACAAGGGAGTAAACACCCCCAGAGCCAGCTTCTTGGAGAGACCCACAGGTGCACGTTTAGCCAGAGTAACATGAAGAGGAGGCTGTAGCTGGAGGGGTGGGAGGCAGGCCTGGAGGGAGATGTGCAGGAATGCTGTGAGCCACCTGACACCAGCCAGGGTGCCACGGACAAGCCAAGAACACAGAAGAGGTGTGACAGGACTCGGCAAGACCCGAGCACAGCCCAAGGAGAGCGAGGCCATGAACGTGTGACCCCCGAGGTCATCTCCACGGGTTTCTGCCAAGAGTTTAAGGAAGAATGCCAGTACTTCATCATTTATTTAAAAAAAAAAATGGAATGCCTCCCCACGCCTTTTATGAGGCCAGTGTTATCCTAATGCCAGAACCCATCCATGGCATCACAAGGGAGGAAGGCTAAGGATCCATATTTCTTATGACTGTGGATGCAAAAATCCTCATTAAGATACAAGTAAAGGGAGTCCACCAACCCTCAGAAGAATCATAAAATGCTGACTAAAAACAAGCAACAAATTAAGGATAAAGGACTTCCTCGGCCCAACCAAGGGCACCTACTGAACACACACAGCTAACAGCATCCCAGTGGGGAAAGAACGGACCCCTTCTCCTGGATCAGGAACAAGGAGGAGTGCCAGCTCACCCCTTCCTTTCAACACTGTGCTGGAGGCAATTAGACAGAGAAAAGAACAACAGTCTTCCAGATTGAAAAGCAGAAATGAAAGTATTTCTACTTCCTGATGGAGTTTATCTTACATATGAAAAATCCTGGGGCTGGGGTGGTGGCTCAGTGGTAGAGCACTTGCCTAGCAAGAGTGAGGCACTGGGTTCGATCCTCAGCACCACATAAAAATAAATAAATAAAGATGTTATGTCCATCTACAATTAAAAAATATTTTTAAAAAATAAAAATAAAAAACCCTAAGAAATCCACTAAAACTATTAAAACTAAAAAATGAGCTCAGCAAGGTTGAAGAAACAAGTTATTTTAAAAGTCTGGTGTAATGCTCAGCTGAAGTGAACAATCTGAAAATAAAACCAAGAAAATAATTGCCCTTACAATCACATCAAAAAGGATAAAATACTAAGAAATACATTTAACAGAAGAAGCGTAAAACTTGTAGTCTAAAAACTATAAAACACTGTAGAAAGGAATTAAAAATGTAAATGAAAGAATAGACCTTCCATGCTCACAAAGAGACACCCCCCGCCCCCCGCAAACAGGCTTGAGGGGTGAACGCAGTCACGTGCCCATCAGAGACAGGGCTTCTCTGTGGAAGGATTCAGGAGAATGGTGAGTCCAGTGAGTGGCCCTGGACGCAGACCTGCAAGTCTTGATCTTCTGGGCACTGATCAATCATTGCCTTCAGTCTGGCATGGTAGTGCAGGTTGAAATAACTTGGCGTTACCCCAGCTCAGACAGCAAGGCCTGACTCCAGGTGTAGGCATCACCTGCAGGGGTTGAGCTACACTCACCTGCTCCTTTGTAATCGTACCCCTTTGCCCTTTTTGTGATAGAATGTTCCATAGAACCTCCCCTTGTGTGTCCCCAATATAAGAATAAAGAATTTCAGCACCTCACTCTCTTTCCATGGAACCTTAAGGTCGCAGAGCCATCTCCAGATTATTGAAAAAGTATTTCTATGTGGTAGAGTGCTTTCTTTGTCGTTTTCTTGAGTTATTGGAATAGTTAGATTTTGTGAACCCAGCATTAGGTCGCCAACTAGGAGAGATGGCAACAAGTGAGGGCCCAGAACACACAGACCACCCTTGAAAAGGAGCACAAAGAGGAGTCAACACCTGCCTCACCAGTGACCAAGAGCAAAGTGCTGGCACCGTGACAAGAGGTGGCAGATGAATCCAGTACAATCGAGAATCCAGAAGCAAGCCCAGACTTCATGGTCAGCTGGTGATCACACAGGATGCAAGACCACAGCAGTAAAGCTGGGAAATGACATGGGGACCCGTAAAAACAGAGCTGGATCCTGACTTCACAGCACATGAGAACTCAATGTGAGTAAAGACCTGTGTCCAGAGCTGAACGGCAAAGATCTTAGAAGAAAAGAGAAGGGACACCTGCAGACACCAGGCCAGCGGGGGCGCGCCACTTAGGTGAGGGTGACGGGCAGTGACAAGAGGAGACGAACCCCTCTCTCAGGGTTGACTGGGGCGGCTGCACATCCAGCAGGGCCACCAGCAGCAACCTTCTCACTGCTCACTTGAAACAGAATGAGACAGTGTCCATGCGTGTCTGTGAATCACAACTCAATAACATTTTTTTAAAATTGAAAGAAAATCTCAGTGAAAATGAATTTGATTGTAGCTAAAATGTCAATGTAATCTTTCTTCTGGATTTGAAATCAAATAATAGAAATTAAACAACTTAATTATTGAAAACAAAATTTAAACAAAAGAAAAACTTCCTTCTAAATTTCAGGGGAACAAAGAAAAGGAAATATACTAAACAGACACATATAGCACAAAGCATAGTACATGAGCTCTTTTAAGTTTTTATACAATGAAGACAATAGCATACAAATCTGAACAAGAACAGCACAAAATATGCGCAATATAATCTTATGCTAAAATAATAAAATCATGCAGAAAGAGAAAGACACACATCGTGTCAAAACAGAGTCCACATGCAAGATCTCCAGGATAAACAAACACAGGCAAGGTCGAGGTGCTCTTACAAACACCCCAGGCTCCAGGGCAAAGTGTTGACAACAGAAGAGAAGGTCTTAACAGACAAACTGAGAATGTCACATCAGTCAGGCCCTAGCCGCACTGAAACAGAGAACACTTTAGAGAAGAAATCAGCAAAACCATGAGCATCCGACTACAGAGAAGAGCACCTGCCCCCCACGCTGCATGACACCAGGAGGCAGCACAGGCAGGAAGACTGGGACAGGGGTCAGCAAGCTCCCCGGTACAGTTGCAGGTCAGGGCTCTCCATGTGACACACTGAAGAGGACTCAGTTCTTCCTAGTCTTCTTTGTGAATTCAACATAATCCCAATCAAATTCCAAATGATTTTAAAGCTTATCTGGAAGAATGAATATGTGGAAAATGGAGAGGAGTGGAGTCATGAGAAAGATACTGTGTCCGACATTATAAAACTTACTCCTAAGCCAGCATGGCATTGTTTCAGAAAGGGAAAGAAGGGAAGTCCAGAAATCAACCAGAGTACGAGCGCAGATTCAGTGCATGCAGAGCGTGCATCTCAAACTCAGCGAACAACTGTACAAAAGACAGCTGGATCAGTGAATTCAGGACTGGGACCACCTGAGAGCTAGCTGAAGAAAAGACAAGTGTCCCTGTGTCGTGAAGGGGAGGGATCTGAGTGCAGATGTCAGCACACTCACTTGAGGGATGGTACATGGCCTTGATGCTGGTGCCTGGGACAGGATGTGGCAGGCCAGGTACCTCTGCCCTGGCAGCGTAGGCCAGGTCCGTGAGGGCCTACAGTCACCTCTATGCACACTGAGGGATCCCCAGAAGGAGAACGGTACCGCTGCTGTCCTGAAACCAGAAACAACCACAGGAGGCTGCAGGGCCTGCTGGGCCACACAGGGCAGTCCTGAGACTCGTGGCGTCTACATGGAGAGACCCTCTGACCTCAGCCCTTCCCCGCAGCCTAATAACACTATGCACCAACACTCTGTGACCAGCAGGAACTCCTGGAGACCTGCATCTCAGGCTGGTGGTGATGGGACCACGTGGATGTTTGTGGAAATCTTCCATCAAGGAGCAGTGGGCAGGGAGTGGGGTGGAAGCCATGATGCAATCAGTAAGTACAGGAAGAACAATGAAAAAAGAGCACAGGCCATGAATGTGGTGTGGAGATTGGGCAGCTGAGGATGCCAGGGCAGCTACCTTAACCAGGCTCAGAGGGGTGTGCGTGTACCTTAACCAGGCTCAGAGGGGTGTGAGTTTCCCGGCAGGGAGAGGGGACAGCTGAGCTAACTTGAGGGCATCGCTGTGTTTGAAGGCAGCAGGTTAGAGGCGACTTTACAGGCATCGTCCATCCCCACGGACGGACATTGGAGGCTGCAGAGGAGAGGATGATGGGAGCCTTGAGAAGCAGACTACAACACTGACAGTATACACATTTTGGAGAAAAGAGGTAAATAAATAGTTATAGAAGGAGGAAAATTGGGGTTTGTGGCATAACAGAAGACAGAGGGGAAAGTTTAAGAAGTGGGTAGCTTCATAGATACAAACTGGCCAAATGAACAATAAGGAATGAAAATGGGCCCAGAAAGTGACTTTGAATATCCAATGCTCTTTGGTAAATCAGTCTCAACTAATTTCTCAGTGTGCTTTAAACTCTCCCGGCTGTCCCCACTGTAGCAGAAGGCTGCAGGAACTTCCTCGTTCAGCGCCAGAACCTGTGTCCAGAGGAGTGGAGCAGCCTTTTGGAGCCTTCACTCCACCCTGCCTAGTCCCAAGCGTTCCCACTGGGACTCAAAAAGGCCTGTGCATGCTCACCTAGGACAAGATTCTCATCCTCTTCAGCCAGGGCTGGGAAGAGCCAGCAGTCCTGGGGGACAAGAGTCCCTGAGCTGAGATGCCTGTCTTCCTGGTTAAAGTGACTGGTACCACTTTCCACAGAGCACAATCAAGAAACATCTGTCTTAACTACTGTACCTTCCAGCTCTCAGAATGCAAATCTACATGGGATTTTCCTTTGCTGAAGAAGAGAACATGCTGCAGAAAAAGAAGTGCATAGAAACCTGCCAGGGTACAAGACAGGATCAGGTGGCACCACTCCCACAGGGGAAGCAGCCCTGAGGGGGGCAGGGACAGCCCTGATTCAGCTGCTCCTGTGCAGTTTTTCTAGAGGCAAAACACCAGCAAATGATAGCAGGTGCCGTGTGGGGTGGCTGACCAGCTTCTCGAGGGAAGCAAGCTGTGCATGCACAAGAGAGAAGAGGGCTGATGGGGGACCACAAAGGGCAAGAGGCACCAATGCTCTTCCTAGTGGGGGGCCCAGGAGGGCAGGAAGGGAGACCTGGGCAGCCACCATGCAGCCCACACATACTGTGTCCATCCTGCCAGCTGACTCATCGCCTGGGAGAAGCCTGCCTACTCTTCTCTGTCAGTCAAACTAGATACATGAAGACCAAAGCCTTCCAAAACAGCAATTTCCTCTGCTCAAATCCCCACACACTAAGGAGCAAGCACATTCTAGCAAAACACCTCTAAGTAGAAAAGGCTGGTTGTGTCCAGAAAGATGTAAAAACATGCAATGCTTCTCTCCCACACAGCAAAGCCCCTTTAGACAAAGATGGATTCCACCTTTGAACTGAGCACTTGGGGACCATAGGAAAAGAGCACACTGGAGCTGTAAGTGAGATGCTGACGTGGAGCAAAAGGGAATCAAGAAACACAAACTCCTCAGGCACTACGTTCTCTGAGAAGGATCAAGGCCAGCAGATTGGAAGGGAACAAACAGCCCCAGCACAAAACCAATGAGAGCCAGCTCTATCCCCAGACCTGGGACTGGCCCTCAGCAGAGGGAAGGCACAGAGGACCATCTGTGCAGCTCCTCCAGAGTCGTGAGGAGCAGGGGGAGGCTCAGAAGAGGGAGGGAGGTGGGCAAATCCAGCCAGTTCAAGGAAAGGAAGAACAGTAGATTCTAGGCAAGGATGACACTCACTATTCTGATGCTCGTCGTTTACAGTCTAGAGCTCAGAAGCTCCATCAAGACATGGGCATCAGTAGTGGCTGCCACTCGCAGAAGGCCCATCACAGCTGGCTGGCCCATGCCCTCAGCAGAAGTCCGTGTTAGCAAAGCCTACACCCCACAGCATAAAGACCACACACCTTCACACTGGGGTCTCATCCAGACACCTTTTCAGAATAAATGGGTGGACATGCAGACCCACGCTGGAGCTCAGGCCCTGGCCCAGGACTGCCTCCTCTAATCTGCGCCGAAGACCAGGCCCAGGGTAGGCCTGGTCCACCCAAGCCAGAGCTCAGGCCCCAGCTCAAGACCACCCTGGGGGAACTGCATGGGAGCCCACGGGTGCCCAGCCCTAATCCACATTCACCTCAGGACACTGCAGCCATCACCACAGCCCTCCCCACACCGTAGCCTTCACCTGCGACAACACACAGGATCTAGAAGCAGCTGCATCTCGGTACAGGCACACCAAAGCCATTGTAAGGCCCACCCTTTCAGCCCCATCTCTGAAAGAGGTCGCATCCATCTTTGGGCACCTTCTCTGCTCTCTCCAGTTACCTCCGCTATTGACATCACCACCTAGAGTTGCACTGGCTTTCACTGCAGGTCCCTGGCAGGGTCTGAAAGCCCAACACAAAGGTGAGGTACAGATAATCTGCACAGATACTATAACATTACTAGGATGGAAACTGTAACACCTCAGATCCACACTGCAACATGGAAAAAAAACAGGAGAAAAAAGTGCACCAAACAAACCAGGATACCACAATAACAGAACCCATGGACGCTGCAGTTGATGAATGTCAGAGAAGGAGCTCAGAAGGTACACCATTAAAATGTTCTTAAATTAAAGAACGACCTAAAGGAGCAATAAAAAGGCAAAAAATGCAACTATTGATCACACCAACAAAGAGATAAGGGAGCAAACACAGATAGCAAGAGACTACTTCAAGAAAAAGACAGAGATTCTGAAAAAAAAATCCTAAATTCTGGAAATGAAGGAAATAATAAACCAAATAAAAAACTCAATAAAAAGCATCACCAACAGACTAGTAACTTGGAAGACACAATATCAGATAATGAAAGACAAAGTAAACAATCTGGAAAATAAATTGCCCACACAGTGAAGATGGTAAGAAACCATGAACAGAACATCCAAGAATTATGGAACAGCATCAAAAAAAAAAACAAATTCAAGAGTTATTGGGATAGAAGAAGGCACAGAGATTCAAACCAAAGGAATGCACAATCTCTTCAATGAGATAATTTCAGAAAATTTTCCAAACTTGAAGAATAAAATGGAAAATCAAATACAAGAGGCTTACGAGACACCAAATGTACAAAACTACAACAGATCTACATCAAGGCACATTATAATGAAAATGTCTAGCATAGAGAATAAGGATAGAACCTTAAAGGCTGCAAGAGAGAGAAATCAGATCACATATAGGGGGAGACCAATTCGTATCTCAGCAGGTTTTTCAACCCAGATCCTCAAAGCCAGGAGATCCTGGAACACATACACCAAGCTCTGAAAGAAAAAGGATGCCAACCTATCCAGAAAAATTAAGCTTCAAATTTGATGATGAAATAAAAACCTTTCATGATAAACAAAGTTAAAAGAATTTACAATTAGAAAGCCTCACTACAGAACATCCTCAGCAAAATATTCTAGGAGGAGGAAATGAAAAACAACAATGAAAATCAGCAAAGAGAGGAACTGCCTTTTGATTTGGAAAGACCAATCAAAGGAGAAGCAAAGCCAAGTTAAAAATCAAAAATAAACCAAATGTCCAAGAATACAAATCATAATAACCCTGAATGTGAATGGCCTAAACTCATCCATTAAAATTCACAGACTGACAGCCTGAATTAAAAAAAAAAAAAGACCCAATTATATGTTGCCTTAAAGAGACTCATCTCACAGAAAAAGATATCCACAGAGTGAAGGTGAAAGGGTGGGGAAAATGAACCACGTAAATTAGCAGGGGTTTCCATCCTCATATCAGATAAAGTAGACTTCAAACCAAAGATAGTGAAAAGAGATAAAAAACATTTCATACTGCTTATGGGATTCTTACATCAAAAGACCTAACAATCATAAATATCTAGCCCCAAACAATGGGGCATGTATGTATGTCAAACAAACCTTCTTAACTGCACAAACCAATAATACTCGCTGACTTTAATACACCTCTCTTACTACTGGATAGATCTTCCAAACAAAAACTAAACAAAGATACTATAGAACTCAATAATACAATCAATAATTTGGACTTAATAGACATATATAGAATATTCTATCCATCGATGAGAAAATATACTTTCTTCTCAGCAGCACATGGATCCTTCTCCAACAGAGACCGTATGTTGTACCAGAAAGCAACTCTTAGCAAATACAGAAAAAATAGTGACACTACCCTGCATTCTATCAGATCTTAATGGAATGAAATTACAAATCAATGATAAAATAAAAAATAGAAGTTACTCCAACACCTGGAGTCTAAATAATACACTATTGAATGCCACATGGATAACAAAAGCCATCAGGAAGGAGATAAAAAAATATTCTTAGAGGTTAATGAGGACTCTGATACAACATATCAAAATCTCCGGGATACGATGAAGGCAGTGCTAAGAGGAAAGTTCACGGCCTGCAGTTCATTCATTAGAAGAAGAAAAATTCAAATAAATGACCTGACATTACAGCAAAACCCCTCAAAAAAGAACAGATCAACACCAAAAGCAGTAGAAGACAGGAAATAATTAAAATCAGGGCAGACAAAAGACCGCCTATACACCCATTTGACAATAGGGATCACCCATAGCTGTGAAAGCTGTGGCTGAGGGTGCCCCTGACCACATAGTAACCCTGGGAGTGCTGGTCACTTCCCAGGATCCATGGGTCATTTGGGTTGACCAGAGACAGGGGTCTAATCTGGAATGTCTGGTGGTGGGTGCAGAGAGGGCATTTAGCAGAATGGAGGGCCTGGTCACCTGATGGAACACATTGGGGCCCAGGGACACTCAGTGACCCTAAAAGAGGGGAGCAAGCACACAAAGGAACCCAATCCCAGGTTTCTGCACCAATGAAAGGAAAGTGAGGAACTAGGAGGCAGGAGAGCGAGAAATGAAAGACAAAGCAGGCAGAGATATACATGAGAGTTTATTTGTCAGAGCTGACAGATAAAGGCACATCTCTCCATAGATGGAGAGGGGCAAAACAGGCTTGGGGTTAGGGATTTTTATGAGGCAGGCTCAGGGATTAGAGCTGGGTGGGTCCTAATGTGGGTGGTTAAGGGTGGGGTTGGTATGAGGGAGCGGGGAGCCTTTCTCAGAAACTCCCTTGGGCGGGAAAGAGAGATTTTTCCTAAAATGGTGGCTGTCACTTAGCTTGCTGTCCAGATGCTAAGCAAGGGCCCTACACACACAATTGAATATTACTCAGCATTAAAAGAGAATAATATTATGGCATTTGCAGGTAAATGGATGGAGTTGGAGAATATCATGCTAAGCAAAGTAAGCCAATCCCAAAAAACCAAGGGCTGAATGTTCCCTCTGATAAGTGGACGCTGATCCATAATGGGAGGTGGGGAGGCCCGGGAAAAATGGAGGAACTTTGATTGGTCAAAGGGGAGGGAGGGGAGGGAGGGGAAGGAAAGATGGTGGAATAGGATGGACATCATTACCCTAGGTACACGTATAACTGCACATGTGACACGACGCTACCTTCTACATCCATAGAAATGTAAAGTGGTGCTGCAATTGTGAACAATGAATCAAAATGCACTCTGCTATCATATATACCTAATTAAAATAAATTAATTAACTTTTAAAAAAGAATAAATGGGAAAAGGAGGCCTTTGAGAAGTGATGGGCCACGGCTGCATGTGGGCAGGTATGAAGAACTGAGACACAGGGCGGACCAAGGAGGTGTCACTGTGACCTCCTGTGACTGGTCCTGAGCTGGGGCCCTTTATAGCCCATATGCCCTCATGGTCCCCCAGCACCTGCCTCAGAGCAGGGGTTCCACAAACGCTCCATGGAAGAGGAAGTAGGATTGGTTTGTCAAGCTGCAGGCAGCAGTGGGATCCTACATGGGACAGATACAGGAGAGAGATCCAGGAACAGCACCACAGGCTTGGGGCAACCTGAGGCAGAAGCCTCCTGGCACTTGGCTTCAGCTGCTGAAAGTGTTTGAAGAGGCACTGAGTGCTGCCGTGGGCTCAGCGCACCAAGGAGTGTAGGCTGCGTCCACCACTGCCCTGCCCTAAGATAAGCCATCAAACACCAATAACCCCAAACGCCATCTTGTCCTGCTATCAGTGTGCTCTTCTCTGTGAAAACTCAGGAGGGACTCAAGAGCAGCTGTATTAGAGCACTGTCGGGTGTGGTCTGCATGCACCCCAGTGCCCTATGTTGGGGGCTGGTCCCAGCATTATTATTCTCTTTTATGCTGGTCAGTGTTGGGGTGGGATCTCTAAGGGGGCCTGTGGCAACTGCAGTGCTGCCCTCAGAGACTGAGACACCAGCCTCTCTAAATTCCTGGGGCGAGGTTGGCCTCTCCCCAGGGCCTCCAGCATCCACAGAGCTCCTCCATGCAGACAGCAGAGGCAGGCCTGGCATCCTGGAGCCTCCAGAACTGTGAGTCAGCTAAACATCCTTACCATAGAGTTGGCGGCCTCAGGCATTTCATTACCATAACAAAACCAGACACATTAAATATTCCCCTCATCTATGTTAATAGAGATTAACAGGGAGGGCCAAAAGGAAAAGGAGGTCCTTACTCTAAGGGAGAGCATGAACAGCTATGCCCTCCTGTGTGCATACAGACCAGTCCTCCCTGAGCAAGCCCAGGAACATACAAGCTGAGTAGATGAGAAAACATGCAGGAAGCCAGTCCTGCTGGGAGGAAAGGGGTAGAGGCGGATCTCCTAGTACATCAGATACAGCAACTCTCTAGGCAGGTAAGCAGGTACCACAATCTTAGAGCCATGTTTATCAAGAACTTTCTCTCTCCCCAAACATACACCGCACATAAGCTGGAGAAAGGGGAACAACTGGGAAAGTTGAAGACGGGAAACCGGACAGAGGTCACCCACTGTGACCTCAAACAACACCATGGAAAGTGTGCCTGGTCTTGGACACATCACAGAACACATCAGCACAGAGCAGCAAGATCTCATTAGGGGTCTGAAAGCAGAATTGATTCTGCAAATCAAGGCAAGTCCCAGAACATCAGCCTACAAGGCAATCTCAGAATCAGCCCTGATGGCCTGAAGCCAACATGAAGGCGTTAGCAATAATACTCCTGCATCATTCTCTATTATCTGGCTCCTAAAGGGACAGCCAGAAGAGTCCTCACAGGAATTTCCATCTGCCACAGCCATCGGTTGAGGGCAGCAGCTGGGGTGCACCAGGCCAACCATCAGCATCCAGAGCAGCACAGGACCAGGCACCCATAGTTCTCGCCTGGTAACTGGGTGAAAACCAGAGTGGAGAATGCAGACCAAAGTCAGGTGCATCTGAGGTTGCTGAACCCACAGTCCACTTTTCCCATATCCAGAAAGACAAGACACTTGGTTTCAAAGATGAAATTGGATGTTTAAAGGGGTATTCATCTTATCATCATAAATGACAAGAACCAGATATCTTAAATGATCCATTTTAAAAAAATAGACTACCAACACCCACGCAGGACCTGGCCAGCCACAGCAAGCCTCCAGTCAGTGGGCCACGACCCCCAGGCACAGATGGCACCTGGCATTGTGTGACACTACCCCGAATCGTGCACAGGTAGCACTGACTTCCATGGAGCGAGAATTCAGACATTCAGTGCAAACGAGGTTAAAATACCCGCTTCCAGGGAAGCCACTGGATGAAAGGCTACATACTTCCTACAGCGACAAGTTCAGCCTCACAAATCTTTCTGGCCAAATGATATGACAGAATCAGAAATGTTAGTTCAGAGAAAGGCACACCCCACCCAGGGCCGGTAAGCTCTGCATTGTGCATACTGAAGCAGAAGCTTAGAGGGTGCTCATAGTGAGCCCTGAGCAGCCCTGCCCTGGGGACTGGATTTGCAGGTGTGTGTGATGCGGCAGTGTGGTGTGGAGCAGGAGTGTCCCAAGGCCCCTGTGTGACAGCTCAGTCCCCTGCTGGTGGCACTACTGGGAGGTGAGGGAGACTTCAGGAGGTGGGCCTGGTGGGAGGGAGCCAGTCAGTGGGGCCACCTCGCCCCTTGCCTCATGGAAGGCCCAGAAACCACAGCCAGAACAAACATCCTCCTTTACGTTGCCTTATCTCAGGTAGTTTGTCAGTGACAAAAAGCTGACACACATGGGTTAGTTAAATACCAGGCCACGGAAACCAGAGAAAACCGCCACAAGAATCAAAACGCATCCTGACACAGCCCTTGTGCAGCTGAGTCCAGACTCCGTGTCTGTCCTGACGCCGACTACTGCCTGCTTTGTGAAAAAGGGTGTTTGTTTCACAGCTGAGTGTCAGAGCCTGTGAGCAGTAGAAACGATGCACACCACATATGCCCCCCATAATTCACATATGCAGAGAACAAATACACCCGAGAATCACAGTGCTAATGGACAGTACCACATAAATGACGCACAAATCAGAAAACGCAGCAAGATGTCAACACACACCTAGGACCTGCTTTGTTGCCCTACTCTCATCAGTATTTCCGTAGGGATGCAGACACTGCTCCTGAATTCAAATGGCCCATGTTCCTGGTGGCAATGGATCTTGCCAATCAACTGTATACGCTAATGAGTAAAACATGATAATGTCATGGCTAGAGACCTTCCTCAATGGCAGACTTTGAGGAAGCTGAAATATAACCACTATCACCTACACATGGAAGCTAAACCTGGTCCACAGAAGAGAGGAACAGTGGTTGCCAGCAGCCGAGGCCGGTGGGGAGGAGGATGGAGGAGAAAGGTAACAAGCTTGGGTGCTGCCCGACAGGAGGGTCACTACAGGATAACGATGATTGACCATAAACTAACTGAATATTTCCAAGCAGATAGCAGAGAGGATTTTGAATGTTCCCAACTCAAAGAAATAGCATGTCTGAGGTGAGGGATACACCAATTACCCTGAGGTGATCATTGCACTGTACTCACTGAAGTGTCAAACTGTGTGCACTAAAGTTACTACATGTCAGTGAAAAATAACTCATTTTTTAAAAACTGAGGCTTCAGATAAAATTGCTGACATGTTTGATGCAAGAACATGGCTTCAGAAGTGACCTTGGCTGCAACCCTGTAACTTACCGGATGCAGAAACTGAGGCTGAGGCAGAACCCAGCGAACTCTCCAGAACCACTGGAACAAAGCCAAGTTTAGTGCTTGTGACTGCCCAGTACTCTCCAAGACAGCCAGGAAAGGGCCACAGCCATGCACTCTGGTTCCTATTCCAGGAAGCTCCAACTTCTGCTGCCCACAGCACAAGGCTCCAGTCCCCAGGCCGCACACACTTCCCTGGCTCACACAGTACTTCTGTAGGCTCTGATCTATGTCAGATTCAATCATGCTTATATCTACCAGCAGACCCACAATCATGAG
The DNA here is from genome assembly GCF_052094955.1 of Ictidomys tridecemlineatus. Taxonomy (NCBI): domain Eukaryota; kingdom Metazoa; phylum Chordata; class Mammalia; order Rodentia; family Sciuridae; genus Ictidomys; species Ictidomys tridecemlineatus. The sequence continues at coordinate 575,475 of NC_135490.1, read as the reverse complement.
ACCAGGAAACAATTATGTATGCATCGACTTCAGAAGAATCACAAAATACCGTGTCAAAAACACTGATGTACAGATTGTAACTTCTTTTGGAAGAAATCTAATCTACACAGTTGATGGGATCAGAATTTATACATAGCTGCTTTTTGAAGCAATTTCCTAATGATTTCAAAGAAGACAATTTGCATTTATTTGCATTGAGCCACTCATCATTATCTGAAGAACAAAACAGCATGTGCATCAGCAGAAGAGAAGCCTCTCAGCAAAGCAGTGGAGCTCCCCCTGGAGGTCAGGCGCGGCCTGGCTGAAACAGGATGGATGCTGCAGCGGAGCCTCAGCAGGCTGTCCCCAACCCTTCAGAGAGGTTGCCATAGTCAGCCATCAAACATCTTTCTGGTCATTTTCCGAATAATTCTCCAGCTTGTCTGGAATTCTGTATTGATTTTATACTAAAAGGTACCAAGCAAAATTACAGTTTAAATAAAAGCTGATTAACTATTTTGAATCTATTAATCATATCCACTTATTAATCCATCTTGCATTTTCTTCACATATCATTTATCTTTATACATTGCCTTGAATATGATTTGCCTGGATTATATTTATGATCTCTTGCTTCATTTAACAGCAACCACAATGCGTACAATAATACCTATGATACCTACGGCAGGAACTGGACTAGGAGCTATGAATATAATTTGTGTTCCTTTTTTTAAAAAATGACCAAAGCAGATTAATTGCTCAGGCTTTAAACTTCTTACGCAAGTACTTAGAAATTCTATGGCAAGTATGAGATAAGTATTTAAATTCAAAGCAAGTGCCAGTATTCAAACTCCTCTCATCTTCCCTTCTCAGTTCTTCAGCTACTTTGGGGAGCAAAGATTACTTTGGTTGAATGTAGCCATCCAGAACAGACAACAGAGATTTAAAATCCCATTCACGACAGAGGCTGAAACTCTAAGACAGTTTTCCAAATATAAGTTTAAACAAAACATATGCAAAACACAGTGGGGAAAACAGAACCCAAGGAGGGCCTGGCCATGTGGACATGCCTGGACCACAGCAAATGACCACAAGAAGCTGGGTTTTCATTACATTAGTCAAGGTGGAACTTCAAAGCACTCCGTCCCAACAGTGCCTTGGAACCTGGTGCAGGTCCCAGACTTGAATGTGGATCTGAACCCTGGACTGCTTGCTAAAACACAGCTTCTGGGTCTTGACACTGGCTCCCGGTCTACAGGTCTTGGCAGGGCAGATCTAGGACGCACTCTGAGAGGCAATGTATCACTCAGAACTACCTGTGGCCAAGTGACTCTGGGAATGTCACTGCAGTGGCTGGCACCTGGGCTGAGGGAGGACAAGCAGACTGGGGCCAACAAGGTACCTTCCACAGTGCAGTGACCACAAAGCAGACACTCATGTGGCCAGCTGCCAGGGGAGAAAATGCAGGTAGCCTGTGACGGGGTGAACTGCCAGCATTCATCTTATCCTCTGGCCCTAAACCTAGCCACCTCTGACTGTGCTTTCTCTCGTTCCACCAGGCTATTAGTTCTGCCTTCAAGACCATCCGGAACTCCCCTGGGCCCCAGCCTCTGCATAGCAGCTGCCCCAAACTATCACTGCCCTGAGAATCATGGCCAAGCCTCCCTGCCACCCCCACCCCTCGTCCCTCTGCTCACTCCTCAGAATGGTGAAGAGATAGAGGAAAACAGAGTATGTACCCCTGCCCAAAGCCACCACTGTGAGAACAAAACACACTGCACCGGTGCGGAAGCCCTGTCCTGGAGTGGGCTCCTTCGCCGTGTTCTGGGCTAGGGCCTTCTTCAGCAGCTTCCTTTGCAGGTTCTCACTCACCCTGCAAAGCCCCTGAGCACCTGCAGCTCACTCAGCCCTGAGAAGGCGCCGCCCGGGCACTCCTCTTTCCAAGCAGAAAGGCCAGGGTTGAGGCTGGCAAGGTTTGTCCACCCATCAGCCAGGTAGACAGACAAGCAGACAGCCATCTGACTCCACTGGTGGGCAGGTGCAGAATTACTGGTAACAAACTCCATTCTAATCTAACCAGCAAATGTGGAAATCTGCATAACAAAGGTCACACTTGAGATGCTGTGGCTAGTGCCATAGGAACTGGGATATCCCAGAGCCACCAGTCTCTGGGAGTCCCAGAAATGTTCACCCTTTATGGGTCATTTCTTTAATTTGTAAATAATAATCCAACACCAAAACCAGGTTTAGTGTTTAGTATTTCTTTTAGTAAAGAAACTGTGTTGATAAAAAATGACTTTGATCTATTCTTTATAATTACCACTGCAAAATTGCCACGAAAACAGCAAAACACCTCAATATTAGACATAGAAGCCAATTTAAGCCCTATCTTTTTATTTTTATAATAAAACATTGTCTTGCCTTCTTGATGGCTCCTCACTCTAGTCAGGAAGGGAGAGAATCTTGTAACCCTTTCTGCTTAAACCCCAGACCACAGAGAAGGCTTCTATGCCCATAGCCCAAGGTCCTATAATTCTAAGACCCTATCAGTCTTTTATAGGCCAGACCATGCCCTGGTGCCAAGAAAGCATTCAAGCCCAAGACCACAGCCAAAATGGCTATACCAGACCACACCTAGGACCACACCCAGGACCACACCCAGGACCACACCCAAGACCATGCCCAAGATAGAACATACCCAAGACCATACCCCAAATGATAACATCCAGAGCCACACCCAAGGCCACTCCCAAGATGGCCACACCCAAGGCCAAACCCAAGACAGAGCACATTCAAGACTATACCCAAGACCAAGTGGAGGAGATAAAGTGCAGGGAGACAGGGCAGCATCCCATTCCTGCTCCCATGGAGTCACAACACACCCTAGGCTCCTCCAGCAGTAGCTATGACCACACATGGGCAGCACAGTCCACAATGCAGCCCCACGCAGACCGGGCTCACTGCAGTCTGTCCCTTTAGGCAGTCCTGCACGCAGGAGCCCAGATTCCAGGCTGCCCGGAGACAGTGGGCAACAGCATGGCTGCCCTGTTCACAGGTGGTGTGGTCACCTCCTCCACACCTGCCTTTGCTTACTGTGCTATGTGTCCCTTCATTGCAAGGTCCCAGGCATGATGTGACTATACAGTGCTTGGACCCTCCTGGTGCATCACTGGACCCCTGATCTTGGGACCAACCTAGAGCCATTTGAATGTTGCATTCAAACTTCAACATCTAGCTGTCACAAAAGCTCCAGGCGGGGGAGATCCAAGATGGTAGGCTAGAGCGAGGCTGCATTCTGTGTGGCTCCATGACCTGGGATTTGAGTAGTGACAATACTGTTCTCTGCAAGTTAGTAGAGGACCACTGACAGCCACTGCCTATGCACAGGACCTCAGCCACCACTCTCATGTGGACTCCCATCTACTAACATGGTGCTCCCTGGTTGCCTCCATCTTGGGACACTGCATCCACTGCCAAAGTCCCCTATACCTGTAGTCTGCACCTGGGGACACTGGACAGGATCTGGAGACAGACACCAGCCACAACACTGCATGCCACAGAGCTGCATCTCTGAACCCACTGCCCAGCCCCTACCTACCCAACACCTCATCTCTGAAAGCAGCTGCCTTCACCTTGGGACACCTTTGTCACTATCTGTAGTTGGGGCAACTCTCAGCTTCGGACACCGGCTGGGATCTAGAAGCAATATCAAGGTACCTATAGTCCCCAACTCCCCACTAACACAGCACAGTGCTTTCAGCTATGTGGCTGGTCTGTAGGTTGCAAAGCCTGGCCTTGAACTACCCAAGACAAAACAGCTCTCTGCAGCAGATGCGCAGGCCCCAGAGCACAGCCCACAGACCACTGGAGAGACAGGTTCCTGATTGGGAAGCAGAAAGGGAGGGGGTGAGTGAGATATTGTTTAGAGACTAAACTAGAGACCAGGAACTGTGAAGTCTATAGGCAATATAAGGAGATAAAACCAGGTGCTCACATCACACGAGTGGGCCCCAAAGGAGATCCTTGGGGTGCTGTCTCCCATCAGGGAATCTGCAAGTGCTATATCACACCTCCAGGAGCTCTGCCCCCAAGACCAACCCTGCTGCCCTGGTAACCCTCACCATTCCAAGGGTGGAGATGCCAGTAAACAACATCCCCACCTATTAGATGAGAAGGGAAGCAGAAAAGACAAAGAACTCAATACAAACAATCGCTGTATCTTCCTTTGAGTTTTTCTTTTCTCTCTCTTCTCTTCTCCCTCCCTCCCCAACATTTATGAAACCAAGTACTTTTGTGAATTAGGCTACTGAGGACTGGGATGTCTGAAAAGTATATTACAGTTGTGTTGTATATTCTTTTATCTCCTATTTTTACATTTTTTATTTTTCTTAATTTTTGTGTTTGTCAGTCATACTCTCTATTGTCTTCCCACTTACTTGTCACCTAAAATCACTTTCTTTCTTTTCTCCTGCCAACTTCTTTAGATTCCTCTTTCACACTTCCTAAGATCTAATGTGTGTGTGTGTGTGTATGTGTGTGTGTGTATGTATACACACACACACACACACACACACATATGTATATAATCACCATCATCATCACCTAAATCATCACTCTATATCCTCACCTCCTACCTCATTAACATCTCATCCTACACCCCACTCCCAGTTCTCTCCTTTTCCACCGTCAGAAACTGTAGACCTTTTTGTAAACCTGTTTATATTTTAGATAATAATTTAACTTACCATTTCTGTATATTGTGACAAAACCATAAACGTATTAATAGCAGCCATTCGGTTAAAGGTTGTATATTGTTTAAACTGGGATCTGTTTGCATTGTTCGCCCCCTTAAAGGAGAGGTATTGGAACCCTGCAGAGACACTATAAGCCTATGGGGTAAAAACTATAACACCTCAGATCTGCAGTGCTAGAAGGGAAGATTGAACAACATGAAAAAACAAGGGAAGAAAGTGCCCCAAACAAATCAAGATGCTACATTATTAGAATCCAAGGCCAGCACAGCAGAAGAAATGGCAGAGAAGAAGTTCAGGAGGTACATGATTAAAATGTTCTGTGAATTAAAGGATGATGTAAGAGAGCAAATACAGGCAGCAAAAGACCATTTTGATAAAGAGCTACACAAGCAAATACAAAATTCAAAAGATTAATTCAATAAGGAGATAAGGATTCTGAAAAAAAACAGAGATCCTTGAATTGAAGGAAACAATAAACCAAATTAAAAACTTAATATAAAGCAACACCAATAGATTAGATCACTTCTAGGACAAAACCCCAGACAATGAAGACAAAATAGATGATCCTGAAAATAAAGTTGACCACACAGTGAAGATGGTAGAAAATCATGAGCAGAACATTCAAGGATTATTAAATAACATAAAAAGACCAAATTTAGGAATTGTTGGGTTAGAGGAAGGCATAGAGTTACAAACCAAATGAATGAGCAATCTATTCAATGAAATAATACCAGAAAATTTTCCAAACATGAAGAATGAATTGGAAAATCAAATACAAGAGGCTTATAGGACACCAAATGTGCAAAATTACAATAGATCTACACCAAGGCACATCATAATGAAAATGTCTAACATACAGAATAAGGAGAGAATTTTAAAAGCCACAAGAGAAAGGAATCAGATTGCATATAGGGGGAAAACAATTAGAATCTGTGCAGATTTTTCAACCCAGACCATGAAAGCTAGAAGATACTGGAACAACATATACCAAGCCCTGAAAGAAAATGGATGCCAACAGGGGCTGGGGCTGTGGCTCAGTGGTAGAGTGCTTGCCTACCATGTGTGAGGCACTGGGATTGATCCTCAGCACTACATTAAAAAAATAAATAAATAAACAAAATAAAGGTATTATGTCCATCTACAATTTAGAAAAAAAATGGATGCCAGCCAAGAATCTTGTATCCAGCAAAATGAAGCTTCAGATTTAAAGATGAAATAAAAACCTTTCATGATAAACAAAAGTTTAAGAAAATTTACAGCTAGAAAGCCTGCACAACACAACATCCTCAACAAAATCTTCCAGGAGGAGGAAATGAAAAACAATGAAAATCAACAAAGGGAGGTCTTACACTAAAGGAAAAACCAATCAAAGGATAAAGCAAGTCAACTTGAATACCAAAAATAAACAAAAATGACCAGTATCATGGCTCATTAATAACCCTGAATGCTAATGGCCTAAACTCACCAATCTAAAGACATAAACTGGCAGACTGGATTAAAAAAAGACGACCCAACAATATACTGCCTTCAAGAGACTCATCTCATAGGATAAGACTGAAGGTTAAAGGTTGGGAAAAATTATACCAATCACATGGACCACAGAAGCAAGCAGGGGTTTCCATCCTCATATCAACTAAAGTAGACTTCAAGCCAAAGTTAATCAAAAGAGATAAAGAAGGACATTTCATACTGCTTAAGAGAACCATACATCAACAAGACATAACAATTATAAATATATATGCCCCAAACAGTGAAGCATCTACATTCATCAAACTCTTCTCAAGTTCAAGAATCAAATAGACCACAACACAATAATTCTGGGTAACTTTAACACACCTTTTTTCACCACTGGATAGACCTTTCAAACAAAAGATGAACAAAGAAACTGTGGAACTCAATAATATAATCAATAACTTAGACTTAACAGTATAGAGTATTTTATCCTTCAATGAACAAATATACTTTCTTCTCAGCAGCACATGGATCCTTCTCAAAAATAGATCATATATTATGATCTATTATGCCACAAAGCAACTCTTAGAAAATGCAAAAAAAAAGTAGAGATACTACCTGCATTCTATCAGATCCTAATGGAATGAAATTTGAAATCAATGATAAAATAAAACATAAAAGCTACTCCAATACCTGGAGACTAAATAACATGCTACTGAATGAACAATGGATTGCAAAAGATATCAAAGAGGAGATTTTAAAAATTCTTAGAGGTAAATGAGAACACTGATACAACATGTCAAAATCTCTGGAACACTATAAAGGTGGTGCTAAGAGGAAAGTTCATTACATGAAGTCCATACCTTAAATGAAGAAAAAGTTAACAAATAAATGACCTAACATTAAATTTCAAAGCCCTATATAAAAAAAGAACAAATCAACACCAAAAACAGGAGAAGGCAGGAAATAATTAAAATCAGAGCTGAAATCAATGGAATTAAAATAACAGAAACAATTTTAAAAATTTACAAAACAAAAAGTTGGTTCTTTGAAAACATAAATAACATTGATAAACCCTTAGCCATGCTAAGGAAGAGAAGGAGAGAGAAAACTCATATTATTAACATCTGTGATGAAAAAGAAAATATCATGATGGACACTACAGAAATGCAGAAGATAATTACAAATTACTTTGAAAATTTGTACTCCAATATTCAATATTTTCTATCAAAGCCATCAACAAATTTCTAGTGTTATATGATTTGCCGAGTCTGAATCTGGATGATATACACAAGCTAAACAGACCAATTTCAAGCAATAAAATAGAAGACACCAACAGAAGGCTACCAACCAAGAAAAGCCAGGACCAGATGGACACACAGCTGAGTTCTACAAGACCTTCAATGAAGAACTAATACTAATACTCCTCAAATTATTCCCTGAAATAGAAAAAGAGGAAACACTTCCAAACTCATTCTATGAGGCCAATATCACCCTGATTCCAAAACCAGGCAAAGACACATCAAAGAGATATTTAGACCGATATCTCTAAAAAATATAGATGCAAAAATTCTCAATAAAATTCTGGCAAATTCAATACAAATCATATCAAAAAAGATAGTGCACCATGATCAAGTGGGGTTCATCCTAAGAATGCAAGGTTGGTTCAACATACAGAAATCAATAAATGTAATTCATCACACCAATAGACTTAAAGATAAGAATCAATGATCCTCTAAATAGATGCAGAAAAAGCATTCAACAAAATACAGCACCAGTTCATGTTCAAAACACTAGAAAAATTAGGGATAGCAGGAACATACCTCAACACTGTAAAAGCCATTTATGCTAAGCCCCAGGCTAACATCATTTTAAATGAAGAAAAATTGAAGGCATTCCCTTTAAAAATTGGAACAAGACAGGAATGCCCTCTTTCATCATTTCTATTTAACATACTCTTGAAACTCTAGCCAGAGAAATTAAACAGATGAAAGAAATTAAAGGCATATGGATAGAAAAAGAAGTACTCAAACTATCACTATTTGCTGTCAACACAATTCTATACATACAGGATCCAAAAAATTCTACCAGAAAACTTCTAGAACTAATAAATGAATTCAGCAAAGTAACAGGATATAAAATCAACACCCATAAATCAAAGACATTTCTGTACATCAGTGACAAATCCTCTGAAAGAGAAACTAGGAAAACTACCCCATTAAAATAGTGTCAAAAAGAAACAAAAACCTTGGGAATCAAATTAACAAAAGAGGTGAAAGACCTCTTTGATAAAAACTATAGAACATTAAAGATAAACTATAGAAATTAAAGAAGACCTTAGAAGATGGAAAGATCTCCCAGGTCCTTGGATACATAGAATTAATATTGTCAAACTGACCATACTATCAAAAGCACTACACAGATTTAATGAAATTATAATTAAAATCCCAATGACATTCCTCATAGAAATACAAAATGCAATCATGAAATTCATCTGGAAAAATAAAATACCTAGAATGGCCAAAGCAATCCTTAGCAAGAAGAGTGAAGCAGATGGCATCACTATACCAAGACCCTGAACTATACTACAGAGCAATAATAATAAAAATGTCATGATATTGACACTAAAACAGACTGGTAGACCAATGGTACAGAATAGAGGACCAGAGACTAACCCACATAAATACAGTTATCTCATACTAGACAAAGGTGCCAAAAATGTACTGGAGAAAAGATAGCCTCTTCAACAAATGGTGCTTGGAAAACTGGAAATCCATATAAAGCAAAATGAAATTAAGCCCCTATCTCTCACCATGCACAAAACTCAACTCAAAGTGGATCAAGGACCTAGGAATTACACAAGAGACCCTGCACCTAATAAGAAAAAAAGTAGGTCCAAATCTTCATCATGTCAGATTAGGCCCTGACTTCCTTAACAAGACTCCTATAGAGCAAGAAATAAAGTCAGGAATCAATAAATGGGATGGATTCAAACTGAAAAGCTTCTTCACGGCAAAACAATCAGTGAGGTAAAGAGAGAGCCTACGTTTGGGGAGCACATTTTTACCATACACACATCAGATAGAGTACTAATCTCTAGGGTATATAAAGAATTCAAAAAACTTAACCCAAAAAAAACAAATAACCCAATCAATAAATGGGCCAAGGAATTGAACAGACACTTCTCGGAAGATGACATACAACAGAGCAACAAATATATGAAAAAATGTTCATCATCTCTAACAATTAGAGAAATGCAAATCAAAACTACTCTAAGATTTCATCTCACTCCAGTCAGAATGGCAGTTATTAAGAATAAAAGCAACAGTAAATGTTGGCGAGGATGTGGGGGGGGAAGGCACCCTAGTTGGACTGCAAATTGGTGCAACTGCGGGGGGCCACCCTGTGCAGGAGCTAAGCACCCTGCCTCAGCCTTGAGCAATGCGAGTATCGGACTGGCATTGCATGCACACAAGGTGCGAAGCAAATGGCCCTTACATTCCCTCGGCAAAGAAGTGCTTCAGGTCTGGGCTTAAGCGCTAACCCCCATTTTGAAACACTATCCCCTGCCTTATTTGGGTGGAATATTCTATTGAATGTCTTTTCCCTAATAATCAGAGGGGTTCTGGGCTCTCTTGTTCTCTTGCCTTCCGGCGTGGAAGAGGCTCCCTGAGGTCATAGAGCTGCTCCTGACCCCCACTTTGTCAAAAAGTACTTCTGTCTTTTCCCTCAACAGTCCAAACCACGCAGAGTGATCCCAATCCCATCGCCCACATGGGACAAGGGTGATTTATGCAACCAATATGGGAAGCGCTATGGAGATTCCTTGGAAAACTGGGAATGGAACCACCCTTTGACCCAGCTATCCCACTCCTCCGTCTATACCCATAGACTATACGCATTCATACTACAGGGACACAACCACCTCAATGTGTGCAGCAGCACAATTCACAATAGCTAAACTGTGGAACCAACCTAGGTGCTCTTCAGTAGGTGAGAGGATAAAGAAACTGTGGTGTATGTGATATTACTCAGCATTAAAAGAGAATAAAATCATGGCATTTGCAGGTAAATGGATGGAGCTGGAAAATATCATGCTAAGTGAGCCAATCCCAAAAACCCAAAGGCTGAATGTTTTCTCTGATATGTGGGTGCTGATCCATAATGCAGGGTTAGGGGAGGTGGGGCATGGAGGAATGTAGGAACCTTAGACAGGGCAAAGGGAAAGAAGAGGAAGGGCGGAGCATGGGGGTAGGAAAGATGGTGGAATGAGACGGACATCATGACACTAAGTACACATATGAAGACACAAACGGCGTGACTCAGAGACATGGAAAAACTGTGCTCTATTTGTGTAATATGAATTGAACTACATTCTGCTGTCATATATAACAAATTAGAATAAATAAATCTGATATAAATAAATAAATAGCCACCCATAAAAATAAAACCCCCTCTAAGCATCACACTTCCTCCCGACAACACTTGAAGTGCGTATGGTAACTGCCTGTGTCATAATCGGACATCTCTCCAGAGGTGTTCAGCACCAAGCCCAGCCTAACAGGGGAGTGGCCTAGCTGTGGAAGTAGCCGGACCAGCCAGCGTCTCGCAAAGCAGAGCGGTTACTAGGAACCCTTTCCTTTAGCCACAAGGAACATTTCCTAAGGAGGAAACACCATGGTGTTTGGATCCCCGAGGAAGCTCTCACCCAGGAGCAGAGTGAGCCACTGGGTTTTGTGGACATTTTATCCTTTCAAAACGTGAAAGTAGCCAAGACACTAGCATGACATCAGGCAATGCAATCAGCACAGACCCTGTTGGGAACATAATATTCCATCTGACATACACTGAAGCCTGAAGGCTGAAAGCCGATGGTTGGCTTATTCACTGCAATCAGCTTGGATTATACTGGCAGAAGGAAACTATCCACAGAAACTCCAGCAGAACTGAGCTGACGATTGTTACGGCTTAGAGCTGACGGGAGATGAAGACAGAAAGTGATTTGGGGTTTGGCTGGATCTGTCACTGAATTTCTTTCTTCCTGCTGGAAAGCCAATGGGTGCTTTGGAGCCCACCCAGACCTTTGCAAGCCTGAAGGGTCCCACTAATGGCCCCTACTTGTCATTCTCAGACACTGGAGAGGGCAGGTATGTGTCCAAGAGGACAGAGCAAGAAGTGCCCAGGAGACTGTACTATCACCTCAGGAAAAGTCCTTAACTGTCCCCTTGTCGCCTTCAAAGCAGAGATTCTCAGAACCTCAGCACACACTGGCAAGCGGTAAATGACAAGGCCCCAAAGCAGCTCCTAGGGAGGACAGGACTTCTGTTGGCCTCCTGAGCAGTCAAGAACATTGGCTACAGAGCTCAAGTTTGGGGCTGAATCCAGCTCTCCTGCTCACCTGCTGAGACTTTAAAAAATCACTGAGCTTCTGCTGCTCAGTGTCCTCATTTAATAAGAGGATGACAAGAGAGGCACCCCACTACTAGAAAACAAGGAGCATGGCTGTAGGGCCACACATGCCATCGGCACAAACAGAGGACACACTGTCATCAGCCCCAGGCACAGCGCCTTGTGCCTAGGAGGCCTGGTGCATTCCTGGGAAAAACTGCTGTCAGCAGCCAGGAAGCCCACGACCTCCAGGCAAGACCACAGACAGCCCACAGTGCCAGCACGCGGTGAAGCTGTGTGCTGAAGTCCGCAGCATATGATCACAGGCCACTGCCTGGATCCAAATCTGAACACCCTCGGAAGCTGAATACCCTGGGGAGCCAGAGCCCCTGCACAATGTTGTCAAAGTTGATAAAACACAATGAAAAGATTTCAGAAAAAAGAGAAACCACATGGTCTGCACCACAGAACAGCAACACCCAGCCTCTATTAACATCCCACCATGGGACCCAAAAGGAGGGAAGGTGCAATGAAGAGGATTCCCCACTGACGTGGTCCCAGGTGACTAGGGTGGGGAGGTGCAGTGATGAGGAGCCCCTCACTGGCGTGTCCCTAGGTGGCCAGGGGAAGAAGGTGTAGTGACAAGAAGCCCCCTACTGATGTGGCCCTAGGTGCCTGGGGTGGGGAGGTGCAGTGATGAGGAGGCCCCCACTGACACAGTCCCAGGTGACCAGGCAGGAAGGTGCAGTAACAGCATGTCTCTGCACACACCCTCTTTACAGGTCCGTGGGACGAACCCTGATTATTTCAAGAATAAAACTGAAGAGAGAAAATGATATGATAAGATCATTATCAGGTCTGGAGCACTCCAGGGAAATGATAATTTTTAACTATCAGTCAGAATCACTGAAAAATCACAGTAAATACAACACTGTAGCCAGTTCCACTATATTTAAATTTCATATCACCATAACAAAATCATGGAATACATAAATCCCAGTAACACATATGGTGGCTCTGCTGGGACTACTTTTATATATAAATATATTTTATATAAATAAATATATATATACAAATTATTTTATATATAAATAAATCATGGCAACATTTACCTGTTATCCAAGCAACAAACTTACTTCATCCATGTGCACAGGTAAACACACAGCTACCAGGTCAAATTCTAAACAATGAGCTGCCTTGTTCTTAGATATTCTTATCAAATATTTATGTAAGATTTTTGTGACATAGAAAGCACTTAAAATTTAGTGATTGTTTCCCTAAAAATAAAACTGCAACTTAAAAATAAGATTTCTCCACAGCGGTGACTCTTTCAAGATGAGAAAGTAATTTTTTGCTTCTCTGAGACACAGGAGAAAAGTTCACAACATTGTCCCTGGAGTCCCTTACCACCTTTCCCGGGCACTCCCCCACCAGGGCACAGACACCAGCCAATGGCTGCCAGGCACTTCAGAACATGGCCTCCACGGGCACTGGGGACTGGGCTCAGGCCTCGGGTCCTGCTGTGAAGACACAACCTCCCCTGGGCACTTTTAGGCACGAGGGGGTCTGCTGTGGGCCCTCCAGAGATCAGCAGGCTGCTCCACAAACCTCCCAAGGGGAAGTGGGCAAGTAGGCAAGGTGCTGTAGTGAGAGCACCAAAAGCGACTCCCGACGGTCCACCCCTCTGGTGGACGGGATGGCTCCACAAACCTGCTACTCTCCTACAGCAGGCTTCGCCTCCTAGTGCAATCAGGAAAGAGGGAAGGAGAGGGCTGCTACCAGAAACCACAGCAGACCTCAGGTCGGATGCCTGAAGCACAGGGGGCCGTCAGGAAGACACATGGGAATGACACCAGGACAGTGACTTTCTGGCAATAGTGACAGACAGGGGAAAATGCCATGATGAATACAGAACACACAGACCTTTAAAAATCCTCTCTTAGAAATGACACTGACTCCAAAACTCTGAAACACTATGAAAACCAGGGACATATAAAGGGGTAGAGGGACTACCAAGAGCAGAGACTGGACCTAAGTGCCCCACCCACAGGAGGGGCCCTCACTAACCAGACCCTGCCCGCCACCCCTGACACCTGCCCCTGGGCTGGCAGGTGAGGACACTTCTCCGGGTCTGGAGGGATCAGCACAACCTGACAAACGGACACTGTGAAAGCAGATAAGCAGACATTCCAAAATCACAGCAAGGGATGAAACTGGCACATGTACAAACTGAAGAGAACTGCTGACGTCTAACCAAAGGGAAAGCACTTGACGTTTTAGTCCAAGGGGTTTGCAAGACAGACTTGGGACCCAGAGCAGTATAAAGGCTTTTCTAATCCCAAGACATGGCAGACTCAGGGACATGAAAGAAGGCTCCTTGGAGTTCTCTAACGGAAGCAGGAACGCCTGAGAAATGCAGGCTGTCCTGAGCTCCCTTCAGGAAGCTTCGACCTGGGGAGTCAGCAAGCATGAACCTACCCCAGAATCTCTCGGGGGGCACTCTGGAGAAGACAGGACAGCCCCCCAGCAGGTGCACACTGACATCACCAGGAGTCTTCCTGACTCTGAGAGTCCCCGTCTTTCCTGAGGACACTCCTTCTCCCAGGGAGCATCTCCCTCTCCATCTCTCTGCCAGGTTAGTATGTGAGTCCCATCCTGCTCACCCACGTCACTAGTCACGGACACACATCGAGCACAGGGTGCCTTTCCAGCCACTATCTCCTGCCAGCATGACCCCTGGGCACCGAAACTCAGCAGGTAAGAGAAGAGCTTCCTTTCCTCTTTTTACCAGCTTTAAAATCACTGTGTTGTTATCATGGTCTGTGCTTGTGAATAAGGTCGTCAAACAGTGAATCTTCCATATAAGAACTATGAATTAAATTAAGTGTTCACAAGTGGCTAAGTAATTTAATTAGGATTTAAGTGTTTGTGGAACATTTCCTTGTGAAATTCATAATGTTTTTATTAACCATGTCTATAATTGTGAGAAAAGATTGATTAAAATCAATTATCTCATAAATGCATAAAATAAGTTAATGCTAAATAAAAATTGCATATTTAGTCCTCTCCTCCAACAAATCCCTTGCAAATAAAAGATCCGTGAAGAATTAATAACTTACCAATAGTACAGAAGAATACACACTCTAATTAAACCTCATAGTGGAAACAAGTATTCATGATAAAAAAATCTTAAATTTTTTGCAATTATACTTAGGGGCTAAAAGACAGTCATCCAAAGTTCTAAAAGCAAGTGAATTATCTAAATATAAATACTAAGAAAATAAAAATACAAGCAATGGATTGGGGAATATTACTTGCAAAAGGCACATCTGAAGCCACTCTGAGGAGACACTGGGAACGCTCCATCCATCCAGGAGGTGACATGGAGGAAATGAGAGGCACACAGCTAAGTGAGAGAAGCCACTCTGAGGACACAGTGGGAACGCTCCATCCATCCAGGAGGTGTCATGGGGGAAATGAGAGGCACACCACTAAGTGAGAGAAGCCACTCTGAGGAGACAGTGGGAACGCTCCATCCATCCAGGAGGTGACATGGAGGAAATGAGAGGCACACCACTAAGTGAGAGAAGCCACTCTGAGGACACAGTGGGAACACTCCATCCATCCAGGAGGTGACAAGGGGGAAATGAGAGTCACACCACTAAGTGAGAGAAGCCACTCTGGGGAGACAGTGGGAACGCTCCATCCATCCAGGAGGTGACATGGAGGAAATGAGAGGCACACAGCTAAGTGAGAGAAGCCACTCTGAGGAGACAGTGGGAACGCTCCATCCATCCAGGAGGTGACATGGAGGAAATGAGAGGCACACAGCTAAGTGAGAGAAGCCACTCTGAGGAGACAGTGGGAACGCTCCATCCATCCAGGAGGTGACAAGGGGGAAATGAGAGGCACACCACTAAGTGAGAGAAGCCACTCTGAGGAGACAGTGGGAACGCTCCATCCATCCAGGAGGTGACATGGAGGAAATGAGAGGCACACCACTAAGTGAGAGAAGCCACTCTGAGGAGACAGTGGGAACGCTCCATCCATCCAGGAGGTGACAAGGGGGAAATGAGAGTCACACCACTAAGTGAGAGAAGCCACTCTGAGGACACAGTGGGAACGCTCCATCCATCCAGGAGGTGACATGGAGGAAATGAGAGGCACACCACTAAGTGAGAGAAGCCACTCTGAGGAGACAGTGGGAACGCTCCATCCATCCAGGAGGTGACAAGGGGGAAATGAGAGGCACACCACTAAGTGAGAGAAGCCACTCTGGGGAGACATGGGAACGCTCCATCCATCCAGGAGGTGACAAGGGGGAAATGAGAGGCACACAGCTAAGTGAGAGAAGCCACTCTGAGGAGACAGTGGGAACGCTCCATCCATCCAGGAGGTGACATGGAGGAAATGAGAGGCACACCACTAAGTGAGAGAAGCCACTCTGAGGAGACAGTGGGAACGCTCCATCCATCCAGGAGGTGACATGGAGGAAATGAGAGGCACACCACTAAGTGAGAGAAGCCACTCTGAGGAGACAGTGGGAACGCTCCATCCATCCAGGAGGTGACATGGAGGAAATGAGAGGCACACAGCTAAGTGAGAGAAGCCACTCTGAGGAGACAGTGGGAACGCTCCATCCATCCAGGAGGTGACATGGGGAAATGAGAGGCACACAGCTAAGTGAGAGAAGCCACTCTGAGGACACAGTGGGAACGCTCCATCCATCCAGGAGGTGTCATGGGGGAAATGAGAGGCACACCACTAAGTGAGAGAAGCCACTCTGGGGAGACAGTGGGAACGCTCCATCCATCCAGGAGGTGACAAGGGGGAAATGAGAGTCACACCACTAAGTGAGAGAAGCCACTCTGGGGAGACAGTGGGAACGCTCCATCCATCCAGGAGGTGACATGGAGGAAATGAGAGGCACACAGCTAAGTGAGAGAAGCCACTCTGAGGAGACAGTGGGAACGCTCCATCCATCCAGGAGATGACATGGAGGAAATGAGAGGCACACAGCTAAGTGAGAGAAGCCACTCTGAGGAGACAGTGGGAACGCTCCATCCATCCAGGAGGTGACATGGGGGAAATGAGAGGCACACCACTAAGTGAGAGAAGCCACTCTGAGGACACAGTGGGAACGCTCCATCCATCCAGGAGGTGACATGGAGGAAATGAGAGGCACACCACTAAGTGAGAGAAGCCACTCTGAGGAGACAGTGGGAACGCTCCATCCATCCAGGAGGTGACAAGGGGGAAATGAGAGTCACACCACTAAGTGAGAGAAGCCACTCTGGGGAGACAGTGGGAACGCTCCATCCATCCAGGAGGTGACATGGGGAAATGAGAGGCACACAGCTAAGTGAGAGAAGCCACTCTGGGGAGACAGTGGGAACGCTCCATCCATCCAGGAGGTGACAAGGGGGAAATGAGAGGCACACAGCTAAGTGAGAGAAGCCACTCTGAGGAGACAGTGGGAACGCTCCATCCATCCAGGAGGTGACAAGGGGGAAATGAGAGTCACACCGCTAAGTGAGAGAAGCCACTCTGAAGGGGCAGGTGCCCTGTGATTCTGACCAGAGGACATTCTGGAAAAGGTGAAACTGTGGGCTCAGTGAGACCCCAGTGGTCAGCAGGGCTCTGGGTAAGGGATGCACAGGTGGACACAGAGGGGTTTGGGGGCAGTGAAACCCTCTCTGTGATGCTGTATTTATGGAGAGACTTCAGTGTACATTGCCCACATCACAGGATGTCTCAGCAGTGAGAGTTAACCTTCTTGTCAACTGTGGACTTTGTGTGGTGACACATCTTGTGGGTTCCTCAACTGCAGCAAAGAGGTCCTGTAGTGCAGGTGCTGAAGCAGGCTGTGCCATGGGAGGAGGACGGGATTGGGAAACCTCTGCACTTTGTGCTCAATTTTGCTGCAAACCTAAAGTGGCTCTAAAAATTAAATCTTAAAAACGTAAGTGAACCATATACAATAAGTAAAGAAACACAATCTCTTCTTCACACCTTACATATAAGTTAGTTAAAAAACCATATCAAATTAAAAATTTTCCATGAGGCAAGATAAACAATTACAATATGAAGACAAAGACTGCAAAATGGGAGAAAATCTTTTGACAACTGCTCTTCTGACAGACAATTAATATCCAGAATATATAAAAATCTCAAAAACCTTACCACCAAAAATAATCAAATTAATAAATGGATACCTGAACTGAACTGATACTTCTCAAAAGAGGAAATTCAAATGGCCAACAAAGACATAAACATATGTTTCTCATCTTTGGCACTTAGGGAAGTGCAAGGCGAAACTACAACGAGAACTCATGGCTCTCACGTCTGAAGGGCAGTTGTCCAAAACAGAAAGAATGGGTGCAGGGGAGAAGAGAAGTTCAGAGGGTTAGTCAAAGGGGAAGGGAGGGGACGGGAGGGGACGGGAAAGGAACGACAGTGGATGAACCTGACATGGCTTATCACAGTGGATCTCACCATCATGTACATCCACAAGACTGGAGGTATAAATAAAAGACACAATCCAGAGTTGCATAATTATATCAAAAAGAACTCTACTGTCATGTCTGGCTAAAAAGAATCAATAAAAAATAGAAATAACAATGAATGCTGGAGAGGATGTGGGGGAAGGGAACTCCTACAACGTTGGTGAGACTGTGAATAAGTACAACCACCATGGACATCAGTATGGAGATTCCTCAAAAGACAGGTATGGAACTACCATGTGACCCTGCTATCCCACTCTTGGTATTTACCCAAAAGAATTAAAGTCACATACTCTAGTGCTATATGCATACTTGTGTTTATAGCAGGATGATTCACAATGGCCAAGTTACAGAACCAGCTCAGGTGTCTATCAACAGATTAATAAATACAGAAAATGTGGTACATATACACAATGGAGTTTCATTGAGCCACAACAAAAGAAATAATATCACTTTCAGGAAAATAGGTGGAATTGGAGAACATTAAGCTAAGTGAAAGTAACCAACCCAGAAAATCAAGGGTCATATATGGATGCTAGAGAAAAAAAAAAAGAAAGAAAAGGAATATCATAAAAACAGAGGAGATGAATAGACCGGAGGATAGGGTCAGGAGAGGAGGGAGAGGAAGGGGTGCAAGAGAAGCAAGCAGGCCAAATTATGCACTGTGCCAGCATGGATTGGACACCCACAATACGTAAATCCTTCCAATATGAAACTTTTAAAAAATATAATAACCCATTATAAAATATTTCATTAAGCACCTTGAAAATTAGTCAAACGACCATCCATCTACCTAGATACATGTATGTTTAACTTCATCCATAATTGGAGAATACATATTAAAAGCATAATGAAATACCATCACCTGCTTCTCCAGAATGTCTGAAACGAACAGCACAGAAAATACCAAGACTTGCTAAAACACGGACCAGCAGGAATTTCCAATACTACTGACACAAGAGGCACAACCACTTTGCAGACTCTTTTGGAAATACCTTTTCAATCTCAGGCAAACCCATGAACTCTAAACTTCAAACCTAGATACCTGATACATATACTAGGAAATACCAATAAAAATATAAATGTGTGCTCACCATGGAATGAACACACGAAAGCTCTAGGACTAGACACCAAAACTGTGAGCGGATCAAATGTCCTCCCCAGGAGGCAGAATCACCATGATAAAGTTACACAACAGAATGCCACACAGCAATGAGAGCCAACAGCCTAAAATTTGTGCTTCGTAAGTAACACGTCGTGGTCTGGATGGTAAACATCCCCTGAAGCTCATGTGCTGAAGGCTCGGTCCCCAGTGCAGCAATGTCCACTGCTGGCCCTTGGATGGACTACTCTGACCTCATGGATGGACTACTCCACTTCTGGGTTCATAACTTAACAGGTTGTTGGTGGCCGTGGAAATTCCAGAAGGTGGGACCTAGCTGGAGGAAGCAAGCACTGGGGGTGTGTCCTTGATGGGAGTTTTTGTTCCTGGCCCCTTTCATCCTCTGCTTCATGGGTGCCATGAGGTGAGAGGCCTCCTCTGCCACACAGTACTGCTGCCATGATGTTCTGCCTTGCCGTAAGCACAAAAGAGCCTGGGTCAACTGTGAGCCAAAATAAACCTTTCCTCCTTTAAGTTTATTTCTCTCAGGCATTTTATTGCAGCCATGGAAAACCAACTAACATAATCCACAAACAAATGTTCACGGAGGAGAAACAGAGAGAATAGATACTGTATTTATCCTAGAATGAAGTTTGGTTTAATGCCCAGAATGACATTAAATCAACACATGCTATAAATAGAATAAAGGACAAAATAGCCACATGATCATCTCAGTGGAAGCACAAAAAGCACGTGAGAAACTTTAACACCCCTCATATTAAAAACACTCCACAGACTAGGAATAAAAAGCCAGTTCTCAATCAGACTTCCCAAGCAGGTTCAATTTTCCTGACTAAGAGGGCATTTATAAAAACTACATCTACGCTACTTCCTGGTGAAAGACTGAATGCTTCCCACAAGACAAGGTGTCCACACTCATCATTTCTCTTGTACATTATACTGGAGGTTCCCAGCAGGAAAACTTAGCAAGAAAGAAGAAAAGAATACAAAGGTTGGAAATGAAGAAGTCAAACTACCTCTTTTTCCAGAGAATGTGATTTTTTTTGTAAGAAAATCCTAAGGATCCTACTTTTTATTCTTATTTACAATTTTAAGGATTCTATTTTTTAAAATATTAGAATAAACAAATTTAGTAAGGTTGTAGGATACAAAATAAAAAATAAATTGTATATCTATATACTTGCAACAACCTAAATAAAGAAAAAAAATCAATTATGATAATATCTAAAAGAATAAAACACCCAGAAATAAAGTAAGTACAAAACTTATACTCTAAAAATTACAAATATTTGTCAAAAAAATAAAAACCTAAATAAATGGAAAGATCTCATGTTCATAGTTTGAAAGACCTAATATTTACAAAATTGTATTGATCCACATTTTAAATGCCATCTCCAATTGGGAACTTAGGTGGCTTCTTTGCATAAATTGACAAGTTGTCCCAAAATTCATATGGAATCCCACTGAAACTATTTTGAAAAGGTACAAAGTTGAAGGACACTCACCTGGCATTAAAACTTGCTCCCAAGTTCTACAAAGTGCCTAAGTACATGAAACTAGTGCAAAGATGGACAAATAAAGACATGGAATAAAACTGAGAGTCCAGCCGTAAACTCTCACATTGATGGCCAGCTGGTTTCCAAGACATCAATGATTCAGTAACAAAAGAACCCCTTTTCCATAAACAGTGCTGGGACAACCACAGAGCCACCACAGAGAAGGGAGCCAGAGCCCTGCCTCACACCATGCACAAGGCTCACTCGAAACAGACTGGACCTGAGGTGAGACCACGGCAGGGGTGTCTGGAACGTGACGCCCAGAGCACAAGCCACAGAAGGGACAACCTGGACTCCATCCAAACCTAGCACGCTGGTGCATCAGAGGACATCACAAGGCACCCAAAGACCTGCACAGGACGGGAGGCCCTGCAAGCCACACGCCAGATGGGAACTGGCGCCTGATTACGCACACTCAGGAACAGATGATCTGGTTTAGAAACAGGAAAGGATCTGAGTGGACATTTCCCGCAAAAGCACAGGGAAAGCCACCAGGAAAACAGAGATCATGACCACATTGAGATATTTCATGTCACCTGGGACAAACAGAATCGGAGGGTCAGAGGGTAACAGACACGGGGGAGGACTGAAGGAATGGAACCTTCACACGGCGGGCGCTGCAGAACGTAAAACGGCCATCTGGAAACCGTCTGGAGGCTCCTCAAGACGCACAGCACAGCTGCCACGTGCTCCAGCACTGGCTCCCGGTACACACTCCTTTGAAAGGAAAACACGTCCACCGAGAAACATGTGCACCAACTCTTCACATCACTCACCCTGGCCAAAGCCCACAACCCAAAACAACCAGATGGACAACCAGAAAAATAAAAAACACCACACCTACACAATTAAGGGTTTCCGCAGCAAAAAGAAAGGAAATACACCAGGCTTCAACATGGGTGAACCTAAAAGCACTCTGCTAAGGGAAAGAAGCCGATCACAAGTGCACATATTGCATGGAAATAGACAAGAGGGAAATCCAGAGGCAGAAAGTAGATCAGAGCTTCCTTGGGCCGCAAGAGGCTGGGAGGACTTAAGCGAAACTGCCTTAATGAAGACATGAATCATGCACTTCCAATAGCCAGCTACATGTCATATGAGCCATCACTGAATACAGTTATTGGTAAAAGATAACACTTGTAATTCCACTTATATTCAGTTCAGTTATAAGCAAAACTGATTGTTGCTTGAAGTCACGATAATGGTAACTTAGGATGGAAAGAGAAGACGCAGTGTGGCAGAGGAACACATGAGACTTGGGGAGTCCCAAAACACCCCGTGTGCTAACCTGGTTGCTGTCAAAAGGGAGGGTTCGCTTCCTCAAAATTCAGTGAGTTTGAAACTTATGATTGGCATCCTTTTCTGTAGGCATACTTCAACAAAACATTTCTGAAAACAGAAATAAACTGATTTACAAATGAACCATCTTATTATTTCAATTTAATTCCACTTCCTGGTAGAAAAACTACAAGCCCCGCACCCAACACAATTCCCTCAATTTACTTATTTCAATGGCAAAGCTGAAAAACACTAGTGTTTTCAGAGCATTTCAAAGAAGGCAAAAATATCTTAGACAACTGAGAAAATCAGTAGAGCTCTCAGTATCAAAAATCATCAAAATCATCTTTAAAATCATTTGTATCTAACACATTGAAAGATATTTCCTAGTCTTCAAAATATTCCCTCTTCTAAACCATTGATTAAAATGTTTCTAATAAAACCCAGCTATGTATCAATGACTTAAACATAGCTTTTAAATACAGTCATACATGTCATATATAACTAGAAGAACAAATAAAATAAATTTCAAAGTGCTTGTTTGTTTTTACAAGAATATTTGTAAAATAAAGGTAGAGATGTTGTGTTGCAAGGATATTGGGGAAAAGACGTAAGAAATTCATCTGTCAAAAAAATCCCACATGAAAACAAATTAATACTTTTTTACTACCTGTGAGAGTTGCTTATTCTTCCCCATTCCAACATCCAAACACATAAGCAACAAGCAGCAAACCTGAAACCAAGACCCACTGACAACAAACCAAGGGGCCAGATAGCCCCAGAGGCACCAAACACAGCCAAGGAGAAAGTCCCCAGGAACCGCAGTGGGGGTGTGTGGAGAGAGAAGGAGAGCACCCACAGACCAGAGGCGGAAAAGAGGCGTCCCTGCAGGATGTGCCACGCCTCCCAAGAAGGAAGGAGCCAGCCTACGCGCCACTTCCCTCCCAGGCCAGCTAGACTCAGAACAAACACGAGACATGTGGTACTGAGCTCCACCAATCCAGTGTCCAGTAACACCCACCGGAACACACACACAGCCATCACCAGTGCCACCTGAGCTCTAGGTCAGCAGGGAACATCAGCAAAGCCACACCTGACAGGAAGCCACCCAGTCAGAGTCACAACTCAGCACTCTTCAGCAGTGAAGAAGGAAACCATATGATGCATCAACAGAGACAAACTAAAAGCAGAAAGAAACTCGAAATAGAAAACAGTGAAGTGGCTATCATTAATGACAAAAAGATTTAATTGGGATCTCATATGAAAATCCAAGTAGTGGACCAAACACATGCTACAAGATATAATTTGAGAAAAATTTGCTGAAATTACAAAAAAAAAAGAATGCATTGATGGAAACACCACATGTCAGAGCCATTAATGCAGAACAAGGATCACCAAGACAAACATCCTGTGGACACACCACACTGCACTAGGAGCTGAGCACAGAGGTCAGCTGGCGTGGGCAGCACACACCCTCAAAGATCTCCTGGCTCTGCCCACAGTGACCACGAGGCTCACCGTGCATGAGCTAACAGGCACCTGGGGCTGGAGACAGTGATGAGTACTGCCTCAGAGGCCTTGAGGACGCGGGACCCACGTGAAGGCCAGAGACAGAGAAGTCTGAATATCAGGACAGATAACAACTTGCCGAGCAGAAACACCGCAGAGGCATTCTATCCACAAGTTTATAATAATGTTTTTAAATGAATCGATCTTCTTTGGAGGGTGATAGGAACCTATTTGTTATTTGGTAACTTTTAATACCAAGGAGAGCAGTAAAGCCCTGCCCACATAAACCACTGCATTGAATCATGAAATACATGATGGATGTCGCTTTATATAAACAATTCCCATCTACAAATGATGAGCAAAGGCAAAACCAAAATACTACCATTCTTCAATCCCAGGCAGACAAGAGGTCTAGGCATTGGCCATCAACACCTCTAACGGCACAGAAAGAAGAAGGACCTCAGGGAAGTTCCTCCTGGGACAGATAACAGCCTGCAAACCCTGCAGAAGGGATGACCCGCGAGCATGAACTGCCACCTTGGGACCACTGTGAGGAGCGGGACACTGGGCGGGGGCAGAACGCTGCAGACTGTCACAGCGGGGCTGTGAGTAAGCGTGAGGCTCCAAGAAAACACTCAGCAGGGACCCTGGGCCGACACCAGCGTGAAGGCCAGGAGCGGCATGAAGGAGGGCAGGAGCGAGGCGCTCTACTGAGGATGGACCCTGAGGTGACGGCTGCCAGAGTGACTCCTCAGGGAAGGCGGGAACCTGCTGTCCCCTGCGTCCCTGGGTTGCCCACAGCAGGCTCACCACACAGCTCTGCCCCCACTGGGCACTTGGGTCACCAGCAGGTTCTAGAGCTTCACCAGTGCAGAGCTGGCCCTGAACACCCTTCCATCTCTGTGGCCACATGATCGCTAGGACTGGCTCCGTGCGCAGCGGGAAGCCGCTCTCCTCTTCAACCATGGCCAACACACTGCACTTCAGAGCTCCAGGACCTGCTCGTTCATGATGGGAGGCTGTGTCCTGACACGCAGATCCCCACCCAGGCCTGGCACCAGGTCCCTCTGCTGAGGGCACAACCTGGTGGCTCCCTCCCTGCGTGAGGTCAGTGTGTTCATCTCTGTGACAGGCCCAGTTCTGACACGATGCCCCCAGGCTCACAGGCACAGGGATGACAGGATTCCCTTGCCCAGGAGCAGGATGGCGTCCTGCTGTGCTGTACACCACTTTCTTCCTCCTTCATCTGTGGGTGGGCTCAGCGTGCTGCTCACTGGAGCTGCCATGAGCTTGGAGGGCAGGCTCCTCCACACGCCGACTGCATCTCCTCCAGACATCCCCAGCGTGGACACGGTTTTCTGAGGAGTCTGCATCCTGTTTTCCTAACACAGTACCGACCACCCTCCCACCCACAGTGCACAGAGCTCCTCTCCTCCACAGCTCGCCAGCACTACTCATCTTTTGGTTTTACTAACAGCCCTTCTCAGCATGAGGGAATATCTCCCGTGGGCAGATGCCACTTTTCTATGATTTGACAAGATAATGTGTAAGCCACTGCTGAGTGTCCATGTGCCCTGACTGCTCGTGGACAGCTAACCCGACACCCTGCTGACCCAGCGGACCTGCTCCTCCTCCCAGGAAAGCTGCTGGCAGTCCTCGGCATCCACCTGAGTGGTCACCTTTGCTTCCATCTCTTCTGGCCATCACATGCCAGCACAAGGCCTTCCTCACTAAGGAAAGTCTTTACTGCTTGTTCCGGGAAGCCTTTCGCAGCCCTGGTCTCATGCACAGACCAGCTGCACTGCCGTGACCACACTTAGGGAGAAGCCACTGTGTCAGGAGCCTGCTCCTCTTCCTGGTTTTAGAGGTTGCTCACTGTGTCCCAAACACTACATGCTGCAAGTTAAATTCCATTCCTAAGTATTTAATGCACAGCAGTGTCTCACCACCCGGGCCATATCCTAGAATATTTTAGGGAGTATTTCAAATACCAGTGTGTGGACAGAATCAGAACAAGTGAATCAGTTGTGTGTAAGAGGAGCACATGGAATTTTCCTTAGCCATCACCCTCCTGAGATTCCTATGTAGAATGAGAATAAGGA
Organism: Ictidomys tridecemlineatus; assembly: GCF_052094955.1. Lineage (NCBI taxonomy): Eukaryota > Metazoa > Chordata > Mammalia > Rodentia > Sciuridae > Ictidomys > Ictidomys tridecemlineatus. Next base: position 549,831 of record NC_135490.1, on the reverse strand, counting down.
TCATTAACACTGAAGAGGAAAAGATTCTGACCATTTTACATTGTTAAAAACATCAACAACTTAAATCAGCTATAACTAGTAGCAAGTTTTAACTTTTTAAAAGTTAACCTTTTTAACTTTAACACTTCAGTCAGGAAGGAAGGGAGGGAGGAGCAGAGAGAAGAAACAAAGAAGGGAGAACAAAGTGAAATTCAGGAATAAAATGAAAACATTTGAGACTGTTAGGAACCCACAGAGCTTCCTTCAATCCCATCATCGCACACATCAGGGCGACTTAGTCAACGTGCCTTCCACAAGCACCTCCTGAGTGTCCACTAGGACTCAGCACGGCAGCAGGGAGAGCTGCCTTCCAGGGTCCACATGATCAAGAGCAGCCATGGCTCCAGCAGTCACATCAAACTCAGTCCTACTCCATTAGTGCCAGAGTGGGAATGCTGATAAACATGCCCCGAACAATTGTGGAAAGTACGACTCTCAAATAAACTTTCTAAGAAGTACTGCATCCACCCACTTTCCCACTGACTTTGAGTGCATAGAGGTTGTCAAATTGGTAATACAAACAACTCCTGGGCTGGGGACGTGGCTCAAGCGGTAGCGCTCTCGCCTGGCATGTGTGCGACCCGGGTTCGATCCTCAGCACCACATAGAAACAACGATGTTGTGTCCGCTGAGAAATGGAAAATATATATTAGAAAATTCTCTCTTAAAAAAAAAATTCCTTACACACCAGCATCACAGAAAATGCTGAAATAGAAAGGTTGACAAAAACTAACTGGCCATCTAGGACCCTACCAGGCAAAGTCCACCCAGTCTTCCAGGACCCTCCTGACAAAGTCCACCCAGTCTTCAAGGACCCTCCACACAAAGTCCACCCAGTCTTCAAGGACACTCCTGACAAAGTCCACCCAGTCTTCCAGGACCCTCCTGACAAAGTCCACCCAGTCTTCAAGGACCCTCCTGACAAAGTCCACCCAGTCTTCAGGTCCCTCCACACAAAGTCCACCCAGTCTTCAAGGACCCTCCTGACAAAGTCCACCCAGTCTTCAAGGACCCTCCAGACAAAGTCCACCCAGTCTCCAAGGACCCTCCTGACAAAGTCCACCCAGTCTTCCAGACCCTCCCTGAGAAAGTCCACCCAGTCTTCAAGGACCCTCGTGACAAAGTCCACCCAGTCTTCAAGGACCCTCCAGACAAAGTCCACCCAGTCTTCAAGGACCCTCCAGACAAAGTCCACCCAGTCTTCAAGGACCCTCCAGACAAAGTCCACCCAGTCTTCAAGGACCCTATAGACAAAGTCCACCCAGTCTTCAAGGACCCTCCAGACAAAGTCCACCCAGTCTTCAGGTCCCTCCCTGACAGAGTCCACCCAGTCTTCAAGGACCCTCCTGACAAAGTCCACCCAGTCTTCAAGGACCCTCCTGACAAAGTCCACCCAGTCTTCAAGGACCCTCCTGACAAAGTCCACCCAGTCTTCAAGGACCCTCCTGACAAAGTCCACCCAGTCTTCAAGGACCCTCCTGACAAAGTCCACCCAGTCTCCCAGGACCATCCTGACAAAGTCCACCCAGTCTTCAAGGACCCTCCAGACAAAGTCCACCCAGTCTTCAAGGACCCTCCTGACAAAGTCCACCCAGTCTTCAAGGACCCTCCTGACAAAGTCCACCCAGTCTTCAAGGACCCTCCTGACAAAGTCCACCCAGTCTCCCAGGACCCTCCTGACAAAGTCCACCCAGTCTTCAAGGACCCTCCTGACAAAGTCCACCCAGTCTTCAAGGACCCTCCTGACAAAGTCCACCCAGTCTTCAAGGACCCTATAGACAAAGTCCACCCAGTCTTCAAGGACCCTCCAGACAAAGTCCACCCAGTCTTCAGGACCCTCCTGACAAAGTCCACCCAGTCTCCCAGGACCCTCCTGACAAAGTCCACCCAGTCTTCCAGACCCTCCCTGACAGAGTCCACCCAGTCTCCCAGGACCCTCCTGACAAAGTCCAACCAGTCTCCAAGGACCCTCCTGACAAAGTCCACCCAGTCTTCAAGGACCCTCCAGACAATGTCCACCCAGTCTTCAAGGACCCTCCAGACAAAGTCCACCCAGTCTTCAGGACCCTCCTGACAAAGTCCACCCAGTCTCCCAGGACCCTCCTGACAAAGTCCACCCAGTCTTCAGGACCCTCCTGACAAAGTCCACCCAGTCTCCCAGGACCCTCCTGACAAAGTCCACCCAGTCTTCAAGGACCCTCCTGACAAAGTCCACCCAGTCTTCAGGTCCCTCCACACAAAGTCCACCCAGTCTTCAAGGACACTCCTGACAAAGTCCACCCAGTCTTCAAGGACCCTCCTGACAAAGTCCACCCAGTCTTCAAGGACCCTCCTGACAAAGTCCACCCAGTCTTCAAGGACCCTCCTGACAAAGTCCACCCAGTCTTCAAGGACACTCCTGACAAAGTCCACCCAGTCTTCAAGGACCCTCCTGACAAAGTCCAACCAGTCTTCCAGGACCCTCTTTGGCAAAGTCCAACCAGTCTTCCAGGACCCTCCTGACTAAGTCTAACTCACCTTCCAGGGCCCTCCTGACAAAGCGCAACCCATTTTCCAGGACCCTCTGTGCACACTCTTCCAGTTGCCAGTGTCAGCAATGAGTGAGCATCAAGAAGACCTCAAGAGCTTCCTCCCAGGAGTGCCCCCGGGGTCCTGGATCCCTGCCAGGGGCTGGCTTCAGGGCTAGAGAGGCAGTCTAATCTGACTCTCCTTGCTGGTTAGGCCTACAGGACCTCCCAGATCTGCCATTCCACGGAATTGCTGTAGGACCCTGCAGGGCCTTCATTCCCTAGCCAGAATGGGGCCAAAGGAAGCTCATGTCTCTCAGCAGCAAGCAGAGTGCCTCACTCCACCAGCCCATGACCAGCCACCACAGCAGCCAGAGGCCATTGCCAAGGAAAAACAGACTGTGCTCTCAAACCTCTAGGCCAAAGCTGCACAAGAGGCTGGGTCTGCCCATCAGCCAGGGTGGCCCTTCTTACCTCAGCAGCTTCCCCACCCAGGGCCCTGCCCCTGAACCTTGAACAACTCCCTTGCCCAAAATGCCTTCCACTGTGCCCTGAGACTGCCTGGTCTCACTCCTGTCTCTCTACAGAGCTCGTGGAGACCCAGGGGCAGTCATCAGGAGAATCCTTCCAGGATGCAGGGAGAAGACACAGAGAGGCCTCAGAGATATCAGCTTGCCCACATTTGACCTTGGCCCTTCGGCCTCCAGGACTAGGAGAGTAAACGTGTCTTCTTAAAACTCAGGCTTCGACCCTGCAGCCCAAGAACACCAACACAGAAGGAATGCAGATCTGGGGGCTCACAGGAGCAGAACTGCCCCTCTGTCTTGGAACTACATGCTCCTCCCAGTCTACTCAACCCTTTGAAGGACTCCCTCACCACCAGCAAGGAGAGGGGCTTGCACCTGGTACCCATCCTGAGGCTCCTGGCGAAGGGTCCTCCACAGGGCCCTGGGCATCATCCCTTGTCCACACCATACCCAAGCTCACTCTGAGGAAGAGGCCTGGCTTTCTCCATTTTTGTGTCAGCTTCATGAAGGCAAAACAGTGCCAACATCTGTCAGTGCAATTCCTTGCCCCCACCAGGTGTCACTTTAGGGTCTATGACCAGCCCAGCACACCCCATGCCCAGTACTTAGTCTCTGTAAACACTGAGCAGGGCTGACGAACTCACCGTTACTATCTGCTATGGTTTAGATATTGGGTATCCCCGAAAGCTCATAGAGAGACAATGCAAGAAAGTTTAGAGGTGAAATGATTGGGTTGGGAGAGCCTGAACATAATCCGTGCATTGATCCACTGACAGGGATTAAATGGTGTAACTCTAGGCAGGTGAAGAGTGGCTGGAGGAGCTGGGGCCCTAGGGGTGTGCCTTTAGGTTTATATTTTGTCCCTGAAAAGGAACGCTCTCTCTATTTCCTAGTACCATGGTCCCTGCTACTTTACCCTACACACCTCTCCACCATGATGTTATACCTTGTCTCAGGCACAGAGCAGTGGAGTCAGCTGTCTATGAACAGAGACCTCTGAAACCATGAGACCCAAACAAACTCTTCCTCCTCTAAAATTGTTCATGTCTGGTCTTTAGGTCACAGCAATGAAAAAACTAACTAAAAAACCATCATTCCTAGGACATCAGCGCTGAGAAGCACCACAGGGAACACCTGACAGGTTCTGTGAGCCAGGGGACAGCAGGAACGGCTATGCAGATTGTCAGTTCCAAAGGAAGGAAAGCCCACAAGGAGCCACACTGCCTCAGCAGAGCACCACTGAGTGCTGGGAAGAGGGACTGCTGCACGTGCATGGCTGCCCCTGGGACTCTCCCCAGTAAGATCCGTGGGGTGGGTATATCCAAATCAGGACCAGAGCTAAAGCCCTTTGGAAAACACAGAGATGGAGCTGCTGCTTCTCTGCAGTACAGATGCTCCTTCACCTGGGCGTTCACTTTGTTCAGTAAGCAGAGATCAGTTCAAAGAACAAAGGCCTCCAAGGAAGGAAAATGCCTGGGACACAGCTCAGTCTCAAGCCTGGAGAACAGATCCCTGTTTGACAGATTCAAGTGATAAAAACAAACCCCAGGGAGCTGAGGCAGCCTGCAGGGAGCCAAAGAGACCTATGAGCCTAGGGGTGTCAGAGGAGTGTCAGAGCCAGAGGTGTGGAAGTTCAACTCACAGAAAGGTCCTGGTGGTTTCATTATCCTCCAGGGCTCAGGAGTCTGGCCACCCAAGCTTGTATGGAAAAAGCTGTACTCACAGCTCAGGAGGCGAAGAGGCAGCTGGCTGGAGCCTAGGAGTCCCAGGCCAGCAGGCCGCACAGCAAGAGCCTCTCCACAAGACCAAGAGCATCAGCACTGCAGCTCGAGAGAACTGAACGTACATCCATCTCAAAACCTTGGCACACAACTGTGAGCAGGACTGCTGCTCTGCCTCACCAGCTTGGCCAGGAAACGCCTGCCCAGCCTCAGGCTGGGGAGAAGTCCTTACTACAGAGCTGTTACAGAACATCAAAATGCCAACAGGGCACCTGCTCAACAGAGATGGTGCAAAGGGGCAAGCTGAGGGTGGCCCCTGGAAATGCAGATGGTGACACAAAGGCCTGGCCTGGCCTTGCCTACCTGGGTTTTGGTTTTCAGGGAGTATCTCTGAATGCAGAGGTTGGCTGACTGAAAAGCAGCACCACATGAATACAGCAAGTGATATTTCAAGTGTTCAATGGGTAGTTTTGACATTTATCAATGTTTCAAGCGGCAGGTAATATTTCTGATACTCCTACCACTCAGTTGTTGGGTGAATATAACTGAGTGGCTGTCTTAGTGGAAGCACACGTAGGAACAACGTGTTCATGTGTGCAAGCTAATATGTGCACACGCACAAATGTTCACAGAGACCCACACTTGAGTTCATGAAGCCTTATTCTTGAAAGATTAAAATGTTTACTAAACAATAAAGTAGCACAAAATTGGGAAGAATCTATAAACAAAAAGGCGAGGTCTGTGGCATCCTGAGATGTCTGCAGGAGGAGGCAGGCCATGGGCCCTGTCCAGCACTGCACACTCAGATAGTATTCTTCTTTTATATTGATTTGGTGAAGATATATAGATATATATAGAGATAGGTAGATAGATAGATAGATACACATACACACACACACACACACACACATATATATATATTATTTCTTACATATATGACAACAGTGGAATGCATTATAATCATAATTATTTGCCAAGGCCAATGTCTCGGCTTGGCACCAGAATCACGAGGCACTCACAGCTTTGTAGGTTCAAACAGCAATTCTTTATTCCAGCTCTCACACCACCTCCACACAGGTCCAGGGGCAAACGCGTTCTGCCGTCTCCCGCACCAACAACCTACTCCACGAGGCTCTCTCCAAAATCCCCTTTTAATCTCACGAGAACTCAACGGGAACAAGCAGCAGGAACACCCTAATCCCAGCAATAATCTTCAACTTCCAACTTCCCTAAAACCCATTATCTTAAACTGGCAACGCCTTAAACTCAAGGAGCCGGTTACTTCCTCAAACCTGATCAGCTCTGAACCCGGATCTGCCTTGGTCCTTGAGCAAGGTCACCTCATTAAAGCATGCATGCAATGTTCCATCAAATGTCCTCTAAGCAGCATGGGGTACGCTTGGCAAGGAAATTTCGATGCGTCATTCCTACTTGGTAATGGCCCTCAGCAATTATTCATTCACAACACCATTTTTCTAACTCTATATATAAAGTATATTCATGCCAAATCATGCCATTATACATGAGCTCTCTTATTATTATTATTATTATTATTATTTTGCATTACAATTCTTTTTTTAAAATATTTATTTATTTATTTATTAGGTGTAGACGGACACAACACAATGCCTTTATTTTTATGTGGTGCTGGGGATTGAACCCAGGTCCTGCCCGGGCAAGGTGAGCGCTCTACCGCTGAGCCATAATCCCAGCCCTGCATTACAATTCTTAATACACCTTTACATCACAATTTATCACATCTCTGATTATATAGAAGGTATGTTGACACCAAATTCACATCTTCATACATGTATTTTGTATAATGATGAGGGTGTCCTTCCACCATCCATGCTCTTCCCACTCTCCATCCCTTTCCCTCCCACCCCTATTCCCTATCTAGAAGTAATCTTCCTCCCTTGATCTGTAAGTACTCTAAAGAAAGCACAAATTAAAATGTAGGTCTGTGGAACATAGCAATGAGATTTATGGTTTTTAACTAGAAATTGTTTGAACTAAAACTTGTTGTTTAAAAAAAAACTATTCCTTCTATTTAGCAAAAATGTTCCAGATCATGTGCTCACGGCACTAAGAAAACAGCAATAAACACCAGCCTCAGCCCACACCTGCTCAGGGCATCGCAGCCCCCAGTCACTGCTGGCCTCCAGCATTCACCTTTCTTTACTTCTTATCTTGTGCACTTAAAGTCACACCTGGCCCAGAAAGAGCTAAGTCTAAACACCTGCAAGAGGTGGCAGCAGCTAGAGGTGACGGGGAGGTCCCTGCGTCCCATTCAGTACAGCACCCCCACATCATGGGCCAGTCTGCATCCACACCAGCCTCCTCCAGGGTGGAGCATGAAGTGATTGACAGAGCATATCCTCGGGTACCCTCAGGGGCTGTGAGCTGCCAGCCAGAGGTCACTGGGCTTGTCTCCACCTGCACCAGCGCCAGTCCAATCACTCACAGCAACACCCTCATGTGTCTGCCTGCATCCTGTTAGAGGGTGAGCCCTGTGGGCTGAGAACAGAGCACAGGCTCAGGTCTTCTTTGGGATCATACGTTTCCCTTTTACTACTTTGAAAATGGCAAAGGAGCTAATCCTACCTGCTGTTAAGAAATACAGAAAAAAAAATTTTACTTTGAAATTATTTGTCCAGAAAAATGTATAAATTTTGTGCAAATTCATGATGAAAATAAAATCTCCACAGATGAAAACTCAACCTGGATTTAGATAAAAATCCTGTGGCAGCAGAATAATGGCCCCAAGGACATCTGCACCCTAATCCCCAGAGCTTTGGATTCGACTTCATGTGGAGGAGACTCTGCAGCCATGACTGAGGCTCCTGAGGTGGGCAATGGCCCTGGGCAGCTGGTAGACCCAGTCTAGGGGGTCCTTAAAGGCAGATGAGTGACAGAAAGCCCTCCAGGCTGCTGGCTCTGCAGAAGGGGAGAGGACATAGCCAGGATCTGGGGAAGAAGGAAAAGACACATGGCTGACCTGCCCAAAGGCTCCAGGAGGAGCTGAGCCCTTTACACACCTTGATCTCAGCCCCAGGAGACCGGTGTCAACCTTCTGACCTGCACAACCATGAGGCATGCTCTTGGACCTTGGAGGATAAGACACTGTGGTCATGAGCTCTCCACTGCACAGGCACAGAGGAGCTCACTTAGCTCTGCTCTGCCCCTCCCCAAGAAGTCTGGGAAGGGCTTGGCAACATCACGGCTTCCCGACCTGCTCCCCAAGCTCTTGTGCCAGCCTCACACAAACCCAGTAGACTTGCTGTCAGCACAGGAGGGTGCCACAATGCAGCCCTGTTGCTGGGACATGTGGCCTCTCCCAAGGTGCTGATTGGGCTCCCCACGTGGCCACGTAGCTTGAAGTCCACACTACAAAGCAGCAACATGAATGTTTGCCCCAAAACAAACAACAGAAGGAAGTACAATAAAAGTGCACTATGAACTGCTGAATGCTCCCGGGTCCAGTGATGCCCATGCCTGGAACTTGACAGCAGCATCTCTCAGTAGAGGGTGTGACAACTAGACAACCTGTCTACAGCAGAAGTAAGGAGAGTCCTACATCTACTCAGAGTAAACACAGGACTGAAGGCAGAAATGTAAAAAATGTATAAAAATGGGCGGTTTGTGTTTGGGGCTCTTTTCCGGATATGACTACTCAGAATTAATTCTTATATATAAAACATGATAAAGCTGAACTCAAATGTCAATCTGAGAAACAAAAAATCCCAGTAATACTGAAATGAGTAAAAGACCCAACCATGCAATTCATGAACTGGAAAAGGAGGGAAAGAAGGAAGAGAACCTTCAGCACAGAAACGAAGTGAAATAAACCAAAATCATCCATTAGTGGCAATCTCTGAACATTTTTTGTTCATTTTGTTTGTGCTCACTTTTCCATGAGATGTAGTTTTTAAACATAGAAAATAATAAATAATTTAAAAGAATCTATAATTATAGTTTTAATAATTCTATAATAATTAGCTTAAAAGAAGGTACTTCTATAAATAATTTTTATGCTTTATTTTTAAATGCAAATTTACTTCCTAACTTGCTGAAGTACAGGAACTGGAATTGACCACAAAAGTGAAGATCCTCATCTCCCAATAGCTAGAAGCCCCTAAGAACTAAAAGGACTCTGGAGTCACAAGCAAAGCCGCCTCTCACATTACAGGTAGTAGAAGAAGAGGAGTGGGACACATCTGCCCCCACACTGAAGAACCTCAATCAAAACCCAGGTTTCCAACCAACACACAAATATTGGCTATTTTTACATGTTCTGCCCCTACCTTCTCATGAAACATCAGAGACCGGGTTCTCTGCAGTGTGACAGGTGACATCATGCTCTTAAGGTCCTACCGGTAAGGGGGAGGGGGATAAGGCATTATGGACTCTTCCTATCTTAGACAAACAGAAACTAAAGCCAAATAGGACATGGGCTTAATAAAGACAAAAAGTTACGTTTGTCAAAGTCAAGCACATTTGAAGAAATCAGACAGCATTCCAAAACCTAAGTAAAATCCAATGATTCTTTATCACATGGAAAGGAACAATGCTGTTTTGATACACACCTTTCTTGGAATGTGAATCTATTCTATTTAGACATTTAAGATAATAAATGGTTCCTATTTAATTTTTATTCCTACTTAGTCCTCATCTCTGAGCAACACAGGTCTATTCGAGGTTGCCTTAAGAATGAGAAATTTTCTTTTACAAAATTAATTAGATTTTTACATTCGGAGTGATTGAGGCTGGACCTGGAACTAATGCTAAGAATGCTTTCTGTGAATTCACAATAGCCAAATTATGGAATCAGCCCAGATGTCCATCAATAGATAAATGGATTAGGAAAATGTGGTATATATACACAATGGGGTTTTACTCAGCCATAAAGAAAGTAGGGAGACAAAAGTCCTAAAACTAACAAGGACCCCATTAAAGACAGTCAGAGAAAGAGCTCAGGCCCCACCCAAGTAAAGACAATTAGAGCAGGAACTCAGGTCCCACCCTGGGCATCTACACAGACATCAACAACAGAGAGAAGTCCCAGAACAAATAAGTTAATTACACACAAAAGAACAAACACACACACAAAAAGAGGTGGAGGAATCCACCTCAATTGATGAGCAAGTCCAAGGGTTCAGAAAACATGAAAAAACAGGCAAACAAATCTCCCCCCAAGTAGAGAGGGAAGATGAGAGGGAAGGGGAAGGGGGATAGCAGGGGATAGGAAAGGTAGCAGAATACAACAGTCACTACTATGGTAAAAATGTGGATGTGTAACCGATGTGATTCTGCAACTTGTATTTGAGGGTAAAAATGGAAGTTCATAACCCACTTGAATCAAATGTATGAAAGATGATATGTCATGAGCTTTGTAACGTTTTGAACAACCAATTAAAAAAAAAAACATTAAAAAATCAAAAAAAAAATCTCCCCCCAAAATCCACAATTCCACAACAAAGGATCCCACTGGTAGTGAAGTGGATAAAAATCTAGAGAAAGATTATGAAGAAAGATTATTAAAATGTTCAATGTACTAAAAGAAGATCTAAGGAAGAAATTAAGAGAGCAATTACAGAAGATGAAAGACCACTTTAATAAAGAAACAGCAACAATGATAAGAAACCAAGCAGAACTCCTAGAAATGAAAGGCACAATCAATCAAATTAAAAACTCACTTGAAGTCATCACTAACAGTTAGATGGTGTGTAGAAAACAGAACTTCACCCTTGAAAATGGAACTCCACACATTAAAGACGGGCTAGAGGATCTTGAGTGCAAAGAAGGCAATAAAGGGAAAAAATTTTAGAACACGCACGACCAGAATCTATAAGAACTCTGGAACAACTTTAAAAGACCAAACCTGAGAATTGTTGATATAAAAAAGAACATAGAGATACCAACAAAAGATGAAGAACATTTTGAATGAGATAGTTATAGAAAACTGTTGCCATATCAGAAATGAGATAGACATCCACGTACAGGATGCTTAAAGGACCCCAAATAGACTCTCTCAATAAGAAGCTCACTAGGACATATCATAATCAAAACATCTGACACAGAAAATAAGGAAAGATTATTAAAAGCCATAAGAGAGAAACAGCAAGTCACAAATTTGAAGCAAACCAAAAAGCCTCATCTCAGACCCTAAAATCAAGGAGGTCCTTGAATGGGAAATTCAAAGCCCTAAAAGAAAACAACTATCAGCTGAGGATACTATACCCAGCAAAACACAATTTCAAATTTGAGAGGGAAATAAAACCTTTCAACAATAAGATTAAATTAAAATTTTCATGAGTACCCAGCCAGCACTACAAAGAATATTTAAAGATGAATAGGAACTGCACGCATAGGAACTAAATAACAATTCCAAAAGCTCACAAACAGAGGAAGTTCAATAGAAGAATAATCCATTAAATAAGAATTAAAACAAGATAAAACATAGCAAAATATCAAAATGGCAGGAAACCACAAACACGTATCCACATATATGCTGAATGTTAATGGTCTCAACTCCCCAATTAAAAACACAAATTAGCAGGATGGATCAAAAAAACAAGATCCAATTATATGCTGGTTTCAAGAGATTCATCTTATAGGCAAAGACATCCACCAGCTGAAGGTAAAAAGATGGCAAAAAAATATTCTAAGCATATGGTCTATTAAAACAAGCAGGAATTGCTATCTCATATCTGACAAAGCAGAGTTCAAGCAAAAATTAATCAGAAGAGACAAAGAAGGCCATTACATACTAGTAAAGGGAGCAATCCAACAAGAAGATGTAATAATAGTAAACATTTATGCCAACAATGTCAATGATCCAATTACATGGAACAAATACTCCATGATATTAAATACCATGTAGACACCAACACAATAAACTGGATGATTTTAACACAGTCTTATCACCAATAGAGAGGTCATCAAAACATAAAATCAATGAAAATAATTTGAACCTAAACAACACTACAAATTAAATGTACCTAATGAACATCTACAGAATATTGTGTCCCAAAAGAGCTAAATTTACAGTTGCACATGGAAGTTTTTCCAAAATAGATCATATTACAGGCCAAAAAGCAAATCTTAGATCATTTGCCTAAAAGCAAATTTTAGCATATACAAAAAAATTGATATAATCACATATATCCTATCAGATCATAATAGGCTAAAGCTAGAAATCAACAGTAGAAAAAATAATTTAAGCCATATAAACACATGGATATGGAACAAGGTTCTCATAAATGGAAGAATGGATCAAAGAATAAATAAAAATAGAAATAAAGAAATTCTTAGAAATTAACAAGAACAAAAATACAACATAAAAATCTCTGGGACAGTATGAAAGCAATTCTAAGAGGAAATTTTATAGCACTGAGTGTCCAATTAAAAAAAATTAGAGAAATTCCAAATAAATAAGCTTATGTTCCACCTCAAGGCCTTAGAAAAAAAAGACTAACAAACTAACCGCAAAACAAGTAGAAGGCAGGAAATAATTAAGATCAGAGCTAAAATCAGTGAAATTGAGAATAAGAAACCAATATACAGGATCATTCCAGGAAAAATTGGTTCTTTGAAAAGATAAATAAGATTGACAAACCTTAGTCAAACTAACCAAAAGAAAGGGTGTGAAGACCTAAACCAACAAGATCAGAGATGAAAAAGAAAAAGAAGACCCTTCTGAAATCCAGAGGATTATTAGAAACTATTATGAAAATTTATACTCAAATAAACTGGAAAGTCTGGAAGATATCAACAAATTTCTAGATGATGTGACTTGCCCAAATTGAATCAGGAAGATTTAGAAAAGCTAAATAGACCAATATCAAGTAATGAAATTGAAACAGCAACTAAAAGCCTTCTAAAAAACACAATCCCAGAAACTGGATGGATACTCAGCTAAGTTCTACCAGAACTTTACAGAAAAACCAACACCAGTCTTTCCACAAAATTAAAAGGGAGGTAACACTCCCAAATACTTTTTATGAATCCAGTATAACCCTGATACCAAGACCAGACAAAGATGCATCAAGGCTCTCTCTTCACCTCGTTGAGAAGCAGCTTTTCAGTTTGAATCCATCCCATTTATTGATTCTTGATTTTATTTCTTGCACTTTAGGAGTCTTGTTAAGGAAGTCAGGGCCTAATCCAACATGATGGAGATTTGGGCCTACTTTTCATTCTATTAGGTGCAGGGTCTCTGGTCAAATTCCTAGGTCCTTGATCCACTTTGAGTTGAGTTTTGCGCATGGTGAGAGACAGAGGTTTAATCTCATTTTGCTGCATGTGGATTTCCAGTTTCCCAGAGCCATTTGTTGAAGAGGCCATCTTTTCTCCAATGTATGTTTTTGGCACCTTTGTCTAGCATGAGATAACTGTATTTATGTGGGTTTGTCTCTGTGTCTTCTATTCTGTACCTTTGAGAGAACTTACATTTTAGGAGCAAATTTTTGCCACATGCATATCAGATAGAGCACTAATCTCTAGGATATATAAAGAACTCAAAAAACTTAACACCAAAAAAACCCCACAAACAACCCAATCAATAAATGGGCTAATAAACTGAATAGACACTTCTCAGAAGGTGATATACAATCAATCAACAAATACATGGAAAAATGTTCAACATCTCTAGCAATTAGAGAAATGCAAATCAAAACTACTCTAAGATTTCATCTCACTCCAGTCAGAATGGCAGCTATTAAGAAAACAAGCAACAGTAAGTGCTGGCAAGGATGTGGGGGAAAAGGTACACTCATACACTGCTGGTGGGACCGCAAATTGGTGCAACCAAAACAGAAAGCAGTATGGAGATTCCTTAGAAAACTTGGAATGGACCCCCCATTTGACCCAGCTATCTGACTCCTCAGTCTAAACCCAAAGGACTTAAAAATAGCATATGACAATGACGCAACCACATCAATGTTTACAGCAGCACAATTCACAATAGCTAAACTATGGATGCCCTTCAATAGATGAATGGATAAAGAAACTGTGGTACAATACACAATGGAATATTATTCAGCATTAAAAGAGAATAATATTATGGCATTTGTAGGTAAATGAATGGAGCTGGAGAATTTCATGCTAAGCAAAATAAGCCAATCCCGAAAAAACAGGGGCTGAATGTTTTCTCTGATAAGTAGATGCTGATCTATAATGGGGGAGAGGATGTGGGATGAGTGGAAGAACTTGGACAGGGCAAAGGAGCAGGGAAGGTGGCAAGGGGGTAGAAAAGATGGTGGAATAAGATGGACATCATTACCTTGGGTACTTGTATGATTACATGAATGGTATGACCCTAATTCACGCACAACCAGAAAAGTGAAAAATTCTGCTTCATTTGTGTACAATGAATTGAAGATCTTTCTATGCTCATGTATAACTGATTAGAACTAATTTTTAAAAATGCAGCAAGGAAAAAAATTACAGCAAGAGCCCTGATGAACATGGATGCAAAAATTCTTAATAAAATATTAGCAAATGGCATTAAAAAAACTTATTTAAAAGATAATACACCACGATCAAGATGGTTTCATTCCAGAGATGCAAGTGAGTTCAACATACACAAATCAATAAGTATAATGCATCACTTAAAACAGAATTAAGGACAAAAATCACATGATCATCTCAACAGATCTGCATCTGTTGAGGTCTTTGATAAAAATCCAATACCCATTCATGTTAAAAACACTGGAGAAGCAAGGTATCAAAGGAACTTACTTCAACATCTTTAAGGCCATTAATGACAAACCCAAAGCTAATATTATACTAAATGGAGAAAAAAGAAGAGTATTTCCTCTAAATTCAGGAATAAGACAAGGCTGTCCACTCTCATCCCTCCTATTCAATATATTTTTCAAAACATTAGTCAGAGTGACCAGGCTAGAAAAAGCAATAAAAGGGATACAAATAGGAAAAAAAAGAAGTCAAACTATCTTTTTTGACAATATGGTCCTATATCTAGAAGACCCAAAAAACTCCACAAGAAAGACTTTTAAAGCTTATAAATGAGTTTAGCAAAGTAGTAGGATACAAGACCAACACCCACAAATCAATAGCTTTCCTATAATCCAACAGTGATTTAGCCTAAGAAGAAATCAGGAAAAACATCCCATTTACAATAACCACAAAAAAAATAAATTCTTAGGAAACAATCTATCCAAAGAGGTAAAAGAGCTCAACAATGAAAACTATAGAACAATGCAGATAGAAATAAAAAAAGATCTTAGAAAGATATTCCATCTTCTTGGATAGGCAAAATCAGTATTGTCAAAATGGCCATACTAGAAAAAGAAACATATATATTCAATGCAATTCCCATCAATATACCAATGACATGCTTCACAGAATTAGAAAAAAAAAATTCTTCTATTCATTTGGAAAAATTAGAGACCCAGAATAGCCAAAGCAATACTAAGAAAGAAAAGCAAACAGAAGGTATCATAATTCCTCATCTGAAATTATACTACAGAGCTATATAACAAAAACAGCATGGTATTGGCATCAAAATAGCCAACCAATGGAATAGAATAGAAGACACAGACAAATCCACAAACCCATAGCCATCTGATATTTGACAAAGGTGCCAAAAATATATCTTGGAGGAAAAAACAGCCTTTTCAACAAATGGTGCTGGGAAAATTGGATAGCTATATGTATAAAAATTAAATTAGACCCTTATCTCCGCACAAAACTCAAATTGAATTGGATCAAAGACTTAGGAATTAGAGTAGATACTTTATAACTGCTAGGAAAAAAGGTAGGGTAAACACTCCATCATGTAAGTGCTGGGACAACTTCGTTAACAAGACCCCCAAAGTGCAATAAATAAAACCAAAAACCAATAAGTGGAATGCCATCAAATCAGAAAGGCTTCAGCACAGCGAAGGAAATGATTCAGAGATTGAAGAGAGAGCCTACAGAATGGGAGAAAATCTTGGCTGGCTATTCCTCTGATAGAGGATTAATATCCAGAATACATAAAGAATTCAAAAAACTAAACACCAAAAAATAATAATAACCCAATCAATAAATGGGCAAAAGAACTCAGCAAAAATTTCTCAAAAGAAGAAACACAAATGGCCAACAAATATTCGGGAAAAAATGTTCAACATCTGTAGCAACCAGGGAAATGCAAATCAAAACTACACTAAGATTGCATCTCACTCCAGTCAAACGGCAATTATCAAGAATATGAACAACAGTAAATGCTGGTGAGGTTGTGGGGAAAGGTCTACTTAAACCACTGGTGGTGGGACTGCAGATTACCATGACCTCTCTGGAAAGCAGTATGGATATTCCTCAGAAAATTAGGGATGGAACCACCACATGACCCAGCTATCCCAGTCGTTGGTATTTCACCAAAAGATCTAAAATTGACATTCTATAGTGATAGTTACCTCAATATTTACAGCAGAACAATTCACAAAAGTTAAATGATGAAATCAACCCAGGTGCCACTAGTAGATGAATGCATTAAAAAATTGTGAGATATACACACACACACACACACACAGATGTATTCATAATATTTGCGTATTATAAATGTTTACAAATGTGTGTGTGTGTGTGTGTGTGTGTGTGTGTGTGTGTGTGTGTGTAAAATGGAGTTTTACTCAGTCACAAAAAATGAATGAAATCATGGTACTTGCCAGTAACTGGATGGAAATGGAGAATATCCTGCTAAGTAAAATTAGCCAAACTCAGAAACTCAAAGGTTGAATGTTTTCTGTCATATGCAGAAGCTGGAGTAAAACAAAGCAAAGGGAGAGGGAAAGACAGGATAGCATAAAGATCCAATCAAATACAAATTAATAGATAAGCAAAAGGAAATCTAGCAGCTTAGAGGATGGGAGGGAGGACAGAAAAGGAAAGTGGGGGATCACAAACAGAGATGCATTTCCATGCATGTAGGAGCTGGTCAGGATGAACCCATTACTATGTTCAACTATAAAGCTCTGATTAAAAATAAACAAATTAAAAAATAAGGAATGAAAGGAAGATAAGCAGAGGAAGCAGCACAGGGAGGAAGGATGGCAGGGAAAGATCCCACGCAGGAATGATTCTGTCAAAAGGAACCCAACTACTATGTATAACTCTAAAGCACTAAAAAAACAAAATAGTTAATCCATTCTGTGATTTCTCTTACTTTAATGAGACTATATCAAAATTTTTTTGCAGTCTGTCCTGCTTATCCAGGCACAACAGAAATGGCAATTCCATGGGAGGGCTGCAGCCATGGTAGTGGAGGGCAGGCTCTGCGGGCAGCCACAGTGTACCTTACACCAAAGGCACGCTCACCGTGGGATAAGTCACTTCATTGCTACCCCCCAACATCCAAATGTGTAATCAATTTAAATGAATCTGCATGCAAACCTGCCACCACTGTGGCCCATGAGTCCCCATGAAGAATCCTCACACCGTACCAAGTTCTGTCCAAGATCATACTCTCTCCTTGCCATTCTTATTTATATTCCAAGAGGCAGCTAAGCATTAGAGGTTAGGTCAGAAAGACAAAGCAAGGATTCTCAACCTTGCCTCTTTATCATTTTGGTCCAGATAACTCCTTGTTTTGGGGCATCCTGGGCACCACAGGCTGTCCGCAGCAACCCTGACCCCTATTCCAGACCAGCAGGAGCTTGCTACTGTCCAAAATGACTCCAGGTTTGACTGGGTGTCCCCAGGGGCAAAACCACTCTTATCAGGAATCAAGGTATCAGAGGAACTAGAGCTAGAGCCTACGGAGAACAGGGAAAAAGTCTTTCCCCAATTCCAAAACACATTCTCCTGGTGAGACAGAAAAACAAACTGGATCTTTCCATGAAAAACTGTAGACAGATTGGAGGGAGGTAGGGAAATGAGGATATCCGTTATCTTCTCTCTCCCTTCTTAAATCCCCACACTAGAGAGATTTATTTAAAAAAAAAGAAAGAAAGAAAGAAAGAAAGAAAGAAAGAAAGAAAGAAAGAAAGAAAGAAAGAAAGAAAGAAAGAAAGAAAGAAAGAAAGTCAATCCCAAACATAGCTGGAAAGCAAGAACACACAATCCTAAAACCAAGTCAGTAAGGTCACCAACAGCTGAAGAGGGTGGGGTCACAGCAGTCACATGGTTCCTGAGCCCCAGAGCAGGCAGGGAGAAGGCCGGGTAGACTCCACCAACAAACCTCAGGGCAGTTTCCAAGCAGCCTCACTACCTCCAAGAATGTTTATGGACGTACACGAAGAAAATCCCAGGGAAATCTAAATGAATTCCTAATGCTGTACTGGAAAAGAACAGTCTATTCAATGCCTTTAGCTGTAACCTTCAAAAGAACAAAAATGAAGAGCAAATTAAAACCAAAATGAGCAGAAGAAAGAAAATAACGAAGACCAGAGGAGACATTAGTGAAGCACAGAATATAAAAATAACAATGAAAACCAGTGAAACCAGAATCTGGCTCATTGAGGGAAAAAGAATCAGTAAAACTAATAAACCTCAGACTGATGAAGAAAGGAAATTAGCAACATGCAGAACAAGAGAGGCGACATCATTACAGACCCCACAAACTAAAAACAACTTCACACCAATTGAGTCCAAAGCTTATGGTTCTCTATGGGGACAGATGAGCTTGCAGGGGACACTTGGCTCTGTATACAGGTGCATGTGGCCTTCACCCTGCAGGCATCCAGTTGTGGGGGCCAGGGACCCTGCTGCACAGCCTGCCAGGCCAGGAAGAGCCCCATGGCCTCCCGTGATGGGAATGGCAGCAGTGTTTGTGCATCCCCCAGAGTACCACCCTCCACAGCCACAGTCCAACAAAGTGCCTTATTCCAACCAGGACAAAGCTGCAGGCTGTGGCAGCCTCAGTTCCAGGGCCCATTCAACAGCACTGGAGCTGTGGAGGGATCCTCTGCAGGAGACCCTGTGGGTCCTTTGGGGTCAGGGGCAGCAGCAGCAGCTCCTCCCTGCAGTGGGGGGTGGGGGGCTGGGAGTTGTCCTAAAAGACTGTTCCCACAGGATGGGGATATGCCCTATACCAGGACTGAGCTGACACGTGGTGCTATTCCTCTGCATCAGGAGTATATGACTCCAGGAAGCATGAGGACCACAGGGTAGCATCTCTCAAGTTCCTGGTCCTTACATGTCTACAGCTGCTGCCTCGGTGTCAGGGCACCCAAGGAGGAATTCCCAGAGGGGCCAGTTGTCAGGGGAGTTGAGGGGACTCCAGTGAATCTAGCTTGGACTGAGTTGGATCCACAGGCAAACAGGAAATAAGTGTGAGCCACCCACACTGTGGAGTCCAGGACTTTCTGCTACTGAAGAGGGTGTGTCTAGAGCTACTTACCAACAGTACCACATCTGTGGGAAAGGCTGGTGGAAGACACAGGTACAGCCACCAGCCTATCATCCACCTCCAGCATAAGGCAGAGACCCAACCAGCAGGGCTGCAGCCAGGGGAGATGGGCAGATGGTGCATAGGCGAGGGTGGGCACCGAACACCAAAGCTCCATCAGCCACCCATAATTCTCTTGGCTGTGTCACCTGTCTTCTCACATATGAAAAGTGAACCAGCATGTGGCAGACTTGCTAAGGCAGCACAGGCTGCATCTGCATCCCTGCTTAGTGTATGGCTGCAGAGTGAAGTGGGCTGCAGGGGAGGAACAGAGTCCATGTGCTAGATGGGTGCCAGCAGCCAGGGAACACCCATCTTGGCACAAAAACAAGTCACTGGACAACCTGAGGGCAAGAGAATGGGGAGGGTGGATGAGCAGACAGCAGTGGACTCCAGCATGTCTCTGCTGTGGCCACCCCACACTTCTGAAGCACCTCCCTACACGTGACAGCTCCCTGTGTAGCCAGTGACCCTACCCAGAACATAAAACATTCTGAACAAGACAAAAGATTTTTCCAACACCCCTGACAGTTAGAACAGGAACAGTCCCCTACTCTCCCAACCCCCACATCCTGCCACCCAACAGCCCTGCGTAGCAGCAAGCACGAAGGAGGGCCCTGCCACCATCACAGGCCTTCTGTCCTGTGGGCCTGCCCTGCAGGGGCTGAGGGGTGGGAATGCTTCACCCGGGCCTGTCAGAAGGCTACACAGTGCCCTCTATCCTTTCTAACAGATGAGCTTAATCGACCCAGAGTTCCAATCAAGAATCCAAATTCCTTGAACAAATATGTAACTGCCCCATGCCAGATGCAGGGTATTTACTGAAGAGCTTGCTTGTCTCTGCTGAATCGAAGAGAAAACAGATACTAAGAGGAGGAAAAAAAAAAAAAAACTGTCTTATATCCCCTCCCCTCCAAAACCCTTCACAAACTCCTGAGGTCCCAGCAAAAGAGCAGCAGCAGTTCCTGCCCAAGTGACCTTGTGCAACAGCAGATCAACACTATCTTCTGAGCCTATCAAATCATTAAGAAAGTTCTAGAACCCTGTACAAGAGCTTCAAGCTGCCATTGAGTGAGACAGAGAGACTGGAGGAAGATCACAGGCAGCCGTGGCTACAAGCATCCCTGTGAAATTTGGACAATTTTTATCAGATCTTTTCTGAAGTAAGAAATAACAACATATTTTGCATAATACCCACTTCCTTTCCACAAGACAAATGAAACACCTCTTTCTAGGAAGCAAAAACAAAACACTGGCACCAGGAGGGGTAAATGCCATAACCTTGCTCTCAAACACTTGCTGCAGCTCTGTGCTCTCAGGAGCACCCAGGACTTGGGTACGCTCAGATGAGCGGGGCCTGCTGGTGCTGCAGCCCCCTGTCCTCCCAGGAGCACCCAGGACTTGGGTACGCTCAGATGAGCGGGGCCTGCTGGTACTGGAGCCCCTGTGTTCCCCGGAGGGCCTCAGGATTTGGATGCTTCCATGGTGGTATCAGGGAAGAGAACGGGGAAAGGTCTGCACAGTGAAGCTTGTATCCTACTCACCATATCTCACCAGGTCTCAGCTCTGTGGGTGCAGATTTCCCCCCCCTGCACCTAACAGTAGAGCCACAGCATCCAGATTCCACGAGACAGCTTTGAAATCACATGAACAGCCAGCCCACCATTAGGAAAGCTCAGCTGTGAGGCTGGGCACTCAGCTCAGTCACATCCTCATCCTGGGTGGGCTCCGCTGGGCACACTTCGCAGCCAGCCTACACCTCAGGTGGACCTCGATCACCATGATGCCTTCATTGCTTCTCAGCTACATACAAAAACAGACGCCACATTTCCAAGTTTACACACGCCTCTATCTGACTGGAGAAGTATCTGCCTACAGCCCTGGATGGCCTCCATGCATGCGTGGCCTGCTCATTAGAGCAGCTGCCTCCTCACATCAACGTTCAGCCCACTGACCCCTCTCCAGCCGCCCATGGGCCCTCTGGCGGCTGAACTGTGGGCGTTGTCCCAGTACCCCCACCTGGGGCAGAGAGCCCCATCACATGAGGAAATGCTTGAGCATGAGCACCCCAAAGAACAAATACAGGGAGCAAGAGCAGCTGGATCACACAGTACCTGAGCCGTCCCCATCGTGCTGGGCTGGGTGCAGCAGAGGGAGTCACCGTTGGAATGGGATGCGCAGTACTACGGCTGAGCCTCGGGTGGCAGGAAAGCCTATGATGAGGATGGATAGAAATGGGGAAAATGTGATAAAAAGGGTCAACAACCTCCCCCATGGAGAAAAAACATGGATTGTACAAAGAACACATGAGACTAAGCAATAGTTAGATCACCTGAGAACAGCAATATAGCAAGAACTAGACAGGCTCAGAGAACCCCGCATAAAAGTAACATCAGGTATTTTTAAGTACAACCTCAGAATTGTGCACTAAGTGCTTATAATATGCATATTATGAAAAGTACTATCTCAATTTTAAAGCGGGGTTTGACACCATGATAAACAGGGTTAGCAACTCCAAAATATTAAATCAGAGAGAAACAGTGAAACCATACTTTAAATCAGGAGTTATAATTCCTTACACAACCAGATGATAAAACAGTGTTTGTGTGCGTAGGCTGGCTCAGCAAAGAAACAGGCCAACTCTGAAAAACAGGAGCCAAGGAATAACGGCTGATTATTTTCTTTCCAGGAAAAAGTTATGGGGAATAGAGTTATAGACCTAGAGTACACTACACCAATTTCAAGAGGTGCTGATGCATATCTTTCAATAATTATCAAATTCTCTGCTTAGATTTTCATTTAAGGCTAATATATGAAATTATTATTACTCCAAAACCTGATTAGATAAAATAGGAACACTGGTTCCATGAGGAGATCAGCAAGTTGACAACAGCATACTGGAGACACACTGCCCCTGCTCCAAGTTCAGCTCCTATGATCACAAACACTCTCCCACACAGACTTCATGTGGCCCTGAAAACCACTACCACCCTGTACCAGTTTTTACAGAAGTTCATGAGTGCTGGGTAGTGTACTGTAGCGTGTAATGTCTTATGAAAGTTGTGTTCTGTCACCAAATTCTTTGAACAAGCATCAGTTGGATGTCAGGTTGCTGAATGCTGAGGAGTCACTTTCAAATGTGCAACCACATTTGAAAGAATGCTAGCTTTTTATCTTAGCAAGCACATTTGTGAAGTAACCATCATAAAGTCCACCACTGGCTTCTTATAACCAGTCAGCCAGTCTGCTGTAGTCTCCCATCTAAATCACAGACTCAAATCCAATGCAGGTGCCCACAGATAAAGCCGCCTACCCTCCAGATCAGACACTCTGCCACAACCCACTTAGTTCACTTGTTGCGTCCACATTTCTCCCATCAGTGTGCACAGAACTACTTAAAGGAATCACCATAGACACTACCAGTCCTGCACTCTTGGGCCCTGGGATGTTTCCAGTTTCCCCAATTTACTTGGCCCAGTGAGGACAGTTTTGCAAGCTCCTCGAGTCTATAGGAATATACTCCTAGAAGCAGAATTATTGAGTCAGAAAATATGCACATTATTAATCTGATCTGCTGCCAAGGTGTCTGTCTCAATTTACACTTGTCACATACTACCAATTTGTGCTTTTGCCTCTGGTGGACAAAGGAAGCTTCCTATTGCTTTTACAGAGTCTGAGGATCTTTTCGTGCACTGAGCAACTGTATTTCTGAGTAAACCGTGCATCTTAGTTTTTTCTTTTCGGGACCCATTTTTCATTACTACCTGGGGTCTCTTCATAGATGCCATAGCTCTCCACCATCCATCAGTGGCAAATGTCTTCAGTTTTCCCCTCATCTGCTAAATGCCTGAAGAGTCCCACAACAATTTAGAAGGGTTTAATGTTTATGTTTAAACCTACCAATGACTTCATTAATAATTTTATAGGTTAAAAAGATCTTACCAATTCTACAATTTAACAACAGTCACTAGTATGGCAATATGTAAAAACGTGGATGTGTAACCGATGTGATTCTGCAATCTGTATACGGGGTAAAAATGGGAGTTCATAACCCACTTGAATCAAATGTATGAAATATGATATGTCAAGAGCTTTGTAATGTTTTGAACAACCAATAATAAAAACAAATTAATTAATTAAGTAAGTAAATAAAAAGCACAGGAGCCTGTAGTATGTGTGAGGAAAGGCTAATGAAACACGCTGCGAAGATAAAGCTGAATGCAAAATGCAAAATGCATGGTGTTCAAAGTATCTTACAAGAGCTCTGAAAACGTTCATATACTTTGACTCAGTAAACCTACTTCAGAGACTCCATCCTGAGAAACTTTTAAGCTCAAAGCTATTCAGTAGTCAAATAGTATGAATAACCTAAATTGAAGATTAATGACTAAATTATGTTCCTTTAATAACTGACTATTATTTAACCATTAAAAATGTTTACCAAAAGTCTTTAATACCATTGGGAAAAGATGATGTCAAAATATCTATAGAAAAAATTACTGTACAAAATTGCCCAAAGTTATCTTATAGATGCTTAAAAAATAAAGTGAATCACGTGAAAAAAGAAACTTGCACCAAAAGGTTGATAATGATTATTGAAGGTTGTGTATGAAACTGTAGATGTTCTGATTTCTTGTTTCCAATTTCCACATATTTGAAGCTTTCTACAACAAATAAATATAACTCTAATAAAGAATAAAAAAAGAATATCATGCTAATTCTTTAAACTTAATATTTTTAAAATGTTGAGTTATGAAATGGAAATTAATTTTTTTTTCCAATGGATAACCAGTTATCCCAGATTTACTGGAATCCAGATTTTCCAAACTTGAAAATGCTTCCCATATAAAGCATTTGTGTACACTAGCAGCACTAGTGTTTCCCAGTAACCCAGCAACCTACAATTCAGAGTCTCTTCAAAACTCTTCCTGGGACAACAGTATGAATTTTATTCTTGTATGTTAACTTTTATCACCCTTTAATCAACTCCCCTTTTTCTGCCTTTATGGTTGCTTCAAATAAGAAAGAATTCTTCTGGGAAGTATTCAGTCAACACATACACACATGTGAACACACATACAGAGACACACATGCACAAATACAAGCATTCATGTACAAAAACAGGCATGCACAAATACTTACATGTAGACATACAGACACATGCACAAATACCTAAACACAAACACATAGATACACATGAATGAACACATGTACAGAGACACAAATACATGCACGCACACATATACTTGTATGCACACACACACACATGGGCACACACATGCTCCCCTCAGTGGACTTCACATGCCTCACCATACCAAGTGCTGTGTGCCTCTTTTCCAAGGATTCCCTCATGGCTTTGTTCCTACAAACCTTATGCATTCCAAGGTATTTTGTGGGGCTTGTCTCTGAGAATGGAACTCATTTCTACATGACTTTAGCACACACAATACACGTAGTGATTTTGCTTTTTTTGTGTTAGGAATGTTCTGGTTTGTATAGTCTCTTTCTCTTCCACTGAAAATAAGTCTTTTGATTTCCAATACCCTACCTCACGTTTTCCCAAAATACTACATGAACTGGAATGATGTGGAGTAACAGTTGTTCTGGCATTTCCCAAGTACTGCACGTTTGTGGCGGAGCTCCTCACT
Source organism: Ictidomys tridecemlineatus (assembly GCF_052094955.1). Taxonomy (NCBI): domain Eukaryota; kingdom Metazoa; phylum Chordata; class Mammalia; order Rodentia; family Sciuridae; genus Ictidomys; species Ictidomys tridecemlineatus. The sequence continues at coordinate 524,997 of NC_135490.1, read as the reverse complement.
GTATGCTCGTCCATGTCAAAGGTGCTTCCCACAGAGGCTCTGGCCCCAGAACGATATCAGAAGTGGCTGCTGTTCTGCTTCAAGGTCTGCATAACCGTGGGTGTCTGTTCCACCCTGACATGCTCCCTGCACACACTGCCGCAACAGGGACACTACTGTTGAAATGACATTGCACCGATGGAGCAAACCCACAGGCTCATATTTCACATCTGCCTGGATTCAGTTTGCTCATATTTCATTAGGAAACTCATATCTAAATTCTTAAGATGAGCCTTTTTCTGCTATTTTTACCAAGTCTGGGAATCAATCATTAAAAGAGAGTGATGTTCATCCACTCTGGGATGGTTTGGATTAACATAAAACTATCAGCTCCTGCCTTTGAAATATCTGGCCAGTGCCTTTTGTCAAGACACATCTATGATCACTTTTATCCAGTTACTGGTGCATTCAAGTTTTCTACCTTCAGTTTTAAATCAGCTTGTATTGTTTGTATTCATCAAGAAAACCCATCATTTCATCTTGATTTTCAAATATCTTGCAAAAACTCCAACAGATTATTTAAGGTTTTGATAGAATTCTTCTAATTCTTATTCCCTGGGGTTCCTGCAGTCTGAAAGCATTTGCCTGAATATTGGGCATCTGTGTACACCGAAGAACTGAGACAAGTGATTCTAGTTTCCCAGGAACCACATTAGAGGTCCTTGTTTCACAGGAGCACCTACATTTTGAGAAAAAGAGATTCCCTGATATAGGTATAAGCACACAGACAGGCTTTCGGAAGCACTACTACCCTGCATCGACACATTCAGGATGGGAGCTGCCACAGCTGTATTAGTATGCTACTAGTGGGCCTTCAATTCAGTTTTCCCTGAACTCCAAAACTGGACATCATAATTTTAATCTGATTTTTCAATGACTTTTAAAAACTTAGCTTCCTCAAACTTCTGATTGCTAATCTGTCATCCCCTCCTTATCAAAGCTCCTTAGCACACCAAGGCTAGGACCTGTGGTCGATTTAATTCCCTGGTTTCTATCTGATTAGTTTACAACATGCTACTCTAAAATTATAGAGTTAATTGAAGTGTCACGGGCATCTCACTCTCAGCAACATAAATCATTCCACAAACCACCCTCTCTAATGACACAGCATCTTCTCTGCCGTGAACTGTCACACCTGGTTTCTCCACACTGAGTGGGTCACTCTCCTCAACCTCTGAGAGTGGAACACATTTTTACATGAGTTCTTCCCTGTGGGAAGAACCGCTGGCTGGATCGCTGACCCACTGGAGCAGCAGATGTGGTGCAGGATCCCAGAAGGCAGAGACTTCCGTGGACCACGGCCACCAAAGCCAGTCCTCTCCCCTCCTCCTGGGCGTTCAAATGGCATATCCCGGAGGAGCACACACCTTCCTCTGGTGTGAGGCCACATGGAAGGCTGGAGTTTTCACCTACAAGTGGCTTTCAGACGCCAACATCAACTTTTCCCTGGGTCTCCTGGGCACCCACCCTGCAGATTTCAGACTTCTGGCATGTGGGATCACAGTAACCATTTCTTCATTAAAAGTTTCTCAACAGAGATACAGGAATAGATACGCATCCTGCTGGCCCCTGGCCCCCTTCTCCAGAGAATCTTGACTGGTGCAGATTTGGGTAGACATCTGGAAGCCACCACCTTGTGACCCTCAGGAACCCCAGTGCAGTTACATTACGCTAGCTGATAAGTAATGAAAAAATCAACTCTCCTGCTTAACATTAGGCTGTTTACAGGCTCACAGGTCTACTAAGTCCAGAACCCCACGGTCAGTTTATTCTGTGACTCAGTGATCTGCCTGGTTTGTTTCCACCTCCCCCCCTCAGACTGAGGCTTCATCCAAATTTTTATTTCAACTCACAATGGCATAAGGGCTGGCTGGGACTCATATTCCTGAAGAGGAGACCTCTTTCCCAGAGGTACTTCCAGTTTCAAGGCATGGACTAGGTCACATGCCCCACCACAGATCACGCAGACATCTTCCTCCACCTGCAGGGGACATGGTGGCACAGCTGTGGACCATCCATGGAAACTGAGAAGCTGCACCAAACCACGAAGCCTGGGAGGCCACCACAGGGTCTACCAGGTAGTGTCACGTCCACCTACTCTGCAAAGCTCTTCTATTCCACAGATGTTTCAGCCGGAGACCTCCCTCACCGCTGCCTCTGGATGTCAGCTTTGGCAAAGATGACCTCACCTGTTACTTCCAACACAGGGTCCTAGGGGCCTAGGACGCACAGCTACACCACTGATAGGGAAGCACTAGATGGGAACTGGGCTCCGCACACAACCTGGTGGGAAGAACACCACAATAATACAAAGGAATTAAGCCACAAGTCACTAGGAGCTGCTGTTCTTCCTTTTTATAGTTGATTATCCTATTGAAAAATAGCAATAGAACTTAATAAAAGTTAGGAGAACTTGCACTGTGGCATAAGCAAGGATCATAAAAAAACAATTTTCAGGGCAATAAAGTTTCATTTACAGAATATACTTCAAAAAGTGGTGATGGGCTATATGTGAAACCCAATTATCAGAGGATCAGGCATTTACAGCTTCCTATCTGCAATTGTTTCATAATTCTGGTATCGCCATTAGCACAGATGTGTAATGATGTGTACCAGATAAACTTCTCCACATTTTGCTTAATATTTTAACTAATGACTAAAAAGATAATAAATAGCATTTCCATATTAAATGCATTTGAGCAATATTAAATTGGCAAATGTTGTGAAGAATCAGTAAAACTGGAGGAATTAAAAGCCAGAGGAGGCCTGCAAAGATTGGAAATGCAGACAGTCACCAGCCTGCGAGTCCTGGGGTGAGGTGCACGTTCCCAAGAGAAGACTACAAGGGGACCTGACACACACATGGAGCCCTCTTGCAGGTCATGAAAGGTCGCTAAAAAGGGCCTGGAAGTAAATCAAGCTCAAGCCCCAGTTCAATGACAGACTGACCCATGGGGAGGAAGTTTCTGCACAAATTGTCAGCAGCAGTCTCAGTCCCAGGTCCAAGGACCTCACCCAGACCTCATGAGCCACACACCTGGAAAGGCAGATGCACAAACAACCACACCCACAGAGACCGGCAGGCCCGGTGCCGCCGTTATACACAGCACTCCCGCCTCACCTGCAGAATCAGGGGAGAGTGAACAGCCAGTCCTCACACTTCTCTCACTGAGGGAAAAGTTCACTCCATTGCTATTAATTCCAGCCAAGTTGACGCCTATCAACAGCTTTTCACTTATTAAAAAAAGACATTTCAGCTATAATTTTGCTTTTTTACCAATGCCACACTGTCAAGTAACTACTTGAAGCTAGGTAGCAGCGTATAAAAAGGCAAAGCGAGCACCTAAGATGTCACAACTACAAGAAAGAGCACTCAAAAGCTGAGAGGGAGAGAGGGAGGAAAATGGCCAACAGAGAATACACAGAGATGGAGACCGTGTCGGTAATCTACTGCTTGAGCTTCTAATGGGGTAGGGGTGAGGGTGGCAGAGATCTGAATGGATGAATGGAGACAAGAGTCTTCCTTAGCCCTGGCCAGAGAAGAGCAAAGCCCTTAGCAGAGAAGGACACTGCACAGCCCTGCTCCCAGGGGCGCCCAGGCCACCAGAGATCCTCACGAGGGAAGCAAAGCTCAAACAAGAAGCCTGTGGGGGCTCTGCCCTCGGAACAAGCTGGAAGTTCTTTGAGCCAGAACTCCTGAGTCTCCATCTACAGGAGGTGAGCCGAGGTTCTCTGTACACGCCCTGGGATTCGAGGCCTCCACCCCAGGGAAAAACCAGAGTTCACACATCTCAACCACCAGCTGTGTTCCTGTCTTCTCTTCCAGCCCATTCATTCCAGTCTCTGTCATCTTCAATGACAATAGTGTAATATTTATTCTTTATGTACTATCTTCTAACTTGTAGAACCTCTTAACTAAGAAGATTGAGCTATATTTTAAATTGTGACTGAGCAGGAAAGTCTGCTGTTTCTCTCCACAGTCATGGGAAATAAAGCTGTTCAATCAATCGCCCTAAAGAATCAAGCCAGGTACGATTCTATCATGGTGACTGCTACCTGGCATCTGAGAGTTCTAAGGCTCCACCATGCTCAATCATGATTTCTGTGAACTGTGTAAAAAGCAAGTAAGGGAAAGAAGGCAGAGGTCTGACTTGCAGACATGTGCTCCAAAAAGTGTAGCATGAACCTTAGGACACAACTATGCAGCTAAAGTAGTATTACACAAGCCCATGCACCCTGCCTCAGAGCATGGAGGCCTCTTCCTCAGTCGCCCTTTGGGGACTGCCTCCCTCTGCACCCTTGGGAACTGCAGAGATCCTCACTGGGCCTCAATGCAGACTGCCCTCGGGCCCTGGAGACCAGTTCAGTGATGGGTCACTTCTCCTCCAAGAACAGTGGTCAGCATGGCTCTTGCTAGAAGGACTAGAGTGACTGTGCGGGCAGCATGAGCTGCAGCTGCCACAGGTACCACCCTCACCCCGACCCCATTAGAAACCAAGCAGGAGATCACCAGAGAGGCAGCCTCAACATCCTGGAGCAGGAAACAAGATGGAGTCGGAGACCCCAGCCCCAGGACATCATTTGAGCCTCAGGCCCTGCTTCCAACTACAAGACCCTACAAGCCCCCTCTTTGTTGTGAACCACAATGAGTAGAGTGTCTGCCACCAGAACCAAGTGCGTCCTAAAGAATCAAGCCAGGTACAATTCTATCATGGTGACGTTACCAGGCTGAGAGTCCTAAGGCTCCACCATGCCCAGCCTTCAGGGGGTTTCCAAATGGTCTTGGCACACAGAGGACTAGCAGGGAACACTAACAACCAAGCTGAATTCCCTATTGGTCTCATCTTCCCTAGAAGCAAAATTGTAAGTGTTGGTTATGTTCCAGCCTGACTCACATTCGAACAAACTTAGCCTGTGGTCCATAGAACACTAGGCACTACAGCTGTGTAGCACAGCACCGTTCTTCTATAGGCTTCACAGGCCACTTGACGCTCAAAACAGCTAACACTAAGGACATTCCCAAACACAATCCATGGCAAGGGAGCACCACCTGGGCTAGTGTGTGCTAGAGGTCCCCAGAGAAGTGAAAGTCTGGGAGACACACGGTGTAACAGCCACAGCTGTGAGCAGTTCCGGGAAGAGGCCACTTAGGAATGGCCTCCCAGGACGAAAGCCTGCCCTGCCGGAAGAGAAGAAATGTAAGAGCTTGGGGAAGAGCAGGGAGGCCAGAGGAGTTGCCCTTTCTCAAATCCCCGCTGCTTATGGAACCTGCCTTTACTCTTCCTGGCATGATGAAAGAGAGAAAAGCAACTCCCCTTAACACCAACAGCTTGCTTGGGGGAGCAAGCCAGATACAATTCTATCATGGTGACTGTTACCAGCACCTGAGAGTCCTAAGGCTCCACCATACAAACAAAGATGTATGTAAAAAATAAATATAAAAAATTCTCTCTCTCTCTCCTCTCTCTCTCTCTTTAAAAAAAAGAAAGAAAGAAAGAAAGAAAGAAAGAAAAAGGAGGATGAGCTGGTAGAACCAGGGCTCTTTTGGTGGCATAAGCAGAATTGGAATTAAAAAAAAAAAAAAACCTAAGTAAGTTTCAAATATCTTGGGAGAAAAAGAATAATTAACTTTCTCCACATGTTCTCATGCCGTCAAGCCAGTGCTCATTTCATCGAATGAGCACCATTTGGAAATGACAGCACGAACTGTGGTGTGCTACTGTTTCTTCTGCCACCTGGCAAGACCTGGAGACAGAGCAGTAACATTGGGGTCAGCTACTGCCACCAGCAGCTGGGCTTGCCAGGAGAGCCAGCTCACTGGTGACCACGCTGGAGGCTGATCACGGAGTAACTCACGAGAGTCTCAACCCTAGTAAGACGAAGAGGAAGCACAGCCTTTAAAATCTCAGGACTGCTAAACTGAAACAGGCTTCCAGGAACTGCTCCCGACAGGCAGCCCCAGGGTATGATGATCCACGGCCAAATACATCTGGGACACCCCCTTTGGTGGCCACAGACCTGGGCAAGAACCCCTTGCACTCACAGGGGTAACACAGGCGTGTTGTCACCTAGCACACAGGACGCTCGGTCTGGTCCTCTTGCTGTCATTTAAGTTGACGACACATGCCTCATCCTAACCTATAGGAACAAAGCTGAAACTCACGCTGGGCTGAGGCCGAATACCCAGTCTGAAAACCCTGAGTGCCAGCAATGCATGCCTACTGGTGTTAGTTACATGTTAATTTCTAACCAATAGTGCAGCACAAATGAAATGTGCTTACTCCTTATGCTTATAACTTCAGCATAAGTATCGTAAAATCAAGGACCGTGTATTTCTCTAGCTCAGACAGAAAGCAGCCCCATGGCCCGAGCATTTCTTCCAGGGAAGGCTACATATTGAACAGCTGTTAACGCCAGTTGGGTCTCCTGGTTTCCCTTTAATGAAACATACAGTCCTCCAGAGCACCTTCCCCATGGAGCCCGCACCCAACTCCCCGACCCCAGGGGCCGCTGAAATGGGGATGTCTGGGAGATCACTTCACTGTCAATTGGCAACACTGCACGGCATGAGAGACTTTTGTTAAATATGCAATTCTCAGCTGCACTTGTCACAAAAAAAGTAACCACGTGAGATGACGAATGTGAGTGTGCTTCTCTATAGTAACCATTTCCCTCTGTTCCCATAACATAATGTAAACGTCAATGTACAAAATCAAATGTGTTCAGAAAATTAAATACTGGATAAAAGACTATATAGACGGCAGTTAACAGAAGTGAATCAGGGCTGGGGAGTAGTTTCATGGTAGAGCATATACTGGGACCGAGTTCAATCTCCAGCTCCACACACACCACGAAAAATGAGATTATATTAAATTAATCAGACAAAGGATTTACATACAAGGGAAAAAACCATGAGTACAAACAACAGAATAAGAAAAATATAGTAATTCTAGGAAGAAAGGCAGAGGTCATATATGAGAGCTCCAGGCTGGGAGAAGAGAAATGGCAGGCTGACAAGAAAGAGGGGGCATCGAAACAGCTCTGGGATGACTACCCAGGGCACATCCCCAGTGTGAGCCCCTGTCAGGAACAGCAAGTGCTGGGCAAAAGCCAGAAGAGAAAAGAAGACCACTTTGGCTCAGGACAGCAGACTGAGCTCAGTGCACTGGGACCCTGGAAGGCTTCTTGACGTTGAGGTCAGACCAGAGCCACACAATGGAGGTCCCCTGAGGCCTTGCACAGGACAGAACACGGTCACTGTCAGCAAGGCAGTGAATGAAAGCCTGATCCAGGTAGATCAATAAGGAAAATGGGCAGGTTTAGAAGTCAATGCACAGAGGGAGGGCTGGGCCAAGGAACCGAGCAGATCTGGGGGGTTCTGGTCCATGTGACATCAGAGAGTGCAGATGCCAGCACTTGCCATACTCCTTCCTGTTATCGAAATCATGATGAGGGACAAAGGCCAGGCCAAGCCCAACCCAGCCATTACAGGCAGAGCACCTGCACCCCACTCGTGCATAGTAACACAGCTCAGAACACACACCTCCAGCCTTGACAGGATACAGGAGGGTGAATGCAAGCCACACACTCATACTGCGAGCATGGAGCTAGAAACCAGAGATCCAAAGGTCAGGGGATGTCCACAGGCCACCAAAGCCATGCTTCACTCTGACTGCCCTGCCCAAAAGCCTTCTGGGAGCTCCTCTCACCTCCACATTCTCTCCAGCCTCCCCCTGCCTCCTCTCACCTTACTTACACCCCACCAAATACTAAAAGCCCAATAATGCCCACCTTCTCTGTTATCACTCTAACTCCTCAGCCCCACACATTTCTCTTTGTTCTGGACTACATGTGTTAAGTGACAGCACATCCAGACATAATAAACCAGAAGGCTGCACACCCAGATGCAGCACACTGAGATGATGCAGCACACCTGGACAGTACAGAACACCCAGACAATGCAGCACACCCGGATAGTGCTGCACATCTGAAAAACACAGCATACCTGGACAATGCATCACACCTGGACAACGCAGCATACCTGGACAACACAGCATAACAGACAATGCAACACATCTGAATAATGCAGCACACCTGGATAATGCAACACATGGGATAATGCAGCACACCCAGATGCAGCACATCCAGGCAACACAGCACACCTGGGACAATTCAGCACAGCTGGATAATGCAGCACACCCAGATGTAGCAAACCTGGACAATGCAGCATACCTGGACAACACAGCATACCTGGACAACACAGCATACCAGACAATGCAACACATCTGAATAATGCAGCACACCTGGATAATGCAACACACATGGATAATGTAACACATGGGATAATGCAGTGGATAATCTCCTCTGCACTGTTGCATGTGGCTCCCTGCTCATGTGTCTTGGGGTGAAGGCTGGAAAGATCTTAGATGTCATGATGGTCTATGCCCTTCCAAATGGCCAAAGACATAAAACAGACATCCTCCATCTCTGGTAGTAAAATACCATGGAAGGGACAGTGACTCTGGGAAATATCCAGCGAGTCTTGCCAGGCACATAACAGCAAGGTGGAAGGGAACCCTTAGGAGCTAAGCTCTGAGGCTGGCTGAGTTCGGTCCTTCCATAGTCTTCATCACAGAGTTGAACATGACATCAGTGCCAAAGAAACTGCACATGTGTCAGTGCTGGTATCTGAGTTGCCACCACACAACCAAGCCAGGAAGGGCATTAAAGAGGCCAGCTGTCTGGCTGACCTCAGTTTCCAAGGCTGCAGGGTGCAAGACACACCCAGCTGGGGGTGAAGGCCTCCATCTTCACAGGCAAGGTTGCCCCATGGCTTGGATCTGTGTCTGGGTCCCTGGACAGTGTCCACATGCCACCTGCTTGTATGATCATCTAAACACACACTCTACACACAGTCCATGCCCTAACTCCCCACGCAGGGTACACTGAATCCTCAGCTCTGCAATGTACTGCCTTCTCATCGTTAAGAACACCACCATCTCTGGGTATCTTTAAAACATACTCAAGGCAGGTATATTTATTTATTTTTAAAAATCTGGTACTGAGAATTGAACCAAGGGGCACTTTACCACTGAGCTACATCCTCAGTCCTTTTTATTTTCTATTTGAGACAGGGTGTCACTAAGTTGCTAAAGGCCTTGCAAAGATGTGGCCTCAAACTTGGGATCCTCCTGCCTCAGTCTTCCAAGTCACTGGAATTACAGTTGTGCACCACCATGTCCAGCTCGATACAGGAAGTTGAAAAACTTTGCCATGAAAGTGCTCATGGGTTTGGAAGCTCTGAGTTGACTCCAACCTGAGCACACAGAACTGCATCTCAAAGACTTGGTTTGGCCATCGTGCAGATGTGACTAGAGCAGGGGACACAAGCAGCAGGTTACAGTAGTTTACTTTAGAATGTGCAGCACTGATACCAGCACTGACACGTGTGCAGTTTCTTTGGCACTGATGTCATGTTCAACTCTGTGATGAAGACTATGGAAGGACTGAACTCAGCCAGCCTCAGAGCTTAGCTCCTAAGGGTTCCCTTCCACCTTGCTGTTTTAAAGGGTTAAGAATGACACCCAGAAGTGCAAGTTTTCAGTGTGCTTTGTCTGAGCCGAGTCATGGCACACGTGAGGTGTCCCTCAACAGCTCACGTGTGAGACCATGCGAGAGGGTTCAGAGGAAAAATGACTGGGTTTTGAGGGTCTTAGCCTAGTCAGTGAATTAATCTTCTGGCAGGGATTAATTGAGTGGTAGCTGAAGTGTAGGGTGCGGCTGGAGGAGGTGGGAATCAGGGCAGGGCTTTGAGCTCTAGATTGTATTTGGCAAGTGGAGTCTCACTCTCTCTGCTTCCTGATCACCATGTAAGCCACTTTCCTCTGCCACCCTCTTCCGTTCTGTATCACTTGGAGCCCTGAAGAATGGAGCTGGCTGTCTATGGATAGAAACCTTTGAAAACTGTGAGCCTCAAATCACTCTTCCTCCTCTACAATTATGCAGGTTGGGTTCTTCAGTCACAGAAGCAAAGAAAGCTGACTAGACACAGCAGCTTTCATCAAGGCTGGTACACACTCACACAATTGCTCTAAGCAGCCAGTGCTCACCATACTCCAGCCCTTTCCACGTGCACGGTGAGTCCACAGTGAACACTAACTGCTTGGTGTGCTTTACTGGCAAAGGAGAGTGCATTATTAGTTGCAAGCCGCCAGTCCCCAAACAAATCGAAACAGGCTAAACTCGCCCACTCCCACTCCTTTTTTCAGCTCTTAGCTAACGTCAAATGTACCTGACTCTTCTTCACAGTCACCCCTAACACCAGGATCATCTGTCCCCCTCCTCAGCCCCTGCAGGTCGAGCACACACGGTAAACACGTCAAACTTCATACACACACTCACTCGGTGGACTGAGAGCAAGAACGCAAGATGCTTAGTAGGGCTGAGGCGGAGAGGGACAGAGGTTTCCCATACCCACACCCTTTTTTTATTACTCCTTAATAAAACCCCCAGAGGACTCTGGCATTCTTGGGAAGAAACCCTGTAGCTCAGAACAAGTTATTACTTAACCTTAGCACATGGGGGTGAGACACAGGGAGTGATGAGGTATAGCCTCCAGGAAGCTCTTCACCCCGGCTCACATCAATCTGCCTCCAGATACCTGAATTCCAAGGCATACTCAAAATAACCCTCCAGGGAAACATCAATCAACATTTGCTTTCAGGGTCCCAGGATACAGCATCTGTCACCTGTTCAGCATTCCCTGCACACTTGGTCAGTCCACTAACACAAGGGCAGTGATGGAAACCACAGAAAAGCAAGAATCAATCCTTATTTGTGAGGTCCAGGAGCTAAGAACAAGAGGCCAACATACAAACAACCTTATAAAAACACAAAGCACCCTCCAGAATGGTAAAATAGAAAAGACTAACATCCCTAAGTGTTGGTGAGCATTCAGAGCACCCGTTCCTCTCTACACCATTGGTAGGGATACAAAAGAGTACCCCCACAACCCAGGGCCACTTGCCAATTTCTTAAAGAAGTGAAACTTTTTACATCATTCCTAGGTATTTACCCAAGAGAAATAAAACATATGTCCACAGAAAGATTCACACTAGTCCTTTTCACAAGGGCCACGTCCAAGCGTCCATCAAACGCAAGAGGGACAAACCATGGCACCTTCCGAATTCATTCCCTGGAATGCTAGTCACAATAAAAGTGATCACGGATACAGGCAACAATATGAATGAATTTCAAAAACATTATACTGGATGAAAGAAGCAATAAAAAATACATACTATATGAGTCCTGTGGGGTTTTTTTCAAGATAAATAAAACTATTCTTGGGTGACAAAAGTCAGAAAGTCGGGGGTTCTGAGGTGTGGGTAGGGTTGCCAGAATGATTCTGTGAAGCTCACTGGGAACGAGGGTTTTCTTCACCTTGCTGTGGGTGCTGATTACAAGGTCACATGCCACTGTCAGAACCCACTGAGCTGACATCTACTATCTATTCATTTTAAAAATTACTCCTTAATAAAATCGGAGGAAAGGGGATGTTGGATGTTCCAGTCAGCCTCTGCAGAGAGAACTGGGGTTTGAGTTGGGAGAGTCACAGCCACAGTGAGCCTCCGCTGCTGCCCTGAAAGACAGGCCAAGCAGGCGGTGGGTGAGGAGCAGCATGCTGACCATGAGCTCTGAGGGAGGGAGCGGCTGGTACCCGGCTGCAGACAAGGCAGCGGGTGGAACCATGCAAAGCCTTCTGTGTCCAGCAGGAGTCACACCGTCCTCCTGGAGGTGCTGAGGGGCACTCTGGCTGACCTTCAGGCGCTCCAAGGCTGAGGAGAGGGCTCTCCTGGACTGAAGGATCCATCTGATCGGGAGCACCCCACCCAGGTAGTGACAGGGTAGTGCCTTTAGCTCTGTTGCCCCAAATCTCAAAAATGTTTTAAAGAAAAGTACAAAAATCAAGAAAGAATCCAATCAGCAGTTTGGGAGTTTCAAGGTTCCTGGGAAGCAGAGACCAATGAGGACGCTGGAGGGCCACGACTGCCCTCTCCCAGGAAGGGCAGTGAGAAAGACGAGGCCAGCAGCAGCTGTGAAGTTCCCAGAGGCTTGGGGACACGGCTTGTCCTCTACACCAGCCAGGTCCATGAACCCACTTCCTTGATAAAACTTGTCAGTAACCCCAAATCAGGGCTCATGCCACATACACGGGCACAGAGTGACCCTGGGTCCACTCCCACAGCTCACCTTCTCTTCTGGGACCCCGAACGCTCCATCGCTGCAAACAGATGTCCTTTCAGCAACACTTCACATGCACCCCACACCTCCCTGGGGCTCGCTCTCCACAGCGTGCCGCTGCCCTGCCCAAGGTGTGCCTGGGATGCTTGGTGCCAGGCTGGAGAAGCCCTGAGCAGCAGAGTGTGGTGCTGCCGGCCCTGGCTGATGAGCATCCACAGGCCCTGGAGGCATCTCTGAACAAACAGAGTTACCTACTGACCACGGGTCCCAGGCACCAGCCCTGTCCTTCTCCCAAGCACAGAGGTTCACCACCCACATATGAACCACCGCAGTACCGCAACCTGACTGCAGTGGTGTGACCAAAATACCTGACAAGAACAATACAGAGGAGGGAAAGTTTATTCAGGGCTCATGGTTCCAGAGGTTTGTTCAGTCCCTGGTTGGCTCACCCCATATCTCTGGGCCCAGATGAGGTAGCACATCATGGTGGAAGGGTGTGGAGCAGCAAAGCAGCTCAGGACATGACAATAGGACACAGAGAGAGAGCGCCCCTGACCCCAAAGACATGTGTCCAGGGACCCACCTCCGCCAGCCTACCTGCCTATGGTCACCACCCAGGTGATCCATATCAGCAGATTAATCCACTGACCAGGTTACAATTCTCATAACTTAATCATTTAACCTCTGAACACTCTTGCATCGTCCCTTACATGTGGTTTTGGGGGACACCTCATATCTAAATCATAACACTCCATCACCCGATCAATAGGACGTCAGAAGCCAGGGCCACCCAGCAGATCTTTCAGCACCTGAGGGAACAGCATGGGGAGGAAGGGCTCCAGTCCACAGCAGAACACAAGAGAGACACAAAAGGAGCTCCGAGGATAGCTGCGCCCGTGCAGCCCTGGATTCACGGAAGGAGCAAAGCAGAGGTGGGGGCACAGGTAGAGTCCCCCAGCGCACAGCAGCAAGCCTAGGGGAGGCCCAGCCAGGTATGCTTCTGGAACCCCAGAGTGTGAAGCTCTGACAAGCAGAAAGGTTGAGAGACATGAAGAAGGGATCCTAGAAGTGCATGCTCCACCCCGCAGGAGTCCAGAAGGAAAGCCAGAGAGAACAGAGGAGAGAAAAGGAGAGCAATAGAAGAAATGCTCTCAGGACCCAAGAGGGAGGGACAGGCTGAGGTTGAGGCGCCACGGGACCAAGCAGCATGAAGGAGCGCAGACAAGAGCCCACCAACCCTGGCCCAGGTGAAGCTCTGCAAAGTCTGGTCTGGTAAGGAAAGGAGGGGACAGGCACTTCCAGAGAAAGACCAAAGAACTGGACTGGGCCCCTTGGCCTGGCTGACTGCAGGTGGCCTAGGCTTCAAGGGAAATGGCCATGAATTGAGACTCAAGCACTCAGTAAAATTCGGTTTCATGTGGGAATAACATATTTTTAGACATCCAAGGATTCTGAAAGCTTGCCCACCCACAGATGTTAACAAAAGATTCTCCAGAAGACAGACATCAGCCAAATGAAAAGCAGCGAAGAGAGTAACAAGGAAGTCACAGAAGAGCTGGTGGTGAGAATGGAAGGAAAAATAGCAACAGGGACCTCAGCCTAATCCACCCTTGGCACAGAACAAGTGAACCAGAATGACCATGGGGACCGCTCACGCTCAGCACAAGAGGCAGCTCTCAAGGCAGGCAGCCAAGGGAAGCAGAACCAGGCTCCCATCAACAGGAAGGCCACACCTTCAGTAAGACACCGGCAAGTAGGACCCGGCCTCAGTCCGCACTACAACAGGGAGCCCCCTAGGAGAGCAGCTGCTCCACTCAAAATCACAGGAGGAGGGGAGACCTGTGCAAACAGGTGCTGGAGGAGCCACGGATCAACCCAACACTGTTCCTGATACTTCAAATAATTTGTAAACTAACCTGAAAGGGTGATTAACTTGAGAAAAGCATGTTCCCTTTAACACTATGGCAAACAATCAAGCTGTGATGAAATGTCAGAGCGGTTTTCACGAGTGAAAGGAAAGGACACCATGGTTAATTTTAGTACTCAACACTGTGCTGCATATTCTAAACCAGGAAGTAAGATAAAAAAATAGAACGTAAGTATTAGAAAGGAAAAATAAAATTGGCACCCTGATTTAGCTACTAAGAAAATTCAAGGGTATCAGTTAATAGCCAAAGAGAGATCCTTCAGTAAGAAAAAATAAATATCAGCACAATAAAAATGGGAAAAGAATATTAAAAGGTGATTTGTGAAATAATGCCTATTATGTACACAGCAATACCTAACAAAATCACACGGTGTGTTTGACCCCCAGAGATCTTGGAGTTGGAATCAGAACAACAGCATGACAGTTTTCCAGCGGAATGGAAAACACAAAAGGTGGGTAAATCCAAACGGGGAAGGAAGCGTGTTACCCACCGACAGCCTGCAGGTGTGCCCACCCATCCAAGCCCGCCAAGCACTGTGAAGAGGAGCTCTCCTACTCAAAGGCAAGGATGTAAAAGGATCCGTCTCCACACAGCCTGCTCTAGGGGCACAAAGCAGAAACCAACTCATGTCCGTCACAGGAGAATGGAGAAAAGTCCAGGCAGGGCCACACAACAAAGTCTCACAGGAACAGACACCGTGGCACAATGGACTGAGGACACAGGGAGCCAAGTGAGAGGTCTGACCCCGAGTCGGCTTCCACAGGAGGGAGAACACGCCAGAGACCTCTGCTGGGCCAACCGGCTGACGGCTTCCAGTGGTGGACTCAAAGTCCCATCGACTGTGACAGTTCTGAGAGTCCTGAGGCATCGAGAGGTGAAGTCCAGTGACCACACAGCTTCCTCCCAGGGTTCAGAACGAGGCAGTGTGTGCCCAGCACCTGGGAGTCCACAGCACCGCCGGCCACACAGCACCTGGGCTCAGGAGAGGAGAAAGGGAGTCCTGCTGCTGCTCTTCTCTTATCTCCTGCTGGAAACTGTCTTTATTAAGAAGGTATTTTATGTGTATGTGTAACAACAAAAAGACTTGTTTGGCATATCAAGGGCAGAAACAATTAGTTTCAGAGTACAATGCAAAGCAGGAGCTTATTTATAATAGAAATCTACATTCACTCATTTAAACACGTTCACATTTATTCAGCTACTCATATAGGTATGGGAAACACCAAAACCTTACCTACAGGTGTAGCTAAGGAGAAAAGGAATTTTGAGGTTAAAGAAATTTAGCATTTGGCTATAAATCATATTTTTATTTTATTTAATTTGTAAATTTGTCTATAAATTATCTGGAATATTTAAATATCCTTTTAAAAACATACTCCCTGTTTAATGTTTTTCCAGTTGGTCTTTCTAGATATACATGACAACTTATTTTGACATATTTACATACAGAGAATAACTTATTCCAACTAGGATACCATTATTGTGGTTGTATATGATGTGGGTTACACTGGACATGAATTCATATATAAGGATAGAAAACTTGTGTCCGATTCATTCTTCCTACTTCCATCCTGCATCCCTTCCCTTCATTCCTTTGTCTAGTCCATTGAACATCTCATCTTCCCCTCCCTTGTAGTGGGTTAGCATCCACATATCAGAGAACATTCTGCCTTTGTTTTATTGGAACTGGCTTATTTCACGTAGCATAAAACATTCTCTTGCTCCATCCATTTACCAGCAAATGCTATCATTTCATTCTTCTTTATGGCTAAGTAATATTTCATTGTGTATATATGCCACATTTTCTTTATCCATTTATCTGTTGTACAGCACCTAGGTTTGTTCCATAGCTTGGCTATTGTGAATTGAGTGCTATAGACACTGAGGTGGCTGTGTCACTGTAGTATGCTGATCTTAAGTCCTTTGGGTATAAACGAGGAGTGAGATAACTGGGTTAAATGGTGGTTCCATTCCAAATTTTCTAAGGAATCTGCATACTGCTTTCCAGAGTGTTTGCACCAATTTGCGGGGAACCAATCCAGATCTCAGCTGATTTCTTAACCCAGATTCTTAAAGTTAGGAGCTCATGGAATACCACATACAAGCTCTGCAAGAAAACGGATGCCAACCAAGAACACTATGCTCTGCAAAATCAACCTTCAGACTTGATGATGAAATAAAAACCTTCCATGATAACTAAGTTACAAGAATTTGAAACTAGAAAGCCTGTACTACAGAACATTCTCAGCAAATATTTCATGAAGAATAAATGAAAAATAAAAGAAAAAAACAGCAAAGGGAGGAACTACACTAAAGGAACAGTCAAAGGAGAAACTAATTCAAAACGACAGGGAATAAAGACCATTTCTCAGTAATATACTGAATGTAAATGACTGAACTCGTCAATCAAAAGACATAGATTGGCAGATTGGAATGAAAAACAAGACCCAACAATTTGCTGTCTCCAAGAGACTCACCCCATAAGCAAATACATCCACAGACCCAAACTAAAAGGATGGGAAAAAACTAATTCTCACAGATCTCATAAACAAGCAGGGGTTTCTATCCTCATATCAGACAGACTTCAAGCCAAAATAATCAGAAGGGACAAAGAAGGACATCTCGTACTGCTGAAGAGAACTGCACATCAACAAGACAACAATCTTAAATATTTAAATTGTTTTCAATTGGAAACATGGGACAGTGGACAGTAACATGAAGACTGGAGGGCAGCTGGGCACCAGGAAAACTGTTAAGTAGTTAGTAGTCAAGCAAGTCACAGGGAGAGGAAGCAGAAGGCTATTCACTCAGGAAACAGCCACGGACCAGCAGTGGTATGTTTGTTTACCTGGTTGCACCAGACAGAGCCCAACTTCTTCCCTTTACCTTCCAGTACATCCAAATCGTCTACAACTTGCTTAGAGTCTTTTGAAAATTGAAGAATAAGACAATTAGAAGTCCAATGTTATCACTATCAAAAAAATGGTTCAAGCTGGGTTTGGCGGAACACACCTGTAATCCCAGCGGCTCAGGAGGCTGAGGCAAGAGGATTGTGAGTTCAAAGACCGCCTCAGCAACAGTGAGGTGCTAAACAACTCTGTGAGACCCTGTCTCTAAAGAAAATACAAAAAATGGGGCTGGGGATGTGGCTCAGTGGTTGAGTGCCCCCGAGTTCAATCCCTGGTACCAAAAAAAAAAAAAAAGAAAAGTTCAAAATACCTGTCAAGTGAAGGTGAAAATGAGAACTAGCAGATGGAGTTTTATTTCCCCCCAAAGACAGAGAAATGAGGAGATTTCTTCATGGAATACAAGCTCCTGCCAGTGTAGACACATACCACTTCTTTGCAATTCGAAGCCTATTCCACTTTAAACAGGGTGTCAGATGAGTCCACCACCAAAGCCAATTATTTTTACCTCTCTTCTGATTTCATGACTCATAAAGGTTTTCATGCATTTTGATCCTTATGCTTCAGCATTTGTGAAATATCTTCCATAATGTAGAAAGCATGAGAAATGTATTTCTACCTACAAGGACTGGAGAATAGGAAACAATCTCAAAACCTCCTCATTCTCCAGGAAGTCCCAACTCCTCTAAGGGGTGGTCTCTCTCCATCCTGGGGGTGATCTTTTCTCCTTCAAATTCCTACTCTCTGCTGGCTCTGGGAAGGGAAGAGAGGAGGAAGCAGGCTTCACTTTATACCTGACGTATTAACCTGTTCTGCAGACCCCTCGACCTTCCTACTCACTTCCCACAGGAAAACAGAAAGCAAAGAAATTAAGACTGCAATTACACAATGATGCTAGGATGCTGCCCTCGACTCCTGTCCCCACCCAGGGACCTGTGATCTTACTTTGGTGCCCCAATACTGGGACATACTGGCTTTGGAGAGAGACTGAAGGTCTGTAGTCCGCACTGCCAAGCCTCCATGTAGCACTGCATGTGGTTCTGTTCCATGTGCCAATGGCACACTTTCCAAAGGACTGGAACATTCTAGAAGCATAATAAACATTTGCTGAGCAAAGTGATATTTTTCCACTTGGGACGACATATGGAAGACTTGGATATTACCTAAAAGAGAAGGAGAATTTTTTACTTTGGGCATCTGGGCTGGGGTTGTGGCTCAGTAGTAGAGCGCTTGCCTAGCATGTGAGAAGCACTGGGTCCAATTCTCAGCCCCGCATGTAAATAAATAAAATAAAGGTCCATTGACAACTAAAAAATATTCAAAAAAATGGGGGCATCCACAATCTAGAATCGCTCTCGGAGTGAAGGGAAGAAACAGCCACAAAACACATATCCAGGGACAGGCGTCTCCAGTGGGAACACCTTCAAGGGGAAAGAGGAGAACAAGTGGCCAGTTCTCAAACATGGGCAAACTCGTGAACAATCACATCTCCAAAGAAGGGACAGGGTACAAAATACGGCCTCCTGCAGAGGGGAGGAATTGCTGGTGTTCTTACCCAAAGACCTTCACAAGGAAGAGTCAGATACTAGTCCACAGAGAGGGCCCAGTAAACACGAGGGTGTGAAGGCAGCTATTCGGGAGGCTGAAGGAGGAGAATCAAAGTACAAGGCTTCCCTGGGAAAATTAGTGAGACCACTCATCAAGCCCAGAAAGAACTAGGGGGTATGGAAAGAGTGTGCCCCTTGGTGCAATTCCCAGTACTATTCATATACACACAAGTACTGGGAAAAGAGGCACAGACGACCCAACACTACTCAGATAGAAAACTCCATTCACTTCCGAGAAGCTATGCCCAGGGACTTCCTTGGCTACCACTGCCCTCTAGAGCAGAAACCCACTCCTCCATTCTGGATAAACTGTGAATGAGGATCTGCTGGACACCTCTGCCCTCCAGAGCAGGACCCTATCATCATCCACCTCTGATAAGATGTGACAAGGACCTCTGGGACCACCTCTGCCCTCCAGAGCAGAACCCTATCAACATCCACCTCTGATAAGATGTGACAAGGACCTCTGGGACCACCTCTGCCCTCCAGAGCAGGACCCTATCATCATCCACCTCTGATAAGATGTGACAAGGACATCTGGGACCACCTCTACCCTCCAGAGCAGGACCCTATCATCATCCACCTCTGATAAGATGTGACAAAGACCTCTGGGACCACCTCTGTCCTCCAGAGCAGGACCCTACACTCATCCCCCTCAGATGTGACAAGGATCTCTTGGGCCATCTCCACTTTCCAGAACAGATCCCTTTACTCGTCCACTTGAGAAAGTTATGAACAAGGATCTCCTTTTCCATCCAACCACAGCAGTGACTTGTCTTGCATCTTTCACATGCATTATTGAGATGCCACGCGTTTGCAGAATTGTTGGCAGGGCACATCCATTTTTGGATGAATGTTGCCCCATGGGGCAAGGGTGGCACTCACCTGCTATGGCCCTGCACTCACAATTACACGTGCAGAACCTCCACATGTGTGTACCAGGCTGCTGCTCTTTTCCCATTTATATTGCATGAGAAGAAAAAGCTTTCACAAAGCATCTTGGTCTCTAAATCTAAGCTAGCTCTTTCTCAAGATTCTTCCTTCAAGAGTGGAGGAGAACCACAGCTCTCCTGGAGAACGCACGTCTGAGGGGAGGCAGTGGTGGGGAAGCAGGCGCTGGCAGGGCACCTGCTGCTGGCAGTACTCCACCTAAGCCAGCTCAGGCACCCAATGGAACCACCCCCAGAGCAGGAGGAACCAGGGGGCACTCCTCCAGGCCAAGGGTAAACAGAGAAGCTGAAGGAGCAGGGAGTTAAAAGAGGACTAGCAAGTGGGAGGACGTCCCTGGCCACCACCCACCAGGCAACAAAGCTCAAGAGCAGGTTCGTCTCTCAGAACAGGAGCCAGCAAGCTCTGGTTAGGGCCATTTCTCTTGACACTCTCCTCAAAGGAGGATTACAGCAAGGTGTTCAGGGCCACCAGACTCCCATCATCCCGTGCACTCACTGCTGGATTAGTGAGGCCTGCAGGGAGGAGGTGGGTACATGCAGGAGAGAGGGTCCCGAGGCTGCCGCAGAGGCAGGCTGCAGGGGACGGATGTGGGATCACTGCAAGAAAAGTGACTGACCCACACCAAGGACGCCAAGGTAATCAGGAGACCCACTTCAACTCCCCACTGATGCCAACAGGTCAAGTTTCCAAACCCCAGGATTAGTGTTCCTTCCCCACATGGACCATCACCTCATGTTTAGAAAAGGAAGTATACAGACAGAACTGGTCTTCAAAGACCAGTGTTTTTATAGGATTTAGGAAAATGTCTTTGCTTGATTTCAGTTGAAATCTAATATTCTCCATGAGTTCAGCAGCTGCAAGGACATGAAATATCACAGGAGATTCATTTGATAGTTTGAGATAAAACCGTTATGCCATCCTTTTGAATATTCCAGCTGGAATATAAACACCCTATCAATTGGATACCAACCATCACCCATTTAAAAAACATGAATGTGTATATCTTAAATACCCCAAAATATCACATTACTCATTTTTGTCATGAAACTCTTATTTTCTTTCCATCTCTCCCTATAGAGCAGTATTCTAAGGCTGAAGGGACCGCTCCCTCTTCTTATACACACACATGGCCATACAATAAAAGTAAAAATGTGGTGCTAGGGCTATAGTTCGACTGTGGAGTGCTTGCCTAGCACATGTGCAGCACTGGGTTTGATCCTCAGCACCATAGATAGATAGATAGATAGATAGATAGATAGATAGATAGATAGATAGATAGAGGCAGTGTGTCCATCTACAATTTAAATCAAATGGCCATTAGTGAACCTAATTCTTATAAAAAATAAAAAGTAAAAATGCGTTTCTTGATTTTCTGTGACAAAGGTTCTAATACAGAAAATTTCTCCTTGACTAAATCATGGTTAATCTTAGAGGTGACCCTAAAACTAAAATGTATTATAAATTTTGATGATTATTAACTATTACCATTAAAGGTAAATTAAAAAGACCTGCCTTAGTGAGGTGGACAAGGACTTCTCTGGATCATCTAGGCACTCATGGATAAACACTGCAGTGGAAGGAAACAGGGCTGAGGGTCTGGGATGGCCTCTATTATCCTGTGAGACTTGGCTGTGTTAGCACATGGCTGGCAATACAAGGTTCTGTCTTGGTGATGACCCTCAACTCCTGGAACCCCTTCAGGAATCTCCCAGTAATTTCCACCAAGAACTATTTCTACTGATTAGCTGATAACTCTATGATATTCTCTTTCAAGTATATGGAAAGCAAGAAATTTAAAGCCAAAAGTAAGCTTTGGCTTTTCATCATATAGACTCTGAAGAGCAAGGCCCACTTCAGACTGCCCTCCAGGGCTGTGCCCAGCAAGACCCTGGTGGTGAGACAGGTGCAGTCCCCCAGGGAGGGGCAGGGAGCAGGGCACAGAAGAAATGCAGTGCTCAGCCGCACTGAGTCACCAATGAACACACCTAGGAAGAAGCACATGTGAAATCAAGATCTAGAGACCGTAGTCCTCACAACACCTGGTGTGGACTGCAAACACTGAAGTGTGAGCACCTCCACTCCAAGACTGCTGTATGGAGAAGACAGGGAATAAGTCCTTTGCATATCCACAACCACAGGAAAATTACAACTGCCCTTTTGCAAACTCAGAAACTTTGAAAATTTGAAAAACCGTCAATATTGACATTTTCCCCTATATGTAATATTCTGGGTTTACTTCTAAAACGTGGAAAAAACAGTCTAAACCAAGACAAGTGAAAGAAATATGAGCATGTTTTTAATTCTCCTAACCTAATTTAGTTTACCCTAACCTAGTTTCTCTTGCCTCAGGCCGGGTGTGTGCAATGATGTCTGGGTGGGCACCTAATTCCTTGTCACCTGACGGCACAGTAGACACTGTAGAAGACTGACAGAGACAGGGCCTCTGCCACCATCCTGTATCTTAAAGTGCTCTAAGGCAGGAATGGGATGGGCAGACAATAAATTCCTGTGAATTAGAACAATGCAAACACCACCACAAGGCAGAGTCGTCCACTGACTCCCGTGAAACTGGCTTTGGAGGACGGGAGGTGGGATCCTCCATCACCCTGACACACACACACTGTACTTCAATGCCTTCGGCACATGCCCATCAGAATTTTCCACCAGGCTAATTTAACCTACATTTGTTTCTCTATTCTTAATCACCTATCAAGAAATTTTAAAAATCAAATATTAAAATTAATTGGTACATACAGATTGACAAATAATTGAGGGTGTTTAAAAATATTGGCTTTTATGAAATGACACAGTATCCTACCATTATAGAATTCAGGTGTTCAAGAATAATTGAGAGTTTAGTGCAGCCGAATACTTTCCATCAACTCCACCCACAGTTTGAAGTACATGGCTTGAAAGGGAAATCTGAACTAGAGCCCTATCAAGACACACCAGTTATTAGATCTGTGTGTCCCCAAAAGGAGGACCCAGACCTTCCTGTGTCCTTGAATGATATCATTTTATCTACTAAAGGCATTCAATTTTCCCTTTTAACAAGAGAAGCAGAAATTATAGCAAAAATCTTAAGTTAAATCACTGTTGTTGCAGAAAATTCTAACAAACTTATGTCAAGAAATGCAATTGCGATCCCCATAGCAACAGTCCTGTGGGCCTTTAGACGGACTATGTATGTGTGTGTGCTTTCTTTTTTTGTACTGGGAATTGAATCCAGGGGTACTCTACCCCTAGCCACATTCCCAACCCTTTTTACCGTTTGAGACAGGGTCTTTCTAAGTAGCTGCGGCTGGCCTAGAAATTGCACTCCTCCAGGCCTGGCTTCAGCTTCCCGAGCAGCTGGGATCACAGGCGTGCACTGCACCAGGCCTGAGTGATTGTCTTGTGTGGCTCCAAGTGGGCTGACTCCTGTGCCAGGTGACAGAGTCACATGATGACCCTTCCCTGGGTGCTCTCCCCAGAAGCTCTGCAATCTTCAGTCCCTGGTGACCTCATGTTGCAGTTGGCAACAATTCCTAAGAAGGCTGGGAACACTAGACCCCCAGCAGAGGTCTCAGTCACAGCTGCAATGCACCTGTGAATGCTTTTGCATTTTCATTCTTTGTTCTCATTGTTCAGCAATTAAGATATTTTTAAAACCCAAGGTGATATCAATTGTTTTCATTGAAGTTCTCTACCCTTCTAAGAGAATCATTAAGAATCAAGCCTTGTTATTAATTAGCATTCAAAAAATACTTTAAAAAAACATTAACAATACATAATAGAAAAAACATAAGCAAAAAATGTGAACACATAATTTTAATATCTAATTCAATGTGCTTATAAACTTGGTGTTATCAGATCCACTGGATCAAGCAACATAACACTTAATAATAACAACTGTGGAAAATTGAAATAGAACAGATGCAGGGTAAGGTACCCAAAGCTCTAGGCCAAAAGGGTCTGGGTGCATGGCATTTTCCTCAAGAACACTGATTCTGAAAAGCTGTGCACACTTCCCCAGCACATCCTGAACCCCAGTGGGCCCACGCCCACCTCACCCTGTAGCTCCCATGTGAGAGCTATGGTTTCTGCTCGAGAGGAACACCCAGTCCTACAGACAGTGCCTGGGCATCTGGCCCTGGATTCCTCTTTCCCCTAGCACGTCTTGTACCTTCTTTCCTGAAGGACAGCTTGACACCCTGCCTGCTCTGCTCTAACTCCTGACAGCGGAAGCAATCCGCTCCCAGCTGGCGGTTTTTGCCTGTAAGCTGGTCTGAGTCTGTAAACCCAAAGTAACTTTAACCTGCATGAAACTGTGACTCCAAGGTGCAGCGCTGATCAGCCCAAACCAACTTTGGTTTCTTGATCAGGCTGTGCCTCAGTTTCCCTTAGGGTTGACAATATGAAGTATTAACAGATACATGATTTATTCTTATGTATATAAAGACCATTCAGTGAAAACAAATAAAATCATTATCTGTACATATTTTCATGCCTAGACTAAAAGAGAGCTATAAAACTTTTTAAATCACAAAAAAATAAAAATAAAAAAATCACAAAACACTCTACAACCTCATAGAAATGTGATTTACCTTCAAATGCTCATTACCTTATACCAAACTGTAACACAGGTAAATGTATCTTGGCATGCTCTTTTGACATCTTCAGTCATTTCCATTGTGGTACAAGAGAGATTTCTTTGGCTCCTTGGAAGAGGAATAAGCAAAGGAGGGGATGGGAATGAGAGATGTTGCCAAGGAAGCAAAGTCTTGGGCTGAGAGGTAAGTGTTACAGACCTACTACACTAGGTGGCGACTAGTCAATAATGTGCTAAAAGAGCAAGTTTTTAACATTTTACCATAAAAACGTGGTGAGTAGCTGAGGTGATGGGTATCTTAACCACCTCAATTGAACCTTTCTGCAATTTACACAGAACTGAAGCATTGCACTGGGCCCTGTAAGCACCTACCGTTACTACCTGTCAATCAGAAACACAACCAAATTGCTAAAAGACTAGATTTTAAATATTCTCACCATGGAGAAGTAAGTATGTGAGGTGATGGAAATGTTAATTAGCCTGATTTGATCATTCCACAGGTTATGAAACATTGTACCCATAAATGTGTACAATCACTGTCAATTAAAAATAAAACATAAACAAGAAAAACAGAGAGAACCAGAAGGTTGTGCAATGAACTTGCAAGAGACAAGAAGAAAAAAGTGGTCCTGGTTCAAATATTTCCCTCAGCAACCATGAATAACCCAGGGGGTGAGAGTACAGAGAGGGATAGATGACACATGTGGTAGAAAGAAGGCTCCAGAAACTAAAGAACATAGCCAGTCTCTTAGAAAATAATCCGATAGGTTTAGGGTCCCTGTAGCAGACAGCAGAGAGACCCTACACTTTCTCCACCAACTAGACCCAATGGAAGACAGTATCTGCCAGCTGGAAAGAAAGCCCTCCTCAGAAACCAACCTGCCTCCAGGACAGTGAGAAACCAATCTGCACTATTCAACCCACCTGTCGATGTTACGGCAGCCAAACGGACCGGGGCAACAAACAGCAGATCCACCAAGATATCTAATGCTCCCTTTCAACCAACATATATGATGACAGTCAGAAGCATCCTAACAACATGCACAGAGGGGCACAGACAACAGTTCAGTGCATTTGAGTTGCCCAGGGTGTTCTCCAGCTCTTTGAAACCATTAAAGGGAATAAGGAAAATCTTCATGTACTTTCATAGAAACCCTCTAATTCATGTTGTGAGATAAAAGAAGTTATTCATACAATTCCACCCGTGCTACAAAAAGCCACTTTGTACCAAGGCTCAGATCTGTCACTATGCTGTTTGACACAGGATCTGCTCATCCGGTGTCTCCTGCATGCCTGGAACATAGTTGTCCAAATGAGAAGCACCATAAATGTAAAACACACAAAACACACATCACATTTTGAAGATTTAGGACAAAAAAATGATTTAATATTTTTATAATGATTACAAGATTAGAAGACATTTTAGATATGATGATTTAATCCACATCACTGGATGAAGAAAAACTGAAAGCATTTCCTTTAACATCAGGAAGAAGTCAAGAAGATCCACTTTCACCACTCCTTTTCAATATAGTACCTGAATCACTAGCCAGAGCAATTAGGCAAGAGAAAACAAAAAAGGGATACAAACAGGAAAGGCAAAATCCAAACTATCCCTTCTAGCAGATAATATGATTCTATACTAAGACAACCCTAAAGGTTCCGCCAGAAAACTTTCTTGGGCTGATAAACAAATTCAGCAGAGTAGCAGGATACAAAATCAACATACAAAATCACTTGCTTTTCCATTCACCAATAATGAGTCCACTGAGAAAAAAATGAGGAAAACGATTCCATGTACAATAGCCTAAAAAATAAGTAAATAAAATATCTAGGAACAAACCTAACCAAGGAGGTAAAAAAACCTATAAAATGAAAACCACAGAATACTGAAGAAAGGAAGTAAGGAAGACCTTAGAAAATGGAAAGACCTCCCCTCCCATGTTCATGGATAGACAGAATTAATATCGTCAAAATGGCCATACTACTAATAGCATTATACAGATTCAATGCAATTCCCATCAAAATATCAATGATATTATTCAAAGAACTAGAAAAAGTAGTTCTAAAATTCATTTGGAAGAATAAGAGACCCAGAATAGCCAAAGCAATCCTGAGAAAAGAGAGGCATCACAATACTGGACCTCAACCTACACTATAAAACTATAGTAACAAAAACAACATGGTACTGGCATAAACGCAGACATGAAGACCATGGAATAAAAGACTCAGAGTCAAACCCACACAGCTACAGTTATTTGATTCTGAACAAAGGCTCCAAAAACATACACTGAGGAAAAGGTAGCCTTTTAAACAAATGGTGCTGGGAAAACAGGATATTCATATGCAGAAGAATGAAACTAGATCCCTCTCTCTCATTCTGCACAAAAGCCAATTCAAAGTGGATCAAAGACTTAAATATAAGACCTGAAACTCAAGCTGAGATTGTAGCTCAGCTCAGTAATAGAGCACTTGCCTAGCATGTATGAGGCACTGGGTTTGATCCTCAGCACCACATAAAAAATAAATAAATAAAATAAAGTATGGTGTCCATTGACAACTAAAAATATTTTTAAAAATCAATCAGAAACTTAACAATTTCCAGAAAAAAAAATAGGAAAAACCTCTGATGGACAAGTATAGGCAAAGACTTCCTGAATAGGACCCCCATAGCTCAGGAAATAACAGCAAGAACCAATAAATGTGATGGCATCAAATTTAAAATTTCTGCATAGTAAAGGAATAACTAACATAATGAAGAGACAATCTACAGGAAAAAATCTTTGCAGCTACTCTGGTGACAGAGGAGTAACATCCACAATATATAAAGAACTCAAAAAATTCAACACCAAAAACACAAATAACCCAATCAATAAATGGGGAAAGGAAGAGACAAAAGTACAAATGGCCAATAATTATAAGAAAACCCGTTTAATGTCTTTGGTAATAAAGGAGATGCAAATCAAAACTACCGTGAAATCTCATCTCTCCAGTCAGAATGGCAACCATCAAGAACACAAACTATGATAAAGGCAGGTTAGTATGGTAAAGAAAAGGAATTCTTATACACTGTTGGGAAAGTTCTTTAGTACAGCCACCGCAGAAATCATCATGAAGACTCTCAAAAAATTAAAAACACAGCTACTCTATTACCTAGCCATACCACTCCTGGGTGTCTGTCCAAAAGAACTAGAGTCGAAGTCAGCACACGTTAGAGACACATGCATGCTCATGTTTACCACAGTACGATTCACAGAAGCCAAGCTATGGAACCAGCCTAGGGGCCCATCAACAAAAGAATGGATAAGGAAAATGTGGTGTCCACATGATAGAGATTTATTCAACCATAAGAATGAAACCATATCATTTGCAGGAAAATGGATGGAACTGGAGACCACAATTTTTAGTGAAAAGAAGTCAGACTGAAAAACGGGGGGAAAAGTGGATGCCATGGAAGTAGAGGGGAGACCATCAGGTCAAGGAAAAGGACTGACGGGAGGGCATCAGGGAGTGAAATCAGTCACATGATGTTTCCATGTATCTACAAACGTGCCGCCACCATGAGACTCATCATTCTGCACAGTTAATACGCACCCATAAAAAATAAAAAGGGGAGGAAATATAGCACAGTGGTAGCTCAATTCCCAGTACCACAAAAACAAATAAATAGGATACACTGGTCAATGTAATTTCACCTATTTATTTTTACTTTTTGAAATTTTTCTTGGCAACTAGTAACCTTAATTACACATGTACCTCAAACCATTTCTGTTGGACTCATTGTCAAGGGTACTTGCCAAGCTGCTATCAGCAGCCTCAACTGAGTGGACCTCAAATGGACAGGGAGGTGCTCATTTTATTCTATGCATTGTGTGCTCTTTTTGCTTTTATTCTAAGTGTGAATCACTTCCTTGGGGGGGAGAGGATGGGGATTTGAGCCCAAACCTTACACATAACAAGAGCTCACTCAACCACTGAGTTGAGCTTCCTGCTGGCCACACTTCCACCATTTTTAAGCCAAGTGACTTTCAAAAGGAAGGAGCTTCTCATAATTTTATCAATTAACACTGGGCAGACACTGTGCTGCCTCTGGGTGACAGGGTCAGATGTCTTGTCATACATCAGGTATCTGAACCACCCAGGTCAGCTGCCTTCACAGCCTTTAGACTGACATCATCCCTGTCTCCCACAATCTGGGTATGAAGTAGCTCTCAAGCCTGGTGCAAACCCAGCTCCTACAGGCTTTGGATAGTAAAAACTACAAGGGTTTCTGGAGGTGTTTTTCCTATTTCACAAGGGGATCCACCTAATTATTCTAGATAATTTACACTAATTTAGGTGTTAACGGAGGTATCTAAAAGCCTTTTATAAAAAGCATCTACACAGCATGTTTGCATTAAAAGCCTAACCTTTGAGTTTTGAGCATTTGGTACAAAAATTTTAATGGCATTTTGCAAACAGATGAGGCCTGAAAAATAGAAACATCCATGATGCGATGCTTAGAGTGTGTGAAAATCTAAGCAATCACCCACTTAGATTAAGTGACTGTGCCACTTTTGAATCCTGACCCCTGCACAGGAGGACACAGGGACCAGTGCAAATTCACCAGGCGAAGAGTTGCATCTACAGATGACATGCTCCAGAGCAGCAATCACACTGGCCTCGCCTGCATGCTATGTAGGGATCACAGAGCATCCATGTCACCTGTCTACTTCATGCAGTCCCACAGCAAATCATCGACCATCAGCACTGTCCACACAGTTTGGCCCAAAGAGCCAGAACAATGCACCTCACTGAAAAGTGAGGCATCTGTTCATACTTGGACCTGACATCCCTTCTACCTGTGAAAAAAGTACAATTTCTAAGTCAAACAAAATTGTATGCCCCATCCTGGACAAGAGAAATGAGTCATCACATGGGCCTCTGACCCCTGATTCCAGCCAGCGGCTCTGTCAGAACTCACCCAACAAGTCACTGAAGCTCTCACCAATTCCTGCACTTGACACCACGCACAGCAACCAAACCTCATGGCTGAGGAAAGGAGGTGCACAAGACGTCACCAAATCTTCACAGCCAAACTGAAGTGCACCCCCTTTCTCCACAGAAAGTCTTAACTGGGATTCTCCAGAAATCTTCACCCCGGCTGATTTTAGGACTGTCAGCAAAACAGTCTCTGCAAAAGAGTCCAATGTAGATAGACTTCCTATTTCCGTGTTGCCCTGTGTTACTTGGCCACTGGCCGAAAAGATACCAGCACTCCAGGTGCTGGACAGCCCCTTACTAGATTTTCACAAACATATCCACTATAGTAGTTTGTAGAAATGTGCAAACCAGGCCTCTGGCCTTGAGCTGGGCTTCACAGGGATGTCTACATTTTTAAGATAAGTTACAAATGGGCTCCATGGTAACAGCTGACAGGGGGAGGAAAGAGAGGGGAGAAGAAGCTCTCCCCTTCTCAGGTGCTGTCCTTGAAGGGTTAACTTGCCCAGAGCAGTGAAAGAAAAGCTGCTTTTATGTGAACTTCTGCAGACTGTGAACTTCTGAGCCCCTTCCCTTACACGCTGGGTATAAAACTCTGAAACCACCTAAACTCGGGGTTCAGGGATTGATTGATTACAGCAAAAGCTGTGCCCTCTGAACCTGGCTGCAGCCAAATAAAACTATTTCCTGCTGTCTTCGGTGCCTGGCCTCGTCTGTCCCAACAACAAAACAGGACAGAGGTTCCAAAATCTGCAGAGCTGCCACAGCAGACCCCAAGAGGAGGGTAGGTGCTGGCTGGGCAGCCCCAAGACCCTGAGGAGCATCTGGCTCTTGGCAGTGAACAACAGGAACGGTGCCTCTTCAGTCCCCAAATGCAATTCTGTGAGGAAAGAGCCCTTTGGTCTTCAGTCAAGAGCCTTAAGTCATAGAGCCTGTGATTAAAGGAATCAGAAATGGGACTCTCCTGAGAGGGGGACACTTCGGGAGGAGCCAGTTCTTTCCCTCAGGAGCCAGGCCTCCCCTCACACCTTCCATGGCTCCAGGCAAGGTGTGACAGTTCTCCACAACCGGTCCCAGCTGGTTGGGCCTTCAGGAGGCAGAACTGTCCCCAGTCCCACGGCTGCTGTGTCTAGGGCATGCAGTGTCAATATCTGAGAGAATGGGTTAAATCCCTACCTGGGAAGTCTGCTCTGGATGCTGGAATCTAACATGAACCTTCACCCCGGAACACAGGGTGGGTTCTCCAGAGCCTCACTCCAGCCGGCTGCCCAGTGGCATCCTCCCCTGCCCTGCAGGCTGGAAGCAGGAACCCAACTCCATGGCGAAACCCAAGCAGTTCCCGCAGGACCCCAGGGCGCCAGCTCTCCTGCCACAGCTCGTGTTCTCTAGTATATTTCCTCTTATCAGGGACAGGATCACACTTGCCGTTTCATTTCTCAGGTCTTCTGCTGTCAGCCTCCCTAGTGAGCAGGGTGACTTCTGAATTCCCCTAGAAGGAGACCTTCATTGGAATCCTCCTCTCCTGACCGGGTCCAGAAACAATCACTGCCCTGGGCTTTCTTGGAACTCGCTCACTTCCAAATGTATTCACTGGGTTCAGTGCTGATTTCTCAAGGGAGCCCATGTCCCCAAGCCTCCTGCAGCAGGCAGGGAAGCCAGCTGCTCTGCAGATGGGCCTGGGTGGTAGCACTGGGCTCTGCCACGGGCTAGGATGACTCCCCTCCCGGTAAGGGATTACTCAGGGTGTTTGTTCCCTCAGATCCACTTCTGGAAAGCAATAACAGTTCCTTCCCGTTCCCTCCTTACAGGGATCCAGCTGCCAGTTTTAATGAACCTCAAAACCCATATTCCCCCAGAGTCATGAGAGCCTTCTGCATATCCCATAACTAGTCTGGATCCTAAGACTAGCTGCTCTCCAGCTCTCCAGCTTGCCACACCCTGATTCAGGGACCCATGCCCCCCAGGTGGGCTTGGCTTTACAGCTAGGTGCCTGCAAATGCCGTGCATGAACATGAGTGCGATAGCCAGTGCTGCTTAGGCCTCCTAGAGACAGACTTGAGACCTGAATTAGCACCCGAGCAAACGTACTGCCTGAGAGGAAACAGAAAACCCAGAAGCAGACCCAAGTGTGGGACAGCTGCTGAACAACTGGGAGCCACCAATTATCAGATCAGACGCCAGGTGGAGCGAAAGGGCAGCGGGGAGAGTCACACACAAGAGAGGAAGCCTCAGAGAAGGGGAAGCAGCGAGACCTGAACCTGCTGCAGACTTGGAGGCAGGTGACTCAGAAAAGGGACCAAGTCCACAGTGAGCCACACCCCTGACCCTCACATGTGACTGCAGACAAAGAGCTTGTAATTCTTCTACAGTCAATTCTTAACACTAAGACTTACTGAGAACTGGATGGCGTTACCTTTGGGATCATGAATCCATTCTTATCAAGGACTGAACAAATAAACCATCCTGATGGGGCTGCACAGTCATGATGCGAGGTTCTCTGTGTGGAACAGCATGTCCAGCCTGTCCATGGATGTGCCCTTGAGACGTTTTCTAGGAATCCTTAGCAGCACCCAGAGCAAACTATGTGATCACACCTGGTCTCCATGGAAACCAATGGCTGGCTAAGCCTCCCCTTTAGTGGTGAACCCTGCAGCACTGTTTGCTCAATGCTCAGCACCAAGGTAGACAGAGCCACAAGGAAAATCAGAGGGGACACATCATAAGAGAGGCACATCACAGGTGACAAGGACTCACCTTCAGCACAAACTTAGGATCTAAAATTGAGTATCACACCAACAAATTTTAAAACATACCCATGTTTAAATAATGTCACTGCTACAGTGTGATCTTGGACGAGAGAGAGCTCCTGTAAACACCGGGTTCCTCTTCTATAAAGAGGGGAAATGCCCCACTCCCAACACTCCTGTTCTGGAGGTGCTGTGACAAAGCCAGTTGTCCACTGGGTGGTCTCTGCCTTACAAACATGGGGTTTGGATTTAGGACCAGAAACTGGGCTTGCGGTTCTGAAATGTTTCTTCATGGAAATGAACTGGCCCTTTTGCAACTGGACTGCTAACCTTTCAACATTTGCACCATCCTCAGAACAATGGGAATAACTCCTCTAGAGAACACCTACACCTGTGAGAAAATCTCAATGATGCCTCCACCTGTTTTTAACAAGAGTATAGTTAATATGCCCTGATGTTATGGATAATTCCACTAAAGCACCAGAATCTGCAAAGACAACCATGATGGATGCACCTGTTTCTCCACTGTTGAACTAATAACCACTCTGTTTGTGGAAAGAAGATTCTCATATTGTGTGTGTTTTAACCAGTGTTCTAGAATAAATTGTGTCCTCCAAAAATTCACGTATTAAAGCCCTGACCCCTGAAGTGACTATTTGAACATGGAGCCTGAAGGGAGTTAATGAAGTCATAAAGGGGTGTTCTGCCCCAACGTGCCTCTGGTCCCTACAAGAAGAAATCAGGACACAGACACAGGTACACCCACCACACGGTGGATGACACCACAGGCAAGCCCAGGAGGGAGGCCTCCAAGAAGCCAGCCCCACACATCTTGGTCTTGAACCTCCAGCCTCCAGGACCATTGTTTAAGAGGCCTGGTCTGAGGCATCTAGTGATAGCAACCTGAGAGAGAGAGATATCCAGACAAAGAACCATAAACAGATGCTTGTCTTCATAGCATCACTCTGTGGGCAAATCTGTCTGCTTCAACCAATGTGTACAAGTAAGGATGAACTAATATTTTAATTTTGGAAAAAATTATTTTGTCCTCATTTTCTAAATTACTAATTTTTCAAATGTCGTGCCCAAATTGCTAAACAAACGGAAAATATTGAAAAAGAAACCTACCTTCCCTTTGCCAACAAAAGGCAGCTCTATTTAAAGACTTAGGAACAGTATTTTTATATTCCAATGGAATTGCAAACCTCGTTGCTAAGTGCCAATGTCTGCACAACCCCTGCCCTGTGCTGATGGCTCAGGGGAGAGGACACTTTCTTATGGCAGAGGGCAACAGCCAATGCACAGTGCCCTGCCGCAGGGGTCTCCCTATCTCTGCCCCTGTACAGCTCTCTTCCTCAAAAACTCCCAGCAGCCTCAGTGGCAGCCTATGACAGAATAACAACAAGACAGTCAGCAAAGTGAAAGTCCTCCTTTTTCTGTATCTGCAAGGTTACTACAGAGCACAAATTACTATGCACCAAACTTGAAAACACTCGATTTGTATGTAAACAAATAAATAGTGTATTAAAAATGAGGGGCTGGGGATGTGGCTCAAGTGGTAGCGTGCTCGCCTGGCATGCGTGCGGCCCGGGTTCGATCCTCAGCACCACATACCAACAAAGATATTGTGTCCGCCGAGAACTAAAAAATAAATATTAAAAAATTCTCTCTCTCTCTCTCTCTCTCTCTCTCTCTCTCTCTCTCTCTCTCTCTCTCTCTCCCTCTCTCCCTCCTCTCTCACTCTCTCTTTAAAAAAAAAATGAAAAGGCAGGGGCTGGGGTTGTGGCTCAGCAGTAAAGAACTCACCTAGCACGTGTGAGGCGCTGGGTTTGATCCTCAGCACCACATAACAATAAATAAAATAAAGGCATTGTGTCCAACTGCAACTAAAAAAATATTTTAAAAAATGAAAAGGCAAAATCAGAATCTGAAAAAGATGGTTTTTAGGGCAAGTGGCATGCATGAATGCTTGTCTTGGTTTCACTGTGACAAAAACACAGGTGAGGACTCTCCTCCTCCATGGGCAGCAGGCCTCACAGTGGACCACAGGTGCAGTGCCACAACCTGCACAGCTGGCCTGACTGAAACTTCATGCCTCTCTCCTCCCAGCTCTGGGGCACCACCGTTCCACTCTGATCTGTGTCTGTGGACAACTCCCATGGATGGAATCACGCAGTGCTTGTCTTTACGTGCCAGCTCAGCTTGCTCTGCTGAGCACAGAGCCACTGCAGAGACCCCTTTATGGTCAGCTTCCTTTATTGCTCAGCATCCTGTACTAGCTGGAACTGGCTCTCAACCAGCCACAGCAGGACCCCCAAAAGAGGCCCTAGGAGGCACCCGAACTGCAGGGGTCCATGACATCACCTCGTCAAGCCAGCTTCTCGGGGCCTGGTGGGGCACAGAAACGCTTTCCATGTGCTTTGCCAGTTCATACTCTGCTCCTGCAAGGGCTAAGAGCCCAGCACAGACACACGGAGAGAAGTAGGGCAGAGGCAGCTGCCACGCCTGGACTGAGGCACCTCCTTCCCCAGCTTTGCCTGGAGGGAACAGAGTGGAGGAGTACAGAAGAATCACCTAATCAAACCTGTTTCCTATGGTTATGATCCGATAAACAGCAGCCACCAATTAAAGAGTTCAGAAAATGTGTCTTCATTTAGTTGGAATAAATGAATTTTTTTTCAAAGTTCTTAGTACCATATGTCTAGAACAATGTAACAGGCTGTTTGTTAATATATTTTAAATATAATAGTGATAGTGGGCCTTAATATGACAGTGGTTCCATAGTTTATAATGGATCTGGAACAGGGGTATAGAGCTGAAGAAGAGAGAAAAGCACACTGCAGAAGAAAAAGCCCCAAGGAAAATTAAGGGGAAGAGTTCAGCAGGAGTTTTGCAGACCTCAGCAAGTCTTTAAAACGTTGGAAGATGTGGACCCCAACACCAAAGGTCCTGGTGAATTGAGAGGAATGCTCGTGGTGCACTACTGTTACCAGCAAGCCTGTGACAGCACAACACAGCTAGCCACTGAGTGTGTTGCTAGAGAGAGGACCCCTCCAGAGGAGCCTCGGGCAAGGCCCTCCGGAGCTTCCAGAAGAAGCACTGTCACTACAGGGGGTACAGCTCTGTGGTGTCATTGTCCTGAAACCCTGCCAGCAGGATGAGGTGGCAGTGGAGGATGGCACTATCCAAGGTCCTGACCTGGAAGGCCCAGACTAGTGTATGTGTTTCTTTTAACAAAAAATTTAAAAGGTAAAAAACAAACAACTAAATAGAAAAAAAAATTCAGAATAAGAATGTAAAGAAAAAATTTTTTTTACAGCTGTCCAATGTGTGTGTAAAGCTAAGTGTTATCTTGACTCAATTTTTTTCAATTAACAAGCTTATAAATTGAACAAGTTACAGTAATCCAAGGTTAATTTATTATTAAAATAAAAACATTTCAGTAAATTTAGTGCAGCCTCGATGTACCACATTCATAAAGCCTGCAGCCGCACACAGTCACATGCAGGCTTCACATTCACTCCACGCTCGCCCACTGACTCACGGGAGCCACGTCTGTTCCACAGGCTCCATTCACAGTGTGCCACTCCGATCTCTCGGGCTGCATGCTTACCACACTTTCCACACTAGGATGTGCTT
This sequence comes from Ictidomys tridecemlineatus, assembly GCF_052094955.1. Classification (NCBI taxonomy): domain Eukaryota; kingdom Metazoa; phylum Chordata; class Mammalia; order Rodentia; family Sciuridae; genus Ictidomys; species Ictidomys tridecemlineatus. The sequence goes on along the minus strand of NC_135490.1, from coordinate 489,369 downwards.
AGGTACACAGATGCCTACCCCTGTGGCACCGCTGGCCATGGCACCCAGCACAGGGGCAGGGTGCACAGTGTGCGGCCGCGGGCACAGCAGGCTGCACCATCCAGTGTGCGTGAGTAACTCTGAGGCTTGTGCACAGTGAAAACCATAGTGTCATGTTTCTCAGAGCATGTCCCCTGGTTATGAAATGCATGATTACAAGTTGAACTTAAGAAGCTTAAATTATGAGGAAACAAAACAGGAAACTTGGCCCAGAGCAGAGCTTGTCAAGCACACTCAGAGTGTGGGTGTTCTCAGAGCAAAGGGCCAGAATTCACCTGGTTTTGTCCCAAACTGCAGTCAATGTGCCTGATTACTCAGGGCTCCTTCAGGAAGAGCTCCCTCTATCTGCCTTCCCTGCAGCCTCAGCAGACACAGTCCAGGCTATACTTGGACACACAGAACTTTCCATCAGTCCACAAAATGTTTAAAAATCACATGAACAAGCTGTTGATGGTAAAAACTCCCCCCGTGATCTCAGATGCCAGTTTTATCTCAGACACCAGAGATACTACTTTATAGCTTCTCTTTAAAAAGGGAAAGAAAGGGGCCCAGGCTTGCAGCTCCCGGCAGCACCAGCAGAGCCAGAGCAGCTGCTGCAGCCTGTCCCTGGAGCCAGCAGATGGTACTCCTGCCCATGACCACTATCCCACTGGACACCGGGAAGCCCCCTCTGCACCACCACCAGCAGCGTCCTTCTTCACCTCACGCCTCCTCTCCACAGCAAGTTCTAGAAACACGAAGGATATGGTCACATTTAGTGCTCTGGAGACATTTTAAGGGTGGAGAAAGGCAAGGAGCATGGCAAATAAGCAGAGCTCCTAAGTTCAGCCTGGATGTCAGTTCCTGCCTGCCACACAGGCCTCAGCCAGGGGCCCTGGGACCCTGACCTTCGTGTAGCCAAGAGAATGTCGCCTGATGGTGGCTGCTGTGGGTGTAGCTGCGGCCACACCTACTGGAGCTGGCACATGATCAAGGGACATAGACTGGGCAAGGAGATGCAAAGGAGAAACACAGTAGCCCTCCCCCCGTGATCTCACTTTCCACAGTCTCCATTACCCACAGTCCACGCAGCCTAAAAATATTACGTGGAAATCTCAGTACTGAATTCAAAAGTTTTAAATTGCCATTCTGAGTAGCATGGGGAAATTTCACACTGTCCTGCTTCACCCATCCAGGACACAAATCACCCCTTTGTCCAGAGAATCCACAGGGACACCCAGTACCCACCTTGGTCACCTAGCAGTCTTCTCCATTATCAAATGGAATGCCACAGCCTTGCTGTGATTGTTTGGTAGCCCCTTCATAGTGTCCGAACACCATGTTACAATGCCTGTGTTCCCTTCATCTCGTCACACACCACAGGAGGGAGGGTGAGTACAGAACGGTGGGATGTTTTGAGAGAGACAGGGACGGTGTCCATACAGCTTGTACTCCAGCATAGTATCATAACTGTTGTCATCCATTATTAGTTATGTTCATCTCTCACTGTGCCTAATTACAAACTAAACATAATAATAGGCATGTGTGATGAAAAGTCATAGAAGATCCAGGGCTTTGCACTGCCCATGACTTCAGGCATCCACTGGGGTCCTGGAAGGTATCCCCCTCAGTAATGGGGGATGACTACAACAACCCAGGACCAGTCATTGTCACTCAGTCTAAGGATGCTGGGGCTGTGGGGACAGAGCAAGCCTTTTCCTCCTACCTCTGTCCTGTTTAACACAGTGACCCCAAACCACCAGAAACAGTCCACACTGCTGAAGCACTGACTCTGTGCTCTGACCACAGATGAACTGCCTTTTCTTAGTCATCAGGAAAATAGGTCTTAGGAGGCCAGGGGAAGACATTCCTTGGGAGCGCATGAGCCTCCAGCCAACATGGCCAGGCTCCAGACAGCCCAGGCAAGGAAGGCCACTGCGTTCTCAGAGACGGGCAGCAGGGTCTTGCAGAGAAGCAGCAGAGGAGAGAAACTTGCAGAGGAGGTAGTGGTGAGGGGCATGAGAAGCTTCAGAGATCACACACGAGCACTTGATTTCCACCCTCCAGCAACCGTGAGCCATGCTCAGTTAATAGGCGAATACAGGGCAAAAACAAAACCGACCCAGGCAGGGAGTGGTCCTACAGCCACTCCTGCAGAATGGCCCGCACTGCCACAACCCTCAACACTGCACCCACCTTGAAATCACAATGCTGTCACAATCTTCTTGTCCCCACTGGGTACAGGGTGCATCCCCTAGGCAGGGCCTGTTGGAAGCCGCAGGGCTAGTGATGGGTGCCAGCAAGTGAGCAGTCCCCTGACATCAGAAAGTCTGAGTGACCAATGCGACAAGAACCCACTGTCTGCCTGACCAACAGGTATCACACAACAGCCTCACAGATGGCCCCTGCTTTCCAGAAGAAAGAAGAGAGCTTAGGATCTCCCAGAGAAGCCAGAGCTCTGCGTTATCTGGCAAGGACACAGAGAAACTTCACAGCAAGGTGAGGATCACAGTGCTGCCTTGGAGAAAAAACAAAGAAGGAAAAAGCCATAGTTTGAACCACAGAGTTACTCCCAATACCACTGCTGGTCCCACAACGTTCACGGCCACAGGAGCAAAACATCAGTAATGGAAAGCATACACAGCCACCCTCGCAGGACATTTGGGTCACCAACACAGCATGCTCCGGTAAGACCACTGTGCCTAGGGGCAGGGCAGGTGGACTGCTTTCTGTGAGCACACTCTACAGGGCTCACACAGTGGCACCTCTCAGGGCATACCCCACAGCCAAGAGCACAGGCTGGTTTCATTGCATATGAGAATCCAAAGGCACTGTGTGCTCAGCAGGGGCCATGGTGTGCTGACCTGCTTCTGCAGAAGCAGCTCCCACAGTGGTGACTGGAGCCCGAGGCAGGTCTAAGCAGCACCTGGTCATGCGGGAGGTATTCTTAGGTCAGCAGCCAACTGCCCATGTCCCATGTCACACATTGTCATCATCATGGTGGGCCACAACTGTGTACTGGATCTCCAGGCAGGAAGGGTCTGTAAACCCTTTTGTGATGACACAAACTGAATACATCTGATGGTGTACAATAATGTATTTTATACACAAAACCACTTAGAGTTGGGTACAAAGGGTAGACATGATTGTTTTTAATTAGAGATAGACTTGTGGTCTTCAAGATAGGTATGTGTGATCAAACTACAGAAACAGAAAAGAAACACTGCAGTAGGGTGGCTAGTAAGTCAGCACTTTCATCATTTAACACTTATGGCATAAAAGTAGCCATGGAGTGCTCCAATCCACACACTCAACAACCCACATCTGCCCTCAGACGTTATCACCTGGCTACCACAATCGCCAGGCACAAGTTGTGCCTCGAGAGGGGAATCCTCACTACATCAGCTCTCACAAAACTACATTTATTCACCAAATCCAGGACTCAAAACCTTCTTTTTCAAAGAGGTAAAATGTATGACATAAAATTTGCCACTTTAACCACTTTTAAGTGCACAATTCTGTGGCTTTGAGCACACTCGAAAGGCAGTGAAGGATTAAGTAGAAGCTGGTGAAAACAGCACACAGAATGATTCAAAAACCCACTTTTAGGCCCCAGCCCTCCACCAACTAACTGATGTGGCCGACTGCACCACTCAGCCTGGCTTTGCAGCCTCCCTCCCGCAGTGGTGTAGGAAGGCCACCACAGGAGCCAGCACAGAGGCACAGGCTGTTGTCAGAGTGGCCCCAGTCGGCACCTACAGGGAACCAGGCTTCCCAGCACCCACAGGGCCCCTCCAGGGCTGTGCCCCACACCCACTTCACCGGCACCTCTGCCTTTCTGTGCTGTGCGCTGGCACTCTTCAGCTGAACGGGAGGTTTTGCGGCTATGACAGGCACATCTGGAAACACTGCAGTTCACGCGCACTCCCTGGCTTTACGTTCCCACTCTTGTCGTCTGTTCTGAGACGTTTATCTAGGCCATCTTGCTCAAAGACCTTGTAAACATTTTCTCATCCCATAAAGTAATAAACTGCACCAACATAATGAGTATTAATGTGTTAATAATAGGCGCCAGTGAAGATCAGTGTTACCTGGAGGGGCCCTACTGTGGGCAAAGGAGCCCTGGGAACCAGAGTAACTGCAGGAAAAGAGAACACTATTGAGAGGGATGAGTGGGTGGGTGGATACCAAAATGATAGATGACCAGATAACATTTAGATAAATGAGTGAATAGATGATGGGCAGGTGAATGATAGATGATGCACATAAAAATAAATAGATGATGTGGATGAGTAGATAGATGATAGAAAAACATTATAGATGGAAAGAAAAATGAATAATAAATAGAAGATGGATAGATAAGTGGGTAGATTAATGAATAAATAAAAAATAGATGCTAGATGGATGGATGATAGGAAGATGAACAGATGGGAGAGACAAGTGATAAATGATTGATAGGTGATTGATAAATTGATTATTAATGATGGATAGATTATTAATAGAGAAATTGATAAATGAATGATAGATGATGGGGAGAGAAAAATAGGTGATAGATAAGACAGATGGATGATAGATAGCTAGGCAATAGAGATGGGGAGAGAAATAGGAGATAGATGATAATAGATAAATGACAGAGGTAGTGGAGAGAGAAATAGGTTATAGATTGATAGATGTGATAGATGTGATAGGTGATATTGGTAGGCAAGAGAGAAATAGGTAATAGGATAGATGATAGAGATAGGTGACAGAGAATAGAGAAAGGTGACAGAGTTGAAAGAAGCCATAGATGAATATATTCTTTTTTTTCAAGAATGCATATGGATGCCAATATATAGGGGGAACCTCACTCAAAAGCCCTGGCAGATTAATTCTTTAGGTCTTCTTACTAACAAATACTAAAAGCATCCCTATTATTCGGCATCTAAGTTTTTAACATTAAGCTAACAGCTTGTTATTTTCAAAGCTCCCACTCCTCTTTTAAGCCCAAACACTTGCAGGTGAGACATATCAATGGATTGCTGAGTTAAGGCAGCACGAGAAACTAAAACCTGTCCTGGAATCTACTCCCCGACTGATCCTTAGTAATAGGAACATTTTGTGCTAGAGACAAACATAAATAGCAAATTTTGCCATTTTAGCCACTTTCAACAGCATTAATTGGATTCACAATATTGTGCAATCTCAATGATATCTATTTCTAAGACTGTCCAACACCCCAACAGTAACTCTGTACCCCAAAAGTGTTGACTTCCCATTTCTGCTTCCCCCGCCCTGGCCACTTCTACCATGCTCTCTTTAATCTTCCTCTTCCGTGTCATCAGGGACATTCAGTGCTATCCTTTTGCATCTGGCTTATTACCTCCAGCATGCCATCTTCAAAGTTCATGCCTGTAGATCCGGCACGGTGGTACACGCTTGTAATTCCAGCAGCTTGGGAGGCTGAGGATCATGAGTTCAAAGCCAGCCTCAGCAATTCAGCAAGACCCTGTCTCTTAATAAAATACAAAATAGGGCTAGGGATGTGGCTCAGTGGTCAAGTGCCCCTGAGTTCAATCCTCAGTACCCTCCACCCGCCAAAAAAATAAAATAAAATAAAAGTTCATGCCTGTGGCAGCGGGTGTCAGAGCCTCATTCTCCTCATGGAAGATGCACACCACAGGGTGCTGTTCTGTTCATGCACTGATGGTCACAGGCCCAGGCCTGTTTCCACATTATGGACACAGTGCGTAGGACTGCCATGAGCTGTTGAGGCCTGTTATCTAATGCTCTGGGCTTACACCAAGGTGGAACTGCTGGGTCACAGGAAGGAATGGAAATGTCTGTTCCATGAACTTTGTGAGAAACTACTGAACCTTTTTACTCTCCCCCAGCCATCTGTGAGGGCACTACTCTCCACATCCCACCCAGGACTTGTGATCTCCCTTTGTCACTGTGATTATTTTCCTTTGTTGTGTAGAGGAGCATATTACTGTGGTTTTGATTGCATTTTCCAGTCAGTAATGGTGCTGAGCCTCTTTTCAGGCACATGTCAGCCACTTGCATATCACATTTGCAGAAATGTCGATCCACGTCCTTTGCCTGTTTTTAATTGGGCTGTTTGTCCTTTTGATGTGAGTTGGAGGGGTGATTTATATATTCTTAGAATTAAACCTTATATGATTTACAAATGGTTTCTTCTATGAATGAATTGACTTACTCTCTTCATAGTGTCCTTTACATACAAGTTTTCCCCAATATGAAGTCCAATTTATCTTCTTTTTTTCCCTTTTGTTACCTGTGCTTCTGGTGTCATGTTATAAAAAAAAAAAATGCCAAACTCAGGATCATGAAGATGTGCCCTGCTTAATTCTTCTAAGAACTTTACTGTTTAGCTCTTACACTTAGGCTTTGCTTCTGACTACTTTTAATTTTTGTATATGGCAGGAGGCAGGAGTCTGACTTCATTGTTTGCAGGTGGATGTCCTGTTCTCCCAGCACTCTCCCAGTACCTTTAAGAGGCTACTTCTTCCCCACTGGAGGGATTGGACACCCTTGCCCAAAACAAATTCCACTATAATGGTGGATACACGATACCTCTGTCACTAGTGCTTATGATTGTCACACTAGTGCTAGCCTCACAAGAGACAGGAAGTTCTTTCCTCTCCATTTTTTTAAGAGCTTGAGAAAAACTGGATTATTCAAGTGTTTGGTAAGAACTCACCAGTGATGCCCTCTAGTCCTGGGCTTTTCTTTGCTGGGAGGTTTGGTTACTGCTTCAGTCTCCTTACTACTTACAGGTCTGTTCAGGGTTCACAGTTGGTCTTTATAGGTCAGATGTTCCTAGGAATCTATTCATTTCATTCAGGTGATATAGTTCGTTGTTATACAGGTCTGCACAATGTTCTCTTATAATCCTTTTTATTCCTATTGTCAATAAGCAATGCTGTCGTTTCTGATTTTAGTAATGTGAGTCTTCTCTTTTTTTAGTCCATCTTTGTAAAGGTTTGTCAATTTTGTTGATCTTTTCACAAAATAATTTTGTTTTACTGATTTTCTTTATCTATCTCCATTCTAATCTTTTTCTTTCCCTAGACTTGTTTGCAATGCCCTTTCTAATTCTTCAAGGTGTGCAATTAGCTTACAGATTTAAGATTGCTCCTTTTTTCTCACCTGGGACACTTCATGAATTGCATGTTACCCGTGTGCAGAGACCATGCTAATCTTCTCTGTATTATTCCAATTTTAGTATATGTGCTGCTGAAGCGAGCAATGACTCTTCTTTTTAATGTGGTGTAGACAGCTATGAGTTTCCTCTGACTGAAGCTTTAGCTGCATCCCTTAGGGCTTGGTATTCTGTGCTTTTGCTTTCATTTCTCCACAGGTAGTTTATTTCCCTTGTGATTTTTTTTTTCTTTAAGCCATTGGCTATTTAAGAGTGCACTGTTTAATTTCTGGATATTTATCATCTTTCCAATTTTCCTTCTGTTATTGATTTCTACTTTCATTCCACTGATGTAAAAAAAAGAGACTTTGCATTATTTAAATTTTTTATAAATTTATTAAATGTTTGTTTTATAGTTGAACATATTCCTAGGGAATGTTCCACAGGCCCATGAGAATAATGTGTAGTTGCTTTATTGGGCATTATGTTATACATCTGTTAGGTCTAATTGGCTTATGCATTTACTCAATTCCTCTATTTCCTCATTGATCTTCTTTGTGGTGGTTCGGTTATTGAAAATGGGTTGTTAAAGTCTCCAACTATTATTGTAGAACTTTTCACTTCTCCCTTCAATTCTGTCAATTTTGCTTCATATATTTGGGGGCCCTGTTATTAGATGCCTATGTGCTTATGATTGTCACTTTTTATGGAATGAACTTCTTATCAAGAGATGATGTCCTTTCTGAAATGCTTGAGCTTTAACCAGACTTATAGCAGTACAGAATAGGAATTGGCAAATTCCCACCAGTAAACCAAATGTCACTGCCTGTTTTTATAAGGGCTACAAGCTAAAATTTTTTGCATTGTTAACTGACTTAAAATCAAAATAATAATATTCTATGGTGTGGAAATTACATGGAGCACAAATTTCAGTGTTCATAAAGTTTTACTGATTTTAGTAATGTGAGTCTTCTCTTATATCTTTATGGGATACAATGATGTGTGCTCATATATCCTGCCTAGGGCTGCTTCCAAACCACGATGGCAGACATGAGTGGCTGCAATAGACACTCTATGGCCCACAAACCTAGAACAGTTTCTGTCTGACCGTCTACATAAAAGTTTTCATATTCCATTTCTAAGTTAAAGACCCTCTTCTTGCTCTCTGTGAAGCTCATAATGGCCATGTGACCAAGTTCTAGATGGTAAGACATTAGCAGAAATGTGGTGTGCGACTCCTAAAACATAGGTTTTGCAGCACCGAGTATGCCCCTCTCCATTGTCCTCCTTTGCTCCTGGATAGAAAGCAGAAGAGATTGTAGGCTCCCAGCATCCGTATTGGTCCACGAGATGGAAGATATGAGCTAAGGATAGGAGAATGCCAAGTTGAAGGAGCCTGTATCCCTAGTTACACAAAGGTGTCATCCTTTGTGGATGACAAAGGAACATCCACAGCCTTGATGCCCTAATTTTGGCCCTTCTTTATGCTATAGAAAAGTTAATTTCTCTCTTTAAGTCACTGTTATTTCAGGGTTTGTTTTAAAATGTTGTATTCCATGCAATCCAGACTGATCTCTACCTGCCTCTGGAAATTGGGAGATATTAATGTCATTTCAGTTAAACCAAATGCCACATATTTAGCAAATAACCACTTTGTTTCTAGCAATAACAAATCAACAGAAACTGCTTATGCTAGCACGTGGCACACACACTCTTGGTCTCACTCAGTGAGGGACTTCTGTTGCTCTTCCTTTCATGCTACTGTTGCCCAGTGAATGTTACCAATAAGCCATGTGCACATGTACAGCCAGAAGAATGAGAAGTTGTGCTCCATTTGTGTATAATATGTCAAAATGCATTCTATTGTGAAATTAATTTAAAAATAACATGTGCATACCAAAGGAAAATAAGTGTTTTCCAAGCACAGTATTTAATATTTACAGATTATGAAATCACTTTATTTATAGTAGGGCCCTAGAAAAACACATAGCTCCTGTTACCTTTTTTCCCCAATGGAATTATATTTCAAACAAACTCATAACTAAACCCCAACATGGAAGACAGATAAAAGCAGAGAAGCCCAGGCCGAGACCTAAATGAGAAGAGGGTGCCCTGGTGGCAGCTCCTCCAATTTTCAAGCTTCTCCCTGCCACCCACAAACCCACTAAGCATCCTAAATGCTACCACCAGCCACTGTGAATCATGGCGATGGTGGTTCAACCCCCACTGAACCAGCTTTGTTACTGAGGATGCTTCCCCCTGAGCCTTCACTTGCTGCACCTGGAATTCAGGTGAATTCATACACTTTTTTTTCTTTTGAGTTCTGTGGTATTTAGGTCAGAACTGTTGCATCTTGTCCAGGACATACTGGGACTATGAAGGAATACAGGAACAGGCATAGCAGGCTAGAAACCTGGTCAGCAGCAGGTGGGCAGCTTTGCCTACTACCAGAGAAACCAAAGAACTCCAACTCACAACTGTGAGGTTGACACAGTTGCCTGCTAGCTGTTCCTCTGTCTGAAGACATACTAACCGGCATACTAATAAAAATGACATACTAATAAAAATGGTAGCTCTTTGAACACTGGAGGAGAAAAGTGTGCAATGGGTATTTAGGTAAGTTTTGATCTCCTTCTCCTGGACGGATGGAATAATTCACAGGAAAATCACTAAGGGTTTAAAAAGATTTGTGATAGAAGTTATTTCCCTGCATTGCAAATAAAATTAAAATGTTCTGCTCACTTCCTCGTATTTCTGCAGAAAGAAATGTTTTGACTCTGAAATCTAAATCCAACTTACGACCACTTGCTGTCACAAAGGTGCTTCATGTAGACCAGTGGCTGTTTTCAATAAGCCACATGCATACCAAAGAAAAACAAGGAGATGAACCCTAGAGCCCCACATGGACACCGCGTCTGAGGAAGGAACAGTGACACAGTTCCTCTTCAGCACGTTTAAACCAAATAAATAAATAAACTTAGTTGAAGATCAGGAGGCTAAAGACATAAATATACTATTGGAACAAACTGGGCTCCTAAATTGAAGCTCTGCAATTAAACTCCGGAAGTATGGCCACCATGGCAAAGTACCCAGCATTCCAAACACCACTGGATTCACTTATGATATTATCATTTTTTAAATTCTAAATACTGTTTTAAATAAGAAAGTCATCAGCTAAGACTCAGGGCTGCAGTGGGAAGGGTTTTCTATTTCACTGACTCCCAGATTCTTTTCAGTCTTATCTCTCCAACTAACAGATATGGGGTGCTCCCTGCCAGCATGCACACAAGGTGTTGCACCCTGAGAACTATCTGCATGAGCATCAGGTCCTTCTGAGAAGAGTGTGCGGACCCTCTTCACGCAAGCATGCCCTTCCTTAACAAGCACCTGACCTGCTGCCATCTGCTCATCTGCCCATTCACTTGTTTCTACAATTACAAACTGCAGCTCCACCCCTCTTATTCTTAAGAAATCATCCTTGCCATTCACTTGTTTCTACAATTACAAACTGCAGCTCCACCCCTCTTATTCTTAAGAAATCTTTCCAGGCAAATTCTTTTACAGGTAGTCTTGGTAAAAGGAACAATATCATGGACCCCCATCTGAGAGGCCACGTCATGCCCCTCCTTCCCGGCATCCTCAGCTCCTTTATGGACAAGTGCACAGCCCATGCCAATGACAGCCAGAAGGTCATGTGGCTCCCCACACCAACCTGAGCCCAAATCATCACTGGAAATAGGAATTCTGCTTATTGTGTGAATATAACTGACTCCTCAAAGATGGACATCCTCAGAAGCCTGAAAACACAGTGCCAGGTGCTGACATCCATCCTGCTAATCACACACTTCCATGACACTATTTCCCCTGGGAAAGGAAGTCTGGCAGGGGTTTCCAACATTCCCTTAAATGCTTCTCCCATGCTCCCAAAGTTCCCAGGTTTCTGGATTTCTGCTTCCCTAAACCAGTGGTCTTCACACTGTCAAATACCCACCCCTTGGAAGAATTCTGAACAACCAGTAAACACTGCAGATGACTTAAGTCCCAATATGCCATACTTACTGACATTTCAAATAAAGCTGCTACTTTGTTCTTTCACATGCATCCATTGAGCTCTAAATGACATCTCCACCTGATGGCTGTCCAGTGAAACTGCATGGAGTGTGCCCTACAAAGTGAACTGTGACCCTGAGACTTGGCAAAGTGGCAATTCTGATTACCTCTATTTAAAATGCAATTCTGATTACCTCTACTTAAAATGTGATTGGGCATTCTATGCTGTTCCCCTTCCTGCTTTACATCCACTCCAAAGACTGTCATCCCAAAATAAAAACATTTTAAATGTTTAAAAGTTCTTACTGTCCATGGTTTTATTCTTCTCTGTAATAAAGATATACATGTTAAAGCATTTTGGGCCCATTCCTAGTGTCTTACACACACATTTCACATTTGTGCTACTCTGCTACCTGAGAGGACAAGTTTGCTGACCATATGTCTTGTCTGATATCACTTCCTGTTGGACTGAAACACTACTCACAGGGCCACATGGTATTTTCTAGATGCAAGCATAAGAAACACTTTCACACAGTGGAGACGAATCAAGTTCTGTTACAGTACCTGCTCAGGCCCTCAGCTCCCTATCAGTTGTGGGACAACTCACAGTGCTCAATCACTGTAGATATCACTAACAGTCCACCCAATGACAGTTTGACTAGTTCCTCCAGTTGAGAGAGTGTGCATCCGATCCTGGGGCCTCTGCTCTCCCATGCATAGCACCAACATTCAATTCCCAGTGGGCACCTCCTCTGAGGTGTTCACAGCCAGGCAGGGTGGCACCATAAGACACAAGGCCTGAGGAAGGCTGACCTCAGACACCTCCTCAAGCATGAATTTTATGGAAAAGAGGAAACCTGTGCATGATATGGATTTCACTCCGGCCTGCCCTCTAGATGCTCTCGAACACCTGACACAGGAATAATTTTCTCTCCACTTTGGCTACAGATATGTCTGCTCTCAAATGTCACTAACATAAGATGCTCTCAAACGTAAGCAAACACACCACGTGCCTATTGCCCATGCCAGTTGAAATCATTATACACTGATTTTTCAGGGTTTCTTTGTCCACTTGTGCAATATTAAAACCCATAGTTTTTTGAGGAGAGAGGTTAATGCCAAGTAGAGACAGAAAAGACTATAATCTTACAAAATGCCTGGTCATTATCATCTGGATGGTGTTAGAAAATTATATTTCAAACGAAAAGCCACAATACAATACAACTGTACTTCAGACTCAAGGTGGCTGTGTCTTCTCTTCCTTCTCAGACGCCATTAAGTGAGAGTAGAAGAGCTTAAATCCATGAAGATGGAAGGATTAGTTGGGGACCAATAAATTCAACCAATTCACAGGAAATGCAAAGTGGATGGGCAAGAGGCAACCAAAGGTCACAAGAAAGGAGAGACCACCATGCCAAGTGCCCAGGACACCTGGCCTGGCCACTCCAGGTGGAGACACAGACTCAGGTCTCAGGTGGAAAGCATGCACTAAAGGAAATAATGCACATGGTCAGATCAGGGGCTGGCCCAAACCACCACTCACTAGGCCTCAGCCAGTGCCTTATCAGCCTCATGGCCTTCTCAGGAAGTGCCCAGCGAGGCCACACCACCCACCCAGAGCATTGCCTGGGAGGTTCCCGCATTCAGGTCCAAGCAGAGACCTGAGATCTGGGGCCTGTGGGTCTCCAGCAGCACAGCCCCCATCTGTCTATCCAACCACCTTAGAAAGCCCACATAACAGCAATGGAGACAGGGCCTAAGTGACCAACAGGCCACCCAGGACAGAGGGATGTTGAAGGGAACAAGAAGAGAGAGAGAGAGATATCAAAGATAAAGGGAACAGAGGGGGGAAAAGGGGAACAGAGAACAAAAAAGAGGTATTGGGAATTAAAAATAAAACAGTTGAGACAAATTTTTAATAGAAGTATTGGAAGATAAAATATTGAGAAATTTTGCCAGAAGTATAATAAAATATAAAAAATTCAAAGTATAAAACAGAAAAGACACATGGCTAAGAATCAATGTAGGAGAAAGTCCTATAGCAGAATTAAAATTTGAGAAAGAAAAGAAACAAACAAAAACAGAAAAAAATAATAATAATGGTGAGAATTTGCCACAGTGGAAAACTATGCACACAATTATAAATGGAAGCCCACACCCCGTGCTATGAATGAGGGACTTCATGCCATGCCCAAGTTCCCGAGTTTCATAATACAAAGATAAAGAAAGGCCAAAAGTGCCCAGAAAGAAGAAATTAGCTACAGCAGAGGAAGAGCAGCCAGACTCCCCAGCAACAATACTGAAGTAAAACATTTCCTAGGAAAATCATTTCAATCTTAAACTGTATATCCAGCCAAACTTTCTTATACAAGAGGGAATTTTTGACAGGTAAGATTAGAAAACTTAGCCTTTCACTCTCAGTTCCCTAGGGACTACTAGAAAGCATCCACCAACAGGGTTAGGGGGAAATCGAGACAAAAAAAAAAAAAACTTGAGAAGCAGGGGCTCTGACCAGGAGAAAACCAAGGCACCAACAGAGCAGAGGTCCCAACGAGATCTCGTGGGATCCGTCCACCTGGCAGTGAAGGAGAAAAGCCAAGGAGTCACATCTGAGAAATAAACACAATCCCTCGAGCCCATGAAGCAACAACAACAGGCAATGAAGAAATACATAAAACGCCATTAGAAACTCCATAAAGAATAAGAAGCTATTTAGGAAATAAAACAAAGTACACCAGTCCATGCTGTCAATAATATGAGCATAATGTAAACACATACATGTATTTCCAATTTCCAGCCTACAGCAAAAGCACCAAATTAGCTATGATGGCTAAACAGAATCTAAATGCATCAACCTTGACAAATGCAGAAGTAAAATGAGAAATTGAGCAAGCAGAGAGGTGCAAACATTGCCACCAGAAAACAGGCCATAAAGGACACGGCCCAGAGTGGATGGAACAAGGAATTAAAAGGTGGAATTCATTATTTAAAGCCAATGAGTTAGCAAAGGCATGAACTAAATGCAACAGATGAGTTAAATAGAAGGAAGGGAAGGAAGCCATGGTCAGTGACTAATGTCTAAGTTAGATCCACCAGGTGACCACAGCTGCCCTGTGAAGACCTGCACACAGAAACAGCTGCAAGTGAGCTGGGCTGTGGAGCCACCTGCAGCAGCCTATAATAGTGGAAACTGGTCCCTCTGTCTGTGTCCAGACCCACTGACGCTCAGCACCAGAACCTGGGTGTGATGGCCTGTCAGTGTGGCCCATCCACTGTGACCACAGACTCCCTGGGGGGATGTTGACACAGGGAAGGCTGTTTCAAGCAGGGGTCATATGCAAAATCTCCATAATTTCTGCTCAGTTTTGCTGAGAAACTAAAACTGCTTTTAAAGATAAAGTGTTTTAAAAAGTGGCACCAGCCCTCCTTGGGGTAGGAGATGCAGAGCAAGATGCTATTGCTTTTCACTGAAATTCCTCTGCATCACTGGACTTTTTAAAACTATGTGCAAATAGTTAAAACTCTATTACCATATATGTTAATAAATCATTTTAACTTTTTACATAAATCAATACTGCAAAGCAATAATAGGGAAATAAGAGCTGAGCCTTATCCTACACCTAGAAAAGAATGATCATTATTACTGTCTCAAAGTTTATGTAGTAAGTACAAATGTGGCACAGCTGAGTGTTCTGGAAGGAAACACTAGGGCAGCACACCACAGGACTCCCAGTGCCAGCACCCTTCTTCATCACCCCTCCCAGCCCAAGCAGTTCCCAGCAGGGGAGCAGAGCGCCTTTTGCCCATAACTCAGAACCCTTTGTCTGGGGCTTTGGGGCCTCATCTGTGAACCAGGTGGGTAACAGAGCATTTCTGACAGCTCAAAGAACAGGGAGATGACACCTAGGCAGCCTTTAGCAACATGCCCTGTACTCTTTGGTAGATGACATGGCGTTTACAGGGAAGTCTCAAGATAACTCCTCACAGGGTCAGTAAACCAGAGACAATCTTCCTGAAAAACTAAGACCAAAGAAATACAGAAGAGAAGCTGATGTTTAGAACAGAATAACTGTAGACACCATCTAATCCAATTCTGCCCACTTACGGACTGGGAGCCAGAGCCCAGAAATGAGGCTGATTTTCACGAAAAACACAGCTCTTCAGGGGAAGAGGCCATCTTAAGAGGAAATGGGAATGTCAGTGTAAATCCAATCATCCATCTGCAAAGCAATTGATGGGTGTATGTTAGTAAAACAACCTCTACTTGGAAAACACAAGGGAACATACCATCAGGAGAAAAGCTGATTGACTTTGAGCACTGGGAAGGCACTGAGGCCCAGAGACACATCAACAGAAGGGCCACAGTCATGTGCGATGGAGCACAGGGAGGAAAAGGGAGATCTGGCAGAAGATGCACTGGGAAAAGGAAAATGCCAAGACAACAGACACGTAGAGACCAGACCAGCCTGCAGCTACACTCAGGCAGAGAAGCTGAGCCGCCCAATCTGCTGTGTCCCTGAACCTGGATGAAGTTCTGCAGTGCACATGTACAGTGTTTGGGAGCCTTACAGAGGTATCAGGACAAAAAACAAGAGAATCACACAAGCATACATTATGTGAAAGTTCTGAAGAAAACCTGTGCATAGGTTGAACATCTATAATCTGAAAACGCTCAACCTCAAGTGGAAAATCCACACTAAAAACACTGAATAAATCATCTGTGAGCCATGAGAGGAATAAGTGAAGCAAGAATGCATTTCATGTTTGGACATGGGTCCCATCCCCAAGGTACCTCTTCATGCATATGCAAATATCCCAAAATCTTGGGGAAAATATCTGAAATTCAAGACCCTTTATCTCCAGCATGTCAGAAAAGGACGCACAGCTTGCAGTGATGTCTCTACGCATCAGACAGTAAGATTCTTGGCTATTTCTGATTTCTAATAACAGAAATACTTAAGAATCAACAAAATAATAACCTGTCTGTCATAGAGGTTGCTAAGAACAACTGGAAAGTGAATGATACTTGCTCTTTGATGCATAAGAGTCTGCAAGATTACCTTGTAAATAGTTCCTCTAGCATGCAAAGCTTCCACAGTGTCTGTAAACCAGATGCACAAGGAAGCAGTGCTGGGAAACAGAGGGGCCTTAGACAAGCATCGCCCCCTTCAGCAGGAGACCGTGTGCGTCCTGACCTCCGTGGCTCCCTGCTCGCTAGTCTCCCTAGGCCTCAAGAACCTGGGTTTCACGTTGATCTTCATAACAAACACATGAGAAGCTAGTGAAAGCATCATTGTCCCTATCTCACAGATAAAATAACTGAGGGCTAGAGGCTTCAACGGCATGGCAAGTCCGCCTCCCTGCACTGTGTCAAGTGGCCATACGCAGAACTGAGGATAGCAAGGAAGACTCCCTCGAGGCAGCAGTACTCTCCAACCACATTCTGAACACACAAAGGGCAGACACGGCCTCTGATCGCTCAGCACCTTTACTGCAGAGCACTAGGATTTGGATCCGGCTTCTGAACAACTCCACCACCACCCAAATTCTGCTAGAATCATGAACTCAAAATAGGAAAATGAAAGACACAACCTTTAAATCAGAGCCATCTGAGCCTGGATGTGGCACTGCGCGGCTCTGAACCGCCTCTCTGCCTGCGGACCTCCTGGCAGTGACTCAGCTCCACTTCCCAACTGCCAGGATGGAACGCAGCATGAAGGGGACCCTCAAGGAACCAGCAAAGTATCCAGGGGAGACAAGGAGCCATTCCCAGGGACCCCCAGAGTGCCCTACAGCCACTCAGATAGGTGTGCAGCTCAGCCCCCAGAGCAGCACCCTCAAAACACAAGTGAAATAGGCCAAACCTCACATAACTGCCTTGACACCAATACATGATGGAAGCCATTGTCCAAAGAAACTTCAGTGACATGTGCTCAGTATGTTTTCAGATGTCTAGTTAATCCTTATACAACAAGAGGGTCCTCATCTAAGATAGTTTATAGAAGCTTTTACACACTGCATAGATAATTGCTAAAGGGGACCAAAAGGTAAAGGGATGGTTAGAGTTGGAGGGAAGAAAGAATTTATAGAATAAGTTCAGGGAAGAAAGGAGCTCTGAGTTAGACAGGAAAGGGACATAGGTCAGCAACAAAAAACAGCACATGACATGGGTTGACACAGAATATCCCAAAGATGGCACAGCCCATGCAAAGGCCCAGTGGCATGAAATGGTAAAACAGGGCCAGGAAATTCGAGAGAGCAACTCTTTATGGCAAACATCCCATAAAGGCTCTTAATGAACCCCAGGAAAGAGGACATTTGCAGAAAGCCTTGAGAACCAGAAATAAGAAATCTGGATGTGACAAAAGGCAACAGAAAACAGCATGCAGAGAAGTGACATGATAAAAATGGCTTCAGAAAGATGATCCCAGCAGCTGTGTGTAGGATGGTTTCAAGCCGAGAGAGACTGGAGGCGGGGAGATCTGCTAAAAGAATGTTCTCCTAATTCAAGCACAGTGTGGGGAGGCGAGGTTGCACAGAACCTGGGGGGAGGAACAAGGAATTCTGGAGCCCGTCCTCAGTTTCCCCATCTGTGAAATGTGAGGCTTGACCAGACAGCAGTTCAGCTCCAGAACCCTCTGACTTCACAGACTTCTTTCTTCTCTAAGATTCTGGTAAGCTGGAAGCAAATTCAAGTCAAGGAAAAAAAGAGCGAACCAGTCTTCCATACCCAACACAAGCCCTGCTTTGGCAAATCAAGGTCCATGCACTCCTGTTACATCTTAAATCTTCTCAAATATGTAATATTGCAGTCACAGTCACTAAAAACAGATCAGAGAACATTCCCAAGTCATAGGCCAATAGTTTACCACATAAGACAACCACATCCCTCCCATTGGCTTGAGCCAGAGTCATGGAGCAACCACTGCTCCTCCTCCCCATCTGAGTGTGGCCTTGTCTGGTCCACTTCCCAGACAGCATGAGTGCATCACCATCCCCCACATCGTACCCACCAGCACTACCCACTGCAGATACTGGCTTCTCCAGGGGGACCTTGGTGCCCTCAACCACTATTTCTTTGCACACCCATGAGCAAGACTGTCCAAACACACCATCAGGGTTTTCATGAAAGGCATCAGTACACATAAGGAAACAGATGACATCTGCAAAGACTAGACTCCAGATCTGTGTTCCTGGGTCCATCCCACTCACCCACCTGGTACCTCATTAAAAACATCATCAGCAGGACCTGAAGCCTCCCTAAGTCTGCTACCTGTCTACTCTAGCCAAAGAATGACTAAAATATAGCAATGAACCTGATGTCCCTAGGCACTGTCCCCAAGCCCCAATCATAGTGGGAGCACATGTACGTGAACCACAGCATCCTCCACCCACATGGGGCAGAAGCCATTGTCACCTCTCATTCCCCACCACCTCCTCGCTCCCCACAGTCTGCAGTGGGTGCAAAGGGCAGGCCTGGAGACGTGGTTCCTACTACCATCCCCTCACAGGTCCAGAACCACGACTCCCCATGGAAAGCTCTCTAGCCAGGCACAGTGGCACACACCTACAATCCCAGCAGCTCAGGAGGCTGAGGCAGGAGGATCGTGAGTTCAAAGCCAGCCTCAGCAAAAACTGAGGTGCTAAGCAACTCAGTGAGACCCCGTCTCTAAATAAAATACAAAATAGGGCTGGGGGTATGGCTCAGTGGTTGAATGCCCTTGAGTTCAATCCCTGGTACTGCCCCACACACCCAAAAAAAAGCTCTCCCAAAACCATCAAGATAAGATGTCTGAGCAGACAGCCATCAAGCATCCTACCAGAGTTCCAACACACAGAGACTCCCACCACCTCCCATCACATGGCTGCCTGGGGGATCCTCAGACTCCCCAAGACTTGGCATCTTGTGACCCAGGCTCGAATATTTCCACTTTCCTCAGGCCTGAGATATTCCCCACCACCTGATCCCAGTTCCTGTGTATGTGTCAGATCTCACCTCAACACGCTTCTCCTGATGTTCCTGGCTACTTGCACAATCCTCCCTGTAGCCAAACTTTTCCTTCAAAGCTGTTTCAGAGCTGAGTCATTTTGCCTATAAAAAAGCATTTTTAGCAATTTAATTGTATACTTATTATTTATGTCCCTCTATAGACTCTCAACACAGGAAAAAAAGTCTTTCCTTCTTACTAAAATATACCCAAAGCCAAGCACACTGTTCAGCACAGTGGAAAATCATAAATACATATTTTGAGGGAATGAATGACCCATCAGTCACAAATTGTAAATGAGCCTCCCCTTCTGCAGTCACTGAACACACACAAAAAAAAAGTCTTCTAAAGGACCATGTTATCAGCATGTTTCCAGAGATTCAGCCAAAGTTATCCATATTTCTATCAATTGCTAGGATGATTTCCCACATGCACTGAAAATATAAACACTGGACACAGCGGCCTCACTTTTCACCCTCCTTTGTGGCCTGAATACCTGATTAATAGCTACTGCTTTCTGAAGGGACAGAGAGATTAATATTGCAACCACTATTTCTAGCCAAAGTTCAATCTACCCTAATCAAAGGCGTCGGTGCAGAGGGAGGCAGATGACACCTGTGAAGTCCAGGCTCTGAGCCTGTTCAGGGTGTGCCCCCACTCACCCTACAGTTTGCCAATCCGCTCCACAGCATCAACATCCTGGTGCAATACAAGGGCATGTCAGTGCAGTCACACGGGCCACAAGTCCCAGACAGGACCTCACCTGTGGCAGGTTGCAGCATATGCCCTGCTGTCTGTACAGTTTATGTATATATATATATATATATATATATATATATATATATATATATATAGAGAGAGAGAGAGAGAGAGAGAGAGAGAGTGAGAGTGTGTGTGTGTGTGTGTTTAGTTGCCAATGGATCTTTATTTTTATTTATATTGTATGCAGTGCTGAGAATCAAACCCAGTGCCTCATACATGCTAGGCAAGCGCTTTACCCCTGAGCCACAGTCCCAGCCCCTCTCTGTACAGTTTTTTTTAATAAAGCTTTGTCAAGCGAAATGATGCTTATTCATCTCACTTTATTACCCTGGCTCGTCTTAGTGATGGCCACATGGAGTGCTCGAGGACTAGATGGTGCTCGCCTGCTGCACTGGCATGCGTTCCGTACCTACAGCATCTGAACTGATGAACAGAAAGAACTCAGAGAAACTTCTAGCTGGTCCATGGTGTCCCCTGGTCTGTCCTCTACCTTTACCCCTTCTGTGGCCCCCCGTTCCCTCAGGCCCCATGCCTTCCGTCAGCTTCCTTACCTTCAACACCCTATTTCTCATGGGCTTCTCTGAAATTTCAAACCTGCAGTCCACCTCCTTACAGCCCACCTCCTTCTGTTCTTTTATAAAAGTGAATGTCCACCAGGAAGGGTACTTAAACAGCCTTTATTCCTCCCAGTGATCAGAGGCCCCTGATCAAAAACTTAAGTACAGGAACCATGAGCACATTGGCCAAAAATCATAGCAAAGGAATGCGAATTCCCAACTTCCCCTGAACTTGACATTTCTCTAAAGATGGTTTTAAAGTTCATGTTCTAAGATACAGAGTTGCAAGTCTCAGAAAATACACACTGAACTCTCCCCTGCAGAAGTAACTATGTACACTACATTGTTACACCTAAGGGAATCTTGAGGTTCATGTCCACTCAGTTGGGTGGCCTAACTTTTCAATGCTTCTGCTTTCATGTTCGCAGAAGAGATAGTAATACTTGATCTAAATATGCCAAATTGAAAGACATTCTCTTTGCTTATAATTTCCCTGTTCTTCTAAAGAGGAAGTATAAGAGAATCATAGTACAGTGACCATGATTTTTGCCATGTTTCTAAAAGTAACAAATGGGAATCTGGATAAAGATGAGTCCACTTAGCCAATGAAAGAATAATAAAACATTTGAAAAGAAAGCTGTACTGAGAAACTGAAGAGATGCATTCTCTTTCAGAAGCCAGGTAGCTCAGAGGACCACCCTGCCTTCTCCAGGCTCAGTGTCCAGCAGAAGACTCACCATTTACCTGACCATTCAGCATCCAGCTACAAGTAATCCTCTATGGGTACAAGCCTGATCTTCACGATTACCCCATTCCAACACTTCTTGGCTACCACTAGTACCTCCCCATCTATGAATCCAAGACAGTCCAGACCTCTTCCTAGGCAGCACTGCCTGTAGCCCCAGAGTACCAAGCCAGGAGGCCAGGGCTCCTCTGTGCTGCCCTCCCACACAGGAATGCCCAGCCCAGCCCCACCTTCCTGCACACACCAGGAAGTGCTCCCACAGATGTCTCTGGGCTGTGGCTCCTGCCACCCTCCACTTAATGTGGACCACTATAATCACCCATGTTGGTGCTTCCCACTCAGCAAGAAGCCTACAGGGTATAGACCAAGTCTGATCAGGTAATTTTTTTATATTTATATTTGTTAGTTGTGGACAGACATAATATGTTTATTTTATTTGCTTATTTTTTTTTTATGTGGTGCTGGGGATCAAACATAGTGCCTCATGCTCTGATCAGCTCTTTTAAGCACTCACATGACCCAATCTAGACACATGGAGATGAGTGTAAAGTCAAGCCACACACTGCCCATCTTCCATGGACTACAATGAGGAGTCAGGAATGCTCAGCTCTTCCTCTTTTCTCTACAACAGAGCAACCAGACAGACAGACCTGTCCACACAGACCTCAGAGTTTCGTGTGACAGACGAGGACAGTGATGGACTAAGGACACCAGTGGTGGGAGGAAAGAATGGGCATCCTAAATGTACCACCCCAAGCAGCAGGGAAGTAAAAACTGAGTGAGCAAGCACCTGGGATTTACCCCAGCATCATGTGTGAATATCTAGAAGTTATCCTTCTATGCCAAGAGTAAATGACTACTTCTTTAAAATAATAATAATAAAAAAGACAAAGCAGAAATATTAAAACTCACTGTAAAGACCGAGAAATAGATAGTAACTAAAAGAGAGTCACCCTGTGTAACCTCCCAACACACCTTCGATAATATCCCAAAAGAGAGGACCGTGAGCTGGGAAGAGAGCTGCAGAGAGCTGAGAAGTGGCCACAGCTAGCATGACAACTTCATGGGAACACGTTTTCAGCTGGCAGGGGCTGCAAGAGATCACTGTGTCTAGTGACACCTGTGTGACAACAGGGAAACCAGAAGAAACTTCCAGCCAGGGTACCTTCCTGCTGCAAAGAGCCAGCCCTGGGCACAGATATTCCAGTGAGATCTATTTCTGGACTGGACATTTTTCAGACACTAAATTTAGCCAGCTTGAATTCTTTAAAAAAAAATGCTATTGCATTAAGTTTTTTGAAATAGGAAGCTCACATTGATCATGAGGAGGGAACGCAGTGTTCTCTGATCAGCTGGAAACACAGGAGGAGGTGGCCCCACTGGGTACCGACTCCCACTTGGCAGAGACAATGGCTGGAGCCAGAATGAAGAGGACAGTTGCAGGCAAGAAAGGGGCCTTGAGCTCCAGTCCCCTTGAAAATCAAACACCAAAGTGTGTGGCCATTAATTATTTTAAAATAATAACCCCCTTACAAATAAAAAATAAAATAAATGATGCATGAAAGGAAAATAAATAAATAAAATAATAACCCCCTTGACAGTTTAAAACAGTCAAGTTTCAATTTGCCTCTTCATTACCATTTCTTATGGACAATACTTAAATGCTTATTGACCAAAATCCTGATTGTTTCATGACTTGTCTGTTTACATCTTTGCCTCTTCTTATGCACACATGAAAAACCTTTATATTTTAAGGATCCTAACCCTTCTTTAAGGGTAGGAGTGGCTGCATTATGGTTTCATCGGAGCAGGCTCAGAAAATACTCTAAATCCCCATCCACTTGGCCGCTCCCTTCTTTTGCTGCCCTTCACTCAGTTTCCTTGCCACTTTTCCTGGTAGCACACCTATCTCTACCTTCCTTGTTACTGCTGCGGCTATTGCAAAACAGGCACTTACTAGGTGCTTAAAGTACAGCTGAGTGGAGGTTTCAGGTTCCTAAAAATGTCCACTGGCACAGACACAGTGGTCCCAAGAGGAACCCACATCGATCCCTGGAACCTGTGAATGTGGTCTTATCTGGAAAGGGTTTTATGGACATGATACACTAAGGACCTTCAGATGAGGAGACAGTCCTGGAGTAGCCAGGAGGGTCTTACATGAAACCACAAGTGTCTCTGGGAGGGAGTCTTAAATGGGTAGAAGAGGGGAGACACCATGAGAAGACAAGACAGAATTGGGACCACTGGTCCACAAGCCATGGAATGCTCAAAGCACCAGGAATGGGAGAGGAGGAAGGCTCTTTCCAGGAGCCTCTGGGGAGAGCACAGCTCTGAGATATCTTGATTTTGAACATTCAGCTTCTAGATTTGTGAGAGAATGTGTTTCTGTCCTTTTAAGTTTCTTCACTGTGGTAATTTATTAGAGCAACCCTAATAAACTAAACATACCCATTAACTAATAATACTATTCCTAGGAATTTACTAGAAAAAAATAGTCCATATTTTCAGGAAATATCATAGAGTAAAAGCTCAAATTTTTTAAAGCAACTTAAATGTTGACCCTTAGGGAAATAGTTGACTCATACTGCATATGAGAATATTAAATATCAATTTAAAATTAAAATAATTTGGATGTATGAGAAAATTCTTAGCAAACAATATAAAGGGAAAAAAACAGGATAGCTCCCAATTTGGCTTTTAAAAACAAGAAGGTCAGAGTGCAGTGGCCACACCTGTAATTCCAGGTATTCTGGAGGCTAAGGTAGGATAAATTGGTCATCCTGGGCAACTTACTGAGATTCTGTCTCAAAATGCAATTTTAAAAAGGACCTGGGATGCAATTCAGGAGTAGAGCACCTTGTTCAACCCTCAGTCCTAAACAAATAAGCAAACAGAAAGGAAAAGGAGGCTGAAAAGAAGTATACAAAAAAAAACAGATTTAAATTATTTCTGGATCATAGAATTATTGATGACTGTAAATATCTTACTTTATGCTTCTCTATAATTTCTAAATATTTGGCTGATTATATGGCAAAGGAGGAGGAATAAGAGGAAGAGATAATTTACAAAAGTAGCTCAACTAGTCTCCAATTTCACCCCCAGGTAAGGGAGAGGACAGAGTACATTGCAGAAAAAAAAAGAGAGAGTTAAAAAAGATGAATAACACAAAGAAAGTTAACAGGAAGAAAAGATCTGGGAGCCAAGGGAATGCATTACCACACTGTACAATAAAACATAGGCCTCTGGGTTTTGCCTAATTCTTGTTCCAAGAGAAAAGAATGAATGAATTTCAAAGAACCACCTATACATATTATAGAAGAAAGACTTAAAGAAACAGAGCAAAGACTCTCAGGCAGGACCAAAAGAATGAATTGTGCATGCTGCAGATAATTAATATTTTGAATAGTAATTAGTGATGCTGTTAATGAATTTGTAACACCAAGGATATGGATTTTACCCACTACAATATATGCAAGTATTTTCTTTTTTAAAAATACTAGAATGCATTATAAGATGAGACAAAGTAGGATATCTCTCACCTCTATGACTTGGACTATATTGCTTTGCTAGAAGAAGAGAAGACAGGTAAGAGACTTCTGCACCCAGTACATGACTCCATGTATTTGCACTGCCATTGTCTTGAGTGACTCACACCTTTCCCTCTTCCCAGGTATCTGGTACTTCTCAAATAAAACAAAGAAGCTGGCTGAGCTATGGAACTCCATGGAGTTGCATTGTGAATACAGCAAGGCAGAGATGGAGAGTGGCTGTAGCCCTTTTGCCCTGCTATTGAGCTGCCAGGGTTGCAACCTTCCTGCACCTGTTCTTCAGCTTTTCCCTTGGTTCTGTGCACTAGCCCAGGTCCTTCCAAAGTGTCAGTCTCGCTTACATTAGCCAGAGACCCACAAGTGACATAGCTGCTAAATCCAATCAATAGTTAATGCACAAATGACTGACAAGTCATGAATGAAATTTCCAACAAGTTTAATGGATGTTCAGAGGAGATTTCTGCTTCAATGTTTACAATATTTTTGCAGTCCTTTTATTGGATGAACATTAAAAGAAGTCTGTAAGGCTTCATTAAGTTACCAAAGTACACATGCCATAGGCAATTCAGATCACAAGAACAGTTACAGGAGATGTTGCTTATGAATGAGCAGCCAGCCACTCCTCCTCTCCTAACAAAGAGGTCAGCTGTTCTCCAGTTCTAACTTACTGCATGACCACAGGGGAACCAGGGACAGCTGAGTCCAGAAGGCATATTAAGAATAACCTAATCCCCAAATGTTGGTTACCCGACTCTGGTCAATAGTTAATGCAGACAGGCAGCTGATGGCCTGTGTGGGTCCACATCCCTGCAGGTAGGTATGTGTGACACTGATGGAGGCTGATACAGTATGAGCAGAAGGCTAAGCCTAAAAACCTTCCTACACACCACCGGCCATGCTCTCTCCTGCTGGTTGAGGATGCACAGGGTGACCACAGAGCTCTCTCCTGACAATGACAGAGCCATCAATCACAAGGGCCTATGGACAGAATGACCGTGCTAGGCAAGGCCACCACAAGCCAAGGAAAACTATTCTGAACTTGTACAAGCCAGAAGCCCACTTGTATCATGTTCCACATAGACACATTATGGAGGCTGGCAAACCCTGCTGAGGGAACAAGTCTCTCCTCTGCTTACTGCTGCCACGCCTTCCAGAGGGAATGTCACAGTGGTGACAGCCATGGAGCAGAAGGGTGACCCCATCCTGCAGAGATCCTTTACTATAGGAGCTAACAGATATCCTTGTTTAAGTCCTATCCGTGGGACTCTGTATATGTGAGGCCCAAGACATTGACACAGATAGGAAAATCAAAATCATTATGGCTCAGCATTCATAGATTCAGGAAACACTGACCAGATGCCTCTTGCCCAGCAGGTTTCAGATGCTTGAGATAAAGCAGTGACCAAATGGACAAACACCTGTCCTCATAAAGCTTCTATCTCCACCAGCAACATTCATGGTGGCGATAACAAATTCCAGCTCTAAAGCAGCACACCATGTTGAGGTCTGAAGCTCTGGCCAGACTGTGTCCCTGACTTCAGACTCTCTCCCTCAGTCTCCTCTGCAGCATGCAGAACAGCAGTCCTAACCCCACAGAGCTATGAGAGAATAAGTCAACATGGGTGCCTTAATTAACCTGGCACACAAGAAGTGCCCAGTCAACGCTATTCATCAATAGACAAATATTAAGAATAAATAAGCAAATCACACAGCACATGAGAAAGCAGCAAGGGAAATGGCCCAGAGCATGAAGGTCAACTGAGAAGCACTATATGGGGAAAAAGTAGAGGGAGCTAAGGAAGGAGGAAAGCATGGTGCACAGGAGCCCTCCAGGTTGTGGCAGCCCATGTCAAGGCCCTAACTCCAGACAGCATGCAGCACAGGGAACTGGAAGCTGAAGGGACAAAGTGGATCATCAAGGGGAGAGGAGTTGACAGCTGGCCCAGTCAGGACACGCAAGGCAGCACAGACTACCTTGTGCAGCTACCCTAACCAGTGAAGACAGGCTGGGACTGGGCTGACGGGGACCCTTCAGTCTTCCCTCTGTCTCCAAGTTCAGGGGCTCCATGGGCATGTAGGATACTGTGCATGCTATCTTGCAATCACTTCACAGAACAGAAACATCTTGTGGTATTAATATTTAACATTCGTCTTTTTAACAGGTGTGTTTCTTACAGTATGACCCCCCATAATAACTTCACCCAGTTTCCTGCTGTTGCCATTTTCTAATATTATGCTATGAAACAAAGCTAGAGCAAACATCTGCTTAGATAACTTCCTACCAATTCATGATTATTTCCTTAGGATAAGTTCCCAGACATGAACATGCTGGGACTAGTTATATGTAAAGAAAATTTTACTTATTTTTCATTTTATTATTTATTTATATTTGTTTTGCTGTAGTAGGGATCAAACCAAGTGCTATGACACTGAGCCATATCCCCATCCCCAAAAGACATTTATAATTCACAAACATCCTTTCATATTGTAGGAATAAAATTAAATTTCTGTATGTTATTTATGAGAAAAAATGTATGCCTTTATTTTTAGCTCCCAAATTCATGAGATTCACCAGAATAAGTAGAGCCCTGTTTCAGACTAGTGTGGATTCAAAGGCTAGGCCAGGGACTGCAATCTTTATGAGACCAATCTAAATTTCAAGATTTTCTGAGGGTTTTTTTTTTTTGATGCATTATAATCATATATAATGTTGGGATTTGTTGTGATATAATCATATGTGTACAATGCATAAGTTTTCTTTTGAGATTTCTGGTGCTTAGGATAACATCATTTGAGAAGCAGGCAAGTAGATGAATTGAATAAGAAGTACTGTATAGCTACCTCAAAGAAATATGTAGTTCCTTTTTCACAACAAAAATAAAACTTGGAATCTAATTCTATTGATAACCTAGAACACTTTGTTTTAAACTCAGAAATGACATATACTAGAAGGGCCACCAACAAAAGTTCAAAACTAAAACTCTCAACTGTGGATTCAAGTTTCCTTATTATCTACAATACAGTCTATATGAAGCATTTGACAGTCAGAAAACTGAGGTTCATAAATTTGTTCAGAAAGTATCATAAAAACTGAAATTATTTTTAAAGGACCAAAGGTTTTACATTAAGAGTTTACATTAAGAGCAGAGAGAGAGAGAGAGAGAGAGAGAGAGAGAGAGAGAGAGAGAGAGAGAATGAGGGCGCGCGCAAATAGAAAAACATACAAACCCATCAATATGCTTATAGTTTCCTGTCAGGATCATACATAAACACAACTGAGACAGAATGGATGAGACGTGCAGATGAGGAACTGGGTACTGTAATAGGGTCTTCTATGGTTGTGGATTTACTTATTCACCCAGATGTCTTCTGAGTAGTATGGTCTATAGCTCTACAGCAGATGTGGGGACAGGGGCACCAGTCCTGCCCCCTTCCTTGCCATCTCTGCAGTGCTGAGCACAGTGCCAGACACTGCCCTGCCTCAGGAACCCCAGCATGACTTCCACAGACCGTACTCTCCAAGAGCACAAAGGCAGGGCTGAGAGGATGACCTCATCTGGCACCAAGCCTGGGAGACACACCACAGGGAAGTAGCCTTCAACAAGGTCTGGAAGAACAAATGTGAGGGAAAGACATAAAAGAAGAAATTGCTAAACGAGGGCGAAGGCATGGAGTCTAATGGCGTGCAGCTAGATAAGGACCCAAGGAACAGCGTGGAAGGAGGGGCAGGGTGATACCACCCAGACCTGGGGAAATGGAGACGGGTGCCCAGGAGACCACCGTTCTGCTCTGCTCATGCATTTGACCCACTCATGGTCAAACAGGACCTCCTAAGCCAGGAGCCAAGCACAATGAGGACAAGAGACCCTTCCTCATGAAGCTGCCCTTCAAAGAGGGGAGCTGGGAAGACAAAGCAGACGAGGCAGCATGGGTGCCGTCCCCGGCAGCTGCAGAGAAACACCAGTGCGATCTGGTCTGAGGAGATCTGCTGAAATGGCCTCCGAGTTCTCCTTAAGTGAAGGAAGACTTTTCCCAGTGTGTGGAAAGAGTGAAGAGAAGGACTGAAAGTAGCATCAGGCCAGAGACACAGATCATCCCCATCACCGATGGTTTGAAAGCATACCCACACAACACTCCATTTTTCTCTTTCAGTACAGCATTCCATAAATTACATGAAATAGTCAGCCCTGTATTATGAAATCATGTTGTGTTAGATGATTCTAATGTGTGTTCTGAGCACGGACACGGCAGCTGACTGGGGTGTGATGTTCGGCAGGGTGAATGTACGACATTCTTATGGCACATTCACTCAATGATGAGTTTTCAGGAGGTCAGTCCAGCAGCATTTGGAGTTATGGGGGACCCCCTCCTCATGCTGCCATTTTTAGGATGGGAGGGGCACTTGCCTTGAACTAAAACAGGTTTACTGGGCATTTACAGACCAAGTCTTTAGGGATCATGAAGATACAGAAAACTCAAGAAACTTGACTGGTCTATAAGATTCGCAGCATGAATTCATGTGTCTTTAACAGTAACTACAACAGATTTGTGGGTGGTGCAAAGACATGAAGACTGGGCTCCTGTACCCATAGTTTACCACCTGGTCACAGAGGTAATGTGTAAATACTAGAAAAAGATTAGCATGCCCTCCTGCAGGTTGTATATGTGTTTGACTTTTGGTTTCCTTCAAAGTCTACTACAAGATACAATCATGAAAAATACTTCTGTGACACATGTTTTATAAGTCTAACTCTTGTGTATCAGATCTACTATGAAAAAGTATTTTATAATCTAATACGAGGGAAAACTTTTTTCCACTGGAAAATTAGTTTGAATGTCCACCCTGATAAGGAAATCAGGGGAGGGTTTGCGGGGTTTGTTGTTGTTGACTTGACTCCCAAGGAGCTGAGCTCAAAGTCAAATGTGATGCCTGGAGAATGCATTCACTTTCATGGTCATCACACTGGCTGGCTCTTCCTATTTCTATTTTATTAACATTTCTGACCATGCTTTTTGTGGTAGAGCTCAGTCAAAAAACTTAAGAAAAAGAAATAGCCAAACAATATATAAATAAGTAAAAGATGACTAATCATAATAATCACTAAAGCTGTATGGGAACTCAGTGGCTTGATAACATCCAACAAAGGTGGCCCACACCGAAACCTGGCTTTACTGCTGCAGGGTTAAATAAGTTCAGTACTGAGCACTTACACAGTTCTCAAGGCTTCTGAGGTCCCACAGCTACCTAGCAAGGTAACACTGCACCTCTCTGGGTGTGGAGGAAACTGAAGCATAGTAAGGCCAAAGAAATTCTCAGTGCCACTCAGCAGCCCAGGCAGGCCCACAGAAGACCTGCCTCATAGTCACAGCCTTGTGCTGACAGGACAGAAGGCTGCTCATCAGCATCATAGAAATAGCAAGACAAATGTTCACTAAGCACAAAACCATGTTTTGTTTGTTGGTTTGTTAGTTTGTTTTTTAATGTTAATTGGCTTAACATATGTACTTTATGGGCCTGAGGGGGTAATTCCCACTTTTTTCCTTTTGACTGTATTCTGGAACCTGTTACAAAGGGCACTTACCTCTGAGTTACATTCCTAGTCCTTTTTTGGATTTTATTTAGAGACAGGGTCTCATCAAGTTGCTTAGAGCCTTGCTAAGTTGGTAAGACTGGCCTTGAATTTACTGTCCTTTGGCCCCGACTCCTGAGCTGCTGTGATGATAGGCATAGGACATTGCACCTGACTTGGGATATAATTTTTAAAACAATGACCAATTATTTTCACAAGGTTACTTTTTAAAACTGCTGCTACAGCTTTAAGGATGAGCTGATTCCAAATGTCTATTCATTTCCAGAAATGACTGATTTAAATTTGGTTCCTTTTTCCCTCATAAGAAGCATACTAGATAAAAAAAATATATATATCACCTGGTAATGAACAAATTTTACCCCACAATGAAAGCTTTGACATGGAAACTTTTGAAGAAACTAAACCCACCCCATTTGGATATCTGGGAAGAAGACCCAATTCAAAGGGAGAATTTCCTGACTCAAGAGAGGGACAGACTCCTGTGACTACAAGAGGTTGGCCTGCCACAGCTATACCCTGAGTTGGGGATCCTCCTTCCAAGGGTCTTGGAATAAATTCATACTGCACAAATATACCAGAACTCACTGTAATTGGCCAGTAAACCTAACCTAACTTTCCTGGAACATCAGGAAAGAAAGATACAATGTTCAAGAACTGGTCTCCCATAAAAAATCACCAGTGACACCCGGGTGGGAGTGCATCTTAGAAGCACCGATAGTGCCCTTTGTGGGGGATGGAGAACAGCCAAAAGAAGCTGCAGTTGCTCTTGGAGCTAGGAGGAAGGATAGTGAGAGGAAACCCAGAGCTGATGGTGGGAGAAGCCTTCTCATGGGTAGATGAAG
Source organism: Ictidomys tridecemlineatus (assembly GCF_052094955.1). Lineage (NCBI taxonomy): Eukaryota > Metazoa > Chordata > Mammalia > Rodentia > Sciuridae > Ictidomys > Ictidomys tridecemlineatus. The sequence goes on along the minus strand of NC_135490.1, from coordinate 458,127 downwards.
TCAAAGCAAGGAACAATGGCAGGAAAAAAGAAAATCAGTAGTTCACATATGAATGCCAGCTGCCATTGTCAAGGAGATTAATGTGGAATCCAAATCTGCTGTCTGCCTCTGTTCTGAACACCTAGAAGGGGAGCTGACCAAGAGCAGCTGCAGATCTACACTGGAGTCTGCACAGCCTACAACCCATGACCAGTCGGCCCAGATGCTTGACCTCCTGAAAACCAGAGTGCTTTTGTCATGAGACATGCGAATTACTATACTCAGCTTTATACACACTGAGCACCTAGAAACAACATACCATTAAAATGGTAATGAGCCAGGAATTCTTCTATGATGAATAACAACTACTAGGTAAAACTGTGGTTAAGAATACTTTAACTGTATAGAATGTTTTTGCTCCCAACTTCCTGTGTGGTAGGCTGTAATTCTTTTATAGCAACGTACTGTGATGCTTTGAATATGACTCCCATCTGGCCAAAGGATGAATCATGGTGATTTTATCATGGCCATTGAATGACCATGGAATATTCATTCCAAAGGTCCATAGATAATATACTTAATTAACTTCCTTATAAATCTATGATCAAAGTGCATTTCAAGCTATTCTTTAGGTATCTGAGAGGTTTTTCTTAAAATATCATTATAAAAGAATTATGAAATTTCCTCAATTTCAACATTATGGGAGATAATGTATTAAAAGGGGAAAAAACAGCCAGGCATGGTGATGCATGCCTGTAATGCCAGCAGCTCAGGAGGCTGAAGCAGGAGGATCATGAGTTCAAAGCCAGCCTTGGAAAAAAGTGAGGCACTAAGCAACTCAGTGAGACCCTGTCTCTAAATAAAATACAAAATAGGTCTGGGGATGTGGCTCAGTGGTCCAGTGCTCCAGAGTTCAATCCCCAGTACAAAAAAAAAAAAAAAAAAAAGATGAAAATAACAAATTCTCTGATACTTAAAACATATTATCTTCCTCAAATTTCAGATTGATCAGGTTTCAGGCACACAGAATTCAATATTATTTAGATTTTGTGAAGTATATATCTGCCTTTAATATTTAATTTGGAATTTCCAGCAATTTCAAAAATAAAGGGGATGAAAATTGGAAAAGCTATGAATTGCAATAGAAGGACATACATGTCATTGAGGAGAAAAAATGTAATGAAATCTGAAATCTATAAAAACATCATTATTATCCCATCCAGATCACAGGTAGCCTGAGGCATACAAAAACATAAGTAAATAAGTGTGTTTCTTTTTGCCTCAAGGAGCACCACTTTGGATAACTGGATAGTAAATGCAAAGCTCTTTAAAGGGAAAGGGAGCAATGCTTAGTAAGGTAAAGTCAACCTAGAGTGCTTCTCTGAGAGGAAAAAAAAATCCTTGTTCAGAGAAAATTTTAATTTCATCAATTTATATTATTTGACATGGTACTCTGCTTACTAAGTTTACCCTTTAACCTAAAATGCAGCATACAAATTCACGTGGTGCCTCAAGAACTGAAGTTACTGCCCCTTCACTGACCTCTTCACCAAGAACCCAGGAGGCAGGTGATGCAGGAGATGCAAAGGGGCAGGAAGAAGGCTCACAGACACAGAGTGCCAGTGCCCTGTCAGCCTGTCTTTAAGAACAAATCCCACATTTCTTGGGAAAGACCTTGAGTAATAGGAAGTGGAAAACAGGGTTAGGGCAGGACTCCTCCTACTTTCTCTCACCAGGCCCACCATCTTCCCAGCTCTGGGTGCTTGAGCCCAGCCATGCAGCCAGATGTGGGGTATAAAACATTCTAATTTGTTCTCCTCCAAGTAATGAAAAGTCACACCATCTAAAAGGAAACGTACATATACTCTACAATTACCATGGGAGCCAACTCTGTGAGTCACCCAGCTGCCTGCTCAAGACTATTTGGCTACTGAAAAATCCTGATTAATGACATTTTTTTAAACACCAAAGTAACAATTTGACCTGCCAAAATTTACCATCTTTTTCATCATTTCACCTTTCTTTCCCCTTACGCTCTATTACCTTCCACAGAAAACATGAAGGCAGTAAGAGCAGAGTGGTTGTTGGGGTGCACTTTAACCTCTGGTGCAGGGTGGTTACTTCCCAGGGAGATCGACCTGGAGACCTGTGAGGAGCCATCCTGAAGGGTGCCCGAACTCCCCCGGGGCCATCCAAGACACTGGGTTGTTTTCCAATTACAAATGTGATTGATTCGCCTTCTGCAGCGAGTCGAGTCTTCGGTAAAGTACGTACACATCACTGGGTTCTGGCTCCACTCAGGAAGTTAAGGGAGGTGAGCGGGTCACGGAGAGTGAGCCCGAGGCCCCGTGCTGGACACCAGGGGAGCGGCTGCGCGGTGTGCCTCGCCACCCACAGCCCGGGCGAGAAGATCACCCAAGGCAGAGGATGGACTGGCTACCCATCCCTTTATTTTTAATCGATTCGAGACCGCCGCTGCTGATAAGTCACGCATTTCGGATTCCAACCTTAGCCGAAATCGTCATTCGTTTGAGAGAAGCGACAAGCGGGTGGCTGGCACAATGTTCGCTAAGAAGTGGGGAAAAGCCACGCAGGAGACGTGGAGTTTCGGATGCAAAGCACCCCACAGCCGCCGCGCTCGGCTCTGCACCTGCGACCCCTCATCCCTAGCGGAGGCGCTCTGCTTGCCGTCCCTCCCCACCTCTGTACTCTTTCCTGAGAGCCCCCGCCCAGGTCCTGGTCGCGCTCGCTCCAAGCGACAGACGCGCTAGGAGGACGCCGAGGAGCGAGAGCAGCCCCCACCCGCCCGGCCCCACCTGGCCAGTGCCAGGCAGAAGAGCCGGTGCTTGCCGCCCCCCACCCCCTCGCCGCGCAGGCTGTAATAATTACATCCTCATTATTTCTGCTGCGATCGTTAGCGAAGAAGCCCGAGAACAGCAACAGCCGCTGCCGGGGGAGGCTTAGTTACAAAACCCTGCGCTGGGTAGCGCCTCGCTTAGCAACCACCCCTAAAAAAGCCCCCGTGCTCCTGCTCGCACTTGGAGAGCAGGCGGCGGCCACCCCCTCCCGTAGAGCAGCCTGTGGTCGCGCTCATCGCGACAGCCGCTGCGACCCAGCTCAAATGACCCCTCCCGGCCTCCACGACCACCACGCACAGCCCAGCTGCCCAGCTCCCAGCACCTTTCCTTCATTCCCAGTCTGGGCGGCGTTCCCACCTGGGCTGGGGGAGGGCGGATGCAAGTCGCTGGCTGCTGCCCCCGTTCCCCCACAGCTGCCTCCAGGAGCCGGGCGTGCAGACCCTCGCCAGCCGGCGCTCTCGTGTCGCGTTCCTCCCGGCGGGGTTCCAACGGAAATTTCACACCTCCGCCTCACCCAGCTCCTCGCAGGCTCCTGTACCCCAGGAACCCGGGGTCCGGCCGCAGCCCAGCGAGGAGCTCAGCGAAGAATCCCCTAACACAGGTTACCCCCGGTGTCCCCTAGCCGCCCCCGCCCCCATCTAGCCATTCTCAGAGGGTCCACGCAGGTTGATCACACCGCACCGCCCCCTACTCGCCCCTACGGGTCTCGAGGTCCAGCGCCCCGGAGTGTCGGTCCCCCTTCCCCCGGCCCCAGGCGGTTCGCACCTTCCTCAGCGCGGACATCCTCAAGCACTCCTAGTTCAGCAGGTACTAGGTGACATGGCTAGGTGGCCACCCCTCCAGCCAGGCGGCACGTGCGGCACAGCCGCCGACTCCTAAGCTCGTAGGTCTGTGTGTCCGCCGTCCGCCCGCGATCCTTCAGTCTTTCGCCGCCACCACCGCCACCGTGCGCTCCGACCGCGCTCCAGCCCCGCGCACTGTCGGTCCTCGGGGCCGGCGCCTGCGCACTTGGAGCCCGGGGAGGCACCGGCGCACTGGGGGGCGGCCGGCGCGCAGCTCCATCTGGGGAAGGGCCCGGCGCCCGCGCGCCTCGGGGGAGCGCCCAGGCCGCGGCGCGGCGGCTACCCTGCAGCCTGGTCTCTAGGCGCGCATAGTCCGGGAGCGCGCGCACAGCTCGACCGCAAGGGCGGCTGCACCACCGGACCCAACTGTTGCGCCAGGAGCGGCGGGTTACCCGGGGACACCAAGGGCTCTGAGACCGCGGTGGCTTGGGACACAGGACAACCGTTCAACTTGCTTGAAAGTTAGCCTGGGAACCTACCTACACACATCACTCAACACCTGGGAAGGCTCAGCCAGTGCTTAACCGACATTAGGGACCCGCCGGCGCATTCATAAGAACTGACTTGCAGTGTGAGGTCTTTACCACCACCACCACAGGGCTTATTGGGCATAGAGAGCCAGTACAGAACAGGATACGTCCTCTAGTGTCTTCAAGGCACTCAGCTGCTCTTAGAGCAAGCCATGACTGCAGGCACTGTAAAACGAACTTCCTACTATCCACCGGCTAGTCCTAGTGTTCTTAGGAAAGAGGGATCCACCCCTGGTGCCCTGGGATCCCACGAACCGAACAACACCTCTTTATTATTGAATTTGGTCCAGACGCTCTGACCCTGTTCTGCTTGATAAGGCTGAACATAGATGGCCTGAGCCAGGGGAAAAGAATTCATCTCCTGGAAGTTGTACTGACAACCCACAGCAATCTGGCAAATTCAGCAACAGTGGCCATGTCGGGATAGATCCTGGTTAGATTCATGAGATGCCCTTTACCATAGAACCAAAAAAGAGACACTAAACACATGGATCTTCCAGTCTAGGTATGAAGTCATGTTAAAAGTCACAGGAATGATGTGCAATCACAAATACAATTGATTCTCTGAAGGAAAGATAAAGAGTGTTGTTGGTGAATGAAAAGTGCTGTTAATAGTGTGTGATATCAGAGAAGAAGTCTTTGAGCTGAGCAAGTAATAAGTTAAATCTTCCTCTAGGTTCTCCGCCAAGGAGAACCTAGGACAAGGACTTGAGTGCAGATACTATATTTGAGATGGATCCCCAGAAAAATAGAGGAAACAGAGACAGGGAAATGAGAGAGAGAGAGAGAGAGAGAGAGAGAGAGAGAGAGAGAGAGAGAGAGAGAGAGAGAAGCTAGTGGAAGATGCATTAGCAGGCTGGTCATTCCTGAAGGCAACTGGCCTAAATCTCCCCAGGAACTCTCTAAGGCACAGCATGGAATGTACCTGAGAATGGGAAGGTGGGATGTGTTTTCAGATGACTTCCATCCCCCAAAGATCAAGGGTTACTCCCTCCACCTCCACATCCCCAGTAATACCCATAGCCCCACAGCATCAAAGAGAACTACCAGCAAGGTTCTAGGTAAAAGTGAGTAGATGAGAAGAAGTCAGAAATTGGCATGTCAGAACTTTAAAGAAGAAAGGGAATTAGGCAGTGGTTGTAAAAGGGTTCCTGACAGAAGAGCAGGCCTGAAGACTTAGTGCTTTTTCTTCTAAATGACCAATTAAAATAACCAGAACTAAGTGAGTAAGGGAGAGAGTAGCATTTTTATAACATTTTAAGGGGGCTGGGATGTGGCTCAAGCGGTAGCGCGCTCGCCTAGCATGCGTGCGGCCCGGGTTCGATCCTCAGCAGCACCACATACCAACAAAGATGTTGTGTCCGCCGAGAATTAAGAAAAAATAAATAAATGTTAAAATTCTCTCTCTCTCTCTGTCCCCCTCTCTCACTCTCTCTTTAAAAAAAAAAAAAAAAACATTTTAAGGACTTAGATTGTGTCATACACACAGTGAAGATCCAATGTATGATTTTGAGCAGGGCAATTTTGCAGGAAAAAAAAGTATTATTTCTCCCTTTCCAATCTATATACCTTTTATTTATTTTTTCTTGTCTTATTATATTAGCTAGATTTTCTAGTATGGTGTTGAAAAGCAATGGTGAAAAGGTACATTCTAGTTTCTGATTCTAGTTCTTAGTGGAGAACCCGCTAGTCTTTTATTACTAGCTGTAGAGTTTTTATAGATATTCTTTATCCAGTGGAAGAAGTCACCTTCTATTTGTTGTTAGCTGAGTTTCAGGTTTTTTGTTTTTTTGTTTTGTTTTTTTTTTTTGCAATCATGAACAGACGTTACACTTTCTCAAAAGTTTTCTCTATACCTGTTGTTAAGATTGTATGATTTTTCTTCTGTGCCTTGTTGCTGTGATGGATTACCGTGGATTTTTGAATGGCAGTGGAATTTTTAAAAGATCTTTTTGGCTGCAGTGAGAAAAGAAGGTGATGGGGTGGGAATGAGAAAAGAAGAGTGGGACCTGGGAGATCAATTTTTAAATGCCTAAAGAAATCTCAGTGAGAGATGATGAAAACACAAATTTGGCAGGGGAAGTAAGGAATGTTACAAGGATGTTTGAGATTTTCTTGGATGGGTCATGTGGGAAGAGAGGAGGGAGTAAGGAAGCAATGATGTCTCCAGAAGCTGGTGTGGCAGCTGGGCTTATGGTGCTTCTGCGAACAGTGTTATAGGAAAACGGATAAGTTTGTGCTAGAGTTGGTGACATGGAAGTCCTTGGGGACTGTAGCTGAAGTAGGTACAGTGACTGACGGGATGGAGGGAAAAGGTGGGCCACGGAAGTCAACTGAAAATGTCAAAATGGACACTGACTCTGTAGTGTCAAGAATAGGGTATGGTTGAAGAAGCAGTGCTGGAGGAAAATACTTGGTTCCTGGGAAGATTTTGCTGAAACATAGGAAGGTCCAGAATAGGCCTGCTGGTGAGAATGATTGAAATGAAGAACAAGAAGTTTGAGGGTAACCTAAGGAAGGGCATTATCCCAGCACTTATTCCCTCTCTCCTACAGGATTTATTTTCCAATATCAATTTGAGCAGGCCAAATTGGCACACACTTTATGTTAAAAACCCCTCTAGCCACCAGCCACTTTCCTGGCCCTACTAGAGGGTAGCCTAGGTCCAGCTTCTTCAGTGTTTCCCCTACAATTCTCTTTGTGAATATCCATCAAGTTTTTGCCTCTACCATTCCAATAAATCACTGTAATCAAAGTCATCAATGGCTTGCCCTTGACAAATCCAACTGTACGAGGCCAGTCCTCATCTTGACCTATCGGCATCACTTGGGAAGAATGATCTCTTTGACTTGGCTTAGTGATACTCCCTGTTCTTCCCGCTCTTCTGGCCACACCCCCTCTCTTGGGCTGCAGCTAGGACCTCCTCATCTCCCCACTTTCCAAAGGTTTGAGGCCCTAAGGGCTGTCCTTGGAAGACATGTCTGCCTGGGGGGTCTTCCTGATCACTAGGGTGTATGCATCCTGTGAGCAACTGGAATGTCACCTGTCTGAAGCTGCACACCATCACCCAAAAAAGATCCCCCAAGGGTTTCACCTCATCTGGGCAACTCCAACTTTACAGCTTCCAGAAGAAAATCTCGGGTCCATTCTAGACTTCCCGTTTTCCAAAAGTCACAGCCCCTTGGATCAGCCAGTAAACTTCCTTTACTTTGCCTTGGCACACATCCACACTACACCTCTTCCCACAACCTCCAAGGACAACACAGATGCGAGCCCATGACATCCTTCTTACTGCATTTGACTCAAAGTAGTCTCCCAATTCCCTCAGGGAAGTCGGCTTTCAGCAGGCGGCTAACCACCTCTGGAACGCACATCGGAACCTCCACTGCGCCGCGGCCCGACCGCGCTGGCCGCCGCGGCCCGCAGAGCCCAAGGCCACCTCGCGCCCCAGGACCTTCTGCGGCTCCCGGACGGCGGGAGCCCGGAGCCCGGAGTCCGGCGGCGCCTCTCCCGCGCGCGCGCCTCCCTGCCGGCCCTGCCTCCCGGAGCGCTCGGGACGGGGCCGCCTCGGGTCCGTGCGCCCAGCGGGCACAGCGTGCGGACCGCACCTCGCGAATCCGCGGAGGCGCAGGTCGGCCGAGAACCGGGGTCCCGCGCAGCCACCGGAGCCGGGCCGGCGACGCACACAGACAGAGCGACCGGGACCCGGCTCCCTCAGGCCCCGGGATTCGGTCTCGCCAGCCAGGATGCGCCCGGACCTGCGCCCCAGCGCCAACCTCCCGCGGGCGCGCCCCCTCGCAGGTCCGAGGCCGCCCCTTCTGCGCCCTCCGCGCAGGCTCCGTGGCGAGGCGGTCGGGGGCGAGGCCTTAGGCTCGGACACGCCCTGAACCTTGAACCGGCCAATCCGAGGAAGGAACGCGAATGACTGACGGACCCGGCAGGCATCCCTGGCCCGGATTGGACGATCCGCATGTGGGCGGGCCTAGGCGGGCTAGCTCCGGAAGCGCCGCCGCGCGTCCGGACCCCTGGATGGGCCGCGGGGTAGCTGCCGGCTCAGCGATGTCGGTGAGCCGGAGGCACGGTAGGCGGGGCGAGGGGGACGGGTGGTGAGGGAAGGGCCTCCGAGAGTGGAAGGGCTTTGAGGGAAGGGGCTCGTGAGGGGGAGGGGCTCGTGAGGGGAAGAGGCTCCGCGAAGGGGAGGGGCTCCGCGAGGGGAGGGGCTCGCCAGGGGAAGAGGGTGTGAGGAGGGGCTGGCGAGGGGGAGGGGCTGGCGAGGGGGAGGGGCTGGCGAGGGGGAGGGGCTGGCGAGGGGGAGGGGCTGGCGAGGGGGAGGGGCTGGCGAGGGGGAGGGGCTGGCGAGGGGGAGGGGCTGGCGAGGGGGAGGGGCTGGCGAGGGGGAGGGGCTGGCGAGGGGGAGGGGCTGGCGAGGGGGAAGCGGCTCCCCAAGGGGAGAGGCCGGCGAGGGGGAGGGCTCGCCAGGGGGAGGGGCTCCGCAAGGGGTGGGGCTCGCCAGGGGAAGAGGGTGTGAGGAGGGGCTGACGAGGGGGAGGGGCTCCCCAAGGGGAGAGGCCGGCGAGGGGGGGGGCTCGCCAGGGGGAGGGGGTGTGAGGGGAAGGGGACGCGGGGGAGAGCGCGCCAGGGCTAGGGAGCGTGGGAAAGGGGGCCGCGGAGGGTGAGGGCTTTGAGATGGAATAGTTTGTGGAGCGGCGGCCTGAGCGCCCGCGGGAGACCCCTGTCACCCGGTGCAGGAGTGGGTGGGTGCTGCTCCTTCCCAGTGCCCCCCAGTCTCAGTGTCCTGCCTCCTGGTGAGGCGGTTGACAGTGTGCAGTTTGCAGTCGGGGCCGAGGCCCCAGGCTCGGACACAGTCTTCTCCAAGGCTCTGGGAGGAGAGATTGGTTGTGATGAACTTTTCCTTTTAGTTGTACCCCGGTTTGCCTTTGAAATGAAAAGCCCATGTAGTGAACAGGTGTTTGCTTGCAAAGGGAGCAGACTAACTGGAACCCAGAATATGGAGAATAGTCCATCGATCTGTCTTCCTGTTCTTGGAAACATGCTAGGGCTTTCCCTTCTCCTTCTCTGCTGGCTGCAAAAACCCAGAATATCTCACATATTAAAAATGACTTAACAGTCTCTGAACAATCAGATGTTAGGCTCCAAAGGGGACATTAACATACTTTAATGAGCAAACTATTTTTATAACTCTCCACTGGAAGAGCTTGGACTTTTGTGCTCTGTTGATAAAATGTTAAAGGTTTGCAGAACAGACCTGAAAGCTGTCTCCTGCCTTCTGGGTTGATTCCACACCCACTCTTCCTGCATTCCTGCTTATGTTTGTGACATTCCAAATATAAAATTAAATGCTCTTTCCTACACATGAAGTTATTATATCATTTGTAGTATACTTAGTCAAATTTAAAAACCTTTCTCATATTCCTAAATTAAAATGAGTTAGATGGTTTAATCAGTTCTTAATTCTTTTCTTTTGAAATAGTCTTCTTTTGTAGTAAATAAGTGACACAAGCATCAGGTAAATCATGTTATTTAAGAGCACCATGATTTGGAAGGATGGATTAATAAATCCTGAAATTAGAAAATGACAGTGAAAAACTTTAGTTTTCTGCATCTCAACAAGGTCACCTGAGGAGCCCATCTGCTGGGAAACACTTTTGGGAGTTCTGAGTTGGAGTAAAAATTCTATGCACTTATAATTTGTTGAAGCCTGAAACCAGAGCTGATCTCTCCAGCAATTTTCCCCTCTTGTGTGGCCTGTGATGAATATTAGGAGTAGCAAAGTGTATGACTGATGGAGGAGACTGGACTGGATGTGGATTTTCAGGACATCTCCTCTCACTGTCCAGCTGTTCCTCAATGCTGAGAGCCATAGCCAAGTAGGAATGACGCATGGCAATTTCCTTGTCAGCCTACCCAATGTTGCTTACAGGGAGGACTCTCCATTGTGGAAATGGGCTTGCCTTGGACCCAGGTCATTTGCAGTGACATTGCATGAAAGGTGACTTTGCTCAGGGATTAGGGCGGATCCGGGTTTAGGGAGGATCCTGCTGAATTAGGGTGGGTCCAGGTTTAGGGTGGATCCTGCTGGGAATAGGGCGTATCCTGCTGCCTTAGGGGCCCACTCCTTGAGTTCCCGTTGAGTTCTCCTGGGATTCAGAGAGTATTTGGTATGCAGAGCCCGGAGAAGGTAGTGTATTTTCCCCAGAATGTGCGTGTAGAGTGCTGGTGAGAGTTCAGGAATAAAGAATTGCTGTTTGAATCTACAAGGCTTTTGTGGTGGCTCGATTATTTTGTGCCCAGCCAGACTGCGGCACCTCAAGAACCTTGGGTCCCAGAAGATGGGAGAGGTGACAGGGCTTTGTATATTTATGGGGGAAATGAGCAAGGATACTGCGAAGCCCGAGTGGGCTTCCTTGAATAGGAGGTAGCACAACTGAGCGATGTCTGCTGAGTGAATCAGTTGCTCCAGACACAAGGCTACAGAGGGACCAAACAAACAAATCCCATTCCTCTTCCCTCTGAGACTCCCATGCAGTATAAAGCTGTGCCTGATTTATGGTGGGGGTCTGAGGGAGCCAGACTGTTCTCTCACTGGGCCTTGGGATGGACCAGAAAGCTTGAAATGGGCCCCCTCTAGCTCCAGCCAGGTACCAGGTTGTCATGGTCTGACTAGGGGAACAGAGAGTCTGAAGCAATGATTCTAAGGTTTTGTTTGTTCGTGTGTTTTGTTTTCCCAAAAGTAGATTGCTTTGGCTAGGAAATATAATGGAAAAATTTCTCCTGTTACAATTAGAGCAAAATTCTGCAGGATTAATGGGAAGGATGTTTGAAAAGATTTTAGATGTAGTCTATTTTATGCTAGAAAATGTCTGAACAGTGATGGAGGGATGTTTCTTGAGCCTCTGAGAGTTGCCAGGCAGTTTTAACAATGAATGAACCTCCTTAATTGAAGAAAAAGTACAGGAAAAGTACCATGTCTGAGGTATGGTTGAAGTGACTACCATTCTTTTTGGGGAGATTGGGTGAATGTTCAGTCTACAACTAAATGCTAACTCTGGTAAGTCCATGGCAGAAGTTCAGAGTCACAGTGGACTGGGAAGCTTTGGTGACTGCAGCTCCCCCAAGGGCCATGTGCTCTTCAAGGAAGGATCCCAGCTACAGTCATCTTTGGATCCTGCCTCAACAGGAGTAAACTAGGAATGAATGACTTTTGTGGATTGTCCAGTTGAGCATTCCTACCACTTCCTTACCAGGTGACTCCCCAGTGCCTCTCTGGGCACCTTTAGCTCCTGGGAGTGGAATGTCATGAAGTAACTTGTAGACAACCTACCTGTTTTCTTCTTTGTGCTTGATGGCAGGGTGCAAGTGACACTGTTGAGGTACAGCTTTTGCTCTGTCAAGTCAGTGGCTTCTGTGTAGTTAGATACTCATTTCCCTACAGAAAAAGCTCAGCAGTGTTGTTACTATGACATTTTCTGCTTGGTATGATATATTTCTTTCACACTGGAACAGGAATTGTTTTCCCTTCCAGAGATCTTTAAGGAAGGAGAACATGTTTAGGAAATGTTGAAGGTAGGAAGGAACAGAGGGAAAGGAAGGAAATGGGCCGAGGGAGAGGAAGGAGGAAAATGCCAGCTTTATGCTACCAGGGAGTTTAAAAAATGCTGGCAAAATGATATGCTATGTTGGATCCTAGTTGTAGAGACAGTTGGGTCAGTAGTGATAGACAATGTGGTTCTGAGTAGAACAGGGCAAGTGCTGAGTCCCTGAAAGATAATCCTATAAGTGGGAACGGTAAATGTGGGAAGGGGCTTCGGCAGCTATGGGAAGGCCAGCTAGTGTACGGTGAGGTGTTCAAGTGGAAATGGTGATAGTTGGAGGAAGGAATGGGAGAGATGGATGTAGAAATATTTCCCTGGAAAAGCTGGTCATGGTAATGAGCAAGCTGCTAAGACTTGCAGCAGATGCTCAGGGGCAGTGGCAGACAGCTTCTAGATAGAGCAAGAGTCAAAGCTGGGTGTGGGGAGAGACTATAGAAGGAGAAGAAGCCTGAGAAAAGTGGGGTGCAGTGCCATGAAGACTCCTTCTCTGGTGACCCATGGCTCAGGAACTCAAGGCCATGCTTATAATGGGAAATGGGCCCCGATTTCAGTCCCACTTGATCCAATACCTTGGAGCTAATTCCCTGTAATTATTGGGCACCTCATCTGTAAAACAGTGGTGAGTTGTGAGGATTCAGTCAAGTAATGTACATTGGAGGCAGCCAGCTGGTTACTGTCACTGTTTCTGTTTCCTAAGGCATGGGAGGAGACAAGAAAGCACTGGGGTCTACTTTGCCTATAAGGAAAGAGCAGTGCAGATAATGTATCAAGCAGGTGAAGCCTGCGTTACCTTGTTTTAGGTGAGAGAGATGCTTGTGTGTTTGAGAGACAAGAGAGCCAGTGCCCAGAAAATACAAGGTCCTGCATCGAAGACCCAAGAGTGTGATTCCATAAAATATGATGGGTTTGAGGCTGCACATGGCAAGTAACTGTAGCTCTATCTTCCTCTGGAAAAGATGGCAAAGCAGAGTAGGTGCAGAAGTGACAGCTGTTTCTGAGTATTTGTCTTCTTCCACTATAGCTTTCCCGTCTATTGAGCCACAAAACCTGTGAGAATGAGGTGGGTCTTGTTGGTGTAGTACACCCTGTCTGTTACAAGTTCTTTGCTTAGAAGTTAGGATCTGTGTAATAGAAAAGCCAATGTTAATGAAACTGGAATAAAATTAGAATTTACCCTGTCTTTGGATTATAATAAAGACAACTTTCTAAATTACCTTCTGACTGGCATTTTTTAGCCTAACTTGTTATGGTGAGAAAACAGCCATTACAGCAAAGTGGTTTGCCTTAGGGTCCCGTTTTGGTCTGTAGTAGTACCCACATCCAAAATAGTGCTGCTTGCTCCTCTGTCAGGGCATTTTACCAATCCATAATGAAAACAGTTGCAGCCTCCCACAAATTTAAAATGATTATGAACAGTTGATAAGACAGTAAAAGTTACTGAAAAACTATAAGGAAAAGTTTAGGGCAAAATTTGCTTGGAATTGTTTTTTCTTTTATAAGTACTATGGTTTTAATAGAAAACAAATACCTAGTGTATTTCTACTTGAGGATACCATGTCAGATTGATAAGATAATCTATGGGAAGGCAGGCACGTATTTAATCAGCATTTAAACAGCATTTTTACTGCAAAGAGAGAATTCAAAGTATTAGATTTCCAAGAAATGCAATAACCCTAGGAAAATTTAAAGTGGCTTCTTAAATAAGATATATGTCAGGACAAAAAAGGAAATGACTCAACCTGGCATTTACTGAGATGAGATTTTTTTCATAGTTTAAACTGATAAAAATAATTTTGTTTGTTTTTGTTTTATGGTTTTAGTAGTTATGTTTTGGGAGATTTCTTTAATACAACAGGGTAAGGTGAAGAGGGAATAACATCAAACTGACCACATTGAAAATTCGTATGAATGGTTATTCTTGGTCTTATATTCAGTAGCAAGTTTTCATTTAAATATCATTTTTAAAAGCCTGTTCACTCTTGTTTTAAAATCTAATTAAAATCTATTAAGTGAAAACTCTTGAAAAGTTATGTCATAAACCTATTTGTTCTGTATGTTTTTCTTTCAAAATGAAATACAAAAAAAGTAGCATTTTATTTATTTTTGGCAGTACTGGGGATTGAACCCAGGAGTACTCTACCTCTGAGCTACATCTCTAACCCTTTTTATTTTGACACAGTCTCTCTAAGTTGCCTAGGCTGGCCTCAAACCTACAGTCTTCCTCCCTCAGTCTCCCAAGTAGAAGTCACATTTTAAGTTAACAGGTTGTATTTATATATCTTTTATTTTAATGTGATTTTTGTAAGTATGTCCAATCAGTTGTATAATTTCCCATGAACATTCACTTTTTTTTTTTTTTTTTTTGGCACCAGGGATTGAACCCAGGGGCACTCAACCACTGAGCTATTTTGTATTATATTTAGAGACAGCATCTCACTGAGTTGCTTAGCACCTTGCTTTTGCTGAGGCTGGCTTTGACCTGAGATCCTTCTGCTTCAGCCTTCTGAGCCACTAGGATTACAGGTGTGTGCCACTGTACCTGAAGAACATTCACTTTTTGAAAGTGTTTTTTTTAAAACTGATTTCTTTCCTCATATCCCCAAATTGGCTGTACATGTTTTTTTTTTTTCCCATGAAAGTCTCACTTTTCCACTAGTTTATAGGAATTATAAGTGTTTTGAAAGTTTTGGTTAGAGAAACACAAATGAACATCATTCCTAATGTCTTCCACCAAAGAATGTTCTAGATGTACAGTGTATATTCAGTAAAATGAAATGTGAAAACATTACTATTTTAACTAAAGTGTATTATATTCATAGATAACAAGGAGAAAATATGTTACTTTTCCAATCTAAAATTTATTAAAAATATTTTTCAAATTTTATTATTTTTTTATGTGGTGCTGAGGACCAAACCCAGTGCCTCACATGTACTAGGCAAGCGCTCTTCCACTGATCCACAACCCCAACCCCTAAAATGTTTTTAAGAAAATAAAAATATTCATGACTTTAATAGGTGGTAGCATTGGTGGTCTCAAAGATCATAGATGCTTTAAATATTTTTCATTTTACTTTCCTTTTTTCAGAAAGGAATATTATAAAAGAAAAAGTTTCTGTTTCTGTTTTTTTTTTTTTTTCCACGAGAGCCTGTCAAATGGAATGTACACCCATTTCCCATGATCAATGAAATTCTGTTGTTTATACAACATGGAAATCAAGGACATTATGTGAAGTGAATAAGACATGTACAGAAAAGCAAATACTACATATTCTCACTCATTTGTGAAATCTCAAAGAGTTGATCTCAGAGAAGAGTGGTCGTTGGAGACCAGGGAAAAGGAAATAGAAGAAGGCTGCATAATGGGTACCAAAATGCAATTAGGTTCTAGTGTTCTAACTGCAGCACAGTTGGATCACTGTAGTTAGCAACAGCTCTATACTTCACCAGAAACCAGAGGACCAGAGCTTGAAGGCTCCAAACACAGAGTAATGACATGAAGATGGAGACTTTAATTACCTGATTTCATCATTATATATTATGTACATGTATTGAATTATTACACTGTACCCCATAAATATACAAATATTATGTATCAGTTAAAAAGAAAAAATATCTGGAATAAGAAGAATTCAAGAGCCAATATGACACTTTATCATTGAATTTTTTGCCGTATGTCTTGGAAAAGCTTTTTAGACAAAATAGAAAAAAATGATTCATTGAAATGCTGCCATTAACACCTTTGTTAGAATGGAACAAAATTTTTTTGGTACCCAATTGTTAGATTTTAAACCAAGTATCTGCCCTGAAGAAGAGTGTAGAAATAAACAGTTTTACCACCAGCAACCAAACTTCCATTTCTTTCTGAGGCACATATATTCACAGTTTTTCCTAAGTGTCCAATTTCCAAAGAATGCTTTACTGTAAGATTTTTATTTGGCTTCTGTTTTTAAATTGAAATAGCAAGTGTAAGCAGCAGTCCTTTCTGAAAATTTTAATAAATTAACTCAGTTCCCCTTTGGAAAGAAAACTTAATTTCTCTGGTATTGCAACATATTAATTTTAACTTGGATGTTTTTCTTCACATCTACCTTTTATTGTGCCCATCATTTCTCAATTCTGATTGCCTGTTCTGCTTGGTAATTATATTTATTTTCCTTCAGGCTATTTTTTTTCCTATTGACATTAAACACCCATTCCCTGCTTTTTTGTCTTCTGGTGATTGCTTTTTGACAGACACTATAGAGTTTCAAGTTTAAACTTGCTTCCACTGCTGGAAGAAGATAATATTGATGAGGTGTGAGAAAAAGGAGAAGGGGACTGGCCTCAGGTTTCTGGCCTGGTAGAGGTGGTGGAGTGCTGGTTATGGCCACTAGGCAATTTTTATTTGTCAGCATGATAGCATGTAGCTCAAATCTTTTGGGTCCTGCAGCAAAAGCTTGCCTCCCAGAACCTGATCTCCCAGCTCTGTTTTTAAGAAATTTTTTTGTTTAAAACACACGCACACACACACACACACACACACACACACACACACACGAAAACAACAACAACAAAAAGAAACAATAACACATCAGGTCAAAAGGAACATTTCAACAAGCCAAAAATGACAACTACTTTAACTAAAGTACTACAGACTTGCATATAGTGTCCCAGTATCTGAAATAAAAAATGTTTTGCTTTTAATATTGATCAAAAAGTGAATTGACCAGTTGAAGATCTTTTGTTTGCTAAAGAAGTTCATATTTATAGGAAACAGTTAAGCAGTTTACAAGGTATTTATTCATAACTGGAGGTTGGAGGGACACAGTGAGAGTTAGTTGGCTATATAGTGTTTTTGGTTTAAAATAGCTGATTGTTTCTTTTAAACTAATGACATGAACACTGTTAGTGACAAAACAGCAATCCTTTTATTCTTATGATGCATAGATATTGTTTGCCTGGATCAAGGTGCTGTGGTTGCATCCTCTCTTATGAATATACAGGGATTATGTACTCTCTACTATTAACTATTACAGAAGGGAGAGAATTAAGGGTGGAGAATCAAATGCTTTTCCCCCAACCCAGAAGACAAGTTTTCAGATATTAGATTCAAGTGTTACTGTATCCCACAAAATCTTATTCCCAGTCTTAATATCTATGATGTTATCTCAGATGCTGAGATTAATGAAATTCATCAATGAATCTGCCAGCAATATTAGTAGAAAGTAGTTCATGAGATTTTAATTTTAAACTTTGCTTTTTTAAGTAATTTAAAAAATTAAAATCATTATTTTCAGAAATACTTTTTGCTCTATAGCAAATGAAAGCATTTAGATGTATTTGTCAGCCGATTTATTTTTAGATTTTGGAATTAGGTTAAAATTTATAAAAATTCTCATTAAAGACAAAAGCCCCACATTAATAACAAGATATCCTTTTGACATCTGCTTGAGATCACATTTGTTTGTGCTGTTTACAGTACACTTTAGGAGTGAGGCATGGATCAGATGACATATCTGCCAGTATTGAATCTGAAAGTCATGCCTTCACTCCTGCTGAAAAGGAATGTTTATTAAATGTTCAATTTTTTTTTTGTAATAACGTTTATAACAAATAGGATGAACAGGGATGCACTTCACAAATTCAATGCACTCATGGAACAGGTCTGTGCTACAGGGAAGTGGCTGGATGCCAGAGAGGTCCTCATGTGTGGCCTACAAGGAAAAGATGTGTTTGTGCTTATGAGGTTGTAAAACACTGTGTAAGGTGGAAATCACTTCGTCCACTTGTGTTTACAGTGTTTACAAGACACTTAAACCCAATTTAGCATGGGATAAGGAAAGATTTTTTAAAATATTTATTCTTAAGTTTTCGGTAGACACATATCTTATTTTACATTTATGTGGTGCTGAGGATCGAACCCAGTGCTCCCGCATGCTAGGCGAGCACTCTACCACTGAGCCACAACTCCAGCCCCAAGGAAAGATTTTTTTGACACTGCTCAATTTTAATTTAAAAAGGAAAATTGTTCGTCCTATTTGATCAAATGTAAGCTATAGAGGACATCTTGATCGTTATGAATTAACACATTTGAAGTTATATGGCATTCTTCCCCACCCTCAACAAAAAGTGGAATTTAAACTTCAAAGGCTAAAACTTTCATGCTTAAACTGTATTTATACTTATTTAAAAACTTTTAAGTTGCTACATACTCTTTATGATTACCTATTTCATTCTGTCAGTTTTGTTATATGTTTATAGAGGGATGTTATGTGGATATGTGTCTTTTAGGCACTTCTGCATTTTTACTTTTGATTACATGTATGCTGTCTCTCTTTATTACTCAGATTTATTTTTTTGAGAGAGAGAAAACTTTTTAATATCTATTTTTCAGTGGACACAACATCTTTATTTTTTATTTTTTATGTGGTTCTGAGGATCGAACCCAGCACCCCGCGCATGTTAGGCGGGCGCATTACCACTTGCGCCACATCCCCAGCCCCTATTACTCAGATTTTTTATTTGTCTTTAAGGATGGCCAAGACATTTCTCAGACTTCAGTGGCTTATTTGTGCAAAATAATTGGTGATTTTTTTTTTTAAGACAGGGTCTAAGTTGCTGAGGCCAGCTTTGATTTGTGATCCTTCTGCCTCAGCCTCCTGAGCCTTTGGGATTACTGGCATGTGCCACCATGCCCAACTATTTGGTGATTTTTAAGCAAAGGCCAGGCATGATTAGATTTGTGATTAAAAGGATGGAAGTAATAGCAATCAGCATCTGAAAACCCCAGGCCTGCTGGCTAAATACCCTGCTCCTTGTAGAAGGGGCTGGTTCCAGATGTGGAGTAGAGAAAATGTAGGATGAGCTGCTGCATCTCGTGGGGCCAGAGAGTCTGTTTGCAGGAGAGCATGGGCCTGCCAGAGGGCACTGGATCCACACTGAAGAACTGGTAGCCAGCAGTGGGATGATTTGAGCAACAAAATATGCAATAATGATATAGGATTTTAACTCTCAGAATAACTGAAACATTCAAGCATCCAGAAGTGAATAAGTAATAAAAAGTCATAATCCAATAAACAAATGAAGAAGCGGGACAGCTTCCCTACAGGAGAGATCCATGTGATACAGAAGGAATAAGGGAAACAGAAAAACCACCACTGAAATGCCACAGCCATGTGTGCTGCAGACAGGACCCACATGTGATGCTAATTTAGTGGATAAAATTCAGAAAAGGATGTTGTCTGTTTTAGTCAGCTTTTTTGCTGCTATGACCAAAAGACCTGATAAGAACAATTTTAAGGAAGAAAAGTTTATTTGAGGGCTCACAGTTTCAGAAGTCTTAGTCCATAGATGGCTGACTCCCTTGCCTCAGGCTGGAGGTGAGGCAGAACATCATGGCGGAAGAGTTTGGTAGAGGAAAGCATCTCAAGACATGACATGAGGAAATGGAAAGTTCTCACCATATTGCAATGTAAACCCCAAAGGCTCACCCCAGTGGTCCCTTCCTCTAGCTACACCCTACCTGCCTATACTTCCCATTCAGTTAATCCCAGCAGTGGATTGACACCGATTAGGTTAAGGTTTATAACCCAGTCATTTTACTTCTAAGCTTTTAATATTGTCTCATAGATGAGTTTTGGGAAACACCACACATCTAAACCACAGTATAGTCTCAAAGTATCTGCACCAAATGTTTGTTTATTATAAATGGAAAAATAGTAACTTTGCAAGAAGAAATCTAACAGATATCTCTGCACCTGGTGGTGGTGAAGCTTAACGGAAGCAGAGCTAGGACAGGGCAATATCTGAAACCATCCATTAAAAAAACCACCTGGAGCCTGGGGTTGTGTCTCAGTGGTAGAGTGCTTACTTAGCACATGTGAAGCATAAAAATAAAGGTATTGGGTCCATCTACAATTAAAAATTAGAGACGAACACTGTGTGATGATGTTGCCTAAATAACCTCAATCTAATGATGAGAAG
The DNA here is from genome assembly GCF_052094955.1 of Ictidomys tridecemlineatus. NCBI lineage: Eukaryota > Metazoa > Chordata > Mammalia > Rodentia > Sciuridae > Ictidomys > Ictidomys tridecemlineatus. The sequence goes on along the minus strand of NC_135490.1, from coordinate 438,343 downwards.
ACATCAGACAAACCCAGATTAGGAAGATCCTACAAAATAACTGATGGAATTCTTCAAAAATATTAAAGTCATGAATAGCAAGGAGACTGGGGGAACTAATGCCCTTGATGGAAGTAAGGAGACCTGAGGACTAGGTGGGGTGTGGGGTCCAGAACAAGCCAGACCTAATCTTGACCTTGAGGAAGGAACCACCTGTCCTGAACCTCTAGACAGATACAGTCACCCACAGCAATCATGCAGATGAAAACAGCAGACACAATTAAGTTGAGAATCCAAAGGCCTTGGATTCCATGGTCTTTGCAAGCTACAAATTTATGCTTGACTTTTAGGTTCTGAAGGACATATAGTTGAGATTAGAATGCATCTAAGAGAATTGCCTGCATTACAGAAGGCAGTGATTGTGATTTCCCATAGGGATATTTCCTATTGATTATACTTGGCAAATCCCACCAACCGTCAATCTGTGAATATAGACTGATTTTAGGATTATCATGACTTGTACTTTTCTTTTAAATTTTTTAAGAAATAAAATACTTGGGAATCAACAAAAGAGATGAAAGATCTATATAATGAAAATTACAGAACCATAAAGAAAGAAATCAAAGAAGTCTTTAGAAGATGGAAAGATCTACCTTGCTCTTGGATAGGCAGCATTAATATTGTCAAAATCACCATACTACTAAAAGCACTTAACAGATTTAATGCAATTCCAATCAAAATTCCAATGACATTTTTCATATAAATAGAAAAAGTCATCATGAAATTCATCTGGAAAAATAAGAGACCCAGAACAGCTAAAGCAATCCTTAGCAGGAAGAGTAAAGCAGGTGGCATCACTATATCAGACTTTAAAATATACTACAGAGCAATAGTAACAAAAACAGCATGGTATTTGGCACCACAACAGACTGGTAGACCAATGGTATAGAATAAAGGACACAGAGACTAACCCACAAATTAAAATTATCTTATATTAGACAAAGGCATCAAAAACATACACTGGAGAAAAGATGGCCTCTTCAACAAATGGTGCTGCGAAAACTGGAAATCCATATGCAACAAAATGAAATTAAACTCCTATCTCTCACCATGTACAAAACTCAACTCAAAATGGATCAAGGACCTAGGAATAAAAACAGAAGAAAAAGTAAGCCTAATCTTCATCATGTAGGATTAGGCCCCAACTTCCTTAATAAGATTGGCACAAGAATTAAAATCAAGAATCAATAAATGGGATGGACTCAAACTAAAACGTTTCTTCTCAGCAAAAGAAACAATCTGTGAGGTGAATAGAGAGCCTACATCTTGGGAGCAAATTTTTACTCCTCACACATCGGATAGAGCACTAATCTCTAGGGTATATAAAGATATATAATCTCTAGGGTATATATAGGTGACTCTATGACCAGTGTGATTTTGCAATCTGTACAATTAGAAAAGTGAGAAATTATACCCCAATGATACAAATGTATGAATTGCCAAGATCATTGTAATGTCATGTGTAGATAATAATAATAATAATAATAATATAAAAAAGCTAAACACATACACACACACACACAAAAAAAAACCCCACAAGTAACCCAATCAATAAATGAGTCAAGGACCTGAACAGACACTTCTCAGAAGATGATATACAATCAGTCAACAAATATATAAAAAAATGCTCATCATCTCTAGCAGTTAGAGAAATGCAAATCAAAACTATTCTAAAATATCATCTCACTCTAGTCAGAATGGCAGCTATTAAGAATACAAGCAACAATAAGTGTTGGTGAGGATGTAGGGAAAAAAGGCATACTCGTACATACTCATACACTGCTGGTGGAGCTACAAATTGGTGCAGCCAATATGGAAAGCAGTATGGAGATTTCTTGGAAAATTGGGAATGGAACTACCATTTGACCCAGCTATCCCTCTCCTCAGTCTATACCCAAAGGACTTAAAAATAGCATACTACAGGGACACAGCCGTATCAATGTTTATTGCAGCACAGTTCACAATAGCTAGACTGTGGAACCAACCTAGATGCCCTTCAATAGATGAATGGATAAAAAAAATGAAATATTACTCAGCAATAAAAGAGAATAAATTCATGGGACTTGCAGGTAAATGGATGGAGTTAGAGAAGATAATGCTAAGTGAAGTTAGCCAATCCCAAAAAACTAATGTTTTCTCTGACATAAGGAGGCTGATTCATAGTCGGGTAGGGAGGAGGAGCATGGGAGGAATAGATGAACTCTAGAGAGGGCAGAGGGGTGGGGGAGGCAGGGGGTTAGAAATGACGGTGGAATGTGAGGGGCATTATTATCCAAAGTACATGTATGAAGACATGAATTGGTAAGAATATACTTTATACACAATCAGAGATATGAAAAATTGTGTTCTAAATGTGTAATAAGAATTGTAATGCATTCTGCTGTCATATAAATAAAAAAATAATAAATCGAAAAAATTTTTTTGCAGTTGTAGTTGGACAGAATGCCTTTGTTTTATTTGTCAATTTTTATGTGATGCTGAGGATCTAACCTAGTGTCTCATGCATGCTAGGCAAGTGCTCTGCCACTAAGCCACAGCCCGAGCCCCATGACTTTTACTTTTAAAATTTTTATGATGTTGATACATCTTTATTAAATATTTTAATTTGGAACATTTATTAGTTTTGTTGGAAAACTACCATTAATTAGGCTGTAAATATAATTTATTTTGGGTAATAAATTGAATTCAATGAAAATGCTCCCTAATCTTTGTTATATAGCATTTTCTTATGTTTTGTTTTTCAACCCAGAAATTGTGTCAAAAGCCTTGGTAGACAAATTGGGCCAGATGTTGCATGTTTTTGTCCTCATATTGTGTTTTACAGTTTTTTTAAGCATTGGCTTTCTTGTTTAAGCAAAATTTTGGTTCAGCGTTTCCCAGTGGTGATCTGTTTGCCCACAGAGACTGGAACTATTCTTTTTCTTTGGGATTGTTATCTGGCTTTGTATTGCATCCTTCTGCACTAGGCAGCTGGTTGGCCACAGGTGTTGCTTGGAATTGCTGGACCATTATATTTTCATAATTTCCTGCATGCACAGGCCCATGTATTGTGCACATGGAGGAAGTTGTAACATAGATATGATTTCAGCTGGATGCTGCCATTCTGGCAAGTCTTTTAAGCTCTAAGCTTCTCTGCCCTCCTTCTTTGTAAAACCAATGCCTTTTTACAGTTTTATCTTAGAATTTTTTCTAATTCATGAAAATTTTTATTCAGTGATAGTCTGTAAATAAAGTATACTTTATCTGCTTTTAATTTCCTCTAGGGAGTGTCACTGTCATTTGAAATGAGACATTTTCTTATTTTTTAATATTTATTTTTTTAGTTATAGGTGGAAACAATATCTTTATTTTATTTTTATGTGGTGCTGAGGATTGAACCCAGTGCCTCACGTGTGCTAGGCGAGCACTCTGCCTCTGAGCCACAATCCCTGCCCCGGGGACATTTTCTTCTTTGCCATTTAAAGGAAATATACATGACTTTTATGGTGTGGAATTTTGAACTTTCCTTTTGATATACTTTTGAGAACTATAGTACATTTTTTAGAATATTGCACAGACCACCTGTCTCTTCCCCATGACCAAGGTATGCTCTCCAGCTTGGATGATCACATTTCATGTGGGTTGTTCAACATGAAGCCTTTCTGTCCTGGACTCTGCTTAACCTCCGTAGATTGTATGGGAAACCACACTTTGGCAAGGTTCTATATGCTATTAATGATTTCATGTAATATTTTTAATAGTATGTGGGCACTCTCTTGTTGCCAGGACCTCATCAGTTCTGAGTGCTTAAGTGATCGTTATTATTAAATTCACATTTTACACCTAACCAGAGGGTTTTTTTGCTCCAACTGAAAGGAACCCTCTTATTCATCAGGATCCACTGAGCTGTAGAGATTCAGATTATTAGCCATTCTGTTCATGATGTTAGTGCTTACCTGCTTCCCTCACTGAGCAGTTTGTGTTTTAATAGATGATACAAGAAGCCACTGGAAGTTCTTGTTATCAGGGTGCAGAGAGCCCTTTTGTTTTTTAAACCCACATTGTATTCTTTACAGCTGAAACACATGTTGAAGGAATTACTTCTAACACATTCTCTGAGTAGATGATGAAATTAGGAAGACTGATGTGTTTAAGTGGAGTGTTCTTGTGTGGAACCAAGGAAACCCCCTCTACTTTCCCTGGAAGCCACTCTCATTTTCTCTCTTGGGACTTCATTTTGCTGATCATTACCTATCCACTCCGTTGTGCACATGGAGACACCTGTATGAGGCGCTCTACTTCTGCCACAGAATTTGTGGTGATTCCGAAGCTACTTTTTTTTTTTTTTAAGTTTCTAAATTTAATGAGGTTAAAAAGGAACTCCTTTTATCAGCCTTTCCTCTTTCACCTTTTCCAGTATACTTTTTTGAGGTCTTAGCTGTTTATAAACCACAATTTAGTTAATATGTAAAGATTAACTTTATTAGAATAAAGTTAATTCATTAGAATAGTTCCATCCCACCTCCAGTTAAAGCAGAATGTAAACTAAAATAAAGTGAAGAATTTCCACATACATGGTAGAACCATGTGGCCTTTATAAAATTGTTCCTTGATTATGATTGCCAGGCTGATTAATTTAAAGGAGAAAAACATATGGTGGAGAGGGTGATGCCCATCAGAACCCTGTTGGTCTCCTCAGAGGTGGTCTGCCTTATGCCTGACTCTAGAAACTGTGTGACCTTCATGCAGACTAACCAGCCTAGAAGGTACCTAGTTCCCAGAGCCAAACCCCACTCTGGTGGTGCAAGAGCTGCACTATAGGAGAAATTCAACAGAAGATGAAAGATCAGAGTCTGTGCACAGCAGGTGCACATCTTTGTGCGTTTAACCTGGGGTAGGCCTGGCCTCCCTGATGGCCTGTGGGGTGTGCCCTGTAGGGCACCAACAGGCAGCAAAGTGGATGTCTTCTGAAGGGCAAGGAATGGAGGTCATTTCCAGAGTATGTCTCGGTGGTGGCTTGAGAGTCTGTGTTTAGGTGTTCCCTAGTGCCCAGTGACCAGTGTGGGGAGCCAGTTGCTTGACTCTCAAGTGGTGAGGATTTCTTTTTATTTCAAATGAAAGCCCTTTTTGATTTAAATAAACATAGTAAAGCATTTATTCATTTTATTATTTGCTTGCCTTTATAGTGTTTGTTGAAAAGGTGCTGAAGAGACTTTTTCCTAATGTTCCCAGTGGCCAAGAAAAGGAAACACCCCAGCTTTTGCCCTTGGAAACACCATTCAGGAAGACAACCTCTGAGAAAGTGGAACACAAGCATATTCATCATTTGACAGGTGAGATTGTCTGTAAGTAAGGATGGTTTAGATACTCAGGTTTTCCTCAGTGCTTTGTATTTACACTGGAAAATGTATCCTCTTAGCTTTGGGCTTCTCTTTGGTGATCAGGTTTTGCAAAAGTCTTGACAGCAGTGGTCAATGGGACAGGAATCCTTCTACACACACTCTGATGTGTTCAGAATCAACTTGTAAAGGAAAGCCAGTGTTAGCACTCCCTAGCCACACACTAAGCTACAGTGTCTTGAGTTCATTTGCATGTTCTTTTCTGGATGAAGAGACTGTAGGAGGTTTGGGCTCAACCAGAATGAGAAAGTAGCCTCTATCTCTGTCATCTATCCTCAGTGGTTGTACTGACCCCAGATGACCTTGGTACCATTTGGCTTCTGCCCATTTGGGAATGGTGCTTTTCATTCTCTTTATAGTGTATTTTACAGATCAGAGGTTTTTAATTTTAATGAATCCAAACTTATCAATTCTTTTTCATCAATCATGCTCATAATAAAAATGAATATTGGTCTTTAGCATATGTTTGTACCACTGACAGCCCTACCCAAGATCACTTGGTCAGTAGGAGTGTCTACAATGAGAGTACTACCAACTCTGGTTTCCTAGCAATGCAGCTATGTTAACTTAATGGGAAACTACTGTATGAGAGTCACATGAATAGACCACATGAAATACAAACACATATGGGTAGTGCTGCTTTTTTTCCCAATAAATATATGAATGTATAGGTGTTAGTCCAAACCAAACTGCGTTCCTAAATTTCCGTTTTAAGGATCAGTTCCCTATTTCTTTAGTAATAGTTTCTCACTAGGTATTTGTCATTCACATGATTCTGTTGCTGAAAGCTGATTGATCTGTTAGTTCAGCTAATTTCTTGAGAAAAGAAATTTAATTCCCAGTGTTTATATCCTAGAACACTCCCTCAATTGAATCTCGACAGGCAGGCCCAGCAGTCCCACAGTCAGACTCCTGCGCCACAGGTCAGAATCCAACTTCCTTGGAACACATTTTTCCAGGGAAATAACATTATGCATCGTGATTAGATTTCCAGGTAAGCTCAGTAAGCCTGTTTAACTTACAATATAATGAATGCCTATGGTACCATTCTGGCTTGGGGTACCAGTTGATAGAAGACAGATGAGAAGGAAGACATTTTCCTCTTAGAGATATGAGACTGTACTGACATATTTGTCCTATAGAACCTATATATCCCCCGTTCCCTTTCTGTATTTTTCTCATATGACTTGATGTTTTAAAAATCTTATGAACTCCTAAGGTTCTTTGAATTAAGGAGTAAATGACTGCCATTGAATGTATTTTTTACTTTTCAATGAATATTCCTCTTATAGGCAGAATCACTTTCTCTGAAAACACATGTTTTGAAGTTCTTATCCACAGTACTTTAGAATATGACTATATTTGGAGAGGGAGAAGTCTTTTTAAAAAGATAATTAAGGTCAAGTGACGTTATTAGGGTGGACTAAATCAATATGACTGGTGTCCTTACAAGAAGAGGAGATTAGGAAATAGACACACATGGGGGAAGACTGGAATGACCCAAGAAGATAACCACCTGGGAGCTAATGAGAGGCCAGGAACATATTTTCTTTCAGCCCCAAGAAGGAACCAACCTAGAGCTTATTCTTGGACTTCTGGCTCCTTGACCTGTGAGATAATAAATTTCTGTTATTTAACTCACCCAGTCTGTGGTACTTTGTAATGGCAGTCTTAGAAAACTAATGCATATCTATTTTACTAGTTTTTAAAAATCAGAATAATAACAGAGTTTTAAAAGGCAGGTAATGAAAATCTGAAAGAATCAACAAACTTCTGGAACTAGTAAGTCACTAAAGAGGATTGCAGGATATAAGAATAATATAAAAAAATCACTTCCCTGTATACCAGTAATGAACAAGTGGAATTTGAAATTAAAAACACAATACCATTTACAGTAGCACTCCCAAAAAATATTTAGGTGTAAAACTAACAAAATTTATATAACCTCTATATGAAGAAAACTACAGAATTCTGATAAAAGAAGTCAACAAAGAACTATATAAGTTAACTGATAGTCCAAGTTTATACATAGAAAGATTCAATAGCATTGAAATGTCAATTATTCCTAATTTGATTTCTGAATTCAATGGAATCTCAGTCAGAATACCAGCATTTTGTGGATATTAATAAACTTTCTAAAAAATTATGGGAAAAGCAAAACACTGAGAATAGTCAACACTGTATTGAAAGGGAAGAACAAAGTAAGAGGTCTGACACTACTGACTTCAAGACTTTCTGTAAAACTACATTAATTAAGGTAGTTTAATATTAGGGGAAAAATATAAATAGATCAATGGAAAAGATTAGGTAGCAATAATATATATGCACACAAATATAGTTGACCAATCTTGGACAAAGAAACAAAGGCAATTTGTTGGGTAAAGGACAGATTTTTCAACAGGTGGTGCTGTAGCAGCTGGACATCCACATGTAAAATATAGATAGACAGACACAGACCTTACACGCCCGTATTGGCACAAAATAAGTTATATACCTAAGGGTGAAATGCAAACCAATAAGAGGATAATAGAGGAGAAAATCTTGGGAATCTTGGTATGGTGATGACATTTTTATTATGAGCATGATTGATGAAAAAGAATTGATAAGTTTGGATTCATTAAAATTAAAAACCTCTGATCTGTAAAATACACTATAAAGAGAATGAAAAAAAACAAGTATTAGAGTTTGAGTTTTGAACATCCCCCAAAGACTCATGTGTTGAAGCCTTGGTTACCAACGTAGCAGTATTCAGAGGTGGGGGTTTGGGGAAATGGCCGAATCATGAGAGCTCTGGTCCACTGAGGGATTTGTATTTGATGGCGTTATTGACAGGTAGTAGAAACTGAAGAGTTGCCTGGGCCTAGTTGTAGGAAGTAGGTCACTGAGAGCATGCCCTGAAAGGAGGGTACATTTGTCCCCGGCCCTTCTTCACTTTTCCTCCCTGCTTGATGGCTGCCACTTGGTGAGCAGCTTTCTCCTTCCATCCTTTCACCATGATGTTTGTGCCTTCAAGTCAGCTGACCATGGATGGAAACCTCTGAAATAATGAGCCAATATGAATCTTTCCTTCTCTAAATCTTTCTCATGTGTTTGTCATAGCAACAAGAAACTATCTATAAACACTGCAAGCTACAGGCTTCCTAAGAAATAGTTTTGGGGAGATAAATATTTTAGAGGTTTTGAATGTCAAATCTTCATTCTTACACTTCATTAGAAGTTTCACAGGTATAGAATTATGTGTTAGAAATCATTCTCTTATTTTTATAGACTTTACTTTGAATGTCCAGTATCACTGTTGTCATTCTGATTCTGGATCCATGGATGGAATCATTCCCCAACCCCAAGATTGTTTTGGGTTTTTCTTTTTGGCCTTAGTATAATGGAATTTGACACTGAGGTTTTAAGTGTAGGTCTATTTTTATCCATTGTTCAGATATTCAATGGCCCTTTTAGACTGGAAATACATGCTGTTGGATTGTTTCCTTGATAATTTCCTCTCCTTCATTTTCTATCTTTTCTACTATAATATTCTAGAAAAATATGTATACTTGATTTATACCTGATATTATGTGACTATTCACAGTCAAAATGCAGGCTCACTAAAAGAATTGTATAAAATTATCCTCAGACTATGTATATCAGGAATATATGAAACAAATGAATTTTGTGTTTAGACTTGGGTCTCCTCCCCAAGATGTCTAATTAAGACTATGCAAATATTTCACAATCAAAAATAAAAAACCTTAAATCCAAAACACTTCTGCTAACAAACAGCTCAGGTAAGAGAAACTCAATCTGTATACTTTTTCTTGATGGTCATATTTTTTACCCTTGGATAAATGTTTAGGAATAGAATTATATGGTCATGAAGTAGACATGTGCTTGAACGTTTTATGAAATTGCCTAAGAGTTCTCTGAAGTGATTTTGTTACTTGACATTCCCACCAACAATGAATGAAAGACCCATCATCCTTGCCAGGATACACCCAGGGTCTAACACATGCTGGGCAAGTGTTCTGACACTGAGCTACCTTGCCAGCTCTTGTGAATCAAATGTATTAAAACATTCTTACATATGGCAAGTAGAATCTTCCTGTTTTAATTTTCATTTTCCTATTGATGAATGCTTTGTTAAATTTTTATTTGTGCTATTATTTGTTTATATTTCTTTTGTTAATATCTTTTCATCTTTAGCCCATTTAAAAATTGGATTGTCTTTTTAATTATCAATTTTGGTAGATCTTTACACATCTTGAGCACAGGTCCTTTGCCATACATAATTACTATGAATATTTTTTCCAATGGTTGCTTATTCATTTTTAATCAATATTTGGAAGAGCAGAAAGTTAGTTTGATAAATTCCACTTGCCAATTTTCTCTCATTTATCATCTGAGCTTTTTGTATCCCCTCTGAGAAATCTGAGGTCCACCTCAAGGCAGTGGAGATAGTCTTCTGTTTCCTTCCAAGAACGTTTATCACTCAGGTTTCCCATTTATGTTTTTGTTTCATCTCAAATCAGTTCTGAAGTCTGCAATTATATAGGCTTGTGACTTTTTTTTTCCCCCATAGTGATATCCAGCTTTTCTAGTGCCTTCCTGGAAGAAATACATGAAATTATCCCTGAAATTCAAGCACATGTCCCAAAATTGAAGGACATGAGTTCATATGTATATATTTTAAAATCAGATTAGTCGCACACAGAAATTCTTAAAAATTAGCTGGGCATTGTGGTGTAAAACTGTATCCCAGTGACTTAGAAGGCTGAGGCAGGAGGATCATAAGTTCAAAGATAGCCTTAGCAATTTAGACCTTATCTTAAAATTTAAAAAAGGGGAGAGGGGGCTGGAAATGCAGCTCAGTGGTAAACTGTCCCCAGGTTTAGTCCCCAGTACCCAAAAAGAAAAAAGGAAACTCTTAAAACTTTGTTTGCATTTGTATTGTCACAGATTACTTTGGAGAGAATCAATTGCGTCCATCATATTGCATTCAATAATGTTGGCTCTTGCACTGAACTCTCAGGATTGATGGCCTGGAGTTGCCCAGGTCTCAAGAGCATGACTGGGCATTGAAGGAACGTTTGCTGTATTTCACTGGGTGTTTCTCACTGTTATGATGGAAAGGTTTTCATATTTTTTATCTGCTGTCTCACCAGAAATGGAAACTTCTGATATAGGAACATTTTACCCTGACTGATTAACTGGTTAATTGAGCAAATGATAGTCTGCAATAGGCTTGGTGGCAGCCAGTCCCATGATCTGCCTCACTCTCTCATTGACATTCAGTAGATATGAGGTGTCTCCCAAAAGCTCATGAGTGAGACAATGTTAAGAATTTTCAGAGATGAAATAATTAGATTATAAGAGGTGTGACCTAATCAGTAGATTAATCCACTGATGTGGATTAACTGAGTGGTAACTGTGGACAGGTAGAGTGTGGCTGGAGGAGGTGGGTCACTGGGGCAGGTGTTGGGGATTTATATTTTGTCCCTGGTGAATGGAGCTTTCTCTCTCCGCTTCCTCTCTGTCCTGTCCTGAGCTGCTTTCCTGCTTCACACCCATCTGCCATGATGTTCTGCCTCACCTGGAGTCCAGAATTATGTAGTCAACCATCTGTGGACTAAGATGTCGGGAACCATAAGCCAAAAAAACCTTTTTCTCCTCTAATTGTTCTTGTCAGGTCTTCGGGTCACAGTGACCAAAAAAAAAAAAAAAAAAAACTGATTTAAATCAAGCAGCTAATAAATTTTGCATTTTGTCTTTAAGAATAGGCATCTTGGGCTGGGGATGTGGCTCGAGCAGTAGCACACTCGCCTGACATGCGTGCGGCCTGGGTTCGATCCTCAGCACCACATACAAAGATGTTGTATCTGCCAAAACTAAAAAATAAATATTAAAATTCTCTCTCTCTCTTCTTTCTCTCTCTCTCTCTCTCTCTCTCTCTCTCTCTCTCTCTCTCTCTCTCTCTCTTTAAAAAAAAAGAATAGGCATCTTGAACTTTGAGTGTTTGGATATATGTGCTTTCTAGGAAATAATAGTATGAAGAGGGAAGTGTCTTTGAAGTGGTTTGGTTCTGCAGTTGTGTGTGCTGGCACTATGTGACAAAGCTGGTAGATACAGTTTGAAACTAAAACTGAAGTGGGAATGTTTTGTGAGATGATAAAATTCTGGATATGGCACTATTTGCCATATTAGTCATTCCACATTAATTGTTCACTGTTTCAGCAATAGTGGCTCATAAATCCATATTATATGGCAGATATTATTCCAGGGCTAAGCACTTTCAATTAACAATTACAAGGCAGTGAAGCTTTAGTAAAAAGCTTTGTTTTGTCATAGATTACTTTGGAGCACATAAAATAGCTGTAATGAAATTGTAGTGTGGAAGCTGGGTAAGTGAAAATCAATCATGAGATTGTGGGTTGTGTATGTGCACATGTACACTTGCATGGATGTGTGCATTTGCATATGTGCATGTGTGTGCATGTGCTGAGAAGTTGGACACTAGCATTCATTAAATTAAATCTAATGAAAATCAGAAGGACAATGAAAGCAATTCTCTTCGCCACTGAAAGCCTATCTTGAGGAAGTCCATGAAAAAGTGGAGAGGGTCACGGAGACACAGTGCACTCTGAAGCAAAGTGCCTGACTGTTGTGAGAGGTTCTTGTGTTCTTGTTCTTCTGGCGACATCCCATCATGCATTCTTGGCACAGACTTTGGGGGATTTGTACCTCAGTTTTACCTCTGCAGAATAAACTGTAGTGCTCTGTGGCCACGTATTTCTGTAGATCTAAGTACTTGAAATATAAGGAAACCAAGAAAGAAAAAGTGTTGCTAGGACATGTGGTTTGGGCCTACTTCTCTGGTGCTATTCATGGGATTGAATTCCTACAGTAGCATCTCCACTTACCCACACGGATAGGAAATACTGTTTGCCATTTTCCCTCTGAGAATAATTAACTTAAATATTTCATATTAAGATAATTGTAGAGTGCAATTAAATGTGCAGTGTCTAATCTAAACTTTACAACTAATACAGACATATTGTGCTTGGAACTTGTGGCTCCTCTCTAGGATGACTCCTGACAGAACCTCTGCATAATTAAAAACGTGTAGCTAAGGAGCCCTCATGCTACTTTTGCCTCACAAATTGACAGAGTTTTTCATAATTACATATATACACCTTGTCATTGAGAACTCAGAAAAAAATGAATATCTTAGAAATTAATGGTTGAAATGTCACTTAGTACAGCCTTGCTGGAGGGTAGTTTTATAGCATTATTAAAATATTAAAGTCTATATCTTTGACTCAGTAATTCCCCTCCACATGTTAAGATAACTTGTATCCACAACCTCCAAATGTTAGAGTACCCCACAACTCACTCCTCAAATTTCTTCTCTCAACCATGCCATCTTACTAGGGAATTTAAAGGGCTTTTATGCCTCCTATGTATGTGTATCTTATGGCTCCTAAACTAAACTCTCCAAGCTGTCTGCAAACTCGGGGATTTTTGTGCAGGAAAATCTTTCCCATCTCGGAAAGGGAAGTGGTGTCCTTTTCCACTTGCTCAAGCCCAAACCAGCAGGCAGCAGTCCCCTTCTCTCTTCTCTCCTCCCACTCCCTCCCTTTCCCCTCCCCTCCCCCCTCTTCCCCTTCCCCTCCCTCCCCCCTTCCCCCCTTCTCTCTCTCTGTCTCTCAGCATCTGCTGCCATCAGCATATCCCAAATCTGACTCCTTCTCACAGAAAACCCTCTTACTGACTGCCATATTTTACCTACCTCTCAGAGGTCTGACAGTTTGAATTGCTGGGGGCATGTGTCTTGGCAGACCCAGACTTCCATAGGGATGAGAGGAGATGCAGGAAGAGGGGTCAGGAGACCAAATGGCAAAGATGGGGCAGGTTGCTATATGATTCCCTTCCCAACTCTCAAGGGATGATGATGGTTTTCATCTGGATTAGCAAGTAACATAGGAGACACAGATGGCACCACAAGGAACCAGAATAGGGTAGATGCCAGAAAGCGTTGCCTCTGGGTGTGCAGATTTATAGGAGGCTTTGGGCAATCACAGTCCTTGTGAGTCGAAGCATGTGCCAGTTTTCTTAATTCTCCAGGAGGCAGAATTGTCTCTTGTTGTTGTTACTGGGGAACAAACCCAGGGGTACTCTACCACTGAGCTGTATCCCTAGCCCTTTTTATTTTTTATTTTTGAGAGGGGGCCTAAGTTGGCAATGCTGACCTCACACTTCTGATATTCCTGCCTAAACCTCCACCTTGTGCAATGTTACTTTTATTTGAGCTGAAAATTGGAAATCTACATACCTAATAGTTGAAGATGGTTGAATGAAATGTGTTGTATTCATAAGATGAAATGCTTTTCACCCATTAAAGTCAGATGTTAAAGATGTGTGTAGATATTGCCAGTGTCCTTAATATGGGAAAAATGTATTACTGTCACATGAACTTTAGTTTAAAATATTGAATATAGGAAAAAATTATGTAGATTTTTAATAGTTGCTAACTTATTGATGGAACTATGGGATACTTTTATTCTCTTCCTTGGTTGATTACCATGTTTACTGTAACATTTTTAATGTTTATTATTGTTATTGTTGTCTTTTAAGATACTAAAACTGGAAAATATGCAACTACTTTTGTTAAAATGGGTTTGAAAAATCCCTGCTAATCCCTGTGACCATCACTAAAAAGTGGAGAAACAAAGTGTGGTATGTTCATTTAATAGAATGTTACAAGCTCCTTAAAGCAGTGAATTAGTTCAATGAGTGCTAAGTCTGTTTCCATACCAGAAAATACCTCAGAATCCCGAAGCATCGATGGACTCTGAATATGGACATTTTCTACTCTGGCACATTAATTTCAATTAGATATGGATATACACATCTTTGTATAACAAATTAAGCAGGTCTTTTGTTTTAACTAGTAAGTATAAAACAAATAAGCAAGAAGAAAGAAACCAACAATGCTTGATTTCCTGTGGCAGTAAGTTTTTCCCCATGTTATCATCAGCTGTTGCTATTTTGTCAGCTTTTCAAGATGTACACACATGGAGCAAGTTAAGCTGGAAAACTTGTAAATTGACATCCATAGAATCATTTTAAAAGCAGATTTTGTTTTTGAGAGCAGTAATATAAGGTAGTTGGTGCAGTGTATAACTTAGAGGAGGTGGAAGGTGAATCACTTGAATCCTAGTTTTAAAGGGTAAGAAATGTAGGAGTGGCAAGTAAAGCAAATAAAAGAACTGGTAACAAACACTTCACATATTGATTTTCTTTTTTTCATAAAATGTCAGCTGTCTTGTCTGTAAGATGAGTTAATCCTGACAGTGCCTGGTATGGGGACTTCTAAACAATGGTGGGCCCCACAGGAACGACTGAGGGTAAGTGATAAGGTAAACTGCTCTCCCCTGAGGGCAGGGCGAGAGGCTTGTGGGAAGCCGGTGGTGGCAGTTGGGCTCTGAAGGTTTTTCCTGAGGAGCTGTTTTGTTTGGCGTGTGTGGTTCTAAAAATAAAGTTCGTTTCTTTTGACAAGTGGCTCCTGAATTGTGCCCAGCCATACTGCGGCAAATAAGCCTCAATGTTAAGGACAATTTGAGTGGAAAACTAACTGCAGGATATGTGGACTATAAGAGCTTCATTTTCCTACAGACACACATGCCCAAGAGCCTACTACTCAGCCTTTAGGGATTCTGACCAGAATTGGGTGTAGCCAGAATCACTTCAGGAAACTCTGATACCTTTGCACAATGAGTCTGTCCCCTAGGGTTGGTGTCCCTCTCCCACTGTTAGATTAGTTCAGGTCACCTAGCTTTCTGTGACACAAAATATGCCCGTTTGTCTCTTCTCTGTCCCTTCAGGAAGTTATTTCTGTGGGATGGAGGTCTTGCCTATCATAGTCTTTATGACATCCCTAGTATCCCTCTTAGAGAAGCTGTGCCTTCCTGTGTTCAGTAGACTACACCTGAGCTGTCATAGGCCTGGGGAAAGCCTAGGGATCCGTAGTACTCATGAGTGGTGCCCTCTGAGCTGGCTGTAGCCCCACAAGCAGTCAGAGCCCCAGTGTCGCTCTCACCAGTGCTGCTGCTGCTCCTTCCTTATCAACACCCTCTGTGTTGCTGTCCTTGATGCTGGGCCACACGCCAGGCATAGACACATGATCCAATCTTACAGCTGTCATTTATGGGAGAGATGATCATTCCAGAAATGGAGAAGCTGAGTCCCATACTACCAGGCTAGTTGGGATTAAACCCTGCCCTAACCCAGCTGTGACATTATAGCTTGGACTCATCTTGTACACAAGGAAGGTTTTTGCCTTGCCAAAATGCTGCTGCAGGTTATGGATTTATAAATTCTGATGAGTTGACTAGAGCAATGGATTCCTAGGGATCAGGGCACCTCAGATCCATCACAGTATTACAGAAGCAACACTGAGAATAACCAATCGGACAGTGATTCATTTAGTAAGATATTGGATGATGATTGCTGATTGTAGAATAGCAATGGATATATCCTGCCAAGATTAAACTCACATTCTACTGGGACTACATGATAAAATCTGTGAATAACTTCAAAATATGAAAAAATACAGTAAAGCCATGCATAGCACATGGTTGACTGCAAATGTTTCCAGAGTATCTAATAGGAACTTGTAAAGAAATGGCATAGTGCAGGAGGCAGTCACAGAGGCACATTTTGAATGAAACACACAATGAAGAACATCAAGGTGCTGAACCCATGGAGACCTAGTCCTCAGGCTGTTCTTGACAGAGGCACTAGCTGGCACAGGCTTATTGTCAGAGTGTGCTGTACTGTATCAAATGAAGGAAGTGCAGTGTGGGCAGATGGAGCAAGAGGGTGAGCAAGACGACCACTCAAGTCAAGGGATAGTGAAACACTTCCCCACAATGAGGTGACTTTACCGTCTGGGTCAGGAGACAGGGAGACTCTGACTGACAGTTAGGTGACAGACTACTAGGTCTTCCCTTTGCTCAGGATGGTTAAATTATTGACAACAGCCTGTGCCCACATTTAGCTATTTAATTTGAAAATTGAAGATTAAAACTTATGTTTCCTGTTAAACTGACAGTGTTTCAAAAACTTCCTGGTCCTGGAGTAATTGGACACTCAGGTGTAGAGCATTTCTATCAGGCTGGACATTCCTATGCTGCTGGACTCTGTAATCTACAGAGCACAGTGGGACTTGGGAATTAGTGGGTTGTGGATTACTTTATGATTTTGTTGGGGGCCCCTGCATAGCTATGTGAGAAAAAATGAATTGAACCTCACCATCTGAAACTCCTTCAGCAATACTTCACAAGGATCCAGAATCTTAAGTTTGAATAGGAAACCATAAAGGTGTTGGAAGAAACTATTAGAGGATTTTTTTTCCCTGTAGAGTTTCATGTACAACCTAAAGGCATAAAAGGAAAGATTGTTAATTATACTCTGTGGGGGGGCGGTGCTGGGGCTTGAACTCAGGGGTCTGTGCATACAAGGCAAGCACTCTACCAACTGAGCTATATCTCCAGCTCTAATTATACTATTTTAAATGCAAAATTTTGCATTGCCAAAAGGCCATGAAGGCAGAAAACAATGAACTAGGAAAATATTTGAATATTCGTACTGACAAAGAGTTAATTTCCTTAATGTATGAAAAGCTCACGTGTTAATAAGAAAATGACTACAAGTTCAGAAGAACTCTGGGCAAAGCAGCATCAGAGGCAATTCACATTCAGATATACAAATCTCTCATCCCTGAAAAAAAGATGCTCTACCTCTGATTATAATAGAAACAAATCAAGAGTGTGTTGGAATCCCTGTTGTCATAGGTCAAACTTTCGTTCATGCCCTGGGTCAGGAGCAGGCAGGTGAGCAGACCTGACTGTCTAAAGCCTGATCATACACCATGGACATCGTTAGCTCCAAATGCACACACCTGGGTTCTAGCAGTTTTACTTCAAGCCAGTTTTCCTGCAGAGTAACACATATGCAGAATTGCCATGCTCAAGGTTATTCATTATGGTGGTGTTCAGAATAAAGAGGGATTTGGAAAGTCTAAATTTCCAATGGTGAAAGGATGGTGAAATGCTTTTCGGCACATTTATCCTCTGGAAGCATATGCAGTCAACAAAAAGGATCTGAGCCCCTTCATGACTTACAGAAATGAGTAGGAAGGTATATGAGGCAGTGAGAGAGTTTATCTCTAGGGGGAAAAAAGGAAGGAAAAAGCAATGTTATATGTTGATTTATTTGTTTGAATTAATTCTGATAGCTACAAGAATCCACAATACATAGTAGTATTTGATTCCTCCTGGGAGGGAGTCAGCCCAAGAGCAGACGTGGCAAGGAGACTTATCAGGCATGTGTGTAGTCTTGAGCTATCTATCAAGTAAATGTCAGGAATAAAATCTTACATAGAGACCAAGGGAAAGATGTTATCATATCTACAAACCAGAGATTTTACCACCCACAGACCCTAACCAAGAAAACAATCCAGTGTGTTTTAGCAAAAACAAAGTGAACCTAGATTAGGAGGCAGGGATGATAGGGAAAAGAAGAGACGTCAGAAACTGGTGAAAGTCCTGGTAATGTAACTGACTCTTGACCATACTAAAGAAGTACTTATTTTTGTGTGTTTTGTAAAACTTGGAAACCACTGTGGCTAAGAAGAATTTGTGGCCTTATGGAATTTGGAGAAGAATGGCCAATTGGTGAGGAGTTACTAGAGTGCTATCTGGGGAGAAGAGATGACCTTGCCTAGGGCAAGTTGGAAGTCACTGTGTCTGATGAAAAGTTCTTGTGTCATCTACTGTGGTGGGTGGACATCTGTGTAACTCTCCTAATTTTATTTATTTATTTATCTATTTATTTATTTGGTAGGCAGACACAATACCTTTATTTTATTTATTTATTTTCTATGTGGTGCTGAGCATCAAACCCATTGCCTCATATGTGCTAGGCAAGCACTGTACCACTGAGCTGCAAACCCAACCCTCTCATTTTATTAGTTTTCACAGTGAGTCAAGAGTAAGGGCCATTATAGAGAAGATAGCAAGATGGTTTTCATGTGGCACCAAGGACATAAAGATGCCTGGTCCTGAACTTAAGGTGACAGTTGTAGGCTCTCAGAAGTGAGAGAGGAAGTGAGGGTTCTATGGTATTCAGCACTGGTATTGGCCAGGTGGACAGAGAGAGAAAGGAACTCTGCTCTGTAGACATAAGCAGAGTAGGGTTTCTTCCAAATCATAGCTGGAAAGAGGGGTGGGGGTTGGGGATAGTGCAAGAGGTAGAATCAGTGGGTTGTGTTCCAAGTGAGTTGTGGTATTAAATCATAGAAAATCAATAGAGCTGCTCAAAGTGTGTCCCTTCTAACACTTAGGGACTTCCAACCTCTTGTGTATTTTCTTAGGGATATGCCACTATTGACTTTCCTCAAGCAGAGAGTGCATCCCTCTTGCCTCTCCATGTCTCTATCACTCCCCTGGAAGACTAGCAATCCCCAAAAGCTGAGCTCAGATGTTGAATGTTCCACATATCTGGTGAAGATGGTGGGTTGGAGACTCAAATGGCTGTTGGCTGTTCCACAAAGTGTGACCCATGTCTTCCTTGTTTATAACTGAGTATGGAGTGTATTGGCTAACATTTGGAAGGGTGAATGTCATCACAACAAATCATTTTTCCCTGGAAAGAATATAGAAATAGAAATAGATGTTACTATAGATTACCTGATCACATTTACTTACAGAAAAGCAGACGAAGACCTTGGGTAACAGTTGCCTACCTCTCCTAGACACCTCTGATGATGACAGTGTTGTCATTTGCAGCTCAAAAGCCTAGCTTGTAAAGTCAGCATGTGGCTTCCCAGAAGACTCTGTCTGCCTACCATGATGCATTTCAAAAGCTTCTTCTTAGATTCATTGTAATTTTCCATTGCATGAATCATCTCATGCTTCACTTCCATGATACCTCCCATATTCATCCTAATAATTAAGTGAACAATGACATTTCTACGTTCTATTTAACTTTCTTATTAAGAAAGATTTAGCTGATTAAAAACTTCCAAAAATATTCTGTAAAAAATGATCAAATGTTGATGGTACCGATAGAGATAGTATACTCGGAAGAACGTCTCCATCTGCCCTTGATTCTAGCAGAGAGTGACATAGTAATTAATCAACTGTGGTGAATCAAATTAACTACATTTGTGGCATCTTAGCTTTAAGAGAATGAAATACATTGTAGCAAAGGTATTTGAAAATGTTTCAAAGTTTTTACTTCTAATATTTTATCAAATATCTTGAAACCATGTATTCTATTATATATCTCAGTGATTTTGCTTCATCTTTGTTATTGTTTGTTTTAAAATAAAATGTTCATCTGTGAAACACTAATTGGGATATTCATGCATGTTTGCCAAACATAAGAGAGTCACTTTGCCATATTTTTAAATGAAAATGTGAGCATTAAGAAGATTTGTTCTACCCAATATTAAAGAGTGTGAAAGAAAGCAGCCCTCTTGTAGTTGGTACATAGAGAAAGTCAGCAAAAGGCTGATACCCTTCAAATCAGTGGTTCCATCTGTAGGAATTTATGTGAAGAAACTAAGTGGCCAGGTGTGCAGAAGAGTAGGCAGTAGGGGTGGTCATAGCAACCATGCATGACAGGCCTAGTCTGCCTCCATGTGCAGAGTTTAAGAGAACAGTTAACTATAATCTATAAAGATGTATAATGCATGTGGCATGATCCCATGAAGGTATATATTATGTGACTATGTGTCTGCATATGTTTCTATGTTTATATATTTAGAAGTTCCTTTCTCCTGGGTAGATATATAATTGACTCACTTTTTTGGTGAAATTCTTGGTTTATTAAAAGTGGTATTTATGTCAGTGGTTAGATTTTATTGAGTTATTTGTTATTTTATCTTCATTGAATTTTTTTTGGAGAAACAATTCTCATGTAGTCAGGACAAATAAATGTTTGGTTACATTATGTAATATTTACCAGTGCACATCAGTTCCCTTTGTTCTTTACAGATGGTGACATTAAGATCCAGCCTGAACGACGGCTCTATACTGTTAGTTTGCCTCCTGAGGGGTATGTTCCCTGTTTGCCAGAGCCCAGCAGCCGCACAGATTCCGAGAGTGCCTCCAGTGGTCCAGATGCAGAAGGTGAAATGTTGTGTGGGAAGAAAGGGGAAATTTTTGCAGACAAATCTTTATTTTCTAGTATCACAAATTAATTATCTAAATTTAAAATTAGAGGAATATGGGTAACCATATCATTGTGTAACAACCACAGAGTGTACAGATACATATTTTACAACTATTAAAATGATTATAGGCCAGGCAGGGTGGCACACACCTTTAATCCCAGTGGCTCAGGAGACTGAGGCAGGAGGATCACAATTTCAAAGCCAGCCTCAGCAACTTAGCGAGACCTTGTCTCAAAATAAAATATCATTAAAAAGGGTTGGGGATGTGCTCAGTGGTTAAGCATCCCTGGTATATACCTGGTAATATACCAATCCCTGGTATATTAAAAAAAATGATTATAAAAGAACTTGTAATAATAGGAAAAAATACTTAGTGGGGGAACTTAGAAGTCTGGAATAAATACGTCAAAATATTAATAGTACTTGTCTTTATTAATAGAACTTTTTCTTAATTTTCCAAGCTTTTGAAAATTTTTTTATCAAGGAATGAAATTATTTTGTATCTCTTTGGAAAAATATACATCTGATTTCCCTAGATGACTTTAGCAAGTATAAACTAAGAAAGTCTACACTATAAACCTTAATTAATTTGAATATTAAGAAAATGTAAGCTGTGGTAGTGCACATCTGGAATCCCAGCAGCTCGGGAGGCTGAGACAGGAGGATCATGTGTTCAAACTCAGTGAGACCCTATCTCTAAATAAAATATAAAATAGGGCTGAGGATGTGAGTTCAATCCCTGGTACCCAAAAGAAAGGAAGGAAGGTGGCAAGGAAGGAAATAAATATAGTTTTCTAATACAGATCTTTCTGCTTTCCTAATTAAAGAGTCAGAGACCATAAAATCAAAAGTGGGATACCTAAGGCATTGTGTATTCATTTATTTCAAACTTTGTTGAAAATCTTTTGAAATACAATTATTAGATAAATTCTTTAACTAGAAAGTTTAACTGTGTTCTTATGGATATAAATTACTCTGGTGAGTAAATTCATTATGTACTTAATGTGTTGAACAAGAAAATATGTTTGGTTCATTCACATGCTATTATTTGCAGTTGGTTCTTATTCACACATTTTTGTTGGCAATTATTTCACTCATGTCTTTGTATTCAGTTAGTTCATTTATCTGGCAATATATGCAATTGGCTCTTCTGCTGTTGAATATTGTTAGCTCTCATGTGCTGTTGTACACAGTTGGCTCTCATCCTTGTGCCATTGTATACAGTTGGCTCTCTTTTGTGTGCTGTGGTGTATATTTAGCTGTCACTTATTCGATACTGCATACATTTAACTCTCATTCAATCATTCATTCATTCATTCACCTGCTTTCATATATACTTGGTTTTCATACACTGTATGCAATTGGCTCTAAGCCTTGCCCTGTTGTATGCAGTTGATTTACTCATATGCTGTTGTATATAGTTGGCCCTCACTTGTGCTCAGTAACAATGTAAGGTAGCTGTGCTGCTGATATCCCTGCAGGCAGCCTGTTTTCGAGAGGCCCCAGGGATTCTGGTTGAGAAAGCCTCTCTTTGCTGTAAGCTAACAGCACCTCCCAAGCTGTTTGGTGGTACTAAGCTAGGACAAACTTCTGGAAAATGGAAAGATGTTAGTGCTACATAGACAGATATATCTCTTACATAAACTGTTTCGTCGTGATCAAGGGTCCTGGTCCCTCAAGTAATTACTTTCTTCCCATGGCCTATGTAGCCTGTGCCACCTCCTCCAGACAGGTTTCTGGGAACAGTTATGGGCTGGTGAGAACAAACCTAATTGCCCTACAAAGAACAGAGGAGAGGGGCTGGGTCTGTAGCTCAGTGGTAGAGCGCTTGCCTAGCATGTGTGAGGCACTGGGCTTGATCCTCAGCACTACATAAAAATAAACTAATAAAATAAAGGCATTCTGTCCATCTACAACTACAAAATTAAAAAAAAAAAACAGGAGAATTGAGCAATTAGGATTCATTATATTTAAATAGCTGTGGCACCCAGGCACATTTAATGGTAACATTATTGAAACTTCGAATACATTGTTACAAGTGACATTTTTAGAAGTTGTTGGGCAAAATAATACTCTTACTTCATTTTCTCCTTTGCTTTCTGGTCCCTGGGAGCTGTAAATACAGGCTTTCTGTTTTTAGAAGGAAATGGTGAATAATGATCACTGCCGTGGAGTGGGTGGGCAAGGGCATGAGGGCTTGGCAGCAGGCCTACACCTGTCAGTTGTTTCCTCAGATGGGGCCTCTGAACCTCCCTGACCTGATCCCAGCTTTGTGTTTGCCCTCACCATCTGGCACTGTCCTCAGAAGGCCTTTTGAGCATGGATGGTTGTCGTCTGCTCTATGGAATAGCTCCTACAAGAGGTCCTATTAGTTAATTTAATAACTTAGCATGAACTGAAACCATTAACCCAGTTTTTCAGAACAGTTTTAAACCATTTATTAATCAAAGTTGGGCTGGGAAGTTGATATTTTGAATGCTTATAGCTTATCTCCAAATATTTTTATTTCCCTTTTTTTTACTGTCTATTTATTTTCATATTTTTTTTTACTGTAATGCCCATGAAGTAGACCATTTAAGAACACTGGAATAGATAAGGTTGGAGGAAAGGTATGAATCAGCAGTGTTTACTTACTTTACCTTTGTCCTCCATAATGAAAGAATATTCAGAGTTCTGCACTGTGCTGCATCAGGCTGGTGGGGGGTGATGCCAAGGTAGGCCTGCTGCCTTCCTGGAGCCTTGAGGGGGCTCGCTAGGAGCCTGCAGCAGGAAAAAGTTAGGGCCCAGGGTATACACCTCTTTCTGACCACCTCCAAGGATTGTACAGGAATAAGACATAGAGACATCAAAGAGGAGAGGAAGAAGAGGTTCTGAATTTCTTCAGTTGCAATTTTAAGGAAAGAGAACATGAGGACTAAAGCTGGAAAAGAAAATGTCAGAGTGTCCCTACTTTTCAAAGAAGTACTTCCAGTCGTTGATTTTATTTTGAATTTCCAGAATCAACTAAACACCTGGATGGTAACTTCTTAAAGACTGTGAAAGATAAGATCTGGCTCATGTTTGCCTTTGCTGCTACCATTTCTGGCCCCCGCCAGTTTCCTCCACATACTGTGTTCAGGGCTTTGCTCAGACCTGTTCTGTAAGTACCAGTCCATGGGCAGCTCACACTGATTGCCCTTAGCACCCCTATCACCCATCTGGCCTTTACAGTGACATCTGAATTCCTCATGGCACTCAGGGGCTACTTCTCCTTCCAGGAAGCCTTCTTTGAACCCCTAGTCTAGGTCTTTCATTATAACATTTGCTCTAGGCCCATATTTGCACCTGTCAGTCCTGAGCTTCATGGGACTCTACTATGTTCTTTGTCTCATTTTCCCTGGTTCCTGGCCCAGTGCCTTGTGAAAAGTCAGAATCCAATGCTTATTAACTATCAAACTTGTTCCAGGGCTTGTGTGTATCTGTGATGAAGACAGGACTGTGCTCAGAAGCCAGAACAAGACCCAGATTTCAGCAGTTCATTCCACTCTGCCTCCTGTCTTTCACAAACTCCAATTTCTTTCAAGTTTATCATTAGTTAAGAGCAGGTGGGCAGAATTGTAGGAAAGGGAAGTGGTGTTGTTAAACCTGAATTCCAGTCTTAAAATGCATAATTTTATGCAAATAGGGTTTTTTTTGAGAACTCTCCCCACCTGGGCTGTGGTTTAAATTACAGCAGAACCGTAGGTAAGTGGAGGCTCCTGCTCTTTCCTCTTCCACAGGGCATCATTTCTCTTCATGTTTCGTGTTCTCCAGAGCCTGTGAACCCTTGGCTACTAGTGACAGGACAATTCTCTCCACAGATTATACCAAAAGAAAGCCTTCCTTTTAGCATATTTTCTGTGGGAAATGCACACCAACCTTCTTTAGCATGTTAACTCATTTATTTGACAGGAATACTGCTTTGCTCGCTGTCTTGGAACATTCATAGGATGCTGCCCTACATGAAGTTATATAATCTATTGCAGTTATATTAAAATTCCTCTGGGGTGGCTAGAATCATAAGTAATGTTTGTCCTCAGAATATACTGAATCACATTCATCTCTGGGTGACTCACATTACAGGATTTGGAGACTCTAGATGATGTCTAGTAGATACACATGACAGGTAGGAGCTGCTGATTGGAAAGTGTCCCATCCTTACTACTGTCCAGAAGCATGTTCCTGAGCACCTGAGTAAGATACAAGTCTAATCACTTAAGAAGAAAATATCTCTTATCCTTAGCATTCCTAAATGGTACACCACCAAGAAAAGTGCGTATTGGTGAGCTGTCAAGTTTTCATCCAAAGTCCAACTCCAGTATTTGAGAGTTCAGTTCAAAGAAAACATGAATCATTAAGTTCATTAGGTTTTGGAAATATATTCTTTGTATCACATCAGATCATAGGAAAGCCATATACCTGGTTTATGTTACTGTACCTGTCCATAAAAAAATACTGACTTGGAGTTTCATTTTTATATTCATCTTCTATCGCAGATCAGTTAAAGACATTGAATGTTTATTGTTTCTTTTCCTTTGCTTCTTATAAAACGATCTGTTAAAATTTTATTACTTAGCTTGGAGTGGTGGTGCACGCCTATAATCCCAGCATCTTGGGAGGCTGAGGCAAGAGGATCACAAGTTCAAAGCCAGCCTCAGCAATGGCAAGGCACTAAGCAACTCAGTGAGATCCTGTCTCTAAATAAAATACAGAATAGGCCTGGGGATATGGCTCAGTGGTTGAGTGCTCCTGATTTCAATCCCCAGTATGCCCCCCCACAAAAAATTATTACTGAGCATTGTGCAATCAATAACATTTACATCAAAATTCAGAAAAATGCTTGGATTTTATGAACTGGTATACTTACTGGATATGAGTGTGTTTCTTGTCGATGCCCTTTATTCTTCAGCTACCGGGAAGCTCAGCCTTTAGCCTTTCATTGTTTTCATTCATTTGCAGTTGCTTTTCCTTGACCTCTGTTTTCTGATAGTTGCCTTTGAATTATGTAACTCATTCCTTTTAGATTAATTCCTGAAGACATTAAGTTTCCTGAGCTACGTCTTTCCCTTTTTGGAAATACACATAATCATCAGTGTTCCATAACTTGTTCTCTTTATTAAGTGCCTTTTAGATGTTTATGTTAGACCCTCATGATATGAAGATGGCAAACAGGAACCTTGCCTTCCAGGTGGTCATACTGGTTGGGGTGGTTCATATGCAAGCCATCGTGGTAGTGGCTGATGAACTGTCAAAGAAGAGGTGGTCCTGAGGGAACAGGAGGAGGGAGCTGGGAGCCCCGTCTGAAAAAGACAGAGCAGAGCTTGGGATGCTGATCTCAAAGCACAAGTCAGCCAGTAGGTGGAAGCAGGACCACACAGAGGACTCACGAGCAGAGGTATCAAGAAAACCTTGTAGAAGAGTGAGAAGCTATGTGTATTCCACATGGAG
Source organism: Ictidomys tridecemlineatus (assembly GCF_052094955.1). Classification (NCBI taxonomy): domain Eukaryota; kingdom Metazoa; phylum Chordata; class Mammalia; order Rodentia; family Sciuridae; genus Ictidomys; species Ictidomys tridecemlineatus. Next base: position 412,231 of record NC_135490.1, on the reverse strand, counting down.
GAGGCATAGATTTGTCCTGTTGCTGTGTGGATCCATGCCCGGTTGTGAGTCCAGTGGGTAGCAGGACCATATTTGTAGTCCAGACCTTCTCATTCTGGGGGAAGTAAATGAGAAGCCCACCAAGTGATAGAGAAAATACAGAACTGTTTTGAAGGGTTTCCAAGGTGGGAGCTGTTAGTCTTAGTGACATTTTGCCAGCATAAGATGAGGGAAAGCTGGGCCTGATGGTGCGTATCTATAATCCCCGCGTCTGGGAAGGCTAAGTCAGAAGGATCGTGACTTCATGGCCAGCCTCAGCATCTTAGCCAGGCTCTGAGCAACTCAGCAAGACCCGGTCTCTAAATAAAATAGAAAAAGGACTGGGGATGTGGCTCGGTGTTTAAGCACCCTGGGTTCAATTCCCAGTACCAATAAATAAATAAATAAGGGAAAGAGTTTGAATGGCACCAGGGTATCTAACTGTTACACAGAGGAGACATGGCAGCAGTTGTTAGGGGTGTCTCCCGATGTGGGTGGTGAGCAAGTGAAAGTCCCTGTGGGAGGTGGTGGTGTTTGTTTTTGAATGAAGCCCCCTCCAGAGAACATCATATCTCTGTGTTTCCAAGTCTGTGCATGGTCCCACTTGCGTGGGTGTCTGACACAAAGCAAGACACAGAAGAAAGATCTTTAAAAACTAGAGGAGAAGCTTTTGAAAGTCTTTTGTAAACTCTCTTGAGCTCCCGTCATTAAGCAATTCACATTTTACAGGGAGAATGCTTCTTCTGTATTTAGTTATGGCAGGTTGGCCTCCTGGACTCTAACTAGACTTGAGCTCCCTCCTCAAGATCTCCATTGAGTCTGAAAACCTGTGTCTTGCCCCTCCAGCTTTAGCTAGTGTCACACCATCTTTGCTCTCCATACTCATTATTACTATGTCAAGCCTTGAGGTGCTCAAACCCAGTGTAGCTCTGAGCCATGGTGACTCCTGTCTCTGCATCTCCTTTCACTAGCAAGGGTTAGGCATGTCCTTGTGTGTGAACACACATGGGAACGTCATCAGCACAGGTGAGTATGTGTGTTCCCACACCCTGATCTTGACATGCCTCATCAAGACCATCAGAAGGCATATCTTTTTGTACTTAAACTATCACAGTGAGTCAAGTCAAGGAGAGCAGTCTTGAAAACAGAACTGGAAACTGCATTTCCACCACATGAGTTCTGTATTTCATAAAACTGGTTTTCTGTTGGTATGGAACTATTATGTATTGTTCCAATAACTGATGCATTTTTTTTTGTGACTGAAATAACTTCACATTTCCTTTGTAGAATTCTTATCTTCTCCAATAAGGCCTAATTTTAAGCTCTGTGGACCTTCATTATTTCATCTCTTCTCCCAGTATGAACATTCTGTGTTCAGTCAGCCTTGTGTCACATTTCATTTTATGACAGATTTGCCTTTTACATTTATATCTTCATGTCTCATTCTGTTCTGCTTGCTCTGCCCCATGTTTGTTTAACACGTATGAGTAGCTAGACTGAGAAGTCAGCTTTGCAACAGATAGCAACAAGCCTTGATCCCCTTCCGTCTCCTTAGAAACAGAGTCATGACTACGATCTTTAATTTCAACTCTAGCTCTCCAGTGGACCCTCAGGCAGTTGTGGAGCCTGATGTCTTGCATGTGCATTGTTGAAAACATTGGTGATCCTGAGCTGGCAGTACTTGAAGTGTGTTCACTTGGTTTGCAATGCATCTTTCAGGACTACCACTTTAATATCCTTTTTCCCCAATTAAAGTAAATACTTATATTAGCTATTTCTTTCATTTCCCTTTACTGATTTCACACATCCTTCCTTTCTCTAATTGATAAACGTATGTCATTTGGAAGAAACTGAGCTGAGGCATATTTGTTGGGGCGGCTAGCTTGAGTACCACCAGAGGTGAGCTTACTCACTGGACCTGTTCACAGCAGTAGCTGCAGAGGCTGGTCTCATAATGAAAATGGCCTGCAATTGGTGCCAGAACAAGTCCTGGAACCTCTCCAGAATGTTTTGTTTTAAAACTAAAAAACAAGCAAGCCTTTAGGAAGGAAGGCTCTTCCTTTTCTATATGCTCTGACCTTTGGGGGCCAGGGGTAGGGGGTGTTGTTTTCTCTACAATGGAGAATATTTTGTTTATCACAAAAATGCTAATCAAAGAAAAATCAAGCATTGCAGAGGTTATACATAAAGTGAGATATCACCTCAGGGCTTGAGACGGCATCTATTAAAATCTTGCCCCATGCATATTATGTGTACATATGCAGGTTTCGTGTGGATCATGCCATGTTGTATATGCTCTCTTGTAGACTGCTTTTAATGTATTATGGAGGATTTTACTTTTCAGTATATAGAGATATATCATTTTTTCAAGAAGGATTAAGTGTATTTTAAGAATAACTTGTTTATAACTAGTTTTCTCTTCTACGCTAGCACCTCTGTATATAAACACCCTTGTACAGGCATGTATGCATCATTATATTTTACAGATATGTCTGATCAGCTCCTGAAGAAAATTCTTAGAAATGGAAGTAAGTACCCAAGTTTTAAGGTGTTAGAGTCTTTGGAACAGCAGTCCCAATTTATATTCCTGAAATGTGAGTTCACATTTTAGCCAATTGTTAGGTAGGACATCCCCTCTATCTTCATGTGGGAAAATGGTCCCGGGGGGGATTCTAGTTCCAGCAACTGTAAACTCACAGTTTTTCCATGAAGAAACTTAAAATTTCTTTATGGCCAAGGACACTGTAAACAAAGTTGAAAAAGGAACAAAAACAGGAAATATTTGCATGTTACATGGTAGATAAGTTAATTTCCTTAAAATAGAACACATTATTATAAACCAATAAGAAAAATCATCACCCCCATAGAGTGAACCAACTTGAAATGGCAGTGCCTGACATCTGCTAGAGGCAGAGCCGCCGGCCACCCGCCTTCCCGCGGAGGCAGCACCCGGGATGCTCCAAGTGGGCCATCTCTACCCTGGGGAGAACTGCTGTGTGGGCTGCAGTTGTGGCTCCCTGTAGAGCACTTGCATGTGTAAAGCACTGGGTTCAGTCCTCGGCACCACGTAAAAGTAAATAAAGGTATTGTGTCCATCTACAAAAAATATTTTTTAAAAAAGAACAATTTTGATAATAAACATATAAATCATCCTCATGTGGTGCCTTATTTTTATATATTTCACACAAAACATTTGATCCATCTGAAATATCTATTGTTTAGGAGAGCATAACATAGATTCTCTTAAAAAAAAAAAAAAAGGAGGAGGGGGAAGAAAAAAAAATCATTTACCTAAATTCAGCACCTTCTATTGCATTATCTGTTGATTTTCTTCAGTGAACTTAGAAAACATCTTTACAGTAAATTAATTCCCCTTTTCCTTGCATCTTAGCATCTGGGGCTGGACAGTCTCCCCTGGCAGTGGTCTGCTCATGCAGTTGATGGCAGTATCACATCCCAGCTGGTGGCATTCAGGTGTCACAGAGCCATAGCTATGCCCAGATGAGGCATGTGCCCTATAGAAACCAGGGTGCCTCTTGCCCGCCTACTGAAATCTAGAATTCTCCAGCTGTCCCCTCATTCTCCTTATTTTCTTCATAAAAGCTTCATTATCTTTAGTAATTGCCATGTTACCAGTCTATAAATTGGTTAGTTATTACTATCTTAAATAACTACATTTTTGTATGGCCCATATTAATTGCTGTGTTTCATGATGGTGCCCACCTTTCTTCTTATAACAGATTTTATGAACCTTGTAAACTCTAAAGTATGGGGAGGCGGAAGATCCTGAGTCACCTAGTCTCTATTTCTGTAATTTCAGCAGCAGTAAAACAGTCCCTGAGCTACTTACCTAGTGCTCACCTCGAGGCCTGAACCAAGGACGGCTGCCACTTCTTCTCCCTCATAATGGACACAGCAGAATAAGCAAGGCTTTTTTACCCTCCTGCATGGCTGGTCTAGTTGCCATAGTCCCTCCAGTATCTACTCCCCGTGCCTGTGAGATGGGTCTACCTGTTAGTACTTCTCATAAGCCCTACCCCAAAGAGTTGCCAGATGCCCACGGTCAGGACGCAGAGCCAGGCTGCAGTACACTCATCACTCTGGCATACCAGCCACCCCCTTTAGGCTGGTATACCTCTCTGGATAACCACACTTCTGTGGAGAATTGGGGAAAGCGAGAATAAGCCATTCCTAAATTCTTTATTCTATTTCTGAAAATATTGCAAGGAACTTGGTCAGTTTCACTGGAAGCCCTGCATATCTTGTGTTCCCCTTGTGCCCATCAGCCTTTCCTCCCAGGGCAGCACATCCTTCCATTCTATTTCATGATTTTGGGTGGCTTTTTTCTTTCAACAATATATCTAATATCTAAATAATTTAATACTAGTGTATACCCAAAACAACATTGTTTTAGCCAGCTTTTTTGCTGCCGTGACTAAAGGATCCAACTAGCACAACTACAGAGGAAGAAAAATTAATGTAAGGGCTTATGGTTTCAGAGATCTTAGTCCATAGAAGGCTGGCTCCATTTCTCCGGGCTGCAGAGTGTGTGGCAAAGGGAGGCAGTTCAAACCATGGTGATCAAGAAGCAGAGAGAGAGAGACTCCATTCTCCAGACACAAATATATACTGCAAAGCCATGCCCTAATTCCCACCTCCTCCAGCCACGCCCTACCACTTCAGTTAACACTCAGTTAATCCCTGTCAGGGGAGTAAATTGGTTGAGACTCTTACAACCCCATCATTTCTTCTCTGAACCTTCTTGCATTGTCTCACATGGAGTTTTGGGGGGACATCTCACATCCAACCCTAATAAGCATACCTTGCACTCTCGGGTTCTGGCTGTCTTGCCTGCCAACAGTTTTTACCAGCCACAGCAGGGAAGGCAGGATGGCCAGTCAGCTCAGCCTGTAGCAGAGCAAGTGTGGCAAGTCCAGCTGAGACCAGGGAAAGGGAAGGATCAGGGTCCTGCCCCTGTGGGTCTCAGGACACTGGGGCAGAATTGACTATGACCCCCTTGTCCTCTCTACGGCCTCCTGGCCTGGGTCTTCTTCCTGGGAGGCCCAGCCCACCTACTCAATGCCATTTGGCCTGTGGTGAGGCTCATCATCTCTTCTATCACTTCAGGTTTCTTTTACTATCATTCTTTGGATTTGTTACCTTGCCCCTGGGCACCTGATCAGCTCCCACCACCCCTGTGCCTGCCTTGGGCTTCCAGGATTCCCCTGCCTCTCAGTTACTGCCAAGTTAGTGGACTGCTCAGTAAAGGCTTTGGGGTGTCCTCCACCATCATCTGATCTCAGCAGAGTCTAGTTTGTCTTTCTAGACTCACTACCCCAGGCTGCAGCCTCTTTGACACCCCCCCCCCCCGCAATATACACCTTAGCCAACCAACAGCATGTGACAACCCTCCCCCTCCAATATACACCTTAGCCAACCAACAGCATGTGACAACCCTCCCCCTCCAATATACACCTTAGCCAACCAACAGCATGTGACAACCCTCCCCCTCCAATATACACCTTAGCCAACCAACAGCATGTGACAACCCTCCCCCTCCAATATACACCTTAGCCAACCAACAGCATGTGACTGCTGCCCACCCTCTGCCTCCTGCTTCCAGGCCTTTGCTCAGCATCCACGATGATCAGGTCCATCCTCCCTGGAGAAATCTCAGCCTTCTCAAGTCAACTCTTCTTACTCATCCTCCCCACAGACAAAGACATGTCTTCTCCCCTCTCTGTCTCCTAATTGTGTGATCCTTCTTCAGGGCTTTTCCCTATCTACCTTATGGAGTCAGTAATCCTGGCCTAACACACATGTGTTTGTTGTGCCAATCAAACAGATATATGCAAACTTGCACAGATGTGCGTGTGGCCAGCTTTTCCCTCCCTGAACTGCCCTGGCCCAGTGCTTGCTAGAGCATGTCTAAGTCAGCATTTGGTGAACTAAGTTGAATAATGATTTATACAAATAGCATTTAAGGCAGGTGTCAGTACTCTTCTGATTCATAATCACAAGAGAGTTTCACTGCATGACATGGTCTTTGTGCTCGGATTAAGCCACAGAGTCATTGGATCCAAGTCATTTGTATGAAAGCTATTGTGCTTATTTTTCCAATAGCAAGCACCAGTTGAAATAGGTATTAATTTCCGAACTGTTGAAAGCATGAACTGAATGCACAGTTCCCATGTGCATTCTGTAAGAGTTAGACATCCATCCTTTAAATGTGTTTTGACAGAATCAGGCCTTCGATCTAAGGCAGATAGTTTTCAGATCTTACTGATGCTGTCTTAGCTACTGTTCAGCTTTTATCTTTGCTGAAAAGAGCTTGAGACATAGCTCTGAGCATTCTGGGGTGACTGCTACAATGGATTGCTCAATTTCCAGCTCCTTTGAGTAATAGGGTACAGCCAGGTCCAGTAGAGCCCTGTACTGGCTCAGGTGGTGCTTCTGTGTTTCACACTTGCTCAGGATATGGCAAAGTCGGAGATGGTAGTTTTTCATTCTTGTTTTAATGTGTTAAAGTGAGACAGAACATTTAACTCTGTCAAAGCCTGCCGTTCCTTGTTGTTAGGTGAGGTGGCTGTGAGGTAGACTGAAGATGGAGACATCTTCGTTTAGATCAGTGACCTCCACAGCCTCACACGTGTCAACAAGTTGAAATAAAAGTCTGGACCTGTTTCATAGGGTCTGGTGTCTTGTTGGCACTTGTATTCCATACCCAGATTCTTTCTTGTCTCCATTAAGCTAACTAGCGCAGCATTAGGTATTTGTTTGATTAAAGGCTATGTGGGCTGGGGAAAGGAGTGTGGGGATCCTCGAAAAACTAGGAATGGAGCCACCATATATCCAGGTATCCCAGTCCTTAGTATTTATCCAAAATAACTAAAATCACTGTAGTGATACAACCACTTCGATGTTTATAGCAGCACAATTCACAATAGCCAAATTATGGAATCAGCCCAGATGCCTGTCAACAGATGAGTGGTAAAGAAAATGTGTGTAGGTACACAATGGAGTTTTACTTAGCCATAAAGAAGAATGAAATTAAGGCATTTGCTGGTAAATGGATAGAACTGGAGAACATCATGCTAAGTGAAATAAGCCAGATGCAGAAAATCAAGGGTCAGATGTTTTCTGGGGTGACTGCTTCTCATATTGGAAGCTAGAGCAAAATAAGGGAAACAGCAGGAAGAGTCATAGGATATCATAAAGATATAGGGAAGATCTTTGGAGTAGAAGAAGGCTATTGAGAGGGAGGGAAGAGGGATGGGAAAGGGGAGAAAATGCAGAATGGACTTCACAGAATCTTATGTCCACATATAAATATGCCACAGGGAATTTCACTTCTTTGTGTGTGGAAAGCAATGAGAGAATCAATGGCGTGGAATAGAAGGATGAGGGAGAGAGGGGAAGGGAAGAGGAACAAGGTCTGAAATAGAGTGGGTTAGATTTCATGTGTATGATCTTGTCGGGATGAACCCAACTAGTATGTATAACTATAATGCTCTATTCAAAAAAGATTGGATATTAATACCAAGAATTAGCAAATGGAATTATATCCAATTAAAAAGCTTCTGCACAACAAAGAAAAAACGTGAAGAGAGAATCTACAGAATGGGAGAGAAATCTTTAGTAGCTACTCTTCTGACAGAGGATTAATACCTAGACTGTATAAAGAGCTCAAAAAAGTTAACACCAAAAGAAAAAAATCCCAGTTAATTAATGTGAAATGAACTAAACAGATGCGTTGTGAAAGAAGAAATACAAATAGCCAAATATGTGAATAAATGTTTGACATCTTTAGCAATTAGGCAAATGCAAATCAAAACCACACTGAGATATCCTCTCCCTCCAATTAGGATGGCAGCAATCAAGAATACAAACAATAAATTCACTGTTGGTGGGATTGTGAATTAGTCTAACCACTATGGAAATCAGTATGGAGGTTCCTCAAAAAAGCAGAAATAGAACCACCATATGACCCACCTATACCACTTTTCTGTATTTATCCTAAAGAATTAAAATCAGCGTATTATAGTGACACATGCATATGCATGTTTATAGCAACACAATTCACATAGCCAAACTATGGAACCAGCCTAGGTGTCTCTCAGTGGATAAATGATGTAAGAAAAGGTGATATACCTTTATTCAGCCATAAAGAAGAATGAAATTATTTCATTTACAGGAAAATGAATGGAACTTGAGAATATTATGTTAAGGGAAATAAGCTAGACTCAGAATATCAAGAGCCATAAATTTTCTCTCAAATGTGGAAGCAAAAAAGGACAAAAGAAAATAAAGATGGGTAAATATCTCATGATAATAGAAGTGAGGTCAATAGAGGAGAGGAAAGGGACCAGGTAGAGGGAGGACAGAAAGAGAGGAAATACTGGAGAATGACATTGGTGAAAAACATTGATTATGTGCATGTATAAATATGTAGCAACAAATCCCACCATTATGAACAATTATAGTGCACCAATAAAAAATATCTGAGAAAAACAAATTGCCAACAAGTGTGTGGTCATGTTGTATGCATGTGTAGAAATATCATGCTGAATTCTATTAATAGAATTATGTATAAAATTATTTTATTAATTTACAATTAATAAAAATGGTCATAATAAGTAAAGATTGTGTGGGTGCAGAAGGTCATATGTTAATTTTGAAATACCTTATCAGTGGAATCTACACAATTTTTTTAAGCCTGCTGAGGGAGGGAGGAAGGAAAGAGAAAGGAATAGAGTCAAAAAGGACAAGTTTGTTCTGATTGCCCCTTGTTTTTTTAAATCACACTTACCTATTCCAAAGCATTGTTGGCACATATTCACAAAAATATTTGGGTTACACTAATATTTATATCTTAGCAAAGATTTATACTGTTTCTAGATCTCACTAGAGTAATTTATGAATACTTTTATTAGATATTGGTTAATGTGTATTCAACTAATAGAGGTTCCACAATGAGACAGTATGAAAATAAGACAGGAGATCATTTTTAAAATACAATGCAAATTGCCTAAAGCTGAAGAGACACTCAAGTATGGAAAAATGATTATAGTAATAATCCTAATTGTGAAGAAAGATCTATAGGATGTCAGAAAATACAAACATAGTCCAAAGAAGAAAACAGAACTCTTGAGGAAAGAATGAGAATTAATCTGAGGTTCTCAGAGCCCATCACATTCTCTAGGGCACAACTTAACCTCTGAAAAAGTGAGCTTTAAGTTAGTCTTCAATTCAAAAGTCCGAGTCAAGAAGACTACCCGTACAACACTTCTCAGTGTCAGAGCCTTTCACACGCGTGGCCTCATCTGGTTGTGTGGTCACCAAGCCTGCTCATCCACAGAACGGAACTGCTGGTGACCTGAGCCGTCAGAGTCCTTAGACAGAGAGACCGTCCCGTGGCTACTGACGATTCCTCAGAGCAAAATGGGAGAACATGCCAGAACGTAGATGTCTTCCCATCTCATTTACCTTTCAGCCATCTGGATCTCACTTTTCTAGTCTGTATAACGAGGGATTAGATGAGAAAGAAGTAAAAGAGCAAGGAGAGAGAAAACAGAAGGTGAGGAACTGAACAGAAGCATCTGACAGGCACAGAACAAATCAGCAGGCCAGTGAGTGACCTGACCAAGCTTTGAGCCTCACAGGGCAGAACCCATCAAGGCTTCTTTCCTCAAGTACTAGGGGCAAGAGAATGCTCCTGGAAGGATGGCTGCCTCCCAGCCAGCACCCTCTGCAGACTGCAGGTAAGTGGTTCGTGGCCTGGCAGCTCCCTCGGGCCTACCTATTCTCACTTGTTGCAGGGATACAAATTTGTTTACTGGTTACATGTGATTTCCCATGGAATTTGTACAATATCTTTATCACTATCTGTTCCTTATTCTTAAAAATTATTCATGAAATATGAAAGGAAAATTTTTCTGGTGTGGCAAAAATTCATACGGTTGTTATACTCAACATGGACACTGTACAGAAATGGACTGTGCTGGGGGGCTTAACCCTCCTTCATCAACAGTGGGGAGGTTGAGGGCACAGAAAAACCCGTCCAGAAATGGTTTTAGAGAACCAGTAGTAGTCTCCTGGTTCAGCAGCAAGAATAGCTTTTATAGTGGGTACATGTAACAGTTACATGTAACAGTCATGATAAGCCAGGGGTAATACATACGTATTACCTTACAGAAGTTAAGACACCAAGAGTCCAGAAACTGCCTCGTAGTCCAGCCCCACACCAGCAGGGAAAAAACTTCTTGTCAAAGGAACAAGGAAACTGCACTTACCAGTGTTCTGACAGCACTTTGTCCCAAAACATAGCATTCAGTGTTAGGACTTCCCTGTTGCACAATGCGTAAGATAAGCAGTCCTCCGTGAGGGTCCAAGGTTAGGCCCTGCAGCTGGACTGTGGTGGAAGGATTTACATAAGACTGCTGAATCTTGAAACAGGGAAGCAGTATGAGTCTGTGAGTTTTCAATGTAAATTTCATTGCATTTATATTTTCAGTCAGTCCTTAATCCCAGGGCAATCACAGCCTACTCAGAAACACTAGTGTTCACAAAGGTTAACAGTTAGGCAGTGAGTTAGACAAGTTGATAAATCTCTTCTACTCGGAGACGACTGACCGTATTCTGATGGCTTTATACTCCATTTCCACCAGGTGGCTCTCTTGCACACTTTGGTCCATGGCTTCTGGGTTCCTAGTAATCCTGGGACTCACTGCATTGTTTTAGGTTGTAGTAGCACTGGCTGTGTGATGTAGATCAACTCCTTCACTGTCAAGGGCTCTCAGTAAAATCATGGGCACCCAGTATTCCTACCTAACTTAATCCTTATCAGTCTGATTGGGAGAGAGAAACCCAGAGTAAGAGAGTACCTTTTTGTAAATGGGGATATCAACAAGTAACTCAGCTGCTGTAAATTTAAATGGGTTGAGCTCCAAAGACAATTGTGCTAGGAGCCACAGCAAAAGTATTATGATACATGGCACCTTTGTTTTAGGTGACTGCCAGCTAGCCATTGAGATGATATGATTATGTTAAGATTTACATTCATATGGAAATTGGACTCCTGCTGTTCACCTCGGCCTGTGACGGGACTCATGTTACGGGACTCCCGGAGAGCTCCCATTGGTTGGGGAAGGATGGTAGGAGGGTATTTCCGGGGGAGGTGCGGCCCCCGGTTCCGGTAGACACAGACACGTGTGTGGACCGGCTCACTAGCAGGACGCACACGAATCACTGGCAGCCTTTTTAAAATAAAACTTTGTTTCTGCTCGAATGGTTTGTGTTTCTGTGCCCAGCCGGGTTGCGGCATTGCAGGCGGCGCGCGTGAGCAGCGGCAGCGCAAGCACCGAGGTGCCCAGCAGGAAGGTGGCGAGGCTGAGGCGCCTCGGAGCCCGGCGGAGCCCGCGCCGCGCAGCTGTGTTTCTGTGCCCAGCCGGGTTGCGGCACAATTGAGTCGTTATTTGTGGAGAAGATAACAAAATTTTTTAATTCGTTTTTGAGCTGTCAATGAACCTTTATTTTATTTATTTATATGCCGTACTAAGAATTGAACTCAGTACCTCACACATTCTAGGCAAGTGCTCTGCCACTGAGCCACAACCCAAGCCCAACAAGCCACTTCTGCTTTTGACTCTCAGAGTGCAAGGATTGTCCTGTTATTGCTCCGTATCTACTTCTATGGCATCTAAATCTAAGCTGTTTGTGGGGAACCTTGTAGTCAGAAGTCGGAGATATGGGCAGCCTCTGTCAGGTCTCCTCTCGTCCTGTGGGAGCTCTGTCTCTTCTCACTTGAATAAATCCTACCCTTTCAAGAAAAATGAAGAAGAGGAAGGGTAGGGAGAAGAGAAGGAGAAGGAAAACGAAGTTGTACGATCCTTATTCATGGAGAGGTGGTAGGTCAGTATGTAGAAAAAACAGTTTCTGCCAGTAAGTAGCAACTGTTATCAGTACCTGGACCATGTGCTGTGGGAACAGAAAGGATCGGGCAATTGGGAGAGTTTAGATAGGACATGAAATCTGAGCTGGTGCTTGTTAGTTAACAAACTGTTCCTAGTAAACAAAGGATGGGTTGGTTTAGACAGAATGATAAGCTTGTCGTTGACTCTGCATGAGCTGCATTCTCCTTGTGTAGATGGCTCCTGTGTGTGTACCATCGCCTGAGAGATGACCTAACATTAAAGGAGAAAATAAGTGGAACTTGACATTGACTTTATTGATTGCATGTCATATATTTTTATTAGCATACAATACTGTTTTTCAAAAGAAAGGCTGCTGTGCCCTGCTTTGCTCTGAAGCTTGGGAAAGGCTCTCCACTGGGTCCCCTTAAAGAAGACTCCAGCCTGTCTGCTGAGTCCCGAGAGCCTGCACTTCACCCTTGTCTTTTCCTTCCTTTTTCAAGGCTATGTTTAATCTATTTAAGCACTTGTACCTTGATATTAAATAATGAGGACATATCTTAAGAAAAAGGGGGAAAAAGGTTTATTTGTTAGCAAAGGGGAAACACAGGGGACTCCTGTCCCAAAGGCTGGGGTTCTGCCCATCAGCAGAAACTGGAGGCTTTTAAAGAGGTGATTCAGAGAAAATGAGATTAGGAAAGAAAAGATGAGGGAAAAGAAGATCAGGGCCGGGAGAAGGTCAGAGAAGAAGACAGTTAGGAAAAAGAAGAAAAAGTGTAAGTTTCCAAGCCACAGCGGATATAATCAGAGCATCAGATGAACCCCTGTTACAGAACTGATCTTTTTAAAAATGATTCAGTAATATATATTTGTTTACATACATATTAAGTATTTATAAAGTAAATATTTAGCTCACAACAGATATGTACACTTCACTTCTGATGACAAATCAGTCTTTCCCATGATGGTTTCTAATTTCCACCAGGCATCCACATTTAAAATCATGAAAAAGTCAGTGTCTAGACTTGTGTTTTAACCCAACTTCTTTCTTATACTATTAAGATTCCATGTATTTTTTCAATGTCATTGGGAACTAAAAGCTAAATCATCTCTGTAACTGGAGCCTGTTTTATTGTAACATGGTACAGCTTCTTACTCCAGCATTTCATCAGAAAGTAGGTGATGATTAGTATCTCAGAGAATTTTGACAAATTTAGATTATTTTTAAAATTAGCATGTCTGGGAGGTGTGTTTTGGGGATGGTAAGTTCAAACTGTGTGCTTCTCAGATTGTAACTAGCCAGACCTCTGTGTAAATTCCATCCTTGCTTTCCACGTGCCCATTTTCCTGTAGATTTCATTTTCTTGGTGTGAAGAATTGAGTTATATGCCTCCAAACACTGGAGCAAGTCACTTGAGAAGGGAGCTGGGAGATGCAGTGCAGAGTGTTAGGCTGCCTCACAAGATCACATGTGCCTTAGAGCTGGTCTCAGTAGGAAGGAAGAACCAGAGAGGGGCTTACAGTGGTCTAAATAAAGCTTTCGGGGTCCTTTTTCCTTGACTCTGTCTGCAGGCACCTTCCTGGCATCTAAAGAGCTAAGCTTTCTTTACTTTTCTTTCCTTCATCACTGCTTGGGCCCATTGGCAGAACTTAGGAAGCTGGGATGGGGGTGGTTCAGTGGTATAGTGCTTGCCTGGCGTGCGCCAGCCCCTGGGTTCAATCCCAGCATGGACGGGGTGGGAGTGGGCAGAGTTTAAAAAAGAAAGAAAGAAACAAACGCACACTTGGGAAGCTGCAGGGCAGTCAGCAGTGTCTGCCCTAGGAAGTGGGTGAGGACAGGGACTCTCCCGGTCCAGAAGCTGGGCCTTTCGTGTTAACCTTCTTTGGAGCTGCATGACTAAACTTACTCAGGGTTCCACCAGGAGCTTTCAGCACAGTTGGGGCTGTGGTGTCCCCACTCCACAGCCCATGGGCTGAGGCCTTGGTCACTGCATCTCAGACTGGGGCTAGAATCTGACTCACTGATCCACACTGGAGCCACACAACTCTGTTGTACCCCCTTATTCTGACATGCTATAAATAAAGCATGACTAAGTGCCCTATCTACCCATCTTTCATTCTCAAAAAGACTATACTGGTATTGCCTTTGCTCTTGTCCAGTGTGGATAGTAGGTTACCCAAGCACCCTGTGATCCTCCCTGTGGCCAGACAGGAGAACAAAGGAATCACATAGATCTTAACCTTGGAATGATGACAACTGGGCTTGGGGGAGGCGCGGATCTGGTGCATAGAAAAGAGGGAGGCCAGGGAATGATGCCCACGTTGACTAGAAAGCTAATCAGGAGCTCGGCTGGGAAGAGAATGGCAGCCTATGAAGGGTTAGAAGGAATTCTAGACCAAGCTGGATGTGGCTGGGCTGAAAATGGATAATGCTGAAGTCTTGGTAAGAGAGAGGAACTCACATTCACGTAAAAACAGCCTGAGTTTATCTCTAGGTCATTGAGCATCAAACCTTTTATTTCTTTTTTGCTATTTTCCCCTCCTTCCACATGTCTATCCTTCCATCCTCCAAAGCCCAACTGGGAAGTTATTGTGAATTGATGGAGAACAGTACTTTAAATGTTAATGGGAGTGTGTAGCACACACCTGTAATCCAACAATTTGGGAGGGTGAGGAGGAGGATTTATATTCAAGGCCGACCTGGGTGACCTCGCCAGAACCTGTCTTAAAATAAACTTTTTTTTAAAGGGCTGGGGGTGTGGCCTAGAGGTGGTATAACAGTAGTCCACGCTGTGCTCTGCCCCTGCGACGTCTTTTTAAGATGCTTCTTTCTCTTCCTCTATCCATGCTCCTGCCTAATCTCTACCCTTTCCTAATCTCAAGGGAAACAGGGTTACTTCTCTTCCCCATTTTAGACAGTGTTATCTGTCCTTGACTTTATACCTATTATAGGAACAAAGTAATCCAGACTTTGGGGATAGCACTAAAAGATCTCAGAAATGACTTGTCTCCCAAATTAACAAGTGAATTACAACACCAGCAGAGAACACGTGCAATGTAGCCTATAAATCATCTCTTTAACCACCACCCCCCCCACCCCCCCCCCACCACCCCCCACCCCCCCCCACCCCCCGTGCTGGACTGGGGTTGTGGCTCAGTGGTAAAGTGCCTGCTAGGTCCTGGGTTCCATCCTCAGCACCACGTTACAATAAATAAATAAAACAAAGGTATTGTGTCTAACTACAACTAAAAAATAAATATTAAAAAAAAAAAGCCCCCTGTTCCTGCTGATGGCAGAATCACAGCCCTTGGTACAGAAGTCCTCTGTGCTTCTCCTTTGCTAGCAAAGCAATAAATCTTTTTCTCGAAACTGTGTCATCATTATTGGATTGGCATCAGGGACAAGGCCCAAGCTTTTGGCAACACTAGGTGGAGTGGAGGGTCACCGTGGCTGTGTGGGGTCATCTCCTCATCTGTTGTGATCAGGGAGGTAGCCTGTTGTATTCTCATTTTCTGGGCCAACCTGTGGCCTCCAAGTCAGTATTTACTCATCAAGAACTCAACAGCAGTATGTCGTTGAGGTCAACATTTCTTTAAGAATGGATATTAAGTCGGGCTTGGCGGCCCATGCCTGTAGGCACATGCCTGTAATCCCAGCGGTTTGGGGAGGATCGTGAGTTCAAAGCTAGCCTCAGCAAGGGTGAGGCCCTAAGCAACTCAGTGCTACCCCCTGTCTCTAAATAAAATAAAAATAGGGCTGGGGATGTGGCTCAGTGGTCAAGTTTCCCTGAGTTCAATCCCTGATACCACCCCCCCACCCCCCCTGCCAAAAAAAAAAAAAATGGAAATTGAGTCCCATTATGTAAATGGAATTTATAAAATGAGGTCTTTGGTTTCTATTTATTTTATCTTCTCCACTGCTCTGTTTTTGAACAGATTTTGGTTTTTGATTAATGTTGTTTTCTTTCCATTTTATTCACTTGATCATGCTCAATACAAAACAAATGTTTTTATCACTTTTTCATTGTAGAAAGAGAAATGCCGTTTATTAGCCTAGAAATAGAATCACTGGACTTCATCCTACACATTACAGGGGAGCCACCTGAGTATTTCTGGGATGTTACTTTTAAAGAGCAATGTGTATAATTTGTCTTTGAGTGTGAGTTCTAAGTTCCTTGGTTTGAACTCTTTTTAAAGGTGTATTAAAATAATAATAAAATAATAGAAATTTTTTAAAATTTTTTTTTAAAAATAGGGCTGGGGTTGTAGTTCAGTGGTAGAGCACTTGCCTAGCACATGTGAGGCACTGGGTTCCATCCTCAGCACCACATAAAAAATAAATAAAGATATTATGTTCATCTACAACTAAAAAAAATTTAAAAATAAATAAAATAATAAAAATAAATCTATATTAAGTGCCCACACAAATTTATGTGAGAAAATTGATAAATATTGTTCCAGAGCATTTTTTTTGCCACGTCCACTTTTTGAGGTCTGATTTATAGTCTTTTTAAAATAGATCATTAGTATCATCATTCTCAATAGGACAACCCTTTATATTACAGTCTGACCCCTTAAAAAGAGAAAAGGAGCCACCCAGGATGAAACTGACGTGAGCTCCGTGGCTGGGAGCTGGCCCAGCCAGGGAGGAGTGTGGAGAGCACCCCAGAGCTGCTTCCGACTGCTCTCCTTAGTGGGTGTCAGGGCGCTCCTTCTGACCCCCACTGGGCCTCCTTTGGGGTTATGAAACACTCGTGGAATCTCTCATCCAAATTAATGAAGTAAAGTATGTTTTTATTTAAAAAGACACCAACAAAAAGAAATTTTTGTCTTTTCAAAACTGAACCTAGGGAATAAAATTTTTTTAATATTAGTATTTTTTAGACCATCTCAAGGGTCGACTATTTTTCAGAGAGATTTGCACTCAGGATTCGTTTGCCGGCTGCGCTTATTAGCAGGTGCCTGACACCGATTCTCACACTTGCAGATGAAATGGGAAAATATTGTATTCAAAAATCCATTGGTGATTGAAGGAAAGCAGTGAAATACGCTAACTATGTGCTGGACCGTAATCCTGTATCATGATATTATGAGAAGGAGTTTTGGCTCCCTGCCAAGTTTGAGATAGCAGTAGGTTTCATAGATACGGTTGCTAAGTATTTCAGGAGAAAACTGGGAACTCTCATTCAAAAATAGCAGTGGAATCAGTCATCTTTCATTCCCGTCACACAGTGTCTGATCTGACAATGCCACAAAACACAAGGCTGGAGAGGGCATCTGGGTCAGATGAGAGATGAGCTCAGTGGATATTAGAGTTTGCATTGCATGTCTGTAAGCATGATGTGCCTGCTTAGTCAACTTGATGGCAGTTAGGCTGCATACCGACTTGTGATGTATAGGCAGGGGAAGCGCACTGTGTTCTGTGACCACAGCTTTGTCCCCTAGCACTTGGCCAGGCGGCTCCCTGTTGAGTTTATTGAGAAAACTTGGGTGGATTGTAAGAGCAGTTTTGAAGAATTTAACATGAAAGACAAATTAGACATATTCTAATTTCAGAAGGGAAATTAGTATAGACTCAGTAGAAATCATAGGAAAACATGTTTTTGTCCAATCTAAAAATATCTGGCCTTCATACAGTATTTCAAAAATTTCATGTACATTACTTAATCTTGATTTCTCATAGGGATCTGTCATGGGGTGAGATGTGGCTTAGAAAATTGAACAAGAACTTCCTAGAAATGAGAGTCGTCTGAAAACCCAACCACTGCAAAGTGCAGTGGCAAGCTTTACAGAGGCTGACTTGCTCCGACAGGGCCTGAAGAAGGCATGAGTGTCCTTCACACAATATGGTACCGATTAGCTCTGCGTGGTTGACGACCTTCAAGGGGGCACACATGTGCAGGATTTTACATCACCTTTTCTTCCTTTCCATATGCACCCTTGATTGTTGGTGTCATGATCTGTAAACTTTGCCTGATCCACTCATCCGAGACCCTCCTTATGCTAACAGTGACTTATACATCCACATTTCTCCTTACTGGTGCTTCTGGCTGACACTGTGTGCCCTTCTGGATTGCTGTGCCCCATTCTTGACACTGTACCCCACCCCCATCGAGCGGTGTGCCCCTCCCTCCTTTATTTTTTTTTAGATTTATTTTTTAGTTTTCGGTGGACACATCTTTATTTTTTTATTTTTATGTGGTGCTGAGGATCGAACCCAACACCCCGTGCATGTCAGGCGAGCGTGCTACTGCTTGAGCCCCCTCCCCAGCCCTCCCTCCCTCCTTTCTACTTCTGGTACCCTTCAGGTGAGGTGCTGCTCCCTCCAGCACATGAGACTCGGGTGTGAATCTCTTCTCCCATTCTATGGTGTCACAGTGGCAGTTTGCAGTCAGTCATACTGGAAATATTTATATCAGGAAAATTGGCAAATAATACATCTCAGGACTTTTCTACCCAAAGACTGCTTGTTTTCTAGTTTTCGCAAGTAAAAAGTTGAATGATTTTTATTAAAATGTAAACAGTACAAAAATTCATGAAAAATTTCCTATGGCTATCAGAATGAAATTTTACACCTAATAACCACCAACTCTTATATCCTTAAAAACATTCTAGGTGTCATAATTGTAACAGCTGTGTGTATATGTCTATATGTGACTTTGTTTGAGGGGAGGGAATTGTAGACTGCTCAATCCCAGGATCTTGGTAGCATAATTATTGTGAGGAAAGGTTGAGAATCAGAAGCAAATAATTTAAATTCTTTTTCTAATAAAATTATAAAATCCCAATGAAAATACCTAATACATGTTTTGTTTCAGTACTGGGCGTTGAATGCAGGGGCTCTCTACCAGTGAGCAACATTCCAGCCCTTTTAATTTTTTTATTTTGAGGATCTCCCTAAATTGCCCAGGCAGGCCTTGAATTTGCAATCCTTCTGCCTCAGCCTCCAGAGTCGCTGGTATTATGGGCAGGTACCATCCTGCTGCGCTAACCTAATATGTTTGTTATGGTTCAAGTACATTGAATACTCTTTATATGCTTTTTTTAAAAACAGATCAGGATCCTCATGGTCAGTCAAAAAGAAGAAGAATTAGAAAGCATAAACCAAAGAAAAAATTTAAGAATCCTAATAATGTTCATATAGAACTGGCAGAATTAGAGAAACAGCAGAATCTTTTACAACAAATACAGCCACAGCCGACAGATGGCCCCATAATGAGCAAAAATAAGAAAAGGAAGCTAAAAAAGAAGCGGCAAATCAGAAGGAAGAAAGCAGCTGGCGTCGTAAGCAGGGCCACTGGTGTCAGCTTCCTGTACCAGCCTGAGGAGAGCGGCAGTGAACAGGACGACCCGAGGGGTGCCACACGAGGGGTCCAGGACGGCAAGGAGGCCGCCTCAGCAGAGGCCAGCCAAGAAGAAGACGCAGCCATCACCCAGGAAGACGTGGAGGTTCACAGTCGAAAGGCAGAGGGCATCCTGAACTTTCTGAAATCAACACAGGAAATTTATTTCTATGATGGTATGTCTTTTCCTGCTTTCCTTTGAATAATAGCATCCACTTCATATTTAGGAAAAAACAAATACAGTAAAATACTTAAACATTTGTAGTGTAAAATGCATTAGAAAATTCAAAGTAAACAATTAGTTTCAAAGGGAAAAAATCAGAAAATTTGCATTCTTTCCACCAGAGAGCAGAAGTAGCACATTACTGTGCTGTGTTGTTCCTCCTTGTGGCCTAAGGGGGATTGCCTAGAGCAGCAGCACCACCAGTGCAGGGGAGCAGCAGCTCCAAGATGGATGGGCTTGTTCTTCATTCCTCCAAAATCAGGTTTGGGAAACATTCATGTTGTGTCGTTATAAGGTCCTTCCTAGCATCTGGATGGCCATCTTAAGTGACAGCCATTTTAAGGAAAATGTTTCGCTTTCCGCCCAAGGTGAGCCTCACACCAACCCCACCCCTAACCAGCCCCCCATCAGGACCACCCAGCTCCGATTCCTGAGCCTCCCCATAAAAGTCCCAGAACTCAATCCTGTTTAGCCTCTCTCTTCTACAGAGAAATGGCCTTTATTGTCAGCTCTGACAAATGAACTCTCTCGTGTGTATCTCTGCCTGGTCTCGATCTTTCATTTTTCACCCACCATCTCTTGTTCCTCACTTTCCCTTCAGTAGTGTTTTTCTAAATAAAGTTAAATCCAGTTTGGAGATTTTGATTTTCTGTTTGTTCATAAGCTATTAGAGAAGTAAAAGAAGCACGACTCTCTCCTTAGGACACATGTGTTTTACTCTTTCACATGTAACTTACTGATTTGTTTTCAATAAACATTTTTTGAGTGAATATTTGTATTGATAGAGTATATGAGAAATAAAAATTGAGTTATTCCCAAGGACAACAATTGCTCACATTTGCATAAGGCTTTCTGAACAACACAACTCAGGACTAGAAAGAAGCCAGTGCTGACCACACACAGTGTGGTCGGACCCAGAACCCAGGTGCTCCAAACCAGCCGTTTTCCTATTTGGATGATACTGCTAGGAGATCTGGGGGAGTGTGGTGAGTTTAGTAGATCCAAATGCCAGCAAGACATTTGACAGTGTTCTTACAAATCAAGAAATATTGGCCATACAATAATGTGAGCAGTAAGTAACTGATTTAAAAGAGTGATAAAAAAAATACCATTAAATAGATGTGTCTTAACCAGGAGGTGGTTGCAGGTGACATTCACCTTTTCTCTTTGCATGTTTATTAGTGGTTTACTAGAAGGACACAAGTAGAGGTAGGATTCTGGAGATCTCAGTAGAGATCTCATTCTCTATATTATAGAGGAGCTTGTAGCAGACTAGTAGTTGGACCAAAAATAAGTAGAAAAGAGATTAAAAATTTAAAAATCTGGGCTGGGGATGTGGCTCAAGCGGTAGCGCGCTCGCCTGGCATGCATGCGGCCCGGGTTCGATCCTCGGCACCACATACAAACAAAGATGTTGTGTCCGCCAAAAACTAAAAAATAAATATTAAAATTCTCTCTCTCTCTCTCTCTCTCTCTCTCTCTCTCTCTCAAAAAAAAAAAATTAAATCTGTTGAAATAATACAAAAGCTTCAGAGGAAACCAGCTCCAAGAACACAAAATCCCAGACACCCCCTGGGGAAGTGAGCCAGCATCCATAACCAAATTTTCCTTCAAGGTAGTTGCCATTTCTTGGGTGTAAGGCATTTGAGTGTTTGGGGAAAGGATCCAGTGGAGCCTGGTGGGTAGGGGGCAGACAAACCAGTAGAGTATTTATCAAACTAGGGTGTTCAGAAACAAGTGAGCAAAGAGCCCAGAGAATAGAGCCCAACAGTGATGGTTTCCCTGAAAACCTTTGCCAAATTCTGAGGCTGGAGATGGAAGGTAACAGGACCTCTGGGTAACCTCGAGAATCTGAGCATGCAAGAGTTCACTCCACGCTTGAGCATGGCTCCACAGGCTGTGCCCTCAGAGCAGGCCGAGCAGAGGTGCATCCTTCCCTGTGGTGGGTCCCATCCTTGATGGGTCATACTGACCCCCCCCCCCCTGCATAGCAGAGGAAAGGCTGAGCCCTCTCTGGAGGAAAATATCACCCAAGACCTTTGTGATTTTTTTAAATGAGCATTTACCAGCATGCCAAGAGACTGGACCACATAACCAAAAAACCCCACCTAGAGAGTAGCAGAGAGCATGATAATAATGTTGTCCAGAGACTTAAAGCAACTTTAATTAAGATGTTCAAGTGAAAAAGTAAAAAACATTAGATAACATTAAGACCATCAAGTGGAAATTCTAGACCTGAGAAATATGATAACTGAAATTCATAGCTAAAAGATGAGTTTAAAAACAGATCAGATTCAACATAAAAGAGAATTAGCAGCTGGGGGGAAAGGTCAAAGAAAGTCCCCAGGATGAGGGTGTCAGGATGGGAAATATAAAGAAGCCTAACCCACATGGACATAATGAGGTCTGACACCCATGTAGCTGGAATCCAAGGTTGAGGAGGAAGGACCAACCAGGAGCTGTATCTAGAGAGGATAGTGGAATTTTCCAAAATGATAAAAGAGACAGTCACAGATTGCGCCAGTCCTTGCTTGGACTCAAGCAAGGTTAACACAAACACCGCACCTAAGCATACTGTAGTTCAACAGCTGAAAAGCAGTGATAAAAATTTCAGAAGCAACCAGAAAAAAGCACACATTGTCTTCACAGACCAACACCTAAACCACTTGCACGCCTTCAGCAGATAAAAGAGAAGGTAGGTCCCTGCATGAATGCTTCTCCTTGATTAACCTAAATGGTTTTTAAAGACATATGAGATGGCTGGGGAGAACTTGGTTTTATTACCTGGTGTTCATGATAGAGTTTTGTGTCATACTTGGAAGAGGTTTTTAAAAATCAGACATAAAAACAGATCCAGATTTTCATTGTCATTCAAATAGTGACGCCTCTTATCTTTGTTCACTTGTCAGAGATCTCTGATTCTCTCTCCTGATAGCTTTCTATATTCCTGAGTCTCATTTTAGGTGGAATGCATGTTTGAGGCTTCTTTAAAAGGTAAGAATTTCTCTCCAGCTTACAGAAACAAACCTATGACTGTATTTCTCAGTAATGCTGACTTCTTCCAGGTGTTGCCCGAGACGCAGATTCCGCTGTGTCAGCAGAGAGTGCTAAAGAGCTGCTCACCTGTCTTGAGTCTCACAGCATGTCTCCCTCCGACGTGTCCATTCTGGATCACATGAGAACGCTGCTGCTTCTGCAAGACACTGAGAGACTGGAGCATGCTCTGGAGATGTTCCCAGAGCACTGCATGATGCCCCCCGGTAAGTACTGAACCATTATTCATTGTGCTGCTCCAGTACACTTGTCAAGGTTTTCCTCTGAAACCCACCAAAACAGCAATGGGCTAGAAAATACAACAATTCACATATGGTTTGGAGGAATAGAATCCCATGGAGACATAGGCTTTTTGTACCGCTGCGTGATGTAAAAGTATTTCTCATAGTATATGCAGAAATATACATGCCATCTAGTTTTCCAGACTTGTAAGCTATCAATTCTTAGAGCCAATTAAAAAAAAAAAAAGTAGAAGAAGTCATTTCTTCCTCTTTTCCTTCTCTTCTGCTGTGTTTGCAGAAGGTAGATTTTTTCTGCCCACCAAAGATCTTGGTGCATTATTGCACCCCTCCAGTGATAAAGGGTGTTAGATGATTTGGTGACTTTTCTTTTGTGTACTTCTCCAATACCACTGCATACAAACTGCCACATGCTTGGACCCATTATGTTCGTGTCTCCCCAGTGCCATGTGTGGGGCCATGGGCCATGGGGGGTGTAATTAAGAAATCTCCAGATCGTGAGATCCAAGCACACATCCAATGCTGAGGAGGCTCTGGGCAATTCACTTGAGTGAGTGAGCAAGAGGAACTACAGGTTGCTGTGAGGAGATACAGGACAGAATGACACAGGCTTCCGTGATCGGAGACAGCTGAAATCACAGCACACCTAAAATCAAGACTCACATCCTGGAAGCCAGATAGCAAGTCAAGCCAGGGAACAAAAGAACAATCACATTAGGGCATAAGCATGCAAGTAGCAGAAGCAATGCATGCTGATTCGTGGGTAGAAGAGGTCGCTCTAGTTTGGGATAGCAGTAGTGCCACCCCATGTGTATGAGTTCCCTCTTTAGAGGAAACTAAAGAGGAGCAGTGACTCTTTACCCTCCTGTGTGGAGAGCTGCTCAAGTCCCAGGTTCAACAGTGAAGAAGGCAGATGAAGAGTCTGCTCTCAGGAGCTTGTACCCTAGTGGGAAAGACAAAATGAGTCAGATAGTTAAGTAAAATACCTAGCAGTTCTCGTGGGTAAGAGGCTAATAGGGAGGAGGAAGACAGAGGCAGGTGTTCTTGTAGCCAGTGTAGACTGAGACAGGAATGGCCCCCTGAGTTAGGAGCAAAAAGGAGCCACAGTAAGGAACAGTGAGGAGGCCAGAGTGGTGGCACAGAGGACAGAGGGTAGAAAAGATGACAGACTTGGGAGTTGACCAGCCTTGTAGTCATGACAATGTGTTAGCCTTTATTCAGAGAGAAACAGGAAGTTTCTGGAAGGCTTTGAGTGTCAGGTCTCTGGGCTGCTAGAACAAGGGGGCAAGAGCAGAAACCAGGAGTTGGGGATGCTGTGATAATGGCCCTGGTGAGAGCTAACCACAGCATGGGCCAGGGTGAAGTAGCACGAAGGACAGGTGTGGCCAATGTCCAGACAGATCATGGAGAGAAAGCCAGCGGAATCTGCTGGCTGACTGGGTCTGGGTGGGGTCGGGAGGGGGAGGGCAGATGGGTGCTTTGGCCTTGGCTCGTGGGAAAAACAAGTAGGCAAAGAAGAAGTAGTAGGTTTGGTGTGAGTGGCCCTGTCAGGAGACCTGGGTGGGAACATCCAGGTGAGGAGTGGAGACCACCTGAACACAGCAGAGAGGGGCCAGTGGCGAAGACTTCCTTGGTGAGGGGTGGAGAGGAAGTCAGGAGAGATAGGGCACAAAGATGACCAGCCAGGAGGGTTGGCTGAGGGGAAGACAGGAAAGAGACTAGAGGAGGCCGTCGGCTCCAGGGGCAGGTAGAAGAATAGCCGGCTCTTGACTGCCAATACACCCACCTGCACAGAAGGAAAGAGCATCCCCTCAGCTCCTCTGCTCTGGCCTGCCACCCACCCAAAGCTCGCAGCTGCTGGAGTGCCCAGTGCTGCCCATTGCAGCCATCACTGCTCCACCACAGCCACAGAGTTGACTGAGGGCCCGGGCCCACAGAAGGCCCAAGCTGTTCCTGAAACAAGTCGCCACCACGCTGGGTTGTGTCTTTTAGCACCTCCCGGCTGAGACAATGCAGAAAACAAAAGGAGAAGATAATAAAATTCTCTGCATCAGAAGGATACAGTTCATGACAGCGCACTCTGGAATGGCAATACTGAAACAAACAGTAGGACAAGCCAGTTTCTTATAGGTTAGCAGTTACTTTGAAAGCAGAGTTTAAAACTGTATGCTTGGGGGATCCAAGATGGCGGGCCCAGGGAGGCAGCATTCTGTATCACTCTGTGACCTGGGATTCAAGTAGTGAGAATACTGCTTCTCTGCGAGCAGCATTCCTGCCCCAAAGCAGGAAGCACCATGTTGTCCAGGGTTCGAAGCCTCAGCATCAGAGTAGGTCTCCCAACTACTTCCCACACAGGACTACCAGATACCTGAGCAAGACCATCAGCTGCAGCACCCTACACAGAACTTTCAGCCACCCACCCGAGCAGAAATCAAGAATGCCACTCCCACATAGGACACCTGGCAGCTTTCCACAAGTGGGAACTCTGGCCACCACCCCGTATGTACCCCCATCTAGTGGCGCTCTCCCAGTTGCCACCATCTTGGGACTCTGCAACGGCAGAGATAGTTCCCTATGCACGGTAGCCTGCCTGCACCGAGAACTTCACACAGGCTCTGAAGTCAGCCAGCAGCCACGTGCTGCATGCCACAGAGATCCCCTCTGAACTCATGGTCCAGGTCGGAACTCTAGCTGGCCAGGTACCCAGTTTCTAACTCCCCCTCTCCCCAGCAGCCACCGCCCCACACAGTGACACCCCAGTGGCCTTCACCATCCTGAGGGCAGGAATACCGGCCAACCACAGATGACCCCACCTATTGATGAGAAGGGAAGCAGGAAAGACACTGATCTCCAGCCAAAACAATCCTGCTTCTTCCTTAAAGATTTTTTTTTCCTCTCCCTCTCTAGTCTCCCCTCATACGTAAAACCAAGTACTCTGCATGAATTAGGATTTTGAGGACTGGGATATCAGAATAGTGTATTACAGTTGTGTTGTATATTTTTTTTTCTTTTTTTTCTTTTGTCCCACCAATTTCTACAATATTTTAACATTTATTATTTTTCTTAATATATATATGTGTTTTTGTTTTATATACTCTACTGTCTTCCCACTTACTTGTTTACCCAAAATTACTTCCTCTCCCTTTTCCTGCTGCTATTCTTCCTCTTTAGATTTCTCTTTCACACTTCCCAAGATATAATAACTCTGTATCCTCACCTCCTACCTCCTCAGCATATCATCCTCTCCTCACCCACAGTTCTTTGTCCCCCGTCAGAAACTGTAAACCCTTTTACAAACCTACAGATTGTAACTGCAGATAATAATTGAATTCACCATTTCTGTACATTGTGACCAAACTGTAAATGTCTTAATAGTAAACATTTGTTTTTAGGCTGTATATTATTTATATTGGTATCTGTTAACATTCTCTTTCACCTCAAAGGAGAGGTCTTGGATCCCTACAGGGGCACTAGAAGCCTACAGGGTAAAAAAAAGTAACGCCTTGGATCCACAGAGCTGGAAGGGAAGACACGCAAGCAATATGAGAAGACAAGGGAAGAAAGTGCCCCAAACAAATCAAGACACCACATTATTAGAATCCAAGGCCAGTACAGCAGAAGAAATGGCAGAGAAGGAGTATAGGAGGTACATGATTAAAATGTTCTGTGAATTAAAGGATGATATAAGAGAGAAAATACAGGCAGCAAAAGACCATTTTGACAGTGAGCTATATAAGCAAATACAGGAAACAAAAGATGACTTCAACAGGAAGATAGAAGTTTAAAAAAAAAACAAAAACAAATTCTTGAAGAAAGAAACAATAAACAATAAACCAAATTAAAAACTCAATTGAAAGCATCACCAACAGATTAGACCACCTGGAAGAGAGAACCTCAGACAATGAAGACAAAATGTATAATCTTGAAAAGAACAAAAGGACAAGTGAAAGTGCATTCACACAGTGAAAGTTCATTGCATGGAGTTCATTCCTTAAAGGAAGAAAAAGTCAACAAATAAATGACTTAACATTACATCTCGAAGCTCTAAGAAACCATGAGTATAACATTCATTAAATATGGGATAGCATGAAAAGACCAAATTTAGGAGTTGTCGGGATAGAGGAAGGCATAGAGTTCCAAACCAAAGGAGTGAGCAATCTATTCAGTGAAATAATATCAGAAAATTTTCCAAACATGAAGAATGAATTGGGAAACCAAATTCAGGAGGCTTACAGGACACCAAATGTACAAAATCACAACAGATCCACACCAAGGCACATCATAATGAAAATACCTAACATACAGAATAAGGAGAGAATATTAAAAGTCAAGAGAGAAAGGAATCAGATTACATATAGGGGAAAACCAGTTAGATTATGTGCAGATTTTTCAACCCAGACCCTGAGAGCTAGAAGATCCTGGAATATCATATATCTAGCCCTGAAAGAAGATGGATGCCAATCAAGAATCTCATATCCAGCAAAAGTAAGAGTTAGATTTGATGATGAAATAAAAACCTTTCATGATAAACAAAAGTTAAAAGAATTTATAGCTCAAAAGCCTGCACTATAGAACATCCTCGGCAAAATATTTCATAAAGAGGAATTGAAAAACAACAGTGAAAATCAGCAAAGGGAGGTATTCACTAAAGGAAAAACTAATCAAAGGAGAAACCAAGTCAACTTAAAACCAAAAATAGACAAAAATGGCTGGGAATACAAACCATGTCTCAATAATAACTCTGACTGTTAACGGCCTAAACTCACCAATCTAAAGACGTAGACTGGCATATTGGATTTTTAAAAAAGACCCAACAATATGCTGCCTCCAAGAGACTCATCTCATAAGAAAAGACATCCACAGACTAAAAGTGAAAGGTTGGGAAAAATTATACCTCTCATATGAATTGCGGAAGCAAGCAGGGGTTTCCATCTTTGTATCAAATAAAGTAGACTTCAAACCAAAGTTAATCAAAAGGGATAAAGAAGGACATTTTATACTGCTTAAGGGATCTATTCATCAACAAGACATACAATAATAAATTTATATGCCCCAAACAATGACACATCTATGTTCATCAAACAAACTCTTCTCAAGTTCAAGAGTTAAATAGACCACAACACAATAATTCTGGGTGACTTTAACACACCTCTTTCACCTTTGGATAGACTGTCCAGACAAAAACTAAATAAAGAAACTATGGAACTCAATAATACAATCAATAACTTAGGCTTAACTGACATGTATAGAATATTTCATTTTTCAATAAATAAATATACTTTCTTCTCATCAACACATGGCTCCTTCTCTAAAATAGATCATATATTATGCCACAAAGCAACTCCTAGTAAATATTAAAAAGTAGAGGTACTACCCTGCATTCTATTAGATTCTAATGGAGTGAAATTAGAAATCAATGATAAAATAAAAAATAAAAGCTACTCCAAAAACTGGAGACTAAATAATATGCTACTAAATGAACAATGGGTTGCAAAGACATCAAGGAGGAGATTAAAAAATTTCTAGAGGTGAATGAGAACACCCATACAATGTATCGAAATCTCTGGTACACTATGCAGGCAGTACCAAGAGGAAAGTTCATTGCATAGAGTTCATTCCTTAAAAGAAGAAAAATTCGGGCTGGGGATGTGGCTCAAGCGGTAGCATGCTCGCCTGGCATGCGTGCGGCCCAGGTTCGATCCTCAGCACCACATACAAACAAAGATGTGTCCGCCAAAAACTTAAAAATAAATATTAAAAATTTTTTCTCTCCTCCCCCCCCTCTCTCCTTAAAAAGAAATTAAAAAGAAGAAAAATTCAACAAATAATTGACTTCACATTACATCTCAAAGCCCTTAAAAAGAAGAACAAATGAACAGCAAAAGCAGTAAAAGACAGGAAATAAATAAAATCAGAGCTGAAATCAATGAAATTGAAACAAAAGAAACAATTTAAAAATTGACAAAACAAAAAGTAGGTTCTTTTGAAAAATAAAGTTTGCACACCCTTACCATACTAATGAAGAGGAGAGAGAAAACTCAAATTACTAACATACGTGATAAAAAAGGAAATATCACAACAGACACTACAGAAATACGAAGATAATTAGAAATTATTTTGAAAACTTGTACTCCAATAAAATAGAAAATATGGAAAGCATTGACAAATTTCTAGGGTCATGATTTGCCCAAATTGAATCAGGATGATATACACAATTTAAACAGATCAATTTCTTTATTATTATTATTATTATTATTTACATACATCACAATAGAGGAGGGCATTACATTCATAATTTTTTTGCATTACAATTCTTAATACACCCTTATACCACAATTTATCAAATCTGTTTGTATAGAAGGTATGTTGACACCAAATTCCCATCTTCATACATGAATTTTGTACAATGATGACCATCTCCTTCCACTATCCTTGCTATTCCCATTCTCCCTCCCTTTCCCTCCCACCCCTATTCCCTATCTAGAGGTAATTTTCCACCTATGCTCTCCCTACCTACCCCACTTTGAGTCACCCCTCTTATATCATAGAAACATTCAGTATTTGTTTTTAGGGATTGACTAACTTAGCATAATCTTCTCTAATGCCATCATTTCCCTGCAAATGCCATGATCTTATTATTTTTTAGTGCTGAGTAATGTTCAATTGTGTGTTAATGCCACATTTTTTTATCCATTAATCCACTGAAGGGCATCTAGGTTGGATCCACAGTCTAGTTATTGTGAATTGTGCTGCTATAAACATTGATGTGGCTGTGTCCCTGTAGTATGCTGTTTTTAGGTCCTTTGGGTATAGTTGGCTGCACTAATTTGCAGTCCCACCAGCAGTGTATGAGTGTACCTTTTTCCCCGCATCCTCACCAACACTTATTGTTTGTCTTCATTATGGCTGCCATTTTTACTGGGGTGAGATGGTATCTTACACTAGTTTTGATTTGCATTTCTCTGATAGCTAGAGATGATGAGCATTTTTTCATATGTTTGTTGATGGATTGTATGTCCTCTTCTGAGAAGTGTCTGTTCAGGTCTTTGGCCCGTTTATTGATTGGATTATTTTGGGGGGGTGTGCTTATCTTGTTGAGTTCTTTATATATCCTAGAGATTAGTGCTCTGTCTGATGTGTGAGGGTAAAAATTTGTTCCCAGGATGTAGGCTCTCTGTTCACTTCACAGATTATTTCTTTTGCCGAGAAGAAACTTTTTAGTTTGAATCCATCCCATTTGTTGATTCTTGGTTTTAATTCCTGCACTACAGGAGTCTTATTAAGGAAGTTGGGGCCTAATCCCACATGATGACGATCAGGGTCTACTTTTCTTCTATTAGACACAGAGTCTTTGGTCTAATTCCTAGGTCCTTGATCCATTTTGAGTTAACTTTTATGCAGAGTGAGAGATAGGGGTTCAATTTCATTTTGTTGCATATGGATTTCCAGTTTTCCCAGCACCATTTGTTAAAGATGCTATCCTTCCTCCAGTGCATGCTTTTGGCACCTTTGTCTAATATAAGGTAGTTGTAATTTTGTGGGTTAGTCTCTGGGTCCTCTATTCTGTACCATTGGTCTACCTGCCTGTTTTGGTGCCAGTACCATGCTTAAACAGATCATTTTCAAGCAATGAAATAGAAGACACCATCAGAAGCCTACCAACCAAGAAAAGCCCAGGACTAGATGGATACACAGCTGAATTCTACAAGACTTATAAAGAAGATCTAATACCAATACTCTTCAGTTTATTTCAGGAAATAGAAAAAGAGGCAGCACTTCCAAACTCATTCTATGTCCTCATTCTATGAGGCCAATATCACCTGGTTCCAAAACTAGGCAAAGACACATCAAAGAAAGAAAACTTCAAACCAATATCTTTAATGAACATAGATGTAAAAATTCTCAATAAAATTCTGGCAAATTGAATACAAAAACATCAAAAAGATCGTGCACCATGATCAAGTGAGGTTCATCCTAGGTATGCAAGCTTGGTTCAAAATACAGAAATCCATAAATGTAAGTCATCACATCAATAGACTTAAAGATACAAGTCATATGATCACCTCAATAGACTCAGAAAAAGCATTCAACAAAATACAGCACCCCTTCCTGTTCAAAACACTAGAAAAACTAGGGATAACAGGAACATACCTCAACATTGTAAAAGCTATCTATGCTAAGCCCCAGGCCAACATCATTCTAAATGGAGAAAAATTGAAGACATTCCAGACAGGGATATCTTCTTTCAACCAGTTCTATTTAACATGGGCCAGAGCAATTAGATGAAATAAATTAAAGAGATACAGATAGAAAAATAAGAACTTGAATTAGCATTATTTGCCGACGATATGATTCTATACCTAGAAGACCCAAAAAATTCTACCAGAAAACTTCTAGAACTAGTAGAAGTTTACTAGTAGTAAAGTAGCAGGATACAAAATCAACCCCCATAAATCAAAGGCATTTCTGTGTATCAGTGACAAATCCTCTGAAAGGGAAACAAGGAAAATTACTCCATTTATAACATCCTCAGCAACAACAAAAAAAAAACTTGAGAATTAACCTAACAAAAGAGGTGAAAGACCTCTAGAATGAAAATTACAGAACACTAAAGAAAGAAATTAAAGAAGACCTTACAAGATGGAAAGATCTCCCTTGTTCTTGAATAGGCAGAATTAATATTATCAAAATGACCATACTACCAAATGCATTATTCAGATTAATGCAAACCCAATCAAAATCCTTATGGCATTTCTCATAGAAATAGAAAAAGCAATCAAGAAATTCATCTGGAAAAATAGAGAGACCCAGAATAGCTAAAGCAATCCTTATCAGGAAGAGTGAAGCAGGAGGCATCACTATACCAGACCTTGAACTATACTACAGAGCAATAGTAACAAAAACAGCATGGTATTGGCATCAAACAGACTGAGAGACCAGTGGTACAGAATAGAGTACACAGAGACTAACCCACAAAATTATAATTATCTTATATTAGACAAAGGTGCCAAAAATGTACATTGGAGAAAAGATGGCCTCTTCAACAAATGGTGCTTGGAAAACTGGAAATCCATATGCAACAAAGTGAAATTAACCCCCTATCTCTCACCTTGCACAAAACTCAAAGTGAATCAAGGACCTAGAGACCCTGCATCTAATAGAAGAAAAGGTAGGGCCAAATCTCCATCATATCCAATTAGGCCCCTACTTCCTTAATTAGACTCCTACAGCACAGGAATTAAAGTCAAGAATTAATAAATGGGATGAAATCAAACTAAAAAGTTTCTTCTCAGCAAAATAAACAATCTGTGAGGTGAACAGAGAACCTACAGCTGAGAGAAAATTTTTACCCCTCACACATCAGATAGAGCACTAATCTTTAGGGTATATAAAGAACTCAAAAAGCTAAACACCAAAAAAACCAAATAACCCAATCAATAAATTGGCCAAGGAACTGAACAGACACTTCTCAGAAAGTGATATACAGTCAATCAACAATTATATGAAAATGCTCAACATCTCTAACAATCAGAGAAAAGCAAATCAAAACTGCTCTGATTTCATCTCACTCCAGTCAGGATGGCAGCTATTATGAAGACAAACAAACAAACAAAAAAGAGTGTTGGTGAGGATGTGGGGAAAAAGGCACACTCATACACTGCTGGTGGGACTGCAAATTGATACAAGCATTATGGAAAGCAGAATGGAGATTCCTCAGAAAACTGGGAATGGAACCACCATTTGACCCAGCTATCCTTCTCCTCAGTCTAACCCAAAGGACCTAAAAACAGCATACATACAGCCACATCAATGTTTATAGGAGCACAATTCACAATAGCTAGACTGTGGAGCCATGATCAAGTGAGGTTCATCCTAGGTTCATCCTAGATGCCCTTCAATGATGAATGGATAAAGAAACTGTGGTGTGTATACCCAACGGAATATTACTCAGCAATAAAAGGCAATAAAATTATGGCACTTGCAGGTAAATGGATGGCGTTGGAAGTGAAGTTAGCCAATCCCAAAAACCCAAATGCTGATTGTTTTCTCTGATGTAAGGAGGCTGACTCATACTGGGGTTGGAAGTGGGAGGAAAAGATGAACTCTAGATAGGGCTGAGGGGTGGGAGGGGAAGGGAGGGAGCATGGGAGCAGGAAAGACAGTGGAATGAGGCAGACATCATTACTCGGAAGTACATGTATGAAGATGTGAGTGGTGTGAATACACTTTGTGTACAACCTGAGATGTGAAAAGCTGTGCTCCGTGTGTGTGACATGATCTGTAATGCACTCTGCTGTCAAACACAACAAATTAGGTTTAAATTTTTTAAAAAATTTAAAAAATGTATGAATTGCCAAGATCATTGTAATGTCATGTGTAGCTAATTAAAAAAAAAGTTAAAAAAAAAAAACTGAGAGCTTGGTGCTGTCTTCGGTACCAGCTGCAGTGTGTCGCCCTGTGTGGGTTGAGTTGTGGTATCTTTACCTTCTTTGTAGTTCATTTTTGCCAGATGGGTCTGCATTTACTTGTATTTTTTCTATGTATTATCCATATTGTAAAACTCACTAATAAAGAAGTATTTTTTTGTCAAAAAGAAGAAAGAAAGAGGCCAAGAGGAGTGTGCCTTTGGGAGTAGGCCCCTGGGTGGAAAGCAGCAGAGCGCGGCTTGTGCACAGGAGATGAAGGCCTTTACCCACAGGCTGGCTCTTCACTTTTGGTTGGTTGTGAGACCTGCTATTTAATATATATAAGATTTGACACACTTAAATTCTATAGTAAAGTTGTATTATAAACCATAAATGGTCAGTTTTATTGACCTAAACTAATATGAAATTTTTATGGGGTGGAAATAAACCACTTAAAATTTGAAATTTCAGTTCTTTAAATCTGCACAAGACTCTTCTGCAGTGTCCTGAAGTGCGTTGAGCCTGGGCAGCTGTCAGGGAGTCAGAGATCCCCGGTATTAAATCACTGGGCAGGTTTTTGTCCACAAATCATTTGCTTTAAGGAGTTGATAGAACTAATATCTCTGTTCAGTGTATTCCCCTTGAGCAGGTGGTAGGAGGCACTTAGTTTTTTCTATATTGAGCTATTTTGTAAAATAAAATTTTATATGATCAAACTTTGTTTTCAAAGATCAAATTTGTCTGATGCTGATTTGGCCTCTGTAACTATTTAGAATTAAGTTTACTTTCTCATAAAACTAGTTTATGAAATCTAATGAGTGTCTCATCTCCGGGGATAGCATTTCACATCAGGTACAAAACGTTTTCTGCCTGCCGCATGTCCTAAATCTGACACTTCACTCAAGTCAGGTACGGACATTTCCTAAGCCCAGTTCCTGTGCTTTTGCAGCCCTGGAATAGGTCCGTGCTCAGTGACAGAGTGGATCTGGTGCTGGCATGTTGTTACACTGTGTCACAGACACACTTTAATGTCAGAGCTGCCATTGGCTGAACTGCTACCCCAGGCAGGCACTGAGACCTACTGCTAGAATTTCTCAGTCTAATGTGAGGCGAGGTTTTACCACCCTGCCTGTGAGAAAAGGAGGCTTGCAGAGGTCAGGCACCTTGCCCTTGGTCAGAAGAGCTTCAGCCTGGGGAGGGTCTCAGAGTGGCTTCCGAAGAGGGGTCAGGTGGGACCTCTCTCCTCAAAGCACCAGGTCTCAGGTTCCAATCTGGTTTGGAAGTAAAGCATCCACGTCAGCAGCAGTGGCAACCCAGGAGCTGACTAACCCTGAGGAGCTTCCTCCCTGTACCTGTGCCCTCGGCTGATGACTTTAGAAGTGGTACAACTGTCCTAAACTAGATTCTAGAGGCTTTGCACATTGGGAAGCCTAGCATTCAAAGAGAATCTTTATCAGAGTGAGGGTTCTCCCAGGAAGCCATGCAAGGACTGGCAGGTGATTTCAAGACTTGCTTGGTCCCTTGACCATTTACTCTAGCTGTTCTGGTATAGTACTGGGCCTCATGAAAGTGAGTTCCCTAAAACCCATCTTGTCCCCCTTTCAGTTTTCTCCTGCTTGTTCACCTTTGACACGAACTTCTGTCTCCTTATGATTTCAATTCGCATGTGAAGTGTAACCCTGTAATACCATGAGAGCATGGAGTTGGGGTACAGTAGAGCTTGAGAGCCCCAGTAGAACACAGACACTCAGAACCAATTCTGTGTCTGTTGCATAATGTGTGATTCACAGGTTGTGTTGTGGCCCTGTCTACATCATAATTAGACTATTTCAGGATCTACTTGGGGCCTAAAGGCTAACAACTACACAGTAATAATTTGTAATTTATCTTTTTGCTTCAGCTCTGTTTTATTCATTGTTTTGTTTTGTTTTTGTTTTTGTTTTCTTTCAGACCATGCCAGAGTGATCTCAGCCTTCTTTAATTACTGGATCACACACATCTTTCCTGAGAAAGACAGTGAGTGAAATCAGTGTACCACTTTAAGAAGAGCTAGTATTTAACCAGAAAATGTAAAAGACAAATACAGAATAGACTAAGAGTTAATTCTCAGGGTTGTGGCTCAGTGGTAGAGTGCTTGTTTGCATATGCAAGGCCCTGGGTTCCATCCTCAGCACTACATCAAAATAAGTGAATAAAATAAAGATATTGTGTCCAACTATAACTACTCTTTTTTTTAAAAAAAGAGTTAATTCTTATATACAAAGAAGATTAAATTCTTGATATTTTCTTTGTAACTCAAGTCCTGGGAACATTAAAGACATTTTTGACATATTATTTATTTCTGTGCTTGTATATAATGGGTAAGGTGACATTTGAGACTTTAAATGAGAAGTTGGGGAAAATTGAAATTTCTCCCTTATCTACAGTTGTATATGTCTTGAATGACTACATAAAACTTGGTTGTTTTTCTGATTGCTGTAAAAAATGAAAATGAGCATTATTAAACAAACTATATAGTTTGAAGTTGTTATGTTTTTCTGAAGTTTTACATCATTTTGTATCTGAAAATCTTGGTTTTAGGACTGCCTTGTGAGTATTATAAAGCTCTGGTTTGAGTAATTTGATCATGGAGGATTATTTTAAGTTGAGAGTGTCAAGAGCCTATTTTTCTCTCTTTGTCATGGGAAGAGTAACCAGTTTTTAGTTGCTGAATTTTAAAAGCATCAGTCAATTGGTTTAACATTTTAGAAGGGCATTGTCTCTGTCCATGAAAATGATAGTTTTATAGCTATCATTTAGTGGTAAAATGTATAGGACATAAAATGTATTGCCTTGATCATTTTTAGGTGGATGGTTTAGAAGCTTTAGTCCCTTCACCAGGTTGTACATTCATCACACTCTCATCCTTTCTAAAGCTAAAGAACATTTCACAGTCTGTGACCATAGACCATATTTTTTGTATCCATTTATCTGTTGATGGACACTTGGGTTGTCTCCTCTTTAGCCTATTATGAAAAATGCTGATAAGAACATTCATATACAAGATTCTCTATGGACATTTGTTTTCATTCTTTTGAAAGTAAAATTGTGGATCAGATGGTAACTCTGTGTTTAATGTTTTGAGGAATTGCCAGACTTTTCCACGTCAAATGCATTTCATATTCCTGCCGACAGTGTAAAAGGGCGTCAGGTTCTCTCTGTGCTCCCCAGTGCTTGTGATTTTTTTGTTCTTGATAATAACCATCCTAATGAATATGAAGTAGTATCTCACGGTGGTTTTGATTTAATGTCCCTAATAACTGAGGATGTTGACATCTTTTCCTGTGCTTTTGGCCATCTGTGTATCTTTTTTGGAGAAATGTCTGTCCATGCCATTGCCCATTTGTGATTTGGATTGTTTAGTTCTTACTGTTGCATTTTAGGAATTTTTTATGTATTCTGGATATTAATCTATTATCAAATGCGTGTTTCAGAAATATTTTCTCGCATTTCTAAAGCTTGCTTTTTCACTCTGTTGGTAGTATCCTTTGATGTACTAAAGTTTTTAATTTCCATGAAGTCCAACTTAACTATTCTCCTTTTCCCTGTACTTCTGGTGTCATATCTAAGAAATCGCAACTAAATCCAGTGTCATAAAGATTTTATGTTGTATTTTCTTTTTAAAGTTTTATCATTTTAATTCTTATATTTGATCTTTGATTCATTTTGTTAATTTTTGTATATGTAAGGTCAGGATCCAACCTCCTTCTTTTGCATGTGGATATCCAGTTTCCCATTGTTGAAGTGACTATCCCCCAGTGAATGCTCTCGGTACCCCTGTAAAAATCAACCGATGGAATCTGTGAGGGTTTATTGCTGTGCTCTTTGCCCCAATCCATTGGTCTATATATCTGCCTTTATGCCATTACCATACCATCTTTTTTTTTATTGGTTGTTCAAAACATTATAAAGCTCTTGACGTATCATATTTCATACATTAGATTCAAGTGGGTTATGAACTCCCATTTTTACCCCAAATACAGATTGCAGAATCAACTATACCATCTCGATTACTGTATATGTCTACTAAGTTCTGAAATCACAAAGTTTAAATCCTCCAATTTGTCTTTTTCAAGATTATTTTGCTATTCAGGATTCCTTAAGATTTCATATGGATTTAGGCCAGGTATTTTGGCTTCTGATAGAGACAACACCCATCTCTCCTCAAAAGTGAACCTAGGATGATGTCCTCTACTTTCCTCTGAGGACATCATTGTCATCTGCTCTTTGCACAATCAGGAAGTGT
Organism: Ictidomys tridecemlineatus; assembly: GCF_052094955.1. Lineage (NCBI taxonomy): Eukaryota > Metazoa > Chordata > Mammalia > Rodentia > Sciuridae > Ictidomys > Ictidomys tridecemlineatus. The sequence goes on along the minus strand of NC_135490.1, from coordinate 374,754 downwards.
GGCCAGGACTCGGACCTGACTCCATGATAGATTTGCCCACTTCTGCTGGTGGTAATCTGTAGGTTCCATGTATCCCGCAAAAATAGCTTGAGATCTGAGTACTGTGTAAATTCAAGGAATATCTGTGGTTCTTTAGCAGCTGCTGAATCCACCACCACCACCAGACGGAGAAGAAAGGAAGCCTTAGGATCACCCTCCATCATTATCAACAAGTTCCCCCAGAGATGTCCCTTCCAATATGTGGAACCTTATAGAAGCAGATGGAAATGGAGTATCTTTTCTGGTTCTAGAGATGGGTCACCTTGCAACAAGCGGCCAACCTGCACCCCCAGCTTAGCAAAGATGGCAAGTGGAGCCACACTTGGGTCATGCCAGGACAGGTCCTCCGGAGTCACAGTGGCAGACTAGCTGTGTGTTGCCAGCAGGTTCACAGAGTGAACGGGATGCAGTCCTCCACCCATGTGATTCAGGTGAAGGCCCACCGAGAAGCAAGAACTACAGGCATCACCGTGTCACTGTTTCTTTTTTTGTGGGGTGTGGAGGGGGTACTAGGTATTGAACCCAGGGCAATTTGATTACTGAGCCACTTATCCAGACCTTTTTAAATTTTATTTTAAGACAGGGTCTCAGGAAGGGCCTATCCTGTTACTCTGCCTTTTTTTTTTTTTTTTTTTCACTCAGGGGTCTCAGATAGATGAGAATATTTCTGGCTGACAGCCAGAAAGTAAACAGAACCTGAGTCCTGCAATCTCTGGAATGGATTCTTGCAGCAGCCCCATGAGATCTCAGAAGACCACCCAACCTAGCCATACCTATACTATGACATAGGGATGCACTAGGGTGGTAATGGTATTGTCTTAAGCACTAGGCTTCAGAAATTTGTTAAGCAACAGCATAAAGTACACTGCTAAATCTGTTTGGGGAATGCATCACCTCTTCAAAGCACACAGGACTTTTGTGTGGCAGGGTGGTTATGTGTATACTTCTCACTTTGGAAAGGGTTGGATGCATTCATCAGGTTCCCAGAAGAATGCAGTGCCAGGAATGAGAAGACACTCTACAGAGATGCTTCGGCCACATGTAAGAGCTGGACAGAAGGGAACCCAGAGTGGACCAAGCTGGGTGTGCACAAGCTCAGCACAGGCTGCTCTGGGTCAGCCAGGGACACACTTGTGCTTGCTCTTACCACTTCAAGTTGCACCAACTGCACTAAGATCACAGGATTCAATCTAACATTGACAGGGTTGGAAAATACTGAATCTTTTTTCTTTTTGCCATGATTATAATTTATTATTAGCAATCTAATAAAAATTCCTCACATTCCTTGAGATCTTCCTTCCCTTTGTCTTAACTGATAAAATTTACAGAAAATAAACTACATGGTTGCATGCATATTTTGCATCACTATAGAGGATAAATTGATCTGATTACTATCTTATTCCAATCACAGTGGGATAAGCAGATTATTATGTTTATGCTGACATATTAGAGACAAGATTTATTTGCTTTGTTTTCTAGAAGAAGCATTGCTGTTTTTGGAATTAGAATAATATACAAAACTAACGAACCCTGATTGTCATTCCACTTACTTATTTTATGGTGTCAGTATTCCCCTGCATTTTTAGGGTCAGGAGAATGTACACAGTCATAAAGTGGTTTTATAGAAGAAAGGAGAGTCCACAGGAATTCTGTGAAATTAAATAAAGGGCAACAAATTGGAACTTCCCTCCCACCAACAGTGCATTAAGTTGATGGGAAAATATGCAAATGTTTCACACTTAAAAGATGCAAATTGGATGTTCAGAACCAATAGGAAGATTCTGAGTTTGTCAGTATTTATTTTCGTACTAACAAACACACCTTAATGAATAGGCTCTTTAAATAGGGGGATTGGGCCTGGTGACTGGAAAGCCCAGGCCCAGGAGGCCGTTGGGAGCTCGTGGAGGAAGGAGACCCGCCTCAGTGCTGTAGGTGAACGGTGGCCAGGACCAGTGTCCTTGCAGCAGATTCCTCATCCAGATCCCTCACCTGTATGAAGAGGGGGCTCTAATCACAAGGACACCTCAGGTTGACTTCTCAGTGAAAGTAAGAGGAAAGAGAGGACACAGCAGAAGACCACGATAACAAGGTCATCAAGAACACGAAAAACAGCTGGGTGAGGGGTGCACGCCTTTAACCCCAGCAGCTCAGGACGCTGAGGTAGGAGAATCACAGGGTTAGAGGCAGCCTCAGCAACTTAGCAAGGCTCTAAGCAACTTCGTGAGACCCTGCCTTAAAATAAATAAAAAAAGGTCTGGATAAGTGGCTCAGTGGTCAAGTTGCCCTGGTTCAATTCCTAGTACCCCCCTCCACACCCCAGAAAAAAGATGCAGGTGCCTCCCATGTTTCAGGCTCTGGGCTCTCTTGCATCCTCCATTTGGTGATTTGGGGCCATCCTGAAGTAAAATAAGGCTGACTGGTATGTAGGTACCTCTAGCCACATGGCCCCCACCAGTCTGATAGTGACCTTCAGGACACCATCAAATAGGTAGTCTACACGTCTGTCTAAGCCGCTATAAAGTGTTCACCTGAGGAGGCGAGGGAGCAGCTGTGAGACTGCGGCCCTCAGTCAGGTCCTGGCGCTCAGGCCGGCCCTGCAAGAACTCTGGAGGCCGTGTTGGCTGCCAAGGGCCACCCTGGAGTGAAGGTGTCATGCCCTACAGATTCTGGAACTTTGAAAAGTCTAGTAAAGCAGAGTAACAGGATCGGCCCTAGGAGGAGGGACACTTCCCTCAGAAACGGCAAGAATGGCCAGGTACAGGGTGCCTGGGCCCATCTTCCAGGTTCAGAGCTGTGGCGTTCATTCATGGTCACGTTTTAAAAACGGAGCCTAAGATGAACACAAAAGGACAAAAGCAGCAGAATCTTGGAATTCTGGGTCCTCATGGGTTTCTGCCCACTGTGAAGAGCTCTCAAAGGCAGTGTGTCTGCACAGGCTTGTCTGAGTGTGGCCTAGGAGCGACAGCAGTAGTGAATCTGGGGATGTGGCCAAATTCCATACTGGCCATCTTTTCTCCAGTGAATGTGTTGGCACCTTTGTCTATTATGAGACAATTGTATTTATGTGGGTTTGTCTCTGTGTCTCTGTACCATTGGTCTTGTATCCGTTTTGGTGCCAATATCACAGCATTTTTGTTACTGTTACTTTTTTTTAAAAGTATACTTATAAAAAACATTGTTTATTAGTCAATTTTCAGTTGCTATGCCAAAATATCTGAGACTTGGAACTTTATGATGAATAGAGGTCTATTTATTTCCCAGTATTAGAGGCCAAAAATCCCGACTTAGACAACCCCATTGGTGCGACCTGTTGTGAGGATCCCCCTGGCTGTATCAGTCGTGGACGACAGTAATGGATGGAAGTAGTTCTCATGAGTGGTGTGTCTGTAATTTGGGGGACACAGTGGTTGGGTAGCCAGCTAGCATTTGGAGGCAGGGGAAGGATGGTTCAGCTTGACACCTCCCCCTGATACACCTGAAGGAAGGCGCCTCGTTGGGATGAGCTGGAGCCTAGCACCAGCTGCTTACACAGAGACAGGCGGCTCCATAGTTGCTGTGGATACTGGTGATTCAGGGAAGCTGCTGGGCATCCCAGTGCCCCTGATCCAGGGGCTCTACCCCAAGACCTGGTAGATTCCAAAGGTAGCACTGAGTCCTACGGATGCTCTTTCCCCTTCCTGCCCTGCAGCATTTCCACACAGCACCAGACTCAGTCTCCTCCCATGTCTTATGCCCTGGTGCCTCTCACACCTCCTCCGTTTGGTGATCTGGGGCCATTCTGAAGTAAAATAAGGCTGACTGGAACGCAGGTCCCTTGGTAATGTGACTCTTCTGTGGGTAGTTCATGCATTTGGATATGCTGGACAAAGGGATCGTTCACGTTCTGGGCAGAATGGTGCCGAGTGAGGGAGCAAGGAGGTGGGAGCAGCTAAATACCTGGAGAGGACGGGTGGCCTCACAAAGAAGTGAGTGCTGGGTGGCACGGCCGCACCGTGCGCCTGTGGCCCACACTCATTCCTCCGCCCTGGAGGCAGGGTCCGGAGTCAAGGTGAGGGGGAGGCTGTTTCCCTAGTCCTGTCTCCTCCTTCCCGGTTCTCTGCTGGGCTCCTTCCTCCTGTAGGATACCCATCCGATGGATTAGGGTTCTCCCCTGTGCCTCGTTGAATCATCATCATCTCCTCAAAGGCCCTATCCATAGTCCCATGGGAGGTCAGGGTATCAACACATGGATCTGGGAGACATAATCCAGTCCAAAGCCCTGGGAAAGAATGAAAAGGAAGAGAGGAACATGGAAGACTGTGGCCTCAGGAGACAGATGGAGGGAATTCTGGGCAGAAAGTTCTGGTCAAGAAAAGAAACTGTGAAGAAGCACCCCCCCCAGGCCTGCACAGTGGTGCCTCTGTCCACCCTGTGGGCTCACTGTACCATTCTGGGGACACTCCACCAATAGCATCGCCAGTTACCTCCTGGAGGTCAGGTGGAGGCTGGCAGGGTGGTCAGGGGATGGCTAACAACTGTCCACTCGCTGACAGGGACTCCACTTGCTGTTTGTTACATGACAGAATTTTGGCTTTGCCTTTGCCTTACAAAAAGACCTCACTGAAATATTTCTTTGCTAAATAAAACACTTTCTGCTCCCACATGAGCCCTTCACTGTCTTCCAGCCACGTCTCCTGGGGCCAGGCTCAGTGGAGGTTACTGAAAGCCTGGTCCAGGTCCCTGATGCCGTTCTAATAGCAAACACAAAGTTTTGAGAAAATGGAAAAAGAATTTTTATCACTTTACTAGCAAAGGAGAAAGATAGGTGACTCCTGCCCCAGAGGCTGTGATTCTGCCCATCAGGGGGACAGGAGGTTTTTAGAGTCGTAGTTCACAGGCTCTGTTCCACACGTTCTCACTTTTTAGTTTGGGAGGTGGTCATTTCTGAGATCGTTGGTGCCATCCTCAAGTCTCATGACTTCATTCCTATGGTAGGTGTGTGCACAGGACCCGTTACTTTGTCTAGGAGGGGTAAGAAAGGTAATCCTGTTTCCCCAGGATTAGGGAAGAGGAGAAAGAGAGGAAGAGAAAGAAACATGTCCATTTTAAAAATAAGTCACAGTGGCAGAGCAACAAGGCTGTATTCAAAGCACAAAGTGGACCATTGTCAACAGAGGCTCCCATGTCCAAGGACATGGCTCCCTCACCCATGCCCACCTCCTCCCTCCAGCCCTCCTAAGTGCCCAACCCAGAAAGATGCCTGTTAGAAAGAAAACCATCGTAATTGTTTTGTTGTTTTTCCATATCACTTCTGTGAGGTTGATCCCTTTGAAGGACACTCCTGTCTTCAAACACCAGCTCAGTTATTCCCAGAGTGATGGAGACGGATGTCAGACACACCCGCACAGCCTCTGCCCGTGCCAGGGGCCAACGGACTGCAGAAGTGAAGAACTCAGATATCGCAGTAGGGAGAGTGGGCTACCAGCTATTGTTTTATTAGCTTTTTGTCACTGTGACCAAAATATCTGACAAGAATAACTTAAAGAAGGAAAAGTCTGCTTTGGCTGATGATTTCAGAGACGGAGTTCAGGGTCAGGCATCGCCATGGGCCTGAGGTGGGAGAGCATCATGGAGGAAGGGCATGGCAGAGGAAGGGCTCAGAACCTGAGAGTCAGGAAGCAGAGAGAGAGTGCTGCTCACTAGGGGCAAAACGCAAGCCCAAAGGCACACCCCAGGGACCACTCCTCCAGCTTCACCCTCCCTGCCTACAGTTACCACCCAGTTAACCCAGATCGTCGGATTAACCACTGATTATGCTGCGGCTCTTAGGATCCAATCATCTCACCTCTGATCGGTCTTGCAGAATCTCACACATCCACTTTGGGGGGACACCTTCTATCTAAACCATACCAGCCGTTTACCTTTTTTAGGTACCAAAACCCAATGAGGAGATGCTCTGACAGGCATCAGCTTGTGGCTCCTGACAATGAGGGAGCCGTGGCACTGAGCAGACCTGACCACTCAGGGCCTCAGAGTGGTTCCTGCTGTGGACAGAATGTGTGTGCTCCAACACCCAGAAACTTCATGTTCTCTGCGGAAGACATCATAGAGGTTCTTTGGAGGGCCTTCCCTAATCAGATGGCATTGGAAGGTGGGTTTGGGTGCTGTCTAGGTTTGGGTGAAGTGATGGAGGTAGGGTGGTGTGATGGGGTTAGTGTTCTCCAAAGAGACCAGAGAGCTCTCTTGCCCTTCCATCTTGTAGCTGTAGTAGGATGGTACCATTTGCAACCCAGAAAGGCCCTCAACAGAAGCCAACTGTATCGCGAGGCAGCTAGCACCTCACAAGGGTGATTTTTCCTGGTCAGGAGGCGATAAGCCACCTGAGAAAATAAAGTCCAAAATAATTAGTGAACAAATAAGACAGAGTCAGAATTATAATTTTAAGAAGCATGGAGCACCTGATAGGTCCATCCCACATGGGAGCTGGAGCTGAATGATTTAAAGAGTGTTCTAGTAGTTTATTTAAGGGGGTACATCAAAGGTAGGGATAAGGTTTCAAGGGTGGAGTGTTGCTTCCTGATCTCTTGCGGTCAGCAGGTCGATTGGCATTTTGGCAGGCTACACCCATCTCTGAGAGGCTGTGTGGCTCCAGCAGATCACCCATCTCCTGTGCTGTGTGGGACCTGGCAGAGCTAAATAGGACTCACATGTATCTGGGTGATCTTGCCAGCAGGATTGGCACTGGAAGTTCCCAAAATTCCAGATTTTCCTATTCAATGGGCGTCCATGCAGGTTGGGTCCACACGAAGTCCAGGGATTGCTCTCCACACGACTGTGTTGAAACCTGGTCTTGGACTTCAGCCTCCAGACTGGTGGGGAACCAATGAAGGTGCAGTGTTTGAACCCCAGTCTCTAGAGGACTGAGACCATGAGAAGCTCAGACTTTGCACACCACATTCTCTAGAAGAAAGATGAACAGTGTAGCTAGATGTCACATTCTGGTGTTTGACCCCGCCTCAGCTCTGTGCAGCCCAGACTGTGCCTTCTTTCCCAGCAAAAGATGAAGCTTCGTTCTAAGACATCATAGAGGTTCCTTGGGAGGGCCCAGTGCTGCCAGGGGCACCATCAGGAACACTCTCCCCCTCCTCTTGCCTGGCCAGTCCCCAGCTTTGACAGCCTCGTCTCTTGAGCTGCCTCCTCACAAGCTTAGGCTTTACTGCTTGACATTCCCTGTAGATCACCACACCCCAGGAAGTCAGGGAGTGTTCTGCCTGATGTTGCATCCTTTCCAGTCTCCATACTATCGCCCAGCATTTGACACATAGCAGAATTTGGTATGTGTCAAATAAGTGAATAAGTGAGGGCCTGGGCTTTAGCACAGGTCATGTGGAGGGTGGCCTATATGGTAGACCAGAATGAAAAGGGAATTGAGAGCCAAAGGTAACAAACTAGCATAGGACTCAAAATAACTCTTGGGGGTAAAAAAAGACGAGGAGAGTTTAGGAAGGTGTTGGTAGGGATGTTGGTATGTACACCTCTGAACCAAGTGCAGAAAATGCAGGCATGCGGGAGGATGTGAGAACGATCATACTCAACTGTGGCTACAATTCCACTTTTATGGGCAGGGCTCAGGGAAGTTCCCATGCGGGTCCATAAGTCTCATGTTAGCATCTTTTGTGTTTTCCTGGTGTCTCTCCCAGGGAAAGAGGGTGAGCCAGTGGCTTGGCTTTGGGGACTGTGGGAAGTAGCACTTCAGACAGGCAAGTAGCATTGGACTTTTTCTTTTCCTAAAACAGCATGCTTGGAGGAAAGTAAGAAGATACGATGAATCACGTAGAACATTTTCATGAATTAAATCGTATATACACAAAACAATAATAGAACTTTTGCAAGAATATGTTTAAATAAAAAGATGTTCAGTTCACCTTGCATGACTATAGAAAAGGGGAGAATGGAATGGGAGTAGGGAATAAATGAATGAAGATCATTGGAGCAAGCTAGAGCAAAGGCTATTAACAGAACAAGGGTGATGATGAATGATAACAAAAACTGCACAATTACCTCAGCAAGAGGAGACCAAGCAGTAAGGGAAAACTGCCCACCTACCTACCCAGCCTACAAGCCAGCCATCTCCCTACACATCCAGCCAGTCACCTACCCCCTCACCCAACCCACCATGCATCTACCTAGACATCCAACCAGCCACCCACCCAACCAGCCATCTACCCAGGCATGCAACCACTCACCCAATCAAAGCTCCACCAGTCCAGACATCCATCCATGCATCCACCCACCAACCAGCCATCCCAATACCCACCCACTCAGCCATCCAACCTCACATCAAGTCAACCAACCAGCCATCTACCCACCCAATCAAACATTCACCCAACTCTGACAAAAACGAAGCAAGGTCCCCAATAGGTAGGTACACCAGAGGACTCACAATCTGAACGTGAAGTCTGTGCTGGGGTCAAGATTCAAGCTGAAGAAGAGAAGAACAAAAGAAAACTAATGAAAAAGAAAAACTTGGAAAACATGTGCAGTATACTTAGCATAATAAAAAATTATAAAAACAACCAAAAAGAAAACTAATGAAATTCATTAGATTAGATTTTTAAATGTCAAAAGATTCGGAGAGTCCTGGGTATGCTAACGTACAAAATTGCTCTTACGGATGTAATCATTCTTTGCTACATTGGACTCAAAGCGTGCCTGCGTGTGGGGTGTCTGAGCTTAAGTAATTTAGGATTCAAGAATATGAGTTGTATGGCTATCTCCTATCTAGAGACCACCAAGGCCGTTATCTAGGAGAAGGTGAGGCCAAGATGAAAAACAACACATGCTGGTACATTCCAAGAAACCTAGACGGCATCCCTGGAGACCCCCTGTCTCTGAAGAGACCACCTAGGGCTGGGTTTCTAATTGTTCAATGGCCCTCTTTTGTGAGAATTAGTGACAAGAGATAAAGTAGCCAAGTGAGCACCAGGATGCAACTCTTGGCATCCAGCCTGAGGTGACATTTGTCTCCATGAACAGATTCACTCTGTCACCTGTGGTCTCATGTTCAGACAGATGTTCCTGCCCTAATCCTGAGTTAGAGGGGACAGCAGCAGCAAGCTTGGATCTCTTCCCTAGGGCCAAGCCCACTGCACTGTGACATCTGCGTGCCTCTTCAGAGACTGAGGACCTACAGCCTCTACAGGCACAGGCATGTGGCTCCCAGGACGTCACTATGAGCCATCCTGGGTGGAATGAGATCTGTTTTCTTTCCATCTTCTCCCTTCAATACCTTTACATATTTTACATAAAGAATGCGTAATTTCTGATCTTGTAACTCAGGGGTAGAGTACTTGGCTAGCATGTGCAAGTCCCTGTGTTCATACCTCAGTATCATAAATAAATAAGCAAATAAATAGTTGAACGCTTATTTTAAAAGTCTAGGAAATGTGGAACTCTTCCTGGATGCTCTTACTAGTACGTGCGGTGAGGCCTGGAACAGGAAGGTCCTAGCAAGCATGGACTACCAGATGAGAACTGCAGAAACTAGTGCCCACCTTATCAGGACTCCTGGCCTCAGCCACCTCCTGGAAGCAAGACCACAAGTCCCTGACTAGGAAGGAAAAAACAGGCTTCATGCCCATCTTGCAGAGAAACATTTAACTGGGCAACTCAACTTTACATGTCCTCACAAAAAGAGCAAGTGTCTGAAGATGCTGCCCCTCCTGACACCTAGCTCATCTGCTCTCCAGGGCACATACTTGCTCACAAGAGAGCAGGCATTTGCCTTCCCCATTCTGGGTCAGTCCTCAGGTTCCACAGCCCTGATGGCCCAATGTCAGGTCACTGCAGGTGTCCCCACACCCACACCCATGCTCTTCCCAGGCCCTTACACAATACCTGGAATGTCTACCTGACCAGCCCAGAGTGTTGAGGTTACTTTAAATCCAGCTTCTGTTGTACCTCATTGCTCTATGGACCATGTTTGATGATTGTCCCCTTATCCCCTGACATCCCAGAGCATGCCAGGCCCCACAGCTGTAGGCATGGGATCCCACTTGGGGTCAGGGATGCCTGGGATTTATGGCTTCTTTCAGGCTGGAGTGCCAGAAATCTGAACCCCTCCTCTTGTGGAAAGGATTCGGGTTCAGCCAGCTCCCAGGGAGCAGAGAAGCACACCTTGGCCTTCCGAAGCACCCCCACACATGCTTCTCTCTCCAGCTTGCTGTCTCTGAGCATCCATGGATGCACACAAGACACCCGACTGGAACTCTGGTGTTGGCGTTGAGGAGGGGCAAAGAACAGACCGTTCATGGTTGAGAGGGCAGTTTACCACATTGTGAACATAAAAACAATTTTGAGTTGTTAACTTTTCCACCAGCCACTATTAGCTCCATTCTTATCATTTTCAGGGTGAAATCAAAGGTAGCATGTTATGCTTGTTATTTTGACTGCATACTTAGTTATTCTAGAAAAAACTCCAAAAGCACAGGTACACTGTCTTCTGACCTTCCCAAATCTTGGTAGAAGAGGAAAGATGATTTGAGTTTTTGGTCCCTATGTTATTCTTATGGCATTAAAGTGCAGGTTGCAGATGAGCACCACTCAGGCTGTGCACAGTCCACAGAAAAGCCTGTGTTCAGTGGGACCATGGACTAGTTCAGCAAACCATCCTGCTGGTCTCTGAATGTTTGCGCTACTAAGCAGAGATCTCTGGACACACCCACTGGAACAAATGCACTAAAAAATGTAGATTGTAGGGAGAAAATGTTCTTTGTATAAATGCATGGGAGAATAATAAAACTATTCTCCACTTTGCCCTTTAAAAAATTAGATTCTCACTATTGTATACTGTGTTGAATTTATTATTCAGTTGTTAAATTTCCTCTTTCGTTTTCATTGCAGAAATGCAGTTTCTCCCAGTCATCAAAATATAAAATGACTGTTTTTCAGTCAACTGCAGAGGAGCTTCTTCTGTCCAGTGTTCTCAATTTGGGAAACACAAAAGCATGGTCTCCTGTTGTTCTCTTTCGAGTACACTGTGGTGGCAGCAGTGCCAGGCTGGTAACTGGGTCCCAGCAGCTCAGATGGCTTTGTGGACAGAAACAGGAAAGCACTTGGATAACTTTCCACCTCCATCTTGGAAGTACTCAGAAGCTCCTGTGGCCCCAGGTGTCTACTCCTACCAGCCCTTTGTGTGACCCCCAGGTGCTCCACCACAGTCCCGGAGCACGTAGGTGTGTAGGCTTGACTGTGTGTGCTCCATCCAAGTTCTGCAGCCTTGTGTGGTGTGCCTCCTGGTGTGTGCTGTCCTGTGGCCTTTCTCGCGTCTCTGTGTGCTTCGCTCTCTGCCATCCATGGTGGTCCTCACGCTGCCTAACAGCAGCCACCATTTGCTTATCCATTCCTGTGGCAGAGCCAACCATCCCCACATCTACTCTCCTGCCTCCTCTTAGCATTCCAGGCAAGCGTTTTACCTTGAACCTGGCCACGGCCAGCTATCCACAATCTGGCAAATGAGGTTCTCGGAGAGAGTGTAGTCTGTGACTTCCAGGCCAGTCCCTTTCGAGGACCCCTTGTCCCAGGGGCTGAAGCATAGTGCTGCGGTTACTGGAAACCCACTTCAGATTGTGAAAGAGACCATTGTTAGGTGGTTGGTGGCAGAAGAGAATGAGGACTGGCATCTCATGGGCCCAGCCCCCCAACCTTTCACCTTTATCCAACAAATACAGCTCCTTGGTGATGACACTGTTATGCTCGAATTCAGGACCCCCAAAAGACCACCAGAGATCAAGACCAATGTAAGCAGCAAAGAGGTGTTTATTACGAGCTAGCTCAGTCCTCCGCGCGCACACACAGCAACTGGTGATGCTGAGAGGCCCCAAGCCCAGGGTTTGCAGCAATTTTATACACTCTCTGGGGAAGGCAGGGATTTCACATACATCAAAGCATCTCTTAGCAAATCATCACACACCGCGGGAAAAATCAAACAACAACTCTCAACGTTGATTAGCACATTCACTGGTGGGAGCAAGTTGGGTAGGGGTGATTGGTTAGTACAAGAGGGGGATTCGTTTGAACTGATTGGTTTAAGCCATGAGGGGGAGTACGAGAGGTGTCCTGCTGAACTACGTGGTTTCCCAACCTGTTATCAACCACCATAAACTACTGGGAGGGTCATCTGCCATCCCAGGTATTTCCCTGTCTCATGCTGGTTGGAGGTTGCTAGGGGGTTGCTGTGGGTCCCCACCTAGCCTGACTGAGTCGGGGACACCAGGCACAGCAGATCTCTCCTGTTATTTGTAGATAAACAACTCAGCAGGGTGGGAATGTGCCTAGGGGTGCTCTGTGGGTCTTTCCAAGGACAAGGGTCATGCCCCCTTCCTTGGACAGGCTTTGCTCTGAGGTAGAGGCTGGTTTCTCAACACCCCTGGTCCTAAAATATCCTAATGAGCAACTGTGGAAATCACCATGAGACAATGAGAAATGCCTCCAATGAGTGCTGCCCCAAGAGGCCACCCAGGCCCCGCCCGCCTCCCTGTGTTCTCCAGCCAGCTTCTCACCATACTATTTCTTTGCCATCTCAATGGGTCAAGCATGGCATTTTGTTATCAAATGCTCTGTCCTTGTCCCCGATTCCAATCCGATAATGAGGACACAGTTTTGAGAAAAAGGAAAAGAAGCTTTATTGCTTTGCTAGGGAGAACTCAGGGGACTCCAGGCCCAGAGGCTGTGATTCTGCCATCGGCAGGAACAGGGGCTTTCAAGAGGTGACTCAAAGCCGACATTCCACGAGGGCTCCGTTGAGTTGTGGTCCACTGTTTACTTGGGAGATGGTCCTTTCTGAGGTCTTCTGGTGCCATCCCCAAAGTCTGATTCCCTGGTTCCTGTGGTGGGTGTGTGCTCAGGGCAGGTAACTCTCCTAGGATGGGGAAGAGAGGTGGTCCTGTTTCCCCTGAGATCAGGGAGGGGAGAGGTCAGGAGGAGCAGGGAGAGAGGAAGAGGAGAAACGTGTCCATCTTAGAAGTCCCAGGGGCAGAGCAGCCAGGGCTGTGTTCAGAGCATAAGGTGGACCATTATTGCAACCTCCACTAAAAGGTGGGGTCTCTGTTCATGATTGTGACCAGAAAACATGGTAGAAGTAAGGCTCTGTGTCCTCCATGGCCAGGCCAGGGCGTGCAGCTGATCTCATGGGTCCCTTACTGTGGGGATTGAATGCCTTGGTGGGTCCAGCTGCCTAGGCCTGCCGTGTGGAAGGAGCCATGTGGCAGCCTTGGGCCAGCTCTGTGTTGAGCTCCCACCACTCACCTCAGCCTCGCCTGCAGAGATATGTAGAAGAAATGTGTCAGGGCAGGTGAGAGCTAGGGTGGAGTGGGGTGGCCCTGAAAAGCGGTGTTAGTGTAAGTCCTTGCTTAGCATCTGGATGGCCGTCTTAAGTGACAGCCACCATTTTAAGGAAAGTGTCACTTTCCTGCCCAAGGGCATTTCTAAGAAAGGCCCACCACTCCCTCCTACAACCCCACCCCTACCTGCTTCCCCCATTTAGGACCAGCCTGGCTCTGATTCCCAGCCTGGCTCTCCGCTACAGAGAGCCCTGACAAACTCTCATGTGCATCTCTGCCTAGTCTCCATCTTTGACTTCCCACTTACCCGTCTCTCCTTCCTGTCTCTCCTTCCTCACTTTCCCTTCAGTTAGGGTGAGGCCCAAGTGGGCAGGGTGGCCCTAATCCATTGTGACTTGGTGGGAAGATAGAGCTGAGGCAGGGTGATCCTCTACAAGCCATGGGAGGCCAGGCCACCAGAAACCCACCAAAAGCCAGCAGAGGTCTGACCAGACCCTCTCTCCTCCTCAGGAGGAACCTGTCCTCCAGGTGCCTTGGCTTCCACCTCCTGGCCTCTAGGACTGTGAGGCGTGGGCCAAGGAGCGGTGACAGTGACTGCAGCTGTCAGCACCCCTCTCTTCACGGGCTCTGCAGCCAGGCTGGGAGCTTCTGGCCCCTCTGGGGTCTGCTTCTCAGAGACTGAGCAGAGTGCTCCTGGGTGTGTCGTGATCTTGGAGGGAACAAACTGTGGTGGCCTCCTGGACTCCTGGCGGGAAGAACCACTGCTCAGAACTGTGAAGGCGCAGTGTTGACGGAGCAGGCCGTGCTGGTGCCTGCAGTCCTGCCGGTGGACACTTGTTTTCTTCTTCTCTGAAACCACTGACTCAAAGAAAAGCCATGGAGGGAATTCAGATTTTAAAAAGTAACTGGAATTGGGTTGTTATCCCACATACAAGATTATAGAGCACTCAACCTAACTCTTGCATTGGTCAGGGTTCTCCAAAGAACAGGACCAGGAGTCTGTGTCCATTCAGAGAAGCAGGTTTATGGGGGACTGGCTCATGTGATCATGGAGGCTGGAGGCTGACAGCAGGTAGGGACCAGGGGAGCTGATGTGCAGCCAAGTCCAAAGGCATCTACTGGGAAAGGAAGTCTCTCTTGCTTAGGGAAGTCAGGTTTTGTTCTTTTGAGGACAGTATTGGTTGGAACCCAATCATGGAAGTCAATCTGCTTCATTCAGAATCTACTAATTTAGGACTTACAGAACATCCAGAATAATGTCTGACCAAATATATGGGCACCTTGTGGCATATTGACACATAAATTCACCATCGTGCTGTGTTTCCAAGAAATGGTGGAGAGCCAAGCTTTCATTCTGCAAAGATGCATGATATTGTCAGGTAAGGGATAGGAGAGTGGGAGGCTGAAAGGAAAAGAGAGGGAGGAAGGAGGTAGGGAGGGGTGGGGGCAGAGAAGAGAGGGAGAGGGAGATGGACAGGCACAGTACCTCTTACTGGCGAACTCTAGGGTAGGTGATGTGGATTAATTCCATTCTGAAATGTTGATCTGTTGCCTAGGTTTGCTCACACGGTAGCCGTGGTTCACTTTGTCGACAGTTAGCATTCTCTTGAGGGAATGGCCAGAATGGTCGCTCTAGTTGTAGTTGTTTTGGGGCGAGTGGGGGACAACAGAGAACCAGTTTGTCTGTCAGGTGAAGTGAAGCCAAGACGCTCCCTTAAATGCCTTTCATACCTGTTGCCAGAAGGAAGCAGGTTTTTAGAAACTCATGTGACCTGGCTATGTACTCTCACCTAAAGGACGTCTACACGAGGAATGGGGTTCTGAATCTCAGTCTCAGGTGACTGTGAGCTGGGAACTGTGGAAAGCTCAACTCTCAGCTCCTGGTCTCCCACCATGAGATGGAAACCACACTCTGCCTGCTCCTGGGGTGGATGTGGATGATGGCTGTGGAAGCGGCAGTTCAGCTCTGCAGTCCCACAGGGTGTCTAACAGGGCACTGCAAGGACCAAGCAAAGACTGAAGGAGGCTCCGCCTGCCCTGTCTTCCACAGCTGCCTCTGCTCCCCTGGGCTCTGGCGTCAGCTGGCGCTGCCTCAGCAGTGCCAAGGCGAGTACCTGAGCTTACTAGGAGAGGGAGCCTGCGCATTCACTGCAGGGCTGGCCACGAAACCCAGGAGAAAGAAGGCATCTACCCTTGAAGAGGAGGGTAGGAAACACTTCTCCCATATCACAAAATGTGTAGAGACAGAGGACTCATCAGAGATTGGCAGTGTAAATCGATATTTAAAATCAGAGCATTTCATAGAGGCCAGTAGACATTTTTTGAAATCCTAATAGAATATTTTAAGATAACTTGTGGATTTTTAATATGTTTGTATGAGTTCATTATGGTCATTCATCGTACCGGGGTTCATTTTGCCATGATCATGTGAGCATGAAATGTGAATTGCTCCACTTCAGTTTCCAGCACTTTCCATTCCCTTCTCTCTTCCTTGCTGCCATCCCCCTTCTTCTACTCTGGCTCTCCCTCCAGGTACAGTTTATTAAGTTAGTGATATATGGTGTACATAAAGGTGGAATCGCAGGTACACAGTGGAATTTCACTCAGCTACCAATAAGAACAAAATGGAATTTTATTTACCAGCAAATAGATGAACCTGGAGAACAAACATCATGCTAAGTCCAAGAAGCCAGACCCAGAAAGTCAAGAGTTCGCTGTTTTTCCTCATATGTGGAAGTTAGCCCAAAATAAGAAAAAAAAAAAAAAAAAGAGGCGGGGGATCCCGTGAAAACAGGAGATGGGTAGGGCAGGGGAAGGTGATTGGGGGGAGGGGGGCGGAAAGGAAGGAACTGGACGCTGGGGCTCTTTGGTGGAAACCTTCAGGGGTTCGAGATACAAGCAAATATGGTTATATCAAATTAAGACACTTCTGCACAGCACAGGAAACAATCAACAAGTTGAAGAGACAAATGGGATATACCAATTATTCATCCAACAAGGAATTAATATCCAGAATAAATAAGGAACTCAAAAATCTTAACAAAAACCGGTAATCCATCCAATTTAAAAATGGGGGCAAATGATCTGAATACAAACTTACCAAAATATATACAAACAGTCGACAAATAAATTTAAAACACTCTGGGGCTGGGATTGTGGATCAGTGGTAGAGTACTCACCTAGCATGTGTGGGGCTCCGGGTTCAATCCTCAGCACCGCATAAAAATAAATAAAATGAAGATATTGTGTCCAGTTACAACTAAAAAATAAATATTAAAAAATATTCACTATCATTAGCCATCAGGGAAATTCAAATTAAAACCCAACAAGACTACCTCACCAGAGTTAGCTTCCTGGGTGCCTGAGCATGTTGAACAAACTTCCTGGGCCCCCTTGTGCAAGAAGGGTGCCTCCTTGTCTCTTAAGGGAATTTTTGCTTTTACGTCCCAGAGTCTGAGATGAGTGTGGCCTTGCCAATTCCTGAGATACCCTCAAATCATCTTTCTTATTGTCTCTGGGCAAAGTCTTTGGCTTTTCTTCAGTGGCAGTAATGTCTTTAACCATTGCAACTTCCTTAGTCCCAGTTTTACTCTTACTTTTCAAGTCCAAGTTTTTCAAATCTTTCTGCTCTGTTTTCTGTTCCTGATTATCACAAAAAGTTTTGCTAAAAGCTGCCAGCAATATCCATGCCACCACCTGAATGCGGTGCTGTCTATGCATTTCTTCTGCCAGATTAAAAAGTCCATTGCTTTTATTATTTATTTATTTATTTATTTGGGAGGAGGGTGCTGGGGATTGAACTCCGGGGCACTTGACCACTGAATTACACCCCCAGCCCTATTTTGTATTTTATTTAGAGACAGGGTCTCATTGAGTTGCTTAACACCTCACTTTGCTGAGGCTGACTTTGAACTCATGATCCTCCTGCCTCAGCCTCTGGAGCTGCTGAATTACAGGTGTGATTCATCATACCCTACAGTCCATTGCTTTTAAAATCAGCCTCATAGAAAGTCTCAGGGCACAGGGAAAATACAGGCAACTTCTCAGCCAGCACATAACACAGATGGCCTCTAGTCCAATTACCACAGTCCTCCTTTTCCTCTGAAACCTCTCGAGACCTGTCTCCACTATTTGCAGACCCACTGGCATTCTGGTCTTCTGAGCTCCCAGCAGAACTGGCCATAAGTTCTGCTTCCTGTTAGGTAGCTGGCTCAGACATCCATGAAAGACACATCTCTGAGTCAAGCAGAGGTTTACTGACAGAGAATATCTGCCCGGCTGCCCTTCCGCTGGGAAAACTTCTGAACTATATACTCATGGACAATGGAGTAGTGAAAAATAACCCTCTGGTCCTGTGATTGTTACTTGATGTCTGTGTTGTGTTTTTTTAGTTAGGGACTCCTTGAGGGTGGGCCTAACAGGAAGGTCATGCCTGGGTGGGCAGGTGTTAATTTTCAAAATGGAATTATTTTGGCCTAAGGACCTAATACTTACAACAATCTAAAGAATTTCCAGCTTGCATTGCTACAAAACTTAAAAATCCTCCAACGAATTCCAAGAATCTCCAAAGTCTTCTGAACCACATGGTCAGGTTAGTCAGAGTAATGACCCTGCACTGGGTACCAATTTATGTCTTAGCTTTTTCTCTGCTTTGACTGAAAGACTGGCCAGTGCAGTTGTAGGGA
Organism: Ictidomys tridecemlineatus; assembly: GCF_052094955.1. Lineage (NCBI taxonomy): Eukaryota > Metazoa > Chordata > Mammalia > Rodentia > Sciuridae > Ictidomys > Ictidomys tridecemlineatus. The sequence goes on along the minus strand of NC_135490.1, from coordinate 356,711 downwards.
AGGAAAAGTTTATTTGAGGGGCTCACCACTTCAGAGGTCTCAGTCCATAGAAGGCTGGCTCCAGTCCTGGGGCTCCAGTTGACACAGCATCATGGCAGAAGAGTGTGGCAAAGGACAGTAGCTCATCTGATGATCAGAAAGCAGAGAAGGAACTACACTATCCAAATACAAAATACATACCCCAAAGCCGTGCCCCCAGTGACTCACCTCCTCCAGCCACACCCCACCCACCTTCAGTTACCACTCACTTAATCCCTATCAGGGGATTAATCCACTTATTGAGTTCAGGCTCTCATAATCCAATCCTTCGTCCTCTAAACTTTCCTGCTTTATCTCACACATGAGCTTTTGGGGGACACCTCACATCCAAACTATAATAGAATGGCTATTGTTTTCTTTTTATATAAAAACAGAAAAATGACAAATGTTGGTGAGGATGTGAATAAAAAGGAACCCTGTGCACTGCTGATGAGGATGTAAATTAGCTTTAAGGAGAGCAGATGGAGGTCCCTTGAACTGAGTATCATTCTACCCTATAATCCAGCAATCCCACTCCTGAGAATATATCCACAGGAAGTTAAGTCAACACACTGAAGTGACACCTATATACCCATGTGTATGGCAGCGATATTCTCAAGAGCTAAAGTATGAAATGTATTTAGTTTCCTCAAAGGATGAATGATAGAGAAAATGCAGCACATGTGCATAGTGAAATATAATTTGGCCACAAAGAATGAAAGCCTGTCATGTTCAGCAACATGGTTGACACAGGAGGGCATTATGTGAAGAGAAATCAGCCAGACACAGAAAGACAGATATCACATTTTTGTTTCTCATATGTGGAACCTACATGGGACCTGGAGGTAGAATAGTGATTACTAAGGGCCAGGAAGGGAAAGGCATAATGCATATGTTGGAAAATCATATTATATCACATTGCATCGATGTATATGATTAACACATGTTAGTCAAAATAAAATAAGACATATAATATTATTGGCATAATTCCTGCTTGTGTTATGTTATTGCAGGCAGAACATTGGATTAAAACATTTTTCAACAATGGGAAAAGTTATTTCTGAGAAAATTCCAGCCTGGTGCTAGCAATCATGGTGTTTTCTGCTGACTGGAGGAAATAGTGCATTCTGAGACAGTAGCAGTTTGTGTGTCCATAGGAACACATTTCCACTGAGTCTTCCAGCAACACTGGAAGTGTCCTGTGCACAGGTGTCCAGCTAAAGGAAGCTCAGGGTCACGATGGCTGGAACTTCTGAGTAGACCGTCTTCTTTATGCCTTCTTGTGAAATTAAGTAAGAACAAAAAATTCAGCATCGCTTGTCATCGTGTGTCTTTGTTTTCAGTGCCATGGACATGGCTAGTGTCTGTGAGATAGCTGCAGGTCCAACATGATAATGTCCCTAAACTACCCACTTGCCAACGTGGGATGGCTGTACTAATCCCACACTCTGTGGGAGCAGCACATGTAACCACTGCCCAGACACACAGCCGGACGGGCATGCAGAGGCAGGGTGCCAGAGCACGGGGAGCCTCAGTGCCCATCCTGAAAATGGGCTAGTCACAGCCCTGACAGGACCTGCTGAGGACTCCATGAGGACCTTGCGTGAACTCCTGAGGCTCATGTCAGCCGAAGCTGAGTCTGGGAGGACTCTGACATAGCAATGCCTGGTTTTCCCAGCAAGGCAGAGTGTCCAGAACTCGGTGACTGCTTTCTATGACCTCTAAAGGACTCTGGGCCATTGATGCTGACAGCAAGGACTAAGGAGGTGACATGCTAAGGAAGTAATGCATCACCTGTGTTACTTACTGCTAACCGCAGGCACCACATACCCCCTCTCACTGTTTCCTTTATAAACAGGCATAGATGAAATGGAAAAGCTGAGGGACCCTGATTTTTCCTGACAGAGTTAGTCCTTGGTGAAGACTGGAATTGCCACCTGCCTGCTCTGGCCTGAACCTCTGGATCTGCAGCAGACCCAGCCTCAGAGCTGGCCGAGCACAGGACAGCTGAACAGGTGGTACCTCTAAGAGGTGTGTCTGTCTAGGAATGTACATCAGACTCTTCCCATGCCATTTTTCATACCTTGGAATGAAAAGCATTATCCACAACCAACTTCTCTTCTGTATTTCATTAAACATCAATTTAGGCAAATTTCTCAATTTTAATCTTTGTGAGACATGAAGATTTTTTCAAGGCTTTCCTTTTTATTCTTAGTAAAAAAAAAAAAGTTGGAGAATTGCCCTGAATACATAAGATTGCTGCATTAGGGGAAATATTCTAATTTTTTCTCCTTTTATTAAAACATCTAAATGCTATATCAATTTTGATCAAAGTCATTCTAGCTTGTAATATGGTAAAACACTCCTGTGAACACAGACATCTCCTGGTTAAGTTTCATAATAATTAATGAAAGTCTTAGTTAAGCATCTGCTAAAGGTAAATGGTCATGGTATTTTTTTACAATGGCTATCATTTTGGAACAGCTAATTGCCAAACACTTGGAGGAATAATTCTAATAGTTTCTGGTTTAATTAAACGATAGACATTTTCCCATTAAACGTCATACTGGAGTGACTGTGTGCTGCGCAGTGGGGAAATGTAAAGTGGGGGTGGCCTGGTGCCCAGAAGTTTGGGTCCATGTATCTCACCCTCGTGAACTCACCTGGTAGGAGTGGGAGCCAACTGGAGCACGTGGTGGTTCAAATAAGCACAGAGTCACATTTCACAGGAAAAAAAGCAGTGCAGGCCAAGCTTGATATAAACAGTGCCATAATTATATAAAACCACTGTGATCTGACCACTCTAAACATTTAGGTCCACCAACTCTCAGGCTCTGCCTTGTTCCATGGCTTCTCTGCCCCAAGGTAGTCCCTAGAATCAGGACCCGAAGACAAAGTGTCAGAGAAAAATTTGTCCTGAGGGCGGTGGGAAGCCTTCTGTGACACCCACAGGAAGACTCAGGTCTCAAGTTCCAGCAGAAACCAGAGACGGGAATTGGAGCTCTTGTCTGGGGTGTCCTGAGACCAGGGTGCCACCCTGTGCTTGTCCCAGCACCGGATAGACTTCGTGTCTGGGAGCCAGTCCTGCCTCTGTCCTCTAGGGTGGTGGTGAGTGAAACTTGGGCTCTGCTGCTGTGGTGGGTGCGGCACTTGCTGCTGACCGAGGCCTTTGGCAAAGACCTGTTTCTCAGATAACACAAAGGAGAGACTGAGGGGGAGACTGGCCAGCAAAAGACTAAGTCCAGGTTCCAGCAGCTGCTTCACTCCTGCCTCAAGGGAAGCCAGCCACGTGCTGCCAGCCTCAGATGTAGGAATCGGGTGCTGGAGAGCAGTCTCTCATGGAGACAGTGCTCACATTGTGTCCGCACAGATGGGCTTCCCCCTCCCACCTTGCCCCCCAAGCTGAGCTCCCAGGACCAGGAGCCCAGAAGAATGGAAGCCCAGACCCACAAGATATTCCCTGCTGTCATCACACCACGGGGACATTCAGAGAGCACCAATATTCGTGACCAGCAGTCATGTCTAGTCCAATTACCTGATAGATGCAGTTCTTTGAAATTCCTTCTAGAAATCCCTTCCCAAAACATAACCATATTGTGCCCACTCTCAGATGGTACCAGAAGGGGAGGCATGGAAGGCAGGTCCGCTCTCTGATACTGCAAAATAAATAAGTATGAAGAATAGAGGGAAGTATGCGTGTAGATGGCACATCTTTCTGTGCACATCTGAGTCACCATCATGATGGAGGATGCACTGATAGGCACCCATCCGCACCTGACTGACCACAGAAGCAGCAGCCCAAGGGGAACGGCTCCAGATTTTCTGAAATGACCAACACTCTTGTTAAAGTTCCGACGATATTCTACCAGTCAATCCTGATTTGTCAGACGAGACAGGTTGTGGAGGGTAATAGGGAAGCTGCTTCCAAAGATATGGGTAGGGGATGGAATTCCTAAGAGTGGGACCACAGGGCAAGAGGATGACAGAGGCTGTGACCAGGGTCACTTTACTGCACTTATCACTGCCAATCACCGTGAAGTACTATACCCAGTGTCCAAATTTCCCACATCTGATAACATCCCACCCCCTGGCTCATCACTAGAAATAGCCAGTGAGGACACCCTGTGCCAATCTCCAACTCACTACCTGTGGAGGAGCTTCCTATTACACCATCCATTGTTCTTCACACAGGATCATGCTCAGGAATGATATCCAGAGTGCCCAGTGATAGGATGAAGCCGAGCATCAAAACAGACACTGCTGTGCCTGCAAGAAACACTCAGGCTTCCCAACTGGGCGGCAGGGGCCCTTCTCTCTAGGTCTTTAAGGATCTAGGGTTCAGTGATTATTTAAGCACCCTAAAGGACTTTGCTCACTAACAGCAGGTATGGCTCAGCAAATCTGCATCGTTCACTGGAAGCCATGACCCAGCGAGTACATCTGTGTCTGGAGGCGGCGTGTGTACCCATGTCCTCCATCACGCTGAGCTGCCTGGAGCCTCACCCATCCTTTAGACACCTGGATCCTGGACACATTCTAGGTGTGCAAGAGATGTCAGAGAATAGACCCTCTGAGAAGGTTAGAACTCGGTAATGGCAGGAGCTGGTGCTTTTGTGAGAAAGCCAGAGCAGGACCTCGTCACAGCTGAGCAAATGGATGATTACTGTGATACACTCACTGTGGCTTTGTCTCTGTAACTGAGGAGACTAATTCTCGACCACGATGTCCTCTTTAGGAAGTTCTCATCCACTGAGACGAGGTAGAACAAACTAATGGACTGGATCATGAAGCCTCATGTGCCCACGCCAGGGACCGGTACTCCATGAGCTCCTGCGATGGGGACCCACAGCATGAGAGCATTTGATGCCACACATCTCCAAGAGCCGGTGTCCTAGAGCCCACACAGACATCCAACCTTATACACACTCACCCCAAGGCAGGCCTCTGTGGGGTTTCTCAGTCCTCCTCCACTCAGGAGTCGGCAAGGACAGCCTCAGTGCCCGGCAGGCCACTTTCACGCCTGGCTTTCCTCTTGCTCTGGGTAGCATGCGTTTGTGTCTGTTCTTCAGACACTTTAGTGATGTCTCTCGAGTACAGCTCCTGAGCCAGGCCAGCGGAGAGTGGAGGAGTGAGAGCTCCCAGTCTTTGGGGTAAGGAGGCCACACGTGAGACTAGGGGCACAGAGCAGAGAGGCGCTCGCTCTGATGGGACCTGAGAAGGCCACAGCCAGGTGCAGGTGTCTGGGATGAGCCTGGGAAGAAGGAGCAGCGTCAAAGGAAGTGTGATGGGAGGCAGGAAATCCGCAAGAGCAGGGCCTTCAGACCAAAGCCAAGAGGACCGAGGCCACACTCCCTGGACAGGATTGGAACAAGTCAGAGGTGACACCTTCCTTCTTGTAGCACTGATTTAACATCATTGAGCACCAGTTGACTCATCTTTGGAAAAAGGTCTTGTAGATGTGGAGCAAGAGGGAACTTTAAAGAAAAACTTCAGGGTACAAGCTATTGACCTTCACCAAGCTAACAAAAGCCATCCGAGTTGTGATCGTGTGCCGTGTAACTTCTTCACATCAGTTTTCTCAAGGTCGCTCCTTCAGGGACTGGCAGATTTCTTCATTTTCACTTTTGAGTCTGATAAAGATGCTCTGTTGTTCACAGTTAGCCGCTCAGGGGCGTCCCGGACAGCTGGCTTTCTTTTACGGTGGGAACGTTGTTCCTCAGAGCAGTCGTTAGAGGCAGGTCCATGCCAAGCTGAAGATTTTTCCTTCACAAGAATTAAAGGAAATGTCAAAAAGGAACCTATGGTCAGGTTCCAAGAAACCACCCCCCGCTTCCACCAGTGTGTCTACCTGAATGTGGAATCATGGAGTACAGTAGATGCTCAGTCTTCTGCTCTAACTTGTCAGGAAATGAGAGGATGTGCTGGCATATTCAGAAATAGGTCTCAGAGTACTGGAAATGATGATTTGGGTTTGTCCTCTTCAAGGCAGAACCCAGGAAAACCCCATGCGAGCTGAAAAAGTGAACTGAGCTGTTCTGGAGTGATCTGTCACATTCTTCATCTCCTTTCAAACTCATTGACCCTGGAAGCACTTGTTATGAGGTCTCGGTCGAAACAAAACTGGAATTTTTTTTAAAAGAAAAATAACAATTTCTGGTATTTTAAAATATGGACAGTTTCAAGTTTTTATTGTCATCTGTCAAAATCAAACTGGAACAGTTTCAATCCCACTGCACCAAAAGTGGGGAAAAACAACCAATTCTACAGCAGAAACCAATGATTGTGAGATGGTGCTGGAGAGCGCCCTCTGTCGGTGAGCTCGGTCAGCAGCACTGGCCAGAGGCTTCTCGCACACATGCCCAGGACCTGGACAGCAATATCAGTGCCACCACCTGAATGCCACGCTGTCTATACACTTCTTCTGCCAAATAAAAAAGTCCATTGCTTTTCTTATTTATTTATTTATCTATTTATCTGTTGGGAGGAGGGTACCGGGGTTTGAACCCAGGGGCACCTGACCTCTGAACCACATCCCCAGTCCTATTTTGTATTTTGTTAGAGGCAGGGTCTCATGGAGTTGCTTATCACCTCTCTACTGGTGGAGCGAGCCCCTGCGTTCAGCGTGGTCACCCTTCTGTAGCCTTCATCATGCTGCACCTTCACTATAACAAGATGCAAGTGGATGAGAATAATATGTACCGGCACCGAGTGAAGACTGGAAGTCAGCAGCTCAGTGTAGCTGAGAATGGGTTGTATTGTCTTACACATATGAAATGAGGGTAAATGCCCCTTTATACAAAATCTCATTCAAGCATTTTCCTTGGCTTTGGTAGTTTTTCCAGACGGCAAGCTAGAAAACGTGAATGGAAAGAGACACCACTTGAACATCTAGGACGTCTTTGTGTGTCGCTCTGCAGGAGGTGGGCTGGAGGGAGGGGAAAGGCAGCTGGTGCCCCACGCTTTTATGCTTTCCTGGGTGCTTTATGAAAGCAGACTGTGGGGAAGTTAATGGCTGTTCAACTGGGCTGAGGAGTCTGCAGCTGGCTCCCGGAGCTTGCCTGTCACTGGCTCCAGAGGAGTCAGGACATATTTTGTTCTAGACAAAATATGGACCATCATATCTTTGGTTCTTGAAGCAGTGCACTGCCCAAGATTCTCTTGTTCTGCCCACAGTTCTGCCATGTCCTGTGAATGTCTCTGGCAGGTTATTTGAATCTACTTCCTCTGTGGGATGGAAATGACAGACTCTGTCTCAAAGGTGATGCCTCTCATCAGCGTAGGACTGGTGCTTGGCCAACCTCAGTGGTGCTTTTTCGATAATTCGTGAGAGTCCTAATGAGAAACATCAGCTCAATAATTCAGGAATTCAACTAGGGTCAGACAGCTAGAAACCAGCAGAGTGGGATGCAAAGGTGGGGTCATTTCTAGCCTCAGTGCTCTTGATCACCATTGCTGGACATCTAACTGGTCTGTAGTGCCATTCCTAATGACAGACTGGCCATTTGGTAACCTGTGGTGCAGCCAGAGGCTCTGAACCAAGTTCTCAGAGCAAAATGCTTTTCAAGTTATCACTCATTTATTTCTCTATCAGTCTGTCGAGGAACATATTTTATCTCTTACAGATGGGATTTTGCAGGCTGAAAGGAGTGATCACCCGATTCAAGGTCACAGAGGCACCACATCATGGAAGTGAGCTTTGGGCTGTGTGGGAGTGCTCCTGTAACCATGGTGACCAAGGTCTACAGCCTGGTGCATCTGCACTCTCTGTGGTCTGGGTAGAACAAGCAAAAAGACCCGGAGCCAGGACTTTGAAAACATTCTCTACAGACTGGTCTCAGATGGACAGACCCAGTACCATGAGGTGTTCATGTTGGAGCATGTCCACAGTCTCAGGGGGCAGATGGGTGTGTGTTCTTCAGTTAGAATGGCTGAGGCACCGCCATCTCTGAACCTGGCAGGGGGTACAAGTAGAGCCTGGAATGGTGGCCATCACTGAAATGCAGATAGGAAAACAGGACACCGTGGGTCAAAGTCGCCCTTCCCGGAGCAGGCTGCAGGTCAGGGAGGACAGCTGACTTCGGGGAGGGTGTCACCATGACGGTGAGAGGAGCAGAAGAGAGCGACTTGACTGCTGTGGCTGGCTTCTGTGGTGCGGACAAGCTTACAGAGCCGCAGGCTGACATCAAGAAGGATGAGGTGGCTGCGGGTGTGGCCAGGCTAGGTAAGTATGCTGACATGCTCCTTCAGGAACTGCGATGGATGGAAGGCAGATTTGACAAGAGTCCAGTTACGTGTGGTCAATGTTATTAACTGTCTGCAAAAAGGTGTCCTTGGAAATTCCCATCCTGGACAGTTTCATTGTGTTTGAACAGGTTTTAGGATCCTAAGAGATCTGAAATGATGATGCAGGCTAAGCACCAGAGTACAAAGTAAGGACTGTCTACGCCCAGGGCTGGGACTACCTGTGCCCACTGCCTCCTGAGTGGTGCTCCCACAGCCTGACCACTGTCACAGTCACACAACAGCGCACTTCAAGGCTTCTAAAAAAAGGCTGCTGGGTTGATTTGTGATCTTTCTTTGATGTGCCAGCTCCCCCACCAAATCCTACTATTCCAGAAACCCTGTTACTAGAATGTTGGGGCTTTTAAAAAATGTAGGCCCCCACACATCTGCTGGATCACAGCTTCAGCAGTAAGATGTGCCTGGCATGGCACATGACACCAGCAGTCGAGTCTACATACTGAAGACGCCGCCCCACATGCCCAGCCTTCCATACAACCTCATGCCTGAGGACTAGGTTCCAACTGCACTCCTCCACTGCTGAGCGACCTCCAGCATGTTTCCATGGATGCTGCTGGCTACTCACCAAACCTCACTCTTCCTCCTCACAGCCGGGGGCTCCCAGCCTCCCAGGCTGTCCTGGCCAATGAGACGGGACCCGCTCACAGCTTCTCTGCACACTGCCGTGGATGCAGCTGTCTGCAGATGGTAGAGAGCGGAACCACAGACAGAAAGAGTGGACCCCTGAACCCCCAGGGCGGCTCACTCCCTGCCGACCATCGGAGCAGAACGCCTTCCTTCAGCGGCTCTATGAGGAGGGATCATTCTCAGTATTTTTTCAGATAGTAGCGTCACATGGTGATCTGCCGACCAGAATGGTGGGTTGAGCTGAGGACCAGGAACTCTGTACAAAGAAGTGGCGAGCTGCTTCAACAAAACTTGAAACACCTGTTGGCCGCATCACACAATGTTAGCAGGGAGGGGTGGCCAGCTGGGAAGATGCCCGACTTCAGGAGGCACAGGACATTTGATAAAGCTGTCTCCTGTGGCCACTTAGCAGGCAGACGAGGCCCACCAATCTGTGGCTCCACAGAAGCAGCAGGGGAAGGCCGAGTGTTGGAGGCTGCTGCTGTCAGGACTTTCCAAGTTATTCCATAAAATGGGGAGCTCAGCCAGGATGGGCTGCTCTTCAACAGAGGAGCTCTGCAGGGCAGGAGAAGCCAGCCACTTCGTACTCTACGTAGTAGGATTAAGACAGAGATTCGGGCTGGGGTCGTGGCTCTGCGGTAGAGCACTCGCCACACACGCGTGAGACCCTGGGTTGGATCCTCAGCACCACATACTAAAATAAACAAGTGAAATAAAGGTGTTGTGTCCAGCTACAACTAGAAATAAACAAACAAACAAACAAATAAAAAGACTGAAAGATTTGACTGACACCGGCTTTGAGACCTGTCAGAGCGCAAGGGATCGTGCTCCGGGGTGGAGATCGGGTTAAGGACGTGGCCTTCCCATCAAGCCTAGGGTCTCACCCAAGTCCAGGTCTTCATCTGACAGAGGGAGGTCAGGAAGGACAACAGAGAGCAGAGAAGGAAGCCATCCACAAAGGCAGGAAAAGGGCTCTGGTGTGGTCTCTGGCAGCAGCAGCCCCCTGGACGGGATCTCCAAAGCCCAGGATGCTTTTGGAGTCTGAATCGGACCCTAAACCAGAAAGTGGGCTGTGATGGCCACAGACCCCGAGGGGGGTGTTTCCTGGTGCTGGTCCAGACGTCAGGGAGGTGCTGGGCACACCCCCTTGGGACAGACCTGCAGCACTCGGAAATGACCCAGTGCTTCCGTCACTGTCAGGAGACTGTGCCACTTCAGGCTGTGCCCTCGATTTGGGAAAATCCTGTTGCTGCCCAGGATCTACCTTTGGTGGGATGGGCGCTGGGGGAATGTAATCAGCATTTGTTCAGTCATGGGTCTCAGTCCAAGAAAAATATCTCTCGGCTGGACGCGGCCCAGAAAATATTAGGCCCATGCCCTGAATTCTGAACTAAATGCAGTGACATGGAGGAGCTTCAGTCTCGCCCTTGGAGAGGGCTTTTTTGTTGTTTCTTCTATGGAGAAACACAGATGAGGTGTTCAGTGACCGGGAGAGTGCTCACCGTTCCGCACATCCGGGTTCCCAGCTTCCTGTGACACCCAGATGGACTCTGTTTTCCAGCCTCCTTTGTAGCCCTAATAGTCGTGTGACCCAGGGCCTGGAGGAGGCGACAGGCGGACCTGGGGCCGCGGCCGGGGGGATCTGTGGAGGCTGGAGTGCAGGTCTGTCTGTGTTCCCTGGGTGGTGCCTTCTGCGTAGAGGATGCTGTAGACGCCCTCGGTGCTCCTGCAGGCTCTGGCTCTCCATGTGGGACGCAGGTAATGCCTGGACTTGAGGGGGGTGAGGGATGCTCTGACCAGAGTGCCAGCCTCAGACTGTCACCGGAGAAAGCTGCAGGGGAAATAGGAGTAGGACAGCACCTGTGTGGTCAGAGCTGCTGAGTGGAGCAGCTCAAGTGTGGGAGAGGTGCCTGCTACACTCGAGGCCCACGTGTGCGCAGCGGCTACTGACACCACTCCTCGGTGCGCAGAGAGCTCGGCACGCCCGTGTTCAGTACGTGTGTCACTTTATCAGGGCAGCCCCCCCGCAGGGCAGTAACAACTATGGCAAATAGGAATCTGTTTCTCACAGGTCTGGAGGCTGAAAGGTGCAGACAGCAGTGACGGTGGGGATGGCCTCTCTGAGGTCGCCCTCCTGGGCTTGCAGATGCCATCTTCTCCCTGTGTCCCCACATGGCCTTTTCCTGATGTCTCTTCATCCGCTTGGAAGGACACTGGCCTTGTTGGATCAGATGTCACCCTGTGGCCTTGCTTTACCTTGATGACCCCATCTCCACATAAAGCCACACTCTGGAGCACTGGGTCAGGACTGTAACAAGTCTCTGGAGGGTGGAACACAATTCAACACCTAAGAGTAAGGAAAGACTAAATTTGAGCCTGGGGCTGGGGACTGGATGTGAAGAAGGCAGAGCACAGGGCTGTCAGGTGCCCGCTCACGCCCTGCCGCTCTTCTCCTTTCACAGGTGCTCCACATCCCTCGCAGGCAGGGCCTGCCTCCCCTCCTTTTAGTCTCAGAACTCAGGAGCCACGACCCCGAGATGTCAGCTCAGGGCAGCTGAGTCAAAACCATGGCCCCTGGTGGTGGCCTGGGGAAGAGGGCTGCCTCCAGGCGAACTGAAGGTGCCTGTTCAGTGGTGTCTCTAGTCTTCCTCCAGCCGTAGCCTCTAAGAGACCATGATGTACTATTCTGACTTTGGAAATACTGGCAGTCTCTCAAGAGTTTCGTCTGAGGAGAGTGCTCAGCCTGGGCCAAGAGCCAATGTTTCAAGGCTAAAGTAACCTAGCTAATATTTCAGAAATCATTCTCGTAGAAACACCATATTTATTTGGGCACATTCTTTGTTAGTTTGAAGATTGTCCTTTTAGAAATTGCATGTGCTTCTCATTGATGTGAGCAGGGCAATGAGTTTGTAAATACTGGGTTTTCAAAATTCAGCCACGTTCAATTTTGGATCTGTCCAGTGATACTTGTTTCAAGAGGCTTTACAATTATAATATCCTGTGTTTTCTAACTCTTCAAGTCAGGATTGGATAGGTGAATTTCCCTTTCTTGTGCACTAAACTCAGGATCAAAGAAAGTCTGCTAATGAGCTTTCTTAATCTGGCAAGTCGTTTTTAAAAGCCATCCCGAGTCCTGTGCAAATTCTGGAAGGTGGCTGGCCACAGGTGAAAGGTGAGCCTGACTGGGTTTGTTTGCTGTTTTTCCTGCATACGGGGCGATGGGGGGGTGGAGATTGCCATTCATTCCCAGCTTCTAACCTGGCTTGCACCAGTGTGCATCTGTCGCTGTCCTGGGAGACCCCTGGGTCTTCAGTCTGTATCATGGCCTCAGATCGGCAGGAGGCCGTTGCCAAAACCTCGCTCTTTGTCCCGGATACCAATCCAATAACGAGGACACAGTTTTGAAAAACAGGAGAAAAAGTTTGTAGCTTGGCTAGCAAAGGAGAAACAGGGAACTCCTGTCCCAAAGGTCATGATTCTGCCCATTCACAGGAACAGGGAGCTTTTACGGAGGTGATTCAGAGAAGATGAGATCAGTGAGGAGAGATCAGGAAGGAGAAGTTTAGGGTAAAGAAGATGCGGGGGAGGGGGGAAGGTCAGGGAGAAGAAGTTTGGGGAAAAGCCGCGAGGGATACAGTCAAAGCATCAAGTGAACCCGACTGCCAGGCCGGCTCCTGGCTTCTCCCTGTCCTCAAGTCATTCTTCCCGGTCACAGCTGGCTGTCCAGTAACAAACGTTCCCCAGAGAGGGCCCTGCCTCTGACCCCAGTTCCAGCTGGGGACATGTGTGGGGTAGGTGCCAGAACCTGCAGGTACCTAGGCATCTGCATATCTTGTGTGATTGCTGACCCTCCAAGCAGTGACCTGGAGAAGCTGGACACTTACTGTAAGGGGACCCTGGCTTATTAAGCACCCAGAGCCGTGTCCAACTGTCCCTGCAGGAACCACATCAGGACAGATGAGGTGTGTGTGAAGCCGCTGGGCAGCTGCAATGACAACGGGGTCTGCAGCTGCACCACCTGCCTCCTGGGATCCTGGACACAACAGCAAGGACTGCAGGAGGAGGAAGCAGTGTCACAGGAGAAGTGGCAGTTGTCTGGGGTTGAGCCTCAGTCGCTGTTGCTGACGTGAAGCTGGGGAGCAGCGTCTGGAGCAAAGCCCCTACCCACCTGTCCTGGTACACTGTGCTCAGCCTGCGTGCTCACACCTCGACAAATGCCCCCATGGGGCCAGAATAAGTCACTGGCATGGGACGGTGCTGCTGTATGATCCCTATAAGATCTTATTACCGAAAGCGCCGTCCTGGTCCCCGATGCCAAGACAATAATGAGGACACAGTTTTAAGAAAAAATAAAAAGAAGGTTTATGTCTTTGCTAACAAGGGAGAAACACGGGGGACTCCTGTCCCCGAGGCCGTGATTCTGCCATCGGCAGGAACAGGGGCTTTCAAGAGGTGACTCAAGGCCGACATTCCACGAGGGCTCCGTTGAGTTGTGGTCCACTGTTTACTTGGGGGATGGTCCTTTCTGAGGTCTTCTGGTGCCATCCCCAAAGTCTGATTCCCTGGTTCCTGTGGGGGGTGTGTGCTCAGGACAGGTAACTCTCCTAGGATGGGGAAGAGAGGTGGTCCTGTTTCCCCTGAGATCAGGGAGGGGAGAGGTCAGGAGGAGCAGGGCGGACCAGCCAGGGCTGTCTGCACAGTGAACCACCCTCACAATCCAAGGCTGGGAACTTCTGTTGTCTCCTCTTCTCCCTGCTCTTTTGTCACCTCCCACTTCCCAGAGAGGGCTGTCCTTGGAACCGTGGAGGTCCCACACCCCGGCCCTTCCCTGATAGCTTTTCTGTTACGCACCAAAGGACAAATATGTCCTGATTTAGTCACACCAAGCCCTCGGTAGCTCCCCTACCCAGAATGGAGTGACAGACTGGCACTTAATCCCAGGGAGTGGCCGAGGGGAGACAGTATCACTGCAGACTTCCTGTCATCCTTCATGGCCCTACTCCTGTGGCTGAGCCCTGGTCAGGTTCCTGATACCTGAAGGGCTGCGATGTTACAAGCCCCATCTGTCCTGGTGGATTTGGAGGCACTTGTACAAGTGACACTTGCAACAGACTGTGTAAGTGACTGTACCTTGCTTACTGGGGAGGGCAGTGCTGACAAGTCCCTCCCAGATATCCGCTCGGTGACCGAGGACACCTCAGTCCTCACCTACACCACTCTGCACCCTAAACACTTGCTCCCTTTTGTGCCTCAAAGTAGATGTCAGCTGCTAGAGGACCTGCCGCACACCGAGCCGCACTCACAGCATCGCCAGCCTTGTCCTCCCCAACATTGTGCCTGGTGAAAGGTTGTGAAAGACTCCATCCCTGGGACACACTGGGCTCCTGGGCGCCTTGTGTGGCCATGTGCCCTGGACCGTGGCCTCACAAGACCTGCTTCTCTGAAGCCCTTGGGCCTTTCTTCTCAGACTCCTTTGCCAGCGTCTTGCTCTGAACATCCCTACGAACATGGGCATTTCTTGGAGTTCTGTGTTTTTTTTCTTTACAAAAATGTCGTGAGAGTCTGGTTTCTATGGCCTTCCTGTCTTAGAGGGAGGGAGCCCAGGTGAGAGGGAAGGTGAGAGCCGCAGTCAGGGACCCAGCTTTCTGAGGCTGGGTCCCAACACTCTGGACGTTACCACAGTATCACATCATTTTAACAAAAGATTGCCTTTCACCTGTGTGATTTTGAAGCTGTTCTTAAGCTGCTTCAGGAAACAAGACCAAAAAGTCAAATACTTTAACAAAAGATATGCTTATTGTCACAGTTCTTTAGCAAACAAGGGCTGTAGGAGCCACCAAGCTACGTGCAGCACAGTGTCATAAATGGCACATTATGTTTTTCCATTTTGCTAGTGAAGTGTCCTCCCAATATTTGCATGTTGAACCCCAACTCTCAACGTGAGGGTCTCAGGAGGTGAGGGCTTTGGGAGGAGGTGAGGCCTTGAGAATGGAGCCTCATAGCGGGATTTCTGCCTTTATAAGAGGAATCCTGGACAGCTTCATGGCCCTCAGACCACGTGAGCACAGAGAAAGAAGTTGGCATCAGTGGACCTGACACCCTCCCACAAGCCACACACACACGAGTGCACACACACACGTGCGTGCACACACACTCACAGACACACATGCGCGCACACACACTCGCACATGAGCGCACACACACACACACACATGCGCACACACACACATGCGCATGCACACACACAAACACATGCGCGTGCACACACACATGAGCGCACACACACTCACAGACACACATGCGCACGCACACACACACATGTGCACGCACACACACGTGAGCGCACACACACTCACACACACATGTGCGCACACACACTCACACACACATGCGCGCACACACACTCACACACATGCGCACGCACACACACACATGAGCGCACACACACACATGTGCGTGCACACACACACACATGCGCGCACACACACACATGCGCGCGCACACACTCACACGCACACACACACATGTGCGTGCACACACACACATGCGCGCACACACACACATGCGCGCGCACACACACACTCACACGCACACACACATGTGCGCACACACTCACACACACACACATGCGCGCACACACACACATGCGTGCACACACACTCACAGACACACATGCGCACACACACACTCACACACATGCGCACACACACACACATGAGCGCACACACACATTAACACACACATGCGCGCGCACACACACGCACGCACACACACACGTGTGCGCACACACACGCACGCACACACACACATGTGCGCACACACTCACACACACACACACGCACGCGCACACACTCACACACACACACACTCAGAGCCATGGGTAACGCATGCTGGTAGTTTGTAAGCCACCCAATCCGTGGTATTTTGATATTACAGTCCAAAGAGACTAAGGCCTCCATCTCACCACAACAAAAATGAGTAAAATGAGAGTAAAACATCACAGAAAGTGTCACGTGCTGACACCGTTCAAAAGAAAGCTGGCGCCTGAGCTTAATCTCCGATGAGAACCAGGACATTCTTTAAAGGTGGCCGCAGACGCCAAGAGCTGATCGCACCTGAGCGCTGCCTGCTTCCTCTCAGGCTCTGGTGCATGTAGAAGCAGCTGACCGAGCCTGGTCCCTCCTCATCATGATGACTCAGGAGGCTGCCACTTCATCCACAGAAGACAGGGCACCCACAGGGCCTAGTGGCCACTGACCCTGCGCTTCCTCCCTCTTCTGTAGGGTCCACACTGCCTGAAACCACCCACAGCTCCCCTCTTAGCTGGAGGCTGGCAGTGCTGCTCCCAACCAGTCTGCACTGTGAGAGCTACAAAGGACCAGGCTGGAACGGGTGGGACAGAACAGGGTGGCTTCAGGGCCCCTGCAGCGCCCAGCACTGAGGGGCTAAAGGTCTTCAGAGCCACCCTCAGGGCTGCCTCTGCCTGCTGAAGAGGACTTCAGGGCTCTCTGCCTCCCCAGAACTGGATCCTCTCCAACGCCTTGGACACCTCCTTCTGCCCCTAGCCCCGGCCGGAGCTTTATTCCATCTGAGAGGCCTCTGGGAAGGGCTTCCAGGTGCCCTGGGCTATGCAGTGGGGAAGTGAAGGTGGCTGGGCCCCCGCAGAGACCCTCCCGGGGAGCGGGACACCTCTGTCTGAAGTGTGAATGCCACCCCATCACTAGCGTGTCATGTCACCGTAGGACTTTCTGCAGCAGGAGTTTAGTGAGTACGCCTCTCTGTGCATTTGCAGTGCATTTATGTGCTTTTCAGATATTTGGATACGACCTTTTCTTATGACTTTAAGGAATCGCTCATAGAATCCAGCCTGAAATCCTAATTGAAAAGGGGGTTGGAAGGGCTCTCCCAGGTTACATTCTCAGAGGAAAGGGGGGCTGGGGGGGCTGTCCTTGGCCACTCTCTCAGACCTGGAACATTGGTGTGGGCCAAAGGAATGGTGTGCAGCATTCACGACTCTTACTGGGGACTCTGTTTGAGTGGAAGAAACTGGGCCCCTGTGATGGCAGGGCAGGTCACATTGGGCCTTTCACACTTGTCACGCCTCCCTCTGGCAGCATGACTCTGGTAGCAAGCTGCATTTTAGAAGGAAGGACACAGGCTGACTCCTGGCGTGGTACCTCATCTCCACATGGTCATTCTCGTTCTCAGGCCAAGTTACATAAAAAGAAGTTCAAATAAAATGAATAGCAGTGGGAACATTCTTTCTCTTGGCCCACAGAAAATAAACTAGTGAAATATTGTCTCCTACATGTATCTAAGTCTGTAAATGTGACTCCTTACATGTCTATTTTATCAAAATTCACTTTGTGATACTCTCTATATCCCCACGTAAGATTGATTTCCTTGAATCTGAATGTGTGCAGAGATCCTGCAGATTGGGAAAAAATCTTCATCTCAGGTGAGGCATTAATTTCCAGGATATGCAAAGAACTCAAAAAACTTCACACCAGGAAAATAAATAACTCAATCAATAAATGGGCAAAGAAACTGAACAAACACTTCACAGAAGAAAAATACAAATGATCAAAAAATACATGAAGGACTGAGGATATGGCTCAGTTGGTAGAGTGCTTGCCTCACATACATAAGGCCCTGACACGAGCAAAGGACGGCGGCGAGGTCCTCCGACCGCTCCCGGGTGGTCCTGAAGTCACGGCTGCCCCTGCCCCAGGTAACCTCTCCCGGCCGACGATCCGTGTCTTGAAAGAAGAAGCCGCCACACGCGAGATGCCTTTTCGAATGCTCGGTTTATTCACTCCATCACATCACACGAGGCACAGGAACAGAGGCTGGTGGGACGCAGTTCGCTCGATGTTGACCCACCAACATAGCGGGTCTGAACTGGCCAAAGAGCTCAGCCTTCCTGGCCTTTAAATACTATAGTTGTTACAATACCTTAAACCAAAAACATGTTTATTCCATAATTTCTATTTCTTATCCTATCTTAACAGATCGTCTCTATTACATCACACCTTGCTTACATCTTGCTTATCTTAGACAATCACACTTGTGTTGTGCTAAAATACCTCAAAACATGTTTACCTTGTATCCTTATCTATTTCACACATTTTCTAGCTTAGGCACCTTTCTTCATCACAACATGTTTACTTCAAACTCTCCTGTCCTTTGTTTATTTCAAACTCTCCTGTAACTCTCCTGTCATTCCACCCCCTTGATACCGAGACCAATAAAAGGGGTGAAGGTATCAATGACTATCCACCACGCGGTGGCTGTATAGTTACACCACTGCATGTTAAACAGCCAGTGACATCGCTATCCTGCAAAGGTGTCCAAGAACTATCACTGTAACATACAATGATTGCATCCTGTAGAGGTGCAAAATCCTACAATACACAGCGGGAGATATTGAACTAAAGAATTCCAAACTTCACAGCACACAGGGTAAGGTACAATGCTAGGATAGTTTTCCAACATGTGTCGCAATTGTCCATCAGTTATGTTCTTCAAAAGTATTACTGCTCCGTGGCATACTCTCAGGGGTCCTGTTATTTCTGTCTCTTCGTACAGTGGAACCAGTGGTACCGGAGCACTCGGAGGTGTTTTGGTCAAATTCCAAGCATGTCTCCATAGTTGGTTTTTCTTTCGGCGACCCAAGATTCTTTCTATTACTATCCGATCCATAGACACGTTGTTGTAAAAACACCTATCAACAAGTAGATATAGCACAAATTAAAGAATTAAAACATTTGTTTTTGTTGACATGTCCGTCATTGTTGGGAATAGAAAGGGTCCATGCACATTGTGAGATATCTTTTTTAGGTGCGGATTTTTAAAAGAAAAATTTTGTGTCATGTCCGAATGAGCCGGCCACTTTGTTCATGCAACACAATAAATTGGGGCTAAATTGGGCCCCCGGGGCCAGGGATAAGTATTACCCTTCGGGAAACTTGTGTTCAAGTCTCCTGTCTTTCTATATTGGTTGCATGCAAAGGGAATCAAGTAGCCCCTGTCTTAGGTCGTCCACTGCCCTTGTACTACTTACCCGTTTTGGGGGAGGCCCCTTCCCCTGTTTTAGGTTGCAGTACAAGCGTGGAAGTTGCCCGTCACTGGGTACCACAAGATCAGCTCACTTATAATTAGGACATTATTATTCAATCGCCACCTTTTTGCAGGACCAATAACTATTCTCAACAGACATGGCTATTATTTTTACTGATTTTTCAACCAAAAGTACACATCAAAATAAATCTGCATCAAGAAAATTTTTCCCTACATATTCTTGATATAGTTTTGGTAAGTCCGCGTGTCTAAGCGTATAGTTTCACATGTGTACAAAGTAAGGAAGAATAATTTGTCTCCAGCAAAGCGTTTGCAAATCTAGTGGATTGAATGGTGCTCTATTACAGATTGCTCCTGGTCGACACAAAGACATTGTCGAGGATATGGCATCATCATCCTGCTTGAAAGGAATGATACTATTAATATACCATGCCCGTGGCCATCCTCGTACATTCTGTTCTCGATGTGCCGTTCTCATACATTCTGTGAAGATTCCCATCAAAAACTTATTATGTTCCGGGTATCTTTCGTATTTGGACACTTCTCTTCGATGTATCGTCATGTACCATTGATGAGTCCATACATGACGTATAAACTCGATGATTGACGGAACTCGAGGTATCTTGTCTAGTATCTCTATATGTAGAACACAATGCCTTGGTGCCCAAGTATTCACCAAGTGGAGCAACAAAGATAGCGTGTCCTCATCGTAACATTTTAATGCACCATACCAGAAAAAGTTACGTACATGAAAACTCAAGCATAGCTCACAACTTGCATAGTGCAAAACCTCATTCCGCTCTGCGTTTCGTGTACGACGCGCAGACTCTCTTCTGCGTTTCCTATGCTTGTTCATGGTTCCTGTAAAACATTTGTTTATCAAGCTTTACAACTGTCTTTCGAGTAGTTCTCTTATTCACTGCCAAACAAATCTTAACTAATATTACTAAAAGGAAAAATAAACATACATAGAAAAGAATTTCTTTAAGGATTCCATCTCATTATACACGTAAAATCTGCATGAACTAACTTCCTGAAAAATCCCATTACAGAACAGTCATAAGTATACTTAAAGTCACGTGGTATTAAATATCCTGAGTCTACCAATACTTTAACCTTATGTGTTTCACCTTGAAACTGCTGTATCATCTTCGTAGTTTGGTTATGAACAGCTTCTATGATTTTACCATGTTCTGCAAACTGTTTGTTTAGGGTTTCCACTGCTTTCTTTGCTTCCTCATATAGTTGAGATTCTGGAGGAGGTGGTACAAATATGTGTAGACCAAATGTGTGATTGGAGATAAAGATGACGTCTGACAATAGTCTATTGGTGTAATCTGGGTCTGTGGAGTTAATTCGTCGGAATGGATGTTGTTTACGAGTTGCGTTCATGTGTTCAATCATCATAGTGTTATAATGTATATGGCATCCTGCTTTCAATGGTAGAGTTTCATTATAAGTGATGTTTTGCCATCTTCTTACCATATATTCCATGGGATGACGTGTCAGCAATCTGTAGTTACCTAGGTCCATCAAGGTGCTTTGTGGCATAGAGATTGTTACGTCCGATGTTAAGGGTTCGTCTGATACTAAGTTGAAAGCAATCATTCCATGTTAGCCAATAAAAAGTTTCGTATGGTAATAACCATGTATCTCCGACTTTACGTGGTACTGGTTTTGTTGGATATCCAATAACCGCTGATGTTGTAGATATCTGCCATAGATGAATTACACAATCTCCCATATCACAATGTGAGTCTTGTGTTGGGTCTAATACTGTGAAAGAAGTTGCTGTTTCCATACCTATACCTGTTTGGAACAAAACTCGTGAATCTTCTAATGATGCCTCTAACATTGCTGCAATATGAGCACATTCTTGGTTTGCTTCTAGATGTTTCAACCTTGATTCAAACATTTCATTTGTCGTTTGTACCACTGTATTGAGGATATCAATTTGTTTCTTTAGCATCGCTTGTTCTATATTAATTCTATCAATTAGTATTGATGCAGAGTGTAAATTTTTCGATATACCTGCAATCACTGATGCTTATTTACCTTGTAAGCTCTTTAATGCACTAATTTCAACTCTGAGTTCTTCTGTCATTGCACCGGCGATCAATGCTCCAAGAGCGGCTCCAGCAATGAAAGCACCTACCGCTGCTAGCTGTAACGGACGTCGTCCTGCGGCATTTCGTGCTATGCTGTAAAATAAATCTGGCAGTACATATTGCCATTTCTCCGAGCCGCATACTTCGGTATCCCTGAATGCTTGTCCAAGTGAGAGCCGTAGTCTCACTGGTTGGATCGCGGGGTGCACCAGGAATCTCAGTGGTTGTCTTAGAAGTGGTAGATATGCTGGGGCTTCAGTGGTCGTCATTTTTCCTTTTGGCGGAAACAGGACACTTCTAGGGTAGTGGGCTGTCACCCACCCCCTGGTTTCGTTGAATCCACCTCTGTATATTAAACGTGGTTTGAGCGATTCAGGTGTCACTCTGCAGTCTTTCATTGTCATCTTATAGGCATATATTTTATGATTTCCTGCATAATTGTCATAAATGTCCGTTGTATTTCGTAAGACATCATGAGACACAATGTCATACATCCACCAGGAATTGTCGTTTTCTAATGCTGGCAGTAGCATATACCAATAGTATGGCAGTTTTCCTGTGTGTATTACGTTTTTCCATTTGGAAAAGTCCATGCCTGCCATCATCCACCATCTCAAAGTCTTGTTGTCTGCAGCTTCTACGTGATACCGGATCTTAGAGTCCCATAATTGTGTACTTGGACATCCATCTTCTGATTCCACATCATCATCCATTACAGTCTTCTTTGTTAATAACGTTACTTCATCTATTCTTGGATATTTGTATGTTAATGCTGTTGCCTTTGGTTTCAATGTGTGTCTCACCGTAGATTCCCAATACGTTGTTATGTGGGAAGTATTGACTGCATCCATTGGGATGTCATATACTGACACATTGTCTTCAATGGATCTGTGAACTCCGTGTATTATGGCGATATTGGATGGGAACCATCTGCAGTTGGATCTGTCTAATGCTATAGGCACTCCTTTTGTGTCGTTGTAGATTCTCTTCTTGGCCATCATAGGTATACTGATATTATGTAGGGCGTCTCTAATTGTTGAGTTAGATATGTTAAACACAGGTATTAAAGATGACATAAAGTGATCATAAAATTTATATGATAAGTCCGAATATGGCTTTCCATTTTCTGCCAATGCTGATCCGTTGAATGAATAGTCTACTTGTAGGAATGACACGTTCCATTTTATTCCTTTATGTATGTCTGTTGGTGTGATTACTAAAACTGGTTGCCATGGTGAGTCGAACGCTTCATGTGTTTTATTTCTTATTAGATGTATATGTGTTGCATTAAGTAAAACAGTATGATCTTCTTCTGGTATGCAGTTCTCCCTTGAAAAATTGTAACACCATGTCCAGTTCCACATGGGATTTTGTGTTCTGTTCAGGATTCTATTATTAGTCCAGAATGATTGATTGAAGGTCACAAACTGATTATTACACACATCGGTATGTCATTCATGGCATACACCTTCGTTTATTTCTGTTGTATCCCATTCCTCTACTGTATTCTTGAATGCATATCGTCTGGTTATGTTATGATATAAGATCCATCCTTCATGGTGGAACATGGGAAAAAGTGGTGTCTGCCACGTAGGATCTAGTCTGGAAGGATGCAGGAACATGCATGGTACCATTTGCGGATAGGACATTGTGTCCATCACTTGTCCTGCTACCTTATACCAATACCTGTATTTGCAAAACTTTATCAGTCCTAGGTCATAAGGAAAACATACGCGTCCTATGAATGCAACACCAGTTGACCTATTTTGCATTTCTCCAAAAATACTGCGAACACATACATAACCTATATTTTTAAGCTTACTTGGTGGTGTATACGTCCGTCGTGCCATATTATGCGTAAATGGCTGTGGGAGTGGGTCAGTCAATACCACTGGTGATCTCCATGTTTCTGTTCCTAAAGTCAGCACTTTCCACCAATCTTCCACTGGCATGAATGATGTGTTGGAGATATGTACGTCTGAGCGATATGTAGACAGGATGTGAAATGCACCAAATATCGGAAGGTTTGGAAAGTCTGCAACGCATGTTACAAAGTCTGTGTATCCCAAAGTTTTGTTTTGCAAGTCATCTAACCAGATTGTCATCTTATGATCTTCAGAACTCATCAAGTCCAAATAGTCCTGTAATTCTTTTGGACAATAGGCTCCATATGGTTTCTTTAGAGCTTCTGGCCATCTTTTGACTGGTCTTGCTCCTTGCAGATGTCGTGGATGACCATACCATTTGTTAAGCACTTCTTGGGACTCATCGTAGGGTAGGAGGTCTATTCCCATAGTTGTTGTCTTGATAGTTGTTGTTGTGTCATCATCAATTGCGCTGTCATCAGTGCGGGTAGCTTTCTTGTCGTCTTCTATCTCGTAGGAGTCGAAAGAGGAGTGAGAGGCTTCATCTTCTTCGTAATCATAGTCAAATGCATGATAATCATTTTGTTGGTTACTTGCCCACGCTTGGAACGGTAATGCAGGTATGCTGATATCTGTAGCTTTTTTGCAAGTGAAGAGATCACTGTCATCATCTGGTTCCAAAACATAGATTTCTTCTGCAGGTCTATTCAGTAAAGCTGCTGTAGCATTGTATTGTGTTACCCACGTACTTTCTTTCATTTTCCAGAAATGATACACAAAATGTGGTTTCTGTGCCCATTGGTCCAGAATGGCATCCATCAGATGGCATCGCAACGGGTTAGTTTCATATGCATTCGTGTATCCACCTTCTGACACAGTCCTGAATAAAGGTGAATAGATGCCTGTAGTATTCCATTCGTAAAATGATGCACAAGATGTCGGTGCATAATGCCTGTTAAAGTGGGTGCAAAATGCATATTTGTGATAGTATAAGTATTGAATTGCTGTTAGATTCTGCAGAAACTTTCTTGATCTCCAGTATTGTGGTATTACAGTGCCATTGTTTACCTCTTTCATAGACTGTGGAAACTGTAAGTATTCTTCTACCCATCGCTTATATGACCATTGACTTTTTGACAAACTTTGTGACTCAATCCATTTCCATGCAGCAGTTGTATCAGTAGGTTTAGTAGTAGTAGAGATGGTAGTGGTGGTAGTAGTGCCAACATCAGCATCATTACTGCTGCCAGCATCACCATCAGTGCTAGCAGTGCTGTCTGTTGTTACACAAATAATAGCAAAAAATAATGTCCAGCGTTGAAGCAGCATCGTTATTATCCTAAGATGTCTACCAAAACCACACTGTATAATTAAGTATAACACATCTCATAACATTTTTCACCTTTTTCCTCTCCTATGGATCCTATACATGTGTTGTTTTTATGTTTTTGCCACTCATTACAATGAAAGTAGCCAGATAACAAGGCACAACCATACACAACAATGATTATGAATAGCACAAAGCTCCAGATCTGTCGATATACATTATCTCGTACATACATCTTTATCTTTAGTTAGCCTAAGGTCTCCTTTACTAGTTGATATCCAAAATGTATTTCCTTGCCCATCGGCAATGATTTCACCCTTGGTTACCTTTGTACTGTTTCTATCTTTGATCCATACTTTGGATGCACAATTCGATGGTTTTTCCTCGTCCTCCTCCTGATATTCGATAACTTTGTTGAACACTTCCTCAAAAGGGGAACTCCTATGTAGCCTCTGCCCCTCTCTTTCCTTGTGCACTCTCCCGATCGAATCCTGCCGACTACACCAGCTGACACGAGCAAAGGACGGCGGCGAGGTCCTCCGACCGCTCCCGGGTGGTCCTGAAGTCACGGCTGCCCCTGCCCCAGGTAACCTCTCCCGGCCGACGATCCGTGTCTTGAAAGAAGAAGCCGCCACACGCGAGATGCCTTTTCGAATGCTCGGTTTATTCACTCCAAGGGCATCACATCACACGAGGCACAGGAACAGAGGCTGGTGGGACGCAGTTCGCTCGATGTTGACCCACACATAGTGAGTCTGAACTGGCCAAAGAGCTCAGCCTTCCTGGCCTTTAAATACTATAGTTGTTACAATACCTTAAACCAAAAACATGTTTATTCCGTAATTTCTATTTCTTATCCTATCTTAACAGATCGTCTCTATTACATCACACCTTGCTTACATCTTGCTTATCTTAGACAATCACACTTGTGTTGTGCTAAAATACCTCAAAACATGTTTACCTTGTATCCTTATCTATTTCACACATTTTCTAGCTTAGGCACCTTTCTTCATCACAACATGTTTACTTCAAACTCTCCTGTCCTTTGTTTATTTCAAACTCTCCTGTAACTCTCCTGTCAGGCCCTCTGTTCAATCCCCAGCAACACACACACACACATATATATATATATATTCACACTAGCAAAATACAAAGCATAATGTGCCATCTATGACACTACGATGCCCATAGTTTGGTAGCGAGATATATACATATATATATATTCCCCATCTCTAGCGATGAGAAAATGCACATTAAAACTACACTGAGATTCCAGCTCACTGCAATCAGAATGGCAATTATAAAGAATACAAGTAACAGTACATGTTGGCGAGGATGTGGAGAGAAAGGTACTTTCATACATTATTGGTGGGACTGCAGATTGGTGCAACCACCATAGAAAGCAGTATGGAGATTCCTTAGAAAACTAGGAATGGAACCACCATCTGACACAGCCATCCCTCTCCTTGGTCTATACCCAAAGAACTCAAAAAGAGCGTACTACGGGGACACAGCCACCTCCATGTTTACATGTTTATAGCTGCTCAACTCACAATATCCAAGCTGTGGAAACAAGTAGGTGTCCTTCAATGGATACATGGATAAAGATAACATACCAGTGGGATATTACTCAGCATTAAAAGAGAACAAAATATGGCATTTGCAGGTAAATGGATGGAGTTGGAGAATATCATGCTAAGAGAAGTAAGCCAATCCCAAAAAACCAAAGGCCAAGTGTTCTCTCTGATTCACGATGCTAACCCACAACAAGGAGGGTGGGGAGGAGGAGATTAGAAGTCTGTTGGATCAGACAAAGGGGAACAAAGGGAAGGGGGGATTAGACGGACAGTAGAATTAACTGGACGTAACTTTCCTACCCTTGTATCTGTGTACATGACCAGGTAACTCCACATCATGTCTGGCCACAGGGTGGGAAGCTAAACAGACTGAGTTATACTCTATGTATGTGTATTCCGCCAAAATACACTCTACCGTCACGTGTAACTAAAAATGAAGGTTAAAGAAAAGACAGACTGAAATCAGCAAAGGGAAAAGGAGCAGGTGAAGTTCAGAGAAAACTTGGTACAAGCTTCCAGCGGCTTCTCCTGGTGGAGGCTCAAGGGGTTGCCTCATTCTTCCAGAAAGTGATGTATGACAACACGTGTCACAACACGTGTGACGGGTCTACACACAGAAGTTC
This sequence comes from Ictidomys tridecemlineatus, assembly GCF_052094955.1. NCBI lineage: Eukaryota > Metazoa > Chordata > Mammalia > Rodentia > Sciuridae > Ictidomys > Ictidomys tridecemlineatus. Next base: position 330,185 of record NC_135490.1, on the reverse strand, counting down.
CCTGAGCCCTGGCCCGCAGAGTTCTCCTGGGGACAGTGAGAGCAGTCATACAGCGCTCATGACTGACAGCCACGCCCACCTGAGCCAAACCAGGTGTTCATCGTAGATCACATTATGAGCACAACTGACCTTATCAAGCCTCAACGGTGGGGTGCAAAGCCTCAGGCATACACGACTGTGAGCAGAGCAACCTTCCAAGGGACCACCCTGAAGACCTGCCTTTGGAATGTGCCGGATTGAACAGCCCCGCTGAGCCATCCCTGTACGCAGTCACTGTGATCTCCCTGTGCTTACTGAACACCGGTCAGTGTTTAGCAAACTTTTACACCTTATTTATCAGTGGTACGTTTTCTCTGATTAAGTGTCCACATCTTTGGACACTTTTAAAGATTTGCTTTTTTGTGTTTTTTTTTTATTGTGTTGTAAGAGTTCTTTGTATATTCGGAATACAAGTTGCTTATTTTGAAAATACTTTCTCCTAGTGTGTGGCTTGTCCTTTCTGTTATCTGCTTTCAAAGATAAGAAGTTTTTTTGATAAAGTCCAATTTATTCACTTTTCCTTTAAATTTTTTTTCCTTGAATCTTTCTGAACCAAATCAAAATGTCCTTTGGAATTTTTGTGGGCAATTTGCAAGTTATTACAAATAAAAAAGTAAACTTAGAAGCATCTCCAAGTCAGAGGAGATGATACCAGTGGCTTCCCAATGTAAGGTACTCTAAAGGTGAGAAAAGCAACAGGGCCTAAACTGTGGAATAGAGCGATGCTTATTGTTCAACGTTAATTAGCATGTTAAGTTAATTAGCATGAAAGTTCACTCGAAGCTAAAATAAGAAGAATTGATCTTCCCACAGTCAGTCTACTCCAATCTATTTGATTCTGGGCTGTCAACATGGAAATCTAATTATGGGAGTTGAACATTTACTTAATTGTGGAACGTTTCAGTTGGGGGAGCAAAAACTATGCTTAGCATCTGTTCTACTGGGAGAAAAGACAGGTTATGGTATTTTGGCAATTGGGTAGTTTTGGAGAAATATCATGCATGACTTTAAAAGCCTTCGCCAAACAGGTGCTCATGCTACATGAACACAGTTGCCCAGGAATTTGGATGGACTAACTTTTGTTCTGTGGACCAGGCTGACCTACTCATTGACTGTCCTCAGACAAATGCAGCACTGAATATTTACTGCACTGAATTAGATACAAATCATTAGTTAAACAGAAGAGGCACAAATAAACTCTAGCGGGAGTCCACCTACACCCCAGGCACTCACCAGCCACCGTCTCATGAGTGGCCCCGGGGACTCGCACTGGGCCCAGGTGGGACAGGCAGAGGCAGCATGGCTGGGGAGGTGGCCCTCAGCAGTCCTCCAGCCCAGGGGTACACAGTATTGTCCCACCCAGCAGACAGCACTCGGCCGTAAGGCTTGAGAAGCGAGGCAGTGGCCGTGCTGCCAGGGAGTGCCACAGCTAGCTCTGGGCCCCGTCAAACCAAACCAGGAGCCAGAGGATCAGTCAGGCCTCTCCCCTGAGAGTTGACCTAAGGCACTAACCGCCACATCTTTAAGGGAAGGAGAAGGAGGGTCACCTTCACCCACACCCATCAGACATCCTCCACCGTGAGGTTTGCACCAACATTTTTTTCTTTGGCAAGTTGAGCCTAATAGTTCATAATTTTAAAAACAACTGGCCTTTCAGGCACAGTTTCAATAAACCAGCCACAGAAACTAACCCAGGCTTACCCAAAAAGAAGGGCAGGAGGGGACCGTGGGAGGACAACTTACAGGCCCAGGAGGGCCAGAGAGCTGCTCTGAAGGAGCCCCAGTGCTGCCAAAGGCCAGGGGAGGCCCCTGGAGACGCTCAGTGGGCAGCTCCCCTGCAGGAATGAGACACTAGGCCAGTACCTCCCACCCAAAGAGGGCACTGCCATGTCCTGGGGAACCAGGTGAGGTCCCCCACACCCACTCCTTACTCAGCTGCTGGCCATTCCTGCTGGCAGTACCCAGGGCGCCCCAAGGAGGGACTTTGCAGCCTGGGAAGTGGCCCCACCTCCTGCTGGGACCTGCAAGGGGCACCCTCTTCTTTACCCAGGTGCATCACCATAACCAAATGGCGCAAGAGAAGCACTTCTCCATCCCTGACCTTACTTTCCTAAGACAACGGTTTGTGTTTAATCAATATATATATATTATATTGAGACACTAGAAAAGAAAAAGTAAAGGTGCATGACAAATAAGCACTTCTGCTCACCTGAGAGCAGCCATGCCCCGCAGCTGGGCCTCAGTGGGTTCTCTCTGTGTTGTTAGGGGAGTCTCTGGGACTACGAGTCCTGGAGACTAAATATTGTATTTTATTTAGAGACTCCTGTCTCTAAATAAAATACAAAATAGGGCTGGGGATGTGGTTCAGCGGTTAAGTGCACTGAGTTCAATCCACAGTACAAAAAAAAAAAAAAAAAACAACAACAACAAACAAACAAAAAAACCACCAAACTCCTGAAACTAATAAATAGAAGAGTTGCAGGAGCAAAGTAAATGCACACATGTCAACTGCTTTCCTATGTGCCAGCAACAGACAGTGAAATTTGACATTTAAAAACACAAAGCCAGGGGCTGGAGATGTAGCTCAGTTGGTAGAGTGCTTGCTTTGCATGCACAAAGCCATGGATTCGATCCCCAGCACCCAAAAACACAAAACTATTTACTTACATCAGTACTTCAAATTGGAACTATTAAGTTTAAATCTAGCAAAATATGTACAACATTCATATGAAGAAAACTTCTGAGATGAAAGAAATCAAGGGGGTATGTTTTCAAAAAGGCTGCAGTGATGGATGCCTGGAGTGGTGTGGGCAAGAGGTACTTTGAAGTGAAAAAGTGGCGTGCAGTGGCCCTCTGGGCCTGGGATGTTGTGGTTGACAACTGTGCCATCTGCAGGAACCGCATTGTGGATCTCTGCACAGAGTGTCACTACCCAGGCATCTGCTACTTCTGAACTGTGTACCGTGGGGAGTCTGTCACGTGCTTCTCCCTTCCATGGCGTCTCTTGCTGGCTCAAAACAAGCAGGTGTGCCCAATGGACATCAGAGAGTGGGAATCCAAAACTACAGACACTACAAACAGAGAATTCTTCCATCAACTTCACTGTTTTGTGTTCATTTAGTGACCTGCCCTCCTATTACCTAATTATAAAATAGATAGAACTGTGTTTTTTCTCCTCTGTCTTTTCCGTTTGCTCCCTGCAGCCATATTGTATTGTGTGTTTAATAAAGTCCAGTTGAATTCTAGAATGGATGCTGTCTCTGTGTATGTGAAAAAGTGGACATAAGCGGAAGTTCCTCTGGACCCTAACTGGACAGCTTTGGACCGTGAAGTACTTGTCATTAGTGCTAGAGCAGAGACACCCCAGAGTCACCATTCGGTCACAGGAATCTGGCCTAGCAAAGGGCAGTGTGGATCCCTGGCACCCGAAGACTGGTCGACTCTGTGTCCCTCCTGTGGGACAACAGTGGTCCCTGGATGAGGAAGAGCATGGGACCTCAGTCATCAAACTCACCTGGGTCTGGCAACCTCGGGCAAGTGGATTCTGCTCTGAGCTTTCTCTAATGTGGGCTTCTGAGGACTAAATGACATCCTGTGGGCACTGTTAGAGGCCTTGCCTGATGCAGAACTCCTACGCAAACGTTAACGCTGATGGTATATGACATGACTTTCTCTCAGCTTGGGAAAGTAAGCTTTAAAATTGTAATATATAAACTTTACTGACAGTGATTTTTTTTCAAATGTTTTTAGTTGTAGTTGGACACAGTACCTTTATTTTATCTATTTTTATAAGGTGCTAAGGATCGAACTCAGTGCCTTGCATGTGCAAGGTGAGTGCTCTACCACTGAGCCACAACCCAACCTACTGACAGTCATTTTGAACTCAAGTTAAAAACTTGTCAGACTTGGGTTGAGGCTCAGTGGTAAGGCACTTGCTTAGCATAAGTAAGGCCCTAAGTTCAATCTTCAGCTAAAAATGTTTGTTTAGTCGGACACAGTGTCATGCACCTGTAATGCCAGCTTCTTGGGGAGCAGAGACAGGAGGATTACTGAGCCCGGGTGTCCAAGCACAGCCTGGGCAGCAGAACAAGAACTTTTCTTCAAAACATACGGGGACTAGGCGTGTAGCTCAGTGATGTGGAGGAGGCCCAGCACTGTACAAAGGAAAAACGGATACCTCTTTAGATTAATTACCAGGGTTCAGGTTTCCTTCATCCCACCCCTTTGCAATTTGTTCAAATATCTTTGCTATGGAAGGATTTGTCTTTTGTAACATTAACTAAATAGCTATAAGACTCTTCAAGTGAGAAGCAGTGGACTTTATTGCAGAGGTTTTTGTGTGGTCTGAGGGTTCCTGTCGGTTTCTGAACCCCTTTCAGGGGGTTCAGGCAGATCTCCCCCCATCTGCAAGTTCATATGAAACCACTTTTTCTTGATCTCCTTCAACCAAAGCAATGCATCAAATGACCAAGCAGACTTGAGTTTCCAATTGTCTTCTATTCAGACATAAAGGAGTTTGGTGAAAATGTGAAGCAGTGCAACTCACTACTCTTTTTGTTTGTTTGTTTTTAAAAAAATGGTTTTAAGAAAATTATTTATGTTTAAGAAAAAGGGCAATGTTTTAAAGAATAAAATAAAAAGCAGAAGACTCAATATTGGTAGGAGGTCATTCCCATAACTTGATCTGGAGATGAATGCTGTCCAGCCACATTCCAGCAACTCGTTGTGTAGATATTAATGAATTGCTTCCAGAGTTTATATGAAGAAGAAAAAGGCTCAGATCACTCAATCCAACCTGGATAGAGACAGTGTTAGAAGACTGATGCTCCTTGGCTTCAAGACCTGCCATGAAGCTACAGCAACCGAGCCAGGATGGTATTTGTGAAGGAACAAATATAGTCCCCTGATCCTGGGTCAGAGACAAGTCAGGAGAGAATGACAGCATTTTTAACAAATAGTGCAGAAACAACTTGACTTCCACATGCAAGGAGAGAGAGAGAGAGAGAGAGAGAGAGAGAGAGAGAGAGAGAGAGAGAGAGAGAGAGAGAGAGAGAAGCATAGACTTTACACCCTTCACCAATTAGCTAAAAATGGTGATAGACTTAGTCATGAAATACAAAACTATGAAGCTCCTAGGAAGTTGCATGGAGAATGTGTAGGTGGCCTGGGGCAAGATGATCAGGTTTTCTGGATGCAAGTCACTGTCCACCAAAAGAACAATTGCTAAGCAGGGCCTCGTTAAAATAAAAAACTTCTTCTCTGTGAAAGACACTGTTAAGAGAATGAAAGGTAAGCCACAGGCTGGGAGAAAACCTTTGAAAAAGGTCTGTCTGTTAATAGATTTGTAGGCAAAATATACAAAGAACTCTCTTAGAAGCCAACAATAGGAATGGACAAGCACCTGACCAAAGAAAACGTACAGGAGGTTAATAAGCATGTGAAAGATGCTGTACCTCATGCCATCGGGGAATTGCAGATTGAAACAGAAATAAAGCACCCTGACACCAAAATGGCCCCAATCCAGAACCCTTACAGCACCAAATGCGGACGAGGATGCCGGGCAGCAGGAACACTTGGTGCTGGTGAATGAAATGGCACAGCCACCTTGAAGACAACCCAGTGTTTTATAGAAAGCTAACCACACCTTACCAGACTGTCCAGGTGAATTAAAAACCACGTTCGTGCAACATCTGTATGTGTATATTTATAGAAGCTTTACTCATAATTGCCAGAACTCCAGAACCACCAAGATGTCCTTCAGTCGGTGAATGGATGAACTGATACATCCACACGGTGCTAAAAAGAAATGAACTAAGGAGCATGAAAATGCTTGGAGGAAACTTCAGTTCATGTCACTACGTGGAAGACCCAATCTGAAGAGGCTACTGCGTCATTTTGGCAAAGGCAAAACCCAGGAGACAGTAAGGAGATCAGTGGTTTCCAGGGTTTGTAGGTAGAGAGGGGTGAGTAGGCAGAGCCCAGATACTGCTCTGATACGGTTCTGGTAGGTTCATCTATTTTACCTTTGTCCAAACCCACAGAACGCACACGAGCAAGAGGGGACCCTCAACTAAACCAGGACTTTAGTCATAAGGAGGTATCAAAATCGGCTCACAGATTGCAACAAAAGGACCACACCTAGGAGACATTAACAAGAGGAAACCAAGAGTGGGGGGGAGGCATGGGCAGCTCTGAGCTCTGCTCACTCCTTCTACAAACCTAAACCGCTCTGAACAGTGGAGTCTATCATGTTTAGTGAAATACTCAGAACCATTCATACATAGTCTCATCTCACTCATGTGTATTGGAAATATATGTTAATAATGGTTACTTTTGATAACGGATCATTCTGATTTTCTCCTTTATATTTTACTGAATTTTCTTATTTTTCTGAAATAAAATTATTATTCTTTAATCATTAAAAAAACATAAAAGTGATTTGTTTCGTTTTATTTAATAAGATACAGTCTCTCAAGTGTAATCATACTCCAAGGACACTAGGAGAGAATTTCAGAGTTGCCACAGGCCTTGGATGTCCAAAGGCCACCTTCTGTCATGACAGGGAGCCCCAGGACACATCCCTGAGAGATGACGCTGAAACAGGATCAGATGTGGGACCAGCCGCGAGTCTCGGGCTGGTTAAACGCAGAAGTCGCCGTCACAGGATGATGGAAAGTGCTGTGACTGCGAGGCTCTGGCACAGACAAGACCCAAGGTGAAATGTGCAGGGAGGATCCGCTTTGGCCCCCACGTTCCAGGAACAGGGCGGTGGGCTAGAGACCTGCCCGTCATTCCGCCTGCTGGTGGGTCCCCGCAGAAGCAGCATTCCGTGCGTTCTCAGGAGTCAGAACTCTGTGGGTAAGTGGTTTGTTGTTTTTAATTTGGGGGTGGGACGGGAGGGTGCTGGTCAAGCCTTGTCGTGGGGGTTTGGGTTTGGGGTTGGTTACCCTTTTGGTTTCCCTCAGCGACTCCATCTCCTCCAGGAGGCGGGACAGGCAGGCAGAGCGGATGCCTCTCAGCCCTCCAAACGCTCCGTCGGGTTGGTGCCTTGGGAGCTGGGTGACCCTGCTGAGGGGCTCCAGACAGGAAGAGGGCTGGGGGCCTGGCAGTGAAGGTGGGGTCGGTCTCAGGCAGTCCCATTCCAGAACAGCCTCGGGCTGACGCAGACCGCGGGGCGGGGTGGGGGTCAGCACCATCCACGTGGCCTGCCTGGACCCTGGGGGCTGGAAACCACTGGGGCCCACCCAGGAGGGGGCCTGGCTCCACCAAAGCACTTGCTCCGGGGCTTCCTTTTTGGGAGCCTCAAGTAGTGAGGAGGTTGGCTGGTTCTGTGGCTTTCAGAGGATCTGAGAACTCTAAGTGAAACCACAGAAACTTTTTTAAGCTAGCCACTTAAACTTGTGTTCAAGTGGAACTTAACTGTACAGAGAACCCACCCAGAGGAGAGGTCAAAGGTTGCTGCTACTCCAGGTGGGGTGATCCCTGCAGCCTGGGCAAACCCACCCTGCAGCCTGCGCAAACCGCCTGAACCTCCTCCCTTCAGCGGGGTCCCACGCGGAGCGTCTGACAGCCACACAGCCTTAGCAAGTCACGGAAAAGCAGCTAGAAGGGGGTCACGTGGAAATGTAGGGTCTCTAGGGGAGAGAAAACTGCTTCCTTGGCCCTCCTAGGTTCTTGACTGGCCCGATAATTCAATTAACAGAGGACAGATTAACAGGAGGAAGCCTGTTGGGTAAATGGGAATGGGAGCCATTCAGAGAAGCCAGATGACAGGGCTTCCGTTCCCTCGGGAGCTAGACAGGAGGAGAGCTTGGGGTTCTAGGGAGCTTCTGGGGGGCATAGTCAGTGAAGGGAGGTGGCCCCATTGTGCAGGTGGGCTTCCAATTGATGAAGGTGGTCTGGGACCAACAAATGTCCTTTTGACATAAATGTTCTTTACCAAAGGGGAAACTTGGGGGCGAGTGGGGTATCTCCGGGGAACATGGCGTGTCCAGCTGGCTGAGCCCCAGGTTCCATCCTCCAGCACCAGAACAAGAGGGGGTGGGGTGGGGAGTCACACTTTATTTAAGGTAGTTGAAAGCAGGTAAAGAGTTTGTTTTATGTCGATTGATTCTCAATTCATTTCAGCTCAAAGTAAGTAATATGCCAAAGTGAGAAGTTTTGAGATAACAAATTCTGAACTCCTTCATGTCAAAAAAAAAGGGGTTGGTCTTCACCCAGCCTCAGGGTTGGGACGTTGGACCCAGACTTCAGCCAGCTTGCTAGACATCACCCCGTGAACAGGATGGAATAACAAGGATCTAACTTGAAAAACTGATAGAAGTGAGGAGAGGCTTAAGTGGAGTAGGTTTGAGTTGGCCAACAATATCCAGTGTCCTTTAATCACAGGAGACAGTTGCTGGGCGAGCAGTGGGCTTCAGGGAGCATGTGTGGCTTTGGGTCTGACGTGACCCCCACGGTATTGCCTTGTGTCAGGAGCATTCTTATTTGCCAATCAGGATCTTTGTGCCAGCAAATTCTTCATCTCATGAGTTTAAACTGAAAAGTTAGAGAACACTGAAGAAGACAGAAATGTCCATTAAGTTTTTCCTAGGGCAGATTCAATCTGAGAAAAAGATTACAATACACACATAAACAAAAATGAAGCGTTTGCAGTTCCTGAACAATCTTTGTCGTTCTCAGCATTATTTCTTTATTTTAAGGCCCCTTTACTGAAGAAGAACTGAGAAAAACTGATGTGACTCCATTTTAAAAATAAATAACAGCAGCTTCTACCTCAAGGCCTGTCCTCAGGAAGGGGGCATGACCCTTGTCCTTGGAAAGACCCACAGAGCACCCCTAGGCACATTCCCACCCTGCTGAGTTGTTTATCTACAAATAACAGGAGAGGTCTGCTGCCCAGGTGTCCCTGACTCAGGCTAGGTGGGGACCCACAGCAGCCCCCTAGCAGCCACCAATCAGCAGGAGACAGGGAAATACCTGGGATGCCAGATGACCCTCCAGTAGTTTATGGTGTTGGGAAACCTTGTAGTTCAGCATGAACACCCCTCTTGGCTTAAACCAATCAGTTCAAACAAATCCCCCTTTTGTACTGACCAATCACCCCTACCCAACTTGCTCCCGCCAGTGAACGTGCTAATCAACCTTGAGAGTTGTTTGACTCTCCCGCGGTGTGTGATGATTTGCTGTGTGATGTTGTGATGCATAGAGTATCCCCCAAAACCTACAAAATCTCACTGAACAAAGGAGCAGGACTCACTCCCTGGGACCGCTGCATCGGGAACGGTTGTGAGTCCAGCTCGAGCTTGAATAAAGACTCTGTGTGCTTGCTTCGGATCGGCTCCTGGAGGTCTACTGGGGTCCCACAAATCTGGCATCACAGAACCAGCTCTGATTCTGTCCCCAAAAGAGATTTCCTAGGACTTCCACTCATGGGACGATAACCAGACACTTTCCAAATTCCTCAATTAAAACCCTACTCATCGTATGTAAAAGTGAAAGACCCCCGTTTCCCTGTCCAAGGAGAATCACACGAAACACTGGCTGCAAAAGCAAGAGGGGTTTATTGAGACACAGGCGCCTGCGGGTGCCCAGCAGAACCTCAGCCGGAGCTTTGGTGAACTGGCACACCGGGCTTGGGGATACAGAAGTTTTTATAGGGTAAAGGGGCAGTTTAAACAATAGGTTTCTTATTAGTTAATTTTAAACCCAGCATATAGGCTACCTAAAGGGCAAAGTTGTTTTTCACTTTATGTTACTGGAAAAACCACATAAAAGCTACATGTTTGCACTCTGGTCCTCTTCTTCCTGCTTATTCAGGCATGCCTTGGGACCTGGTTTACACCTAACTGATTATCTGAAAAACACCTCTGGTGCCTGCGTAGGTTTGTGACATGCCTCGGTGGTTTTGCAACTAGGCCTGACATTGTTGGGCTGGGGTCTTTCAAAGGAATGTAGGTACATCACCCTTCTTGGTCATGTGTAGAGAAGGAGGGACGGCTCTCAGCCCACCTACGGCCCTTGGAACTGAAGAAGCCAGGGCTGCACACGGAGGTGTGGCCTGTGACAGCCCCTAAAGCCTGCCCCTTTCAGCCGATTGCCCCAAGGGCAGCCCGCAGCCACGGGACCTCTCACCGTCTGCAGGAGGTGAGTGGACCACAGGGGACAGAGGGAAGACAGGTCACAGCACCAGAGGTGGGGCCGAGGACATCATCCGACCCTGCAGACCCCAGAAAGACAAGTGCTCTCCAGCGACTTCACACAGAAATCCGCCTTCCATGACGTGGATGGCGCTCTGAACGCACAGACTTGCACAAGTCTCCACATCTGGAATGAGCGATCCCAACAGCCCCATCTGTCAGGCACACTGAAATTGTTACCGCTGCTGACCGGTGACGAGTCCTTGCTCCCCCGATGTTGAAGAATAACACCAAAGAAGCAGAAGAGGCAAGGTCAGAGTAGAGATTAGAAGTTTATTAAAGGACAGAAGAAAAGACTTCTCCTGGAGGAAGAAGGGGACCCAGGAGGTGGAATCGTGGAAGTGCGGTTGTCTCCCTTTTTATAGGTTTGGTGATGGAATGTAGGTTGGAGGGCCCCAGGGGTGGGACACCGGTGGGCCAAAAGGGCAGGAAGGACTTTTGGGATGGGCTTATCACTTCTCTGGGATGGGCCATCTCCAAATCTGTTGGGGGCTGTTCATTAACACTTCTTTGAGGTGGACTTTGGCCATGAATTGTCCTGCGTTTTCCCTGAGTCATTCCCAGCATGGCCTCCATTTTAGATTTCACTCGGTATTAGACCCGACTTACCTAACTACACTGACTACCTAACTTTAAATCTGGCTTCAAAATCATAACGTGAAATCTCCAGGTTCAGAGGGTCTCACTGGAGAATTCGACCAAGTTTTTGTAGGATTTTTTTTTTTAGTTGGACATGACACCTTTATTTTATGTTCTTATGTAGCGCTGAGGATCGAACCCAGCATCTCGCACATGCTAGGCAACCGCTCTGCCGCTGAGCCACAACCCCAGCCCTGAGTTTTTGTAGAATTAACACCAATTCCATGCAATCTCTTTCAGAAAATAGGAAAGAGAATACTTCATAATTCATTTTTTTAACTTTATTTTATTTTTATGTGGTGCTAAGAATCGAACCCAGGGTTTTGGACGTGTGAGGTGAGTGCTCTAGCACTGAGCCACAACCCCAGTCCCTCATAATTCATTTTATAAAGTTAGTATTGCCCTGATACAAAGAGACAGTATACAAAAAGAAAACTCTGGGCTTATATCCCTCATGAAAATAGATGCAAAAATTCTTAACAGAATATCAGCAAATACAAGTCAGTAATAAAAAGCAATCACACTTCAATAACCATCATAAACACAAAAATCCACTGCATTTCTATACACCAGATGTGAACATAGACACCAAAACTAAACGTAGAACACCATTTATGATCACTAAAAAAGCGAGTTTGAGAGTTACGCGCCACACAAGGTCCCGGGGTGCTGAGATGGCTGCCCTGACGGAAGGTCCCACGGAGGGAGCGCCCTGAGTGATGCTGTGCAAGACTCACCGAGGCGCCAGGGTCTCAAACTGAGACACAGTCCAGCAGAATCCCTATCAAAATCCCGGCCGTTTTTTGAGATATAGACCAAATTGGGCTGTGGATGTGGCTCAAGCAGTAGCAGGCTCGCCTGCCATGCGTGTGGCCCGGGTTCGATCCTCAGCACCACATACCAACAATGATGTTGTGTCCGCCAAATACTGAAAAATAAATACTAAAAATTCTCTCTCTCTCCTCTCTCACTCTCTCTTAAAAAAAAAAGAGAGATATAGACCAAATTATTCTAAAATTTATATGGAAAGTAAGGAACTGGAACAGCTAAAGACAATTTTGAAAACCGACTCATCCTGTACCCTACAGAGTCAGGACGTGGCTTTTGTGGAGGAACAGAATAGAGCCAGAAAGAAACCCCGTGAGCGTGCCCGACCAACTTCGGGAAGGAGGCCGTTCCGTCCAGGAGGAAGGACCGCCTTTCCACGGTGACCCTGGACACCGCCTCAAGGCCGCGTGAGGATCCCGGGGCTCAGCGGCGGAGCTGGCGTCTTTCCTCGGTCACGGCGTGGGCAAGGGCTGCGGCTGGCAGCTGGCGGGGCCAGGGCTGGGGGCCCTGCTCCTGGTGACCCTGACTTCCCTGACCAGGGCCTTGTGTGTGAGGAGGTCTGACTGGGTGTGTCCAGGGGACACTGGAGGCTCGCGGCATTGCCCCAGCGGTTGTCTGTCTGTGTGGACCTTGCCCCTGGAGGCCGTGCCACACAGGGCGCTGGAGTGCACATGTTGCAGAATCACGTTGTCAGGAATCACATGTCTACACGATGATGTCTGCTCCTTCTACTGTCTTTCCTGTCCCCACACCCCCGCCCTCCTTCGCTGCCCTCTACCTGATCTAAGGTAACCCCTTCTTTCCTAGTGCCCCGCCCCATTGTGAGTAGCATCCACATATGAGGTAGAACATTTGGCCTTTGGTTTTCTGGGATTCCGCCCACACTTTTATTGTTACTTTCCTTATGGAGCATTGTTTTATATTGTTGATCCCTTAACGGAGCCTTCCCCAGCCTTATTTTGTATTTCATTTAGAGACAGGGTCTCACTGAGTTGCTTAGTGCCTCACTTTTGCTGGGACTGGCCTCCAACTTGCAATCCTCCTGCCTCAGCCTCCCAAGCCACTGGATTATAGGAGTGTGCCAGCTGGCCCAGCTCCTCTGAGATTTTCTTGTTGTTATTATTTTAGTTGTAGATGGACACAATACCTTTATTTTATTTACTTATTTTTAAATAAATAAAGTACTGAGGGTCAAACCCATGCCTCACACAGGCCAGTCAAGCGCTCAGCCACTGAGCTCCAACCCCAGCCCCATCCTCGGAGGTCCTGAGACGCTTCAGGAAGGGTGCCTCTGGTGTTGTGACCCCATTGGCCCCTCTGTGCCTGTCTGTTTCTGCTCTGTGCTTTCTTCTCTGGTGAACTGCAGACCCCCCGGGTCTTTCACATTTCATCTCATGTCTGGCTCCAACGGCTTCTGCTCAGTGCACCTTCTCCCTGAGACCCATGGCCTCCACGTGTCCGGCTCACTGCAGAGACACAGGCCCTCTCACTCCCTAGAGCACATCAACTCACATAACCGTGAGTCCCAGGGCCTGAGCACAAGTCAGTCCCACACAGAGAGCAAGAAGCAGACTCTGCACAGTTCACAGTGAGCATGTGCAGAGGCCAGGCCTCTGGCACTCAGCAGACGTGCGTCGCCCAGGAAGCGCGGCTTCTCTTAGAATGAGTCCCTGAGACTTTGAGCACCGCTCGCTCGTGGTTTACCTTCTCTCCACTGGGTAACATCATGAATCATGCTTGGGGAATGGACGGGCAGAAAGCTTGGAGGAGACTTTCTCCTCCAGCATCATCCACGGGGACTTTGGCCAGAGGAGAGGAAGGTAGTGGCAGGTGAGGTGCAGGGTTCTCTGTGGTGCCTGGCACCTGTGGTGGTGGTCGGGTTCAGTCTTGGCAGCGAGACTAACGTCCTTGTTCCCCACCCACTGTCCCCTGGGGCTTCTCTCCCGGTGTCACTCTCCACGGCCCCGTCTCCAAAGCAGCAGCCAGAGCTGAGTCCTTTGCCATCTTTGACCTGATTTCCCTTTCACCACACCCAAAAAGCTCTCTGCTTCATCCCGCCATCCAGTGAAGCCCACTTGCCATATAACGCATCCCCAGGGCAGTACCGGGCAAATGTCATGGGGCCATCCTCCACTGCTGCTTAGGGCTGGGGCTGGCCTAGCGTGCCCTCCGTGAACTACAGAAATAAGGAAAGGAAACTTCCTTATTTCCAGAACCTCGGGCAGACCCCAGCCGCCTCCCACTGGGTGGCCGAGGGGGGACAGGAGCAGGGAGGTGAGACAGGAGGAGAGCTACAGCTCATCCAGAGACTCTTGCTTTTATAAATGTGACTTTTCCCTCCGCCTCTTTGTTTCCATACCTGAAAATGCCCGCTTGTCCTTATTTTGCAGGACACTGCCCCACCAGACTCTCCCCGTGTTGGATCCTACCAGATCTCCTTTTATCAGCTCCCTGATTCTGCAGGGCCTTTGTGTGTGTGTGAAATTCCCCTAGCATCCAGTGCATTCACAATGTCTCACGGCAGTGGTGACTCCAGAACCTTCCATCTCCCCAAAGACAGCCCTGTCCCCACCCCCAGTCACACCTGTGCCCAGGATCCCCCGCTCCTGGCAGCAGTCAGCCAGCTCTCGTGGATCTGCCCCGCAGGCGTCCGCACAAGTGGAGCTGCGCGGCCCATGGCCTCTCTCTCCCAGCGTCCAAGGCCAGCCCCCGTGGTCCTGTGTCCACATCATTTCCTCCTTTTTGTGTCTGAGTGATCATGTCCCTTGATTCTATGGAGAGACCATATTTTGTTTCTTCTTTTGTCAGTTGGTGGACATTAGGTTGTTTCCAACATTTGGTGCTGAAAATAATGCTTCTATTGACAGGAACAGACAGATGTCAGCAGTCGATTAAGGGAATAATTTACAAACTGGGCCCACTCACTGTGCTGATTCTCACAAGTGCTGATTCTTTCTTTTAAGAAAGAAAGAGAAAAAAAGCAATTTACACGCAGCTGTGTCTGGCTTAGGACATGCAAGACTGAAAGCCAAAATGTTGGGGAAAAACCACAGTGGGGGACAGTGAGGGCAGTGGGGACCTTTGTGACCCTTCAACAGACCAGATGCCAGAACTCAAGGAGAGAAGGAGAGTTCCCTGTAACTGCGACGTCTGTAAGAACCGGTTCCAACTGGAACCAGTCAGCAGGGGCTACAGCAACCCAGAGTGTGACCTGGAAGTGGGACGGCGGCAACCTCCTGTCAGTCAAGAGGCCACTGAGGGGACCCTCCTAGAAAACTAGAGGGACCCTAGGGCAGGAGGGGCCTTCCGTCTGCTCTCTGAGAGGTGACGTGAGGGCAGGCCATCCCTGCCTGAGTCACCTCTGAGCCATTAGACACGGCCTTCAGGCGGGGCCCGTCATGGCGGTCGTTGCTGTAGGTGGCTCCATTCTGGGTACAGGGCCGAGGCAGAAGGACTCATCCTTGTTTGTACCCGTAGACCACCACCATCTGCCCAGTACCTGGACTCAAAGTGGAGTAACTCGGGTTAGGCCCAGCCTAAAAACTGCTGTTCCTCCACCAAGGGGTGATGGGGGAATGCAGATGCGGGCTTGCCTGCTCTCACAGCCACTTTCCCTGCACCGACCCGTCACTCATGCCTGGTGCCGTGAGAACGGGCAGGTCTAGGCCCAGAGCACCACGTGCGTGTGGTTTCTCTTGGAAGCTGTGTTTTCAGTCTTCTGGGGCATGCGCTCCAAAGTAGACGTACAGGGTTCAATGTCAATCGAGTGACCCCTCCTGTTTTCCACAGCAGGCCCCCAGTTCACACTCCACAGCAAGGTAGGCAGGCTCCAGTTCTCCACAGCGAGACAACACTAGCTGTCCCCCTTTTAGAAAAGCACATGGGGGGGTATAACTGTCCTGGTGGGTGGAAGGGGTCTCCCATTGTGGTTTTGCATTTTCTGATATCTAATGATGTTGAGCATCTTTTCATGTGCTCGTAGGCCATTGTAGATCTTTGGGAAAATGTATCTCAATACTTTGCCCCTTTTTAACTGGGTTGCCGTTGTTGCTGTTGTTGTAAGAGTTTTTATGGTTTCCAGGTACTAGACCCTTATCAGATGTGGAATATGTGAATATTCTCTCCCATTCTGAGGTTGTCTTTCACTTTCCTCTTTGTACCCTTTGATGCACAATGTATTAGTTTGATGAAGATCAGTTACCCATCTTTTTTTTTTAATATTTATTGTTTTTAGTTTTCGGCGGGCACAGCATCTTTATTTATTTGCATGTGGTGCTGAGGATTGAACCCAGCGCCACGCACATGCCAGGCGAGCGCACTACTGCTTGAGCCACATCCCCAACCCCTCTTTTTGGTTTTTGCTTGTGTTTCTGGTGTCATATCTAAGAAACCATCGACAAACAAGACTGTGAAAATCTACTCCTGTTTTTGTCTGAGAGTTTTGTGGGTTTTGCTCTTCTGTTTGGGTTGATTTTTATGTATGACAGGAGGGAATGGCCTAAGCTCCTTCATCTCCAGGTGGATTTCTAGTTGTCCCAGAGGCATTTGTTGAAAAACTCTTCTTTCCACAGTGAATAGTCCTGCACTTCTTCAGAAGTTTAGACACACAATTTTAGCACTTGTAGATAATTTAATCTCCCCTTCTCTAATTTTTATATCCTATTTTGTTTCTTTTATCTACGTGCACCATTGCTAGTATGATATTATCTAATAAATTGTGCTGGTATTGGCCATGTATATGAGAATGTGAATGTGCTTCATACTAGAAACAGTGGCAAGAAAACACTCTTCTATCTCATTTTAAAGAAGGTTTAAAAATATACGTACAGTAACTGTGACATGATTTTTTAAAGCTACTGAGATGCACTGTCCCCACAGACACTCTTAAGAACCATCCTGAATTCTTGATCACTCCGCACTAGTTTCAGATCTTTGTTCCTGGTCTTTATTTTTGAGTTTTATTTACATCTTAATTGATATTTACAGGTGAGATGGGCTGTGCTGGAGGTCCCTGGGAGCCTGGAAGGAGCAGATGGGGAGTGGGCCGGACACAGAGCTTGGCCTGGTCCCCAGGAAAGGACTTCTGGTGTTCCTGTCCTGCTCCGGTCAGCTGGCTCTCCGCACTGAGCTGTTTCCCAGAGGAGAACTTCTTCAGGTCAGGCATCCCGTGTTTGGAAATGTAATAATAAAATTTACAGTAAACTGGGATGGGTGCAAGGCCCTCTGGACTCTCTGTTGCACAGAGCCCCTGTCCACCCACCGTGCTGCTCCAACATGAGCTTCCACACGCATCGCGGCGAGGCCGCTCAGCCACAGTGGGACAGCTGGGCCCACATCCTGCCTCCACGTGGTGGCTGCAGCGTGCCACAGTGGTGCATACACATATGTGCACACACAGTCACACGTGTACACGGGTGCACACTGACTCTCACGTACTGATTACAGCAACACAGCACACTGACAGACGTGTACTTGCTGACGCACTGACACACACTGATGTGTGGGAAGGTAGGTACAGAAACACACACGAACCATGGGAGGAATGATTTTCTCTTCTTTCATTGGTTTCTTGCTTGCTTGCTGTTTCTTGGGGGGGGCGTACTGGGGATTGAATGAAGGGGTGCTTAACCACTGAAACACCTTCCCAGCCCTCTTTTATATTTTATTTAGAGACAAGGTCTTACTGAGTTGCTCAGGGCCTTTCTAAGCTGGCCTCAAACTTGCAGTTCTCCTGCCTCAGCCTCCCGAGTCTCTGAGATGACAGCCATGTCACCATGCCTGGCCCTTTTGTAGTTCTTAACCAGGACTCCCTGAAAGCAACAGAAGTAGACCAGTATGCTCACAAAGAAGAAAACCCAGAGAACGTCTCACATCTACAGAGTCATCTTTGGCTGAAGCACAGAGAGGAGGGGGGCCCCGGGGAGGGAAGAGCCAAGGACAGCGAGATGGCTTGGCAGATGGAGACGGCCTCCCACAGGGCGACTTTCCAGAGCCCTCGGACACTGAGCCTGCCCTGGGATCGTCAGTGCCCTCTGCGGTGTGTCTGCTGCCGGCAGTCATGTTTCAGGGTGTTCTGTTCTGAGCCCCAGCAGCACCCACACAGAGGCACACTCTGCCAAGTGCTGGTCATCCAAGCCTGGGGAGTGCCTTGGGTCCAAGACAGCGGACACAATCACAGGTCACTGTCCCTGAGGCTGACCTGTCACCATGCTACCTCCCTGCAGCTCCTTGGCCCTGAACCTTGCTCTGGGGACACCTGTGGGGTATGGGGTGTGGAAATACGGGAAGAATAATCACCAATAAAGCCAGGAGAGACTATGGGGGAATGTGCCTTTAACACACAGACAGGAGATGTGGAAGCCACAGGAAATTATTTTTAAGCCGAAACAGTAGTTTCAGTCTCTTCTGGATGTTTAGACAATTGTGCTTGAATGAGGACGGTTTGTGATTATTCAGCCCATTTTCTCACCCCTAAGGATGTTAAGAGTTAATTAATGTAGTGGGAGTAGCACAGAGGAAGGCGGAATGGTACAGAGAGGCTCTCCTTGCCCACTTTGTAGCAAAAGACAGACCAACAAGAGAAGCGACAGCTCATGATCTACGTGACAGACTTCATCAGGGAGCAAGGGACTGGTGGCACCCACACCTGTGTGTTTTGCGCTCAGGGCTGTGGGAAACTGGACAGCCGTGCAGAGTGGGGTGGATCTCTTGTCAGGGGCTGGGGATGGACAAGGCTCTGGGTCCTTGTCCTTCTCTGTGCCCTGTGTCTGAGTTGAGGCAGGAGGAGGTGAGAGACCTGCTCCCTGGAAGCCCAACCAGCCAGCGTCCTGGACTGGATCCTCTGTCACCTGCAGGAATCGGGGGCTCTGCAGCCGGGAGCAGGAGTCCCATGAGAACCTGGGCTAGGATCAAGCCCCTACCCTCTGTCCTGCTTCCAACCTAGGACCAATCAGAGAAAGCCAAACACACTCTGCCAAGGCACACCGAGGTTCCCCCAGCGACTTCACAGCCGCCGGCCACAACCTCACCAGAGCCGGCTGCCCTTCCCACTGGGGCCTCCGGGGGTCTCTCAGTTCATCCAGGTGGCGGCTCTCTTGAATGACAGCCTCTGGACCTTCCCATCTGTGTGGGTCCTGCTCATTCCACCCTCAGGAATCCACAACTAAGTGCAGAAACCTCGGCCACCTGGGGCCCGGGACACTCCAAATGATACTTGTTGATGGATGCATCAAGAGCTCCACTGTACGGCATGGCTCTGTGTGACAAGGCCGCAGCCTCCTGATGCACCGTCTTGCAGGATGGGCCACTTCTAATCCCTTGTGCATGGGGTCTAATTTGGAGAAGATTTTTTCCAAAATAATGCAGCCGGATTCTGAGGTGTATCTGTAGCCAGCACTTTTTAGCAATAGGTTAAAATGGGGATATGAAATCGTCTCTTCCTCCTACAGAGATGTCGGCTGGCCACAGGAGGGTTCCATTCTGCAAAGAATTTTAACAGGTGGCCCATGTTCCCTCGATATGAACAGCATTAGGGAATCTCATTAGTGTCCTGGAAGAAAACGAATCAATGGGTTTAGGAATACTGCCCGCCCCGAACAGTGGCTCATGCCTGTAAGCCCAGCAACTTGTGAGGCTGAGTTAAGAGGATTGCAAGTTTGTGACCAGCCTAGCAACTTAGTGAGACCCTGCCTCAAAATACAAAAGGGCCAGGCTGTAGCTCAGTGGTAGAGCACTTGCTGCGAGAGCCCCAGATTCCACCAGTACCACAAAAATAAAATAGAATTTTAAAAGCCCTTAACACTGGCTGCAGGAAAACAGCACAGAACATAGCGCCCACTTGGCTAGTTGGTATCACGCATCCGTAGTTGTCAACCACTTCCGAGAAGCCAGCTGCCCCCTCCGTGCCTCATCTCTGCACTGACCTTATGGAGTGGTTCCCGGGGCCATTTAGACTCCTGTTCACGGGTGGCGGGAAGGCAAATGCTGAAAGGGCAGCCGCCGACGCAGGTCAGCCGCACAGCCCTGCTGGGGCTCTCTCCTGGCCACCAGTGGAAAAGATGGGCTCAGCCACTGACCCTGACTTCAAACTGACACCCAGGGACCTCAAGAGGCAGGTGTCCCCTCTGCAGCAAGGGGACTTGCCCAGGGTGAACAGGAGAGCAAACACAGGGATCACACTTTGTGCCAGGTATGGCCAGAGGAGGATGAGATGACCGCAGAGTGAAGTGGTGCTTCATAACACAGACGCATCAGGGAGGAGATCTTCCCATCTCAGGAAGTGACGTAGATCAGGATCCATGTTTTAGAGGCAAAGTCTCCCCACTGAGATAAAAGTTTCCAAACTGAGAATGAAGGCAGTGGATCACGCAGGGCCCAGCTGGGCAGTGGATGGTGCAGGCCCAGGTGGGCAGTGGGTGGTGCAGGCCCAGGTGGGCAGTGGGTGGTGCAGGCCCAGGTGGGCAGTGGGTGGTGCAGGCCCAGCTGGGCAGTGGGTGGTGCAGGCCCAGGTGGGCAGTGGGTGGGTGCAGGCCCAGGTGGGCAGTGGGTGGTGCAGGCCCAGGTGGGCAGTGAGTGGGTGCAGGCCCAGGTGGGCAGTGGGTGGGTGCAGGCCCAGGTGGGCAGTGGGTGGTGCAGGCCCAGCTGGGCAGTGGGTGGTGCAGGCCCAGGTGGGCAGTGGGTGGTGCAGGCCCAGGTGGGCAGTGAGTGGGTGCAGGCCCAGGTGGGCAGTGGGTGGTGCAGGCCCAGGTGGGCAGTGGGTGGTGCAGGCCCAGGTGGGCAGTGGGTGGTGCAGGCCCAGCTGGGCAGTGGGTGGTGCAGGCCCAGGTAGGCAGTGAGTGGGTGCAGGCCCAGGTGGGCAGTGGGTGGGTGCAGGCCCAGGTGGGCAGTGGGTGGTGCAGGCCCAGCTGGGCAGTGGGTGGTGCAGGCCCAGGTGGGCAGTGGGTGGTGCAGGCCCAGCTGGGCAGTGAGTGGGTGCAGGCCCAGGTGGGCAGTGGGTGGTGCAGGCCCAGGTGGGCAGTGGGTGGGTGCAGGCCCAGGTGGGCAGTGGATCACACAGGGCCCAGGTGGGCAGTGGAGTACAAGCATCTCATGCTCACTGTGCCAAGTCTCTTTTTTTTTATTTTAGCATATTCCTAATGACTTTATTTTAATGTTTCTATCTATACACATTCATCTTTGACCCAATTAATTTGTGTCCTGCCAGGAATCATAAACAAAAGGTATATGTGAAAGAGAAGGAATTTTTTTTTCTGTGTAACTTGCATTTTATTTATTTATTTATTTTTTACATACATGACAATAGTGGAATGCATTTCATTCATTATTACCCATTTACAGCACAAGTGTTCATAACTCTGTATATAAAGTATGTTCACACCAAATTGTCATTATACACATACTCTTTTTTTGCATTACAATTCTTTTTTTTCTTTACCATACGATTTATTTTTATTTATTTTTTTAGTCATACATGACAGCAGAATGTATTTTGACATGTAATACATACATGGAATGTACATACATCAATCATATTGCCTGTTCTATTCTGCTGCCCTTCCTATCCCCCTACTCCTCCCCTCCTCTCCCATCCTTTCTCTCTATCCAATCTAATTGCATTACAATTCTTAATACACCTATATACCACGATTTTTCATATCTCTGTATATAAGGCATGTTGGCACCAAATTCAAATCTTCATACATAAGGCATACATGAAGGGCATCTGAGTGGCAGGCCACTCCCCTTGTGCTGGGCCTGTGAGCGGCAGGATTGCTTACCCTGTAGGCACAGCGCCTGAGCATGAGGCCACAAGTTGGGGTCCCAGCACTGGCTCCATGGCCTGCTCCTCCATTGGTGGCCGCAAGGACAGTTGGCAGCAGTGGCATTGGTGGCTGCCTATAATCTGCTTAGCTTCTACCGAGTATATCTACACGGTAACTATGCAATGAAATCCCCCTGCTTCCAGCTTGGTCTCCCGGGGTCTTGGTATGTGACTCTGCAGCCACACTCTCCTCTATCTGTCCCATGGACCTCCTCACTGCACGCAGAGCTCCTCCTTGGATGCCTGCCTCCTGCTGTCTTCTAGGGCAGAACTTGTTTTCCTGTGTAGACTTTCACGGATTCATGTTTCCCTTTGGCTTCCTCCCCACCCAGTACGAGCGACCCTCCTGCCTGGTGTGCACACCTGTTTCACTTTCAGTGATCAACTTAAAGTGATTCTCTAACTTTCCAAAGACCAATCAGACAGCCCTGCCATCAGGAGGTCCTCAGGGTGGGAATAGAAAGGGCTGACTTTGTGAATTAGAAAATCTAAGTTGCTGCCTGTGTGAAAATATCACTGTGATTTTTCTTTGTTTGTTTTCATTTTCATTCAGAAGAGGATTAGGTCACAAGTAAATCAGGGGTACCTCCAGGACGAGGACACACACTGCGGCATCAGAAGGGAAGGAAAGCCACCGGGTCCCCCAGCTGAGGAAGGTCCTTCCCACCTGCCCCTCCCTACCCCTCTGCTAAGAATCCCTGGAATGTGTCCCTTTAGGCTGGGGAAGGGAGGCCCTTTTGAAGTCAGACCAGATTGGGCGGGTTTTATAAATCTGTGGGTAGATATTGTACTCACAAAGGAAATATCTACAACAATGACATAAACTGCAAAAAACCTGATTCCACACCTTTCCTGCGGGGCTGCGATCTGTTAGAGCCGGCTGCTGTGGAGCATCAAGGAGTGTGCCCCGGCCTGGGAGTCCCAGGCTCAGCTTCCTGAGGAGGACTGGAGTCCAGCCTCTCCCCAGGAGGCTCAGGAGGTGTGAGTCCCTGTCAACCAGTTCCTGGGGGAGGGTGCTCTCCAGGCCAAGGCTCCTCCTGTCCCCTCACTGTGTAGCTGGTGCTGAGCTGTGGGGAAGGTGTGGGGCATTTCCCACCATTCCTCCCCTCCCACTAGGTTCCTCCTGGGTGGGTCTGCTGAGTCCCAGACCACATTCTTACTGGGAGGAATAACTGGCCGCATCCAACCCTGAGCAGGACTGAACAGCAGTGACCCCATGATCCCCAGGCCACATCGTCCACCAGGACCAACTGTCTCAGTCACTGCAAAGCCCTGACCCTTGCCTGGGTGAGCCTCTCCAGCACAGCCACGTAGCAGTTGTCAGGTCAGGCACCAGTGGTCACCAGGAGGCAGCTGAACAAGGCTTTATTGAGATTCGCTCCAGTCCATCAGAGTGTGTGTGGGGGAAGTCGCACCCAGGCTCAGCCAGATTGGAACTTTATTGGGTTTAGGGCAGGCAGGGAGGGCTTGGGACAGGAAAAGGAGGTTTTTAGAGTCCCTTGTCCTCCTGGGGTTGGTTGTGGGAGCATCTTGCTGAGACCCTGCTGATTGACAGGTGGTAAGAGGCACCATCACTGCTTGTCTGTTGGCGCCTGATGGGTGGTTCTTTCGTGCACGCGGGCTGCCTGGTGCTTTGTTCCTTTAGCCACGTCAGGCTGACCCAACAGTAGCTCCCTTGAATGATGGCCTCTGTGCCTTCCCACTTGGGCTTTGCAGCAGGAAGCAAATCCCCACTCTGCTGCTGTCTACGTGCTGGATGTCCTTAGGCACTTGGTGCTGATCATCGTTAGTTTTTCTTCCAAAATACATATTCTTGGCGTCTCTAAACCACAATTTCTAGGGATAGATTGATGTGACTAGTTTCTACTTTCCTAAGCACTCCATGCAGCTCTGAGAAAAAGTACCACACTGGCCCAGCAGAACACGGACCACCAGCAAAATCCTCCTTATTTTGAACTGCTCTGTTAAGCGAGGCACAACTTGCTATCAAATTACTCAGCTCCTGCCCGCTGAGAGGGAGTCCTGTCGCTGAACCTGCCTGACCTTTGATATATCTTCTCTTGGGCGTGACACATTTTCCTCTGCTCCTAATGTTACAGCTGGGAACTTCCAAGACACCGAGGCAGCACGAAGGACCCCTTCAAACCCTGATTCTGTGATCAAGTCAAAGGTTTCAAACACCAAACACGTCGACATAGTTAAAGGGAAAGGGCACACTCTCAAGGGAGAAAGTGGCAAGTGTCCAGTGAGTCCTACTCAGGTCTCCCTTTTGACTGACAACAGGATGACATCAGACTGTCAAGTCCCCACTGCCATGACAACTCTAGGTCACTTTGGCCCCTGCTGACCAGTTCTAATTGTGTGTGTGTGTGTGTGTGTGTGTGTGTGTGTGTATGTGGGGGGGAGTACCAAGGATTGAACTCAGGTGCACTGACCACTGACCCCCATCCCCATCTCTATTTTGTATTTTATTTAGAGACAGGGTCTCACTGAGGTGCTTAGCGCCTTGCTTTTGCTGAGGCTGCTTTGAACTCGCCATCCTCCTGCCTCAGCCTCCTGAGCCACTGGGATTACAAGTGTGCACCACTGCACCCAGCTCTAATTGGATTCTTAAGCGAAAATTATTACAGATTTTATGGTTAGGAGGACTCATTCTTATTTCCCTGGGTTTTGGAAACTGCTCTCTGGAAAGTCCCCTTGGGTTCCCCTTATGGACATTATTGGGGGCTGCACTTCTCCTGCAGGTAACAGGTGGTTTAAGCCAGGTGGGGCAGCAGGTGGATTTCTTCTTGGAAGAGAGCATTTCCCACCACTCTGACCTCTGTGTCCCTTATCACTCGACTGGCTCCTGTTCACCCAGGGGCCAAGTTCATTCCATGGAGATATGACTTCAGAAGACCGGTCTCACCTCAGGAGCTTCCTATCAGTAGCCGCCCTGCGTGGCCATCACGCCACATTCTTGGGGTCAGGAACACAGAGGCATCCAGCCCAGGCACAGGCCACGTATATATATGTCAGCTCCAGGCCCTGAACTTCCCAAGAGAATCTCATTTTCAGGAGACAGGGACCCTTCAAGAGACCTCGGGACATGGTAGGATGAGTCACTTTGGGAACGATCTATCTGAATTGATTGGTCACCACTGCCCCATGACAGGTGGCAGCAAGAGTCTAAGCCCAGGCATAACACAGGTGGAGCTCTGCTCAAGGAACTTCCAGCCAGCTGGGCAAGATGTTCAGACCACGGCGTGCTGGGGAGGAGGGTCCCTCTAGAGACTGTTACGGAGGCCAGAGAGTGATCGGGAACATTCCTACAAAGACACACAGACTTACCGAGGACCTTTACTGTCATGGGGAAACCTTTATTATGTGGACTGACGTGAAGAAAGGCTGGATAAAAGGCATAATTTTCTTCAGGGGCAAGACAGAGTCGACAGCAAGTTCTCATGCACTGACATGAAAACTCTGTGGGATGTCTGTGCTGATGTCCCTCCTGGTTACCGGAGTCCCTGGGTCACAGGTCTCACAGGTCTCGGACCAGGGTGGGGCCAGTCAGCTCCTTCTGGAAGCTCCAGGGAGAATTCCGTCCTTTCTCGCTCTGGGGCCTGCATGTCTCTGGTTCTCTCTTCAGCCCCCAAACTTTCAACTCTCTCTCTCTCTCTTTTTCCTTCTGTACTAAGGGCTGAATATAGGACTGCACTACCACAGAACTACAGCCCCTGCCCTTTTAAAAATTTCTAAAATTTTGATACGGGTTTCACTCAGTTGCCAAGGCTGGCCTTGAACGAACCTGCCTCCTCCTGCCTCAGCCTCCTGAGAAGCGGGAATCAAGAGTTGTGTGCACCCTTTCCACTGACCGCAGTGATCTAGGATGATGGCCACAGGGGTTCACTTGATGCTTTGACTATGTCCCTTGTGGCTCTGAAACTTACATCCTTTTTCTTTTTCTAACCCTCTTCTCCATGATCGTCTCCCTAACTCATTTTCACCGAATCACCTCTAAAAAAGCCCCTGTTCCTGCGGACGAGCGGAATCAGGTCCAGTCCGTACCGGAGTCCGCTCTGTTTCTCCTTTGCTAGCAAAGCAACAGACCTCTTTTTCCTTTTTCTCAAACCACGTTCTCATTATTGGGTCGGCCTCAGAGACAAGCACCAAGCCTCAGCCACGTGCCCACTCCCTTCAGGTCTCCTGTGCTGTGTCCCTTCACAGTCACAGTCCTGGGATCAGGAGGGGTCCCTGCAGGGAGACCGTTGTCTTCCACCTGCTGAGAGGTGGGAGATAATACTAATTTCACTTTATTTCAGTGTTTTTCCCCCCAGATTCTTAAAAAAATGAGCACATGTAACTTTTTTAATATGTGTAAAATGTTAGTTTTCTTTTCCTTTAAATTTTAGGAGAATTCTTCTCATAAACAGAATTTAAATGACTCAATTGTGTTTTCTCATGTGGATATACACACCTGGATTCTCTAATAAGGCTCAGGAGGGAGGCCTGGCCTCCAGATCCTACCTCGGGTGGCTGCCTGGCCACATGGGGACAGCGTGGCACTGTTAACACCAAGGTACTTCCCCTGGCTTTCTAGGGCTGGGCACTCAGCCCTGACCTCAGGCCCTAGAGCCCCACCAGGGGACTCCTGCTGTCACCCGCAGCCCTCTGGAGACCCACTCACCAGGACAAGTGAAGGGTGTTGTCCACTCTGCAAGTACCTTTTCTTCCGGAGTGCGGACAGGGGGTGGCTGTGATGATGGCCCTGCACTGAGTCATACTGACGTGATGCACGACATCTGAACTGGGTATCTGAGCTCCTACCTACGATGATTTCTTATGCATGAATTTTGTGGCCATGAATCCCACCCATGATTGTGTTGGAGCCATGAACTATTTGCTGAGGGTGTGAGGGAGGACCTTTTTAGCATTTCCTTTCTGCTTTTCTTGTTGAAGTATCAAGTTTACCAGCTGGATTACTAAATTATTCTAAGTTGGTTAATGTGTAATCACTTTGTGCTTTTCATTAGATACAAAGTTGCCTGTTATCATTGCATCACTTTTTTTTAAATTTTTTTTATTTTTTATTTTTTTTTTAAAGAGAGAGTGAGAGGAGAGAGAGAGAGAGAGAGAGAGAGAGAGAGAGAGAGAGAGAGAGAGAGAGAGAGAGAGAATTTTTAATCTTTATTTTTTAGTTCTCAGTAGACACAACATCTTTGTTGGTATGTGGTGCTGAGGATCGAACCCGGGCCGCACGCATGCCAGGTGAGTGCGCTACCACCTGAGCCGCATTCCCAGCCCCATTGCATCCTTTTGTAAACAGAAAAGCACAATAAATATATTTTAAAATATTTGGGGGGGAGGGTTCCAGGGGTTGAACTCAGGGGCCCTTGAACACTGAGCCACATCCCCACCCTTATTTTATATTTTATTTAGAGAAACGGTCTCACTGAGTTGCTTAGTGCCTTGCCGTTGCTGAGGCTGGCTGTGAGCTGGTGATCCTTCTGTGTCTGCCTCCCAGGTCTTGCAGGTGTGCACCACCACAAAGACTACTTTAATACCAATATGGCATATGTTGCTATTAAATAGAATGAAATGGTGCAAGAAATATGTGTCAGGGAAAAATCCTGTAACTATGTAATCGGTTTTAAAAAGGAAAATACAGACAAACTTAACTTCAAAGTGCTGTCTGCAAACGAGTGTGGAGAACCATAAATGACTGTTTGCTACCATTATAACCCACACCTGAACTTCCCTAATTGTCCAACAGTTTTTTTTCTGGAGAATTGGATCCCATCTGACTTCCTTCCCTGGTCACTGGCTTTGCTGCAGAGAAAGAGGAAGGTTGGGGCTTCCTCTACCAAAGACTGTAATCCTGTATCCTGCTGTTGTTCTTTAAAAAAAGAAATATACTCTTGACATCTTAAAAAAAAAAAAAAGAAAAGAAAGAAATTCCATGCTGAAATGTATTTCTCCTGGGTCAGAGAAATCTCCTTCTTCTCCAAATCCCACGTGTGCTGAAAGTCAGGTCTATGTGTTCCCCACATGCACCTATGACTGACAGGGAGAGTGGGGTAGTGAGCTCCATTACTGGCACGTGTTGTGTGTGTGGCTGGGTGTATGGGGTGTTTATATAGGTGTGTGTGTAGGTCTGTGTGAGGTGTGTGTTGGGCTTGGGGTGTGTATACAGTGAGGGGTGTGTATGGCGTGAAACCCAGTGAACAGAAGGCCTGGTGCTCAGGGCTTTGCACACTGTCTGTGACCAGATGTTCAGGTTGGGGCATGATTCACACCTGTTTCGGGTGAGTTCTTATATAATCTGCCCAGGAATGCCCTCCCTTCAGGTGAGTAGGAAGGGGGCTGTAGGACCCTCTCAGCTCAGGCGGCTCTTGGTTTCCAGGTCCGTGGACAGCCTCCAGCAGGGCCTGTTTTGCAGACTTCTGGCCTGGTTTCCTGTCTGAGCACTGACAGTCAAGTGGAGAAGCCACAGGTTCTGTGCTAGCCAAGCTGGGCCTCCCGGGGCCTCCTTGCTGGAAAGGAAGGGACTGCCCTAACTCAGCCTCTTTGACCTGGCCCCTTTTGAATGAAGGAATGCAGAACTGCCCTGGTGAGCAGTGGTGGTGAGGGTCCCAGTGGGTGAAGAAGAAGAGGTGCACCTATGATAAGGACCCCACCCTCTCACCTGCTCTGCTTGGATGCCAGCGATCTCACCTGCTTTGTGGAGTGCACCCAGTTATCTCCCCACTCTGTGCAGGCTGGCTGTCCCACCTGCCCTGCAGGACCTACCTCAGCTCTATCCTCCCCCTGTGGCTCAGAACTGCTCTTCCCATGTGGGTGTGGCTGTTGCCTCTCAGGTACTGCAAGTCCTTTAGGTTAGAATCACAGCTCAGACGCATTGAGCACCACTGTGCATAAGGACCACTTGGAGATCCTCGAAGCTTTCTGTGAGGTAAAAGTTACTGCTTCACATAGGGAAGACCAAAGCACAGAACATGATATGGTTTCCCCAAGTCTCAGTGCTGCCGATGATGAAGCCTGTAGCCTGTCTGCTGGCACTGGAACCCAGGTCCTACCTCTGCTGCTCTGTGGCTGCAGATCACAGCCTTTAAACATGCTCGGTTTATGGGTCTGCATTTACACACGTGAAAAGCGTGTAAAGAAGATTATTTAAATAAAGACTGGTGACACAGAGTTTCTCCTCAACAGCCTGTCAGACCTGGGCTCTTTCCACTGGGCCTTGCCCATGGGCATGCTGTCTCCACCCACTTACTGTGAGAGCCCTGCTTCACCAGGTTAACCAGGACCCTCCTCTCCACACTCGACAGACCCCCCAACCCCCGCCATGGAACATCTGGTCACCCAGGCCTGCCTTCAGCTCCCAAGAGGTCAGTTTGCCTGAATCCCCCTCTCCTGGATTCTTTGCTGAGTGAATTTCCATCCACCAACTCGACCTGCTCCAGGCATCCATTCTCACTTGCCCACCCTGCACTTAGAGCTGAATCTACTCTTTCCCCCATTGTAAGACCCCAATGCAGTGGTCTCTGTACCTATTCAGGTGTCATCACTGCAGCAGTCTGCCTGATAGTCTGTACTGACGGTCCCTGAGTCCATTTTTTCACAGTGATGGTGCCAGGTGGGGTAGCCATCCTGGGCTCCCAAGCCCCTCACCAAGGACCGAAGCGTGCACCTTTGAACCTCCTTGTTCAGTCCTTGGGGTTCTGCGGGTGAGTGACTCCTGGGCCAGGTGCTCTGGACCAACGTCCCTTGAAGCTGGAAGGGGTAGATTTGGTTCTAGGTTCACTCTGGAGGTTGGGATGGGGCCCCTCTGAAGGGTACCTCCTGGGCATAGGCCTCCCTGGCTCTTCTCTGAGGGGGACGATTCTCCAGGGCTGGAAGTCTCCTCCTGGCTCTCTGTACCTCTGATGGACCCGGATGGACCCCTCCTTGTCCGTGTGGTTTTGCTGAGCTCAAAGCCTCCTTAGTGGCCTGGGGCTGTGGCTCAGTGGTAGAGCGCTCGCCTAACACATGCCAGGCCCTGGGTTCAAACCTTAGCACCACATAAAATAAATAAATAAAAATATTGTGTCCAACTAAAAAGTAAACACTCCCTTGGCCTGTCCCATCCTTCCCCTCCCATTCCAGCCTTCCGTCCTGTGGGCCTAGGCCCCTGCCCCCACTGGGAGTCTCAAAGGACTCGGGGACCCCAAAAGCCCCCTTGTGAGGCTGAGGAGAAAAACGGGGCTGTGAACCATGGACATCTTCTCTCCTCCGATGTCCTCCGTAAGGTCACATATCAGGGCAAAGAGAATCCCCAAAGACTCCTCCCTTGGCGTTGAAACAGCCCCCTGTTCCATCTGTCAGAAAACACCAAGTGGAGCAACCACAAGAGAGAACATCGTCGTCGGCCCGAGACACGGCCGAGACTTGAGAACAACACCCGAGATCCACTTGTGCGTCTCACGTTCACACTTGTCTAATAATGCACATTGCACATATGTGCTATTTTCTTGCCTCTGGTGGTATTACCAAATTAATTTCTGAAATTCCTTAAGGTTTTATTTAATTTGACTTAGACATGAATGAGCACTTAATTAAAAATTCCAAATCCCCAGAAATACTAACAACCCAAGTACTTTTTGAGTTCACATGACTCCTCACTCTTTGGTAAGATTAGTTCAATTTTGTTGGCTTAATAAAGACAGGTGTGGCTTTTGGGTTATTATAATTAAGTACAGTGCTTGAGGGTTTTTTTTGCAAATAAGATTAAAATATCTGATAGAGAAATATCTTGAGCTAATGGCTATCTTGTCAAATTTATATACTTCTGGCTTATAACATTTATACGTATAGAAAACCTTACTATGTATGGGTCTGTTAATAAGCATGCCCTTTTAGCCATGTTGAGAATTTGTACCATGAAACATCATGTATCTCAAGAGTGTGAGATGGCCTTAATAAAATTTCCTAGCTGGGGTTATAGCTCAGTGGTAGAGTGCTTGCCTTGCATATGTGAGGCCCTGGGTTACATCCTCAGCACCACATGAAAATAGACAAATAAAAGTAAAGATATTGTGTCTATCTACAACTAAAAAAAAAATTTAAAAAGAAAATTTGCTAGTCTACTTACAGAATGCTGACATATATCAGCCAGCCCTCAACCATCTAAATAGCTGAAAATGAGAAAATTCTGCATTTTCTATGCAAAAAAAGAGATTCCTTATGGGTGAAAATTATAATCAATGTATGTAAATAAAACAACTAAAAACAGCAAGAGAAGGGGGTCTGAATGAACAGTTTGCAAGAAAAGCAAGATTTTTTTTTTAATTTCTTTTTTATAGCACTAGAAATTGAATCCAGAGGCACTCTTCCTCCTGAGTTTTACTCCCAACCCGTTTTTATTTTGAGGCAGGGTGTTGGTAAGCTTCCCAGGCTATCTCTGAACTTGGCATCCTCCTGCCTCAGCCTCCTGTGTAGCTGGGGTGACAGGTGTGTGTCGCTATGCCTAGCAAGGTACGTTCTTGATGCGGGAAGGCGTGAGATATGAAGGGCATATACTTTGTTAAAGGAAGAAGAGTGATTTTTGTCCTACCCTTCTAGCTGGGATGACAGGTATGTGTCATTTGTCCTAATGACTGGTCATTTCAGGATGAAAAAAAGAGAAAACTACTGAATGGTACCTGAAAGGATATGGAAAGCAGCCAAAGGCGTTTGTGCGTTGTCCTGCTGGCAAGATGGAATGGATTTATAAGGTTTTAAAAAATGAACTTTCATATCAAAAGTACACTGGTGGAAAACTATAATTTGGTCTTTTTCCCATTAAAACTTTTCTTGGATTATTGATCATCTGGCTCTTAACCAGAGGTTGTAACAGGCCTGGAAGAAAGGCTGCCTTAGGAGACGACAGGCCTGGAGACATGTATGGAACCTTTGAATTCCAATCTTGTTCCCTTGGTGTTCTTTTGTGTCTTCTTTCTACTTATTTTTAAATATTTCCTCTACCCTTCCTTAGTAAGACTGCCTTTCTTCCATACTGCCTGGGATCTGCAGGGTTACAATTTAACTTCCAGTGACATGGGCCTGACAGCAACCTAGAACAGATGTGCCTGTGGCCATGTTGTCCTGGGCAGAGGGATCCTTCTGTTCCTCTGTGTCCTCAGTCAAGTTCCCACCTTGGACTGAAAGTGTCTTTGAGTAAGCTATGTTTGGACTCCGCTTTGTTTCTTTTTTGTTTCTTTGTTTCTTTTTTTAACTTTAATCTGTGTTTGTGCTACAGTGTCTCTGACAGCTCCCTGAAGCCATATGTTCATTGTGTGCTTCTCTAATCCTTAAGTTTTACCAGCCCAGAGCTGCCCATTCCATCTTGCTTGAAAAGGCACACAAGCTATATATATTCCCAATGTTCTTAAATATTTGTGCAGAAAGGAATTCCTAAATCTTCCTATATGGGCTGCTTGATCTTCAGCAGGTGCCTGTGCTTCTCAGATCTTGTGCTCTTTGGCCTGGTGGGTTCAGAGGTCTTTGGGGAGAGGCATGTGAAGCTGAGAACTGGGTTGGGAGAGGTGGTGTTATTGCCACTGTCTTGGTGCCCAGGTAACAGCTGATGTTCATGTATGTTTATGTCATGACCCTGTGCCTGAGTTCCTGGGCATCTTCCTATCTGAGTCCTGGACCAAGTTGCCACCCAGTTCCAACTTTAAAAGTTTTGTGGCCAGTCACTTTTGGAAAACCCACAAGTATACTTGATTATTTTTTAAGAGCAATCAAGTTACAAGGTTTAGAAAAGCCTTGTAGAAAATTCTGTAGTTTGGGATCCTAAATGATAAATTCAGTGTGAAAAGATAAGCAACATAGAAACATAGCAGGTAAAAATTTCTCCGTAGAAGCTAGTTTGCTGGGCAGGAGGGTATGCACATTAAAACTTTAACAGATATTAACAAACTGACTTCCAAAAGTTTGCACTGTTTGGCTGCCAAAAGTGAGTAAAGGTGTGCAGCAGGCCTCCCAAAGCTGCACCAGCATCTGTAAATATTTACCCTCCTGATAGAAGGAATGCTCATTTGCATTGCTCCTTTTGGATGAATTGTCATCATTTTGCATCTTGTTGCTTGGCTTTTCTGCAAAAGAAGTAAGAGTAGTTTGTCCTTCAAAGTGTGTGGGACTTAAGTGACTCTGGCCTGCTCAGGACCATCCTGGAAACGCCTTAGGGCAACCTGGAGCCCTCCCTCTCCCCCTCAAAGGCAGCCACAGCAGTCAAGATGACTCTGCCTGGTCTTCCCAGTGCAGTACAGCTGACTGCCTTGTCCACAGCTGGAAAACCAAGGATGTGACACAGAACTGACTGGTTACTGCCACCACGGCATGGCAAGGTCGGCCCTGTCTCTGCTCCTCTGGACCACAGATCCTGCGCGGGACCCTTGACCGTCCTCCCTGGGTTCATGGAACCTGCTCTGGAAGCTCGGTCTTCACTTCTCCTGCTTGGTCTGGAGTCCAACCACTGGGCCCACTGCAGGCTCAGAGCAGAAGCAAGCGCCTGCTGCCCATCAGGGACTAGTTCTTTTTCCCTGGGGCCTCCGTCCCCTTCCCAGCAAGCGCCGGCCCCCTACCAGTGTCCCACTCCTCTTTCAGCGCACAGACAGACCCCTGTGCTAATAGCCCAGGCCCCTCCGCCCGAGCCCCGCAACGGCCCCGCCCCTCTGCCCTGCCCGGAGCCCTCGAGGCGCCGCAGGCTGAGCATGCGCGGCTCCGACCTCCAAGTTGCCTTGGTGACCTGGGACAGGCCACGCCCCCAGGGGCTAAGGGGCTGGGGACCTGGGCGTCGGGGGTCGCAGGGGTCAGGGTCCGGCCCGGGGTGGGTTCTCTGGGTTGGCGGGGGTCCGGGTTGTGGGTGGCCCGCGTGGGTCGGCGGCTCGGTGGGATGGTCCTGCTGGAGGCCGAGCACCTGGGGGGGGGGGGAGTCGGGCACGACGGGGGCGGGGGTCGGCCTGGCCCGTGGGGACGGCGAGGGGAGAGCCACCGGGGAGGAGGAGGGCCCTGGAGAGCTGGCCGGGCTCCACCTGGGTGGACCTGGGGGGGCGGCCGCGGGGCGGGGGGGGGGGCGGGGGCTGGCCGGAGGTTGTGGGAGGGGGGCCGCCCGCCCGGCCCCGCCCGGCCACCGGCGGACGCCGCCGGAGCCGCAGGGAGCGCGTCAGCCGGGCTCAGGGCGGGGCCGTGGCGCGGACGGACCGGGTCGAGCCGCCCGCGATGTGGAAGCTGAGCCGGAGCCGGGTGCTCCTGGACGAGCCCGCGGAAGAGGAGGACTGCCTGGGGGCGGCGGCGCGGTCGGGGACAGCCGCGGCCCCGGCGCAGGTGAGGCGCGGGTGGGCTGGGGGCGCCGGCGGGGCGCGGGTGGGCTGGGGTGCGAGTGGGCTGGGGTGCAGGCGGGGCGCGGGTGGGCTGGGGTGCGGGTGGGCTGGGGGCGCCGGCGGGGCGCGGGTGGGCTGGGGTGCAGGTGGGCTGGGGTGCGGGCGGGGCGCGGGTGGGCTGGGGTGCGGGTGGGCTGGGGCGCGGGTGGGCTCTGGGCGCAGGCGGGGCGCGGGTGGGCTGGGGGCGCCGGCGGGGCGCGGGTGGGCTGGGGTGCAGGTGGGCTGGGGTGCGGGCGGGGCGCGGGTGGGCTGGGGTGCGGGTGGGCTGGGGCGCGGGTGGGCTCTGGGCGCAGGCGGGGCGCGGGTGGGCTGGGGGCGCCGGCGGGGCGTGGGTGGGCTGGGGGCGCCGGCGGGGCGCGGGCCCACAGGTGAGGAGGGCGCGCGACAGGGAGGGTCCGCCGTGAGGGGCGGGTGGGGGACGGGGTCGCGCTCGTGGGGGGCTGCGGCTGGTTAGGATCCCGGGCGTGAGGGGAACTTGCCGCGAAGCTCGTCCCGGGCCGCGGGTGCTTCTCGCCGTGTGGGCCCCGCGTGTGGTCAGTAGACGGCGTGGCCAGGGCCCCGCGGGTGGCCGGGGCTCCCGAGAGCCCCCAACGTGTCTGTCACCTCCCGGAGCCGGCGGCGGCAGGGCGCACGGCAGGGCGCACGGCAGGGCACTGTCCCGGCCGGCCGTCGGCGCTGCCCTGCACATTCCTGCGAAGGTGGACGTCTCCCGGCCCGAGACTGCGGCCGCGCCAGGTGCCGCTCGGTTCCGGGTGGAAGAGCCGAGAAGCCCTGACTCTCGGCGCCCGGGATCTCTGGTGGGGGCGCTAGAGGGTCGCGGGCTAAGTATTTGCACAACGCGTCTTTCCTTTGAACCTTGGGTTTTCCGAAGTTTGAAAGGCATTTGCTTGACAAATGTGGGGATATGTTTGGAATGGCTGGAATTTTTTGAGTAAAAAGAATCACAGGTGCTTCCTGTATGCATTCATAATCCTCCCCACCTTCTTTGCGTGTGCCTTGAAATTTAGGTCGGAAACCCAGCTTGCCTCCCTCCCTCCCTTTTCTTCCTCTTTTTCCTTACAATTCCTCCTTCCTTCTTCCCTCCGCTCCCTTTTTATTCTCTCTCTGTGGTACTAGGGATTGTATCCAGGGCTGCCCACCGCCACTCAGCCACATCTCCAGCTTTTTTTTTTTTTTTGTACTGTGCAGCATGCCTTTATCTTGTTTATTTTCACGTGGTGCTAAGGAGCAGACCCAGTGTCACACGTGCTAAGCGAGCAGTCTGCTGTGGAGCTATGGCTCTAGCCCCTCTCCAGCTCTTTTTGTTTTATATATTGCACCAGGGTTTCCCTAAATCGTCCAGGCTCCGCCTGGAACCTGTGATTCTGGGGCATCGGCCTCAGGGAGTAGCCACCGTGCCCTGCTAGCTAAAATTTCGTTTTGTGTTAAATTTTGAGCAGCTTTTATGAAAGCCAATGATGATTTACAGATCATTTCTTTCACAGTTGGAGTAGAAGAACTCTGAGACAAATTGTTTCATCTTATGATTTTTTTTACAGGAGTTCATTACCACTCCCAGTTCACAGAAATTGGAGTTGATTTCTTTCTGTTTCTGGTACTGGGATTGAATGAAGGGCTGGAGGTGTTGGTCAGTGGTGTGTTACCACTGACCAACACCTCCAGCCCTTGTGAGTTTTTATCCCCTGGGACCCCTGACCACCCTTTTCCAGCATTAGCAGGTTTATGTCATTCCCAGCTTACAGGAGTTGAAGTTGACTGTTGCATTTGAATATGGTCAGTACCAGAACTTGTATTAGAGAAATCACTTTTTGAGAGTATGTGGCCTTTTTACATTGACTTCTTTCACTCAATAATATGCTTTCAAGATTCCTTCATGTCTTTTTATGGATCAATAGCTCATTTCTTTTTAGTGCTGGATAATACTCCATTTTGTGGATGTACCAGTTTTGATCATTTTTCTTTATTATGGCATTGGGAATTGAGCAAAGGGCACTCTACTTCTGAGCTACATCCTCAGTCCTTTTAAAATTTTTTTTTTATGTGAGAAAAGATCTCAGTTGCCCAGGCTGGCCTGAAACTTGCAGTCTTCCTGCCTCAGTTTCCCTCTGAGAAGCTGGGATTACAGGTGTGTGTTACTGTGCCTGCCTACCACAGTTTATTCATCCACGTACCTACTTGTTTGCTTTCAACTTTTGGCTATTATGAGTAAGAGTGCTATAAACATCCGTGTGTGGGTTTTTTTTTTTTTTTTGTGTGTGTGTGTGTGTGTGTGAGTGTGTGTGTGTGTGTGTTAGGGCATGAGTTTTCAGTTGGTTTGGGTAAATGCCAAGGATGTGCTTTCTTGGTATGGATGTGGGTAGTTTTGTGAGACTGCTCTACTCCTTCCAAAGCAGCTCACCATTTGGCATTCCTAGCAGCAGTGAGAGAGAGTTCCTGCTGCTCCACATCCTCTCCAGCATTTGGTGTTGCCAGTGTTTGGATTTGGGCCATTTTTATTGGTGTGCAGTGGTGTCTCATTGTTTTTTAATCTGCATTTCCCCTGTGAAATAAAATATGCAGCCTCTTTTCACATGCTTACTCCCATCAGCATATCTTCTTTGGGGAGGTGTCTTTTAATGTCTTTGCCTCATTTTTAGAGTTTTAAGAGTTCTTTGTGTGTTTTGTATAACAATCTGTTATCAGATGTGTCTGCAAGTATTTTCTTCCAGTCTCTGGCTTTTATTCTAATTCTCTTCACAGTGCCTTTTGTAGAGCAGAAGTTTTTAATTTAAATGAAGTTCAACTTTTCAATTCTTTCATGGAATGCACCTTGGTGTTGCATCTAAAAACTTGTTGCCATACCATAGTCTTCTAAGTTTTCTCCTGTTGTCTTCTAGTAATGAGTGTAGACTGTGCTTTTTTGATACTTTATTAAGGATTGTCAGTATGTTGGAAAAACATTCAGTACTATCCAAAGTACAGGTATAAAGACACGAATTGGTATGTAAATACTGTGTATACAACCAGAGATATGAAAAATTGTGCTCTATGTGTGTAATAATTGTAAATTTATTTTTTAGGTATGCAATCTGAGATACTAAGCAAATTCATGTGGAAGCTGTCATATTAAAAAAAAGAACAGTAGAGAAAATATTTGTTAATTGTGGCAGGTCCTTCATACTTTTATTTCTTCTGGAGGATTGGTCTTTATCCAAAGCTAACTTCTCTTAGAATTAAATTTTAAAATTCATGACAAGTCTATCATACAACTGCTGCCTACAAATTTATTTAAATTTGAGAGAAGCAGAAACTAATATGTGAATAGTATTGATAGTACTGCAATTGATCACTTGTTTCATCAATAAAAGGTTTTAGAGTAGCAAAAAAAAATGCATGTAGTATTGAACGAGTCTGCTAAATTTGTTGTCTCAGTAGAAAGATGTTCTCAGTCCTTTTGTGCTTTCAACATGCAGGTTGAGAGTACACTGATGTTAGAAAGGTATTAGTTTACATTCATGCCTGTTCTGTCAGCTTCCTTGAAAATCAGGTCCACAAAGCTATAATCTGTGTGTGTGTGCATTAAAGAAAAAAAAATAGCTGAATGTTGGGTTCTAATAAGTTCAAATATGAGGTGCTCAAACTTACTACTTGGATCAAGGGACACTTTACTAAAGTAGTTTTAACACGGTGAAGAGTAAATTACCCTGTGATTCTCTTTAGGCCATTGACCTGTTTGGTCATAAGAACACAAATATTTTGATTAAAATAAGCAGGTTGATAAGGAGAACCACTCGTTGTTGTCATTCAACAAGAAGGAATGTGTTTTAATGAGTTTCATCTTAAGTAGGTCACTAAAGCACGTGGCAAAACCCCTTGGATACCAGTTGTTAGGGAACTTCTTCCCTCAGTCCTAAGGGGTGCATTGTTAATGTTTTTGTGTATCATGGAATCTGTATGCAGCTGTACAGATGCATATGTAAGGACACACATTTGCCTTCCCGTCACAGGCACCTCTCTGTCCTCAGATCGTCCGGTTAACAGTACCTGTCTCATGGAGGACTCTATTTTAGCATCGCCAGCTGAAAAGAGGTGAATTTTCAAGACTGTGCGGTGGTAGCTGTTTTTGGATGGATATGCCAAAATGTATTTGATGGGGCATATTGAGGGGCTGGGCTTTGTTTTGATCCTACCCCTGAGAATGTTAGCAGAGAGTGGAGAAGGAGATGCAGAGACCCAGCACTGGGGGTCTCCATGGGTGCATGCGGCTGAGCTGACTGCAGGCGGATTTGGTCAGCTGTAAGTCAGGGCCTTCCCAGACAGACCTTGGGGAATTTTCATGTTAAAAATATTTAAAGGGTTAGACATATTCTATAGGCATGGCCAGAAGGGATGGAGGAAGAAAAGAGAAAGAAAGGAGTCAAAGACTGTTTCAGGAATTTCAGAATCAGGTTGGAAGATGAAAAGAATGAGGGAGTCTGAGTCGAGACCCCCAGCATCCTCCTGTGCGGTGCTGGGAGGGCTCTTCTGGAGCTCGCTCAGCTGATGGTATCTGGGAAGGAAGGAGTGCCGTCACCTGGACAGTTGGTGGTTGGGTCCAGCGCCTAGGCCCAGCCAACCACCGCTGGCATCTGTCCAAGGGATGGTACAGTGGGAAGAGGCCCTGGTGTGCCTCAGATGTGCCTTGTCCACCATCCTGGCCTCTCTGCTTCTGTAGCTAACACATCGTTGCTGTTTTCCGTGAGTTGCCGCAGATGTGTGCCCTCTCCTGTCAGAAGCCCACGGCTTTCCCACTGGGCAGCGAGTGGCGATCGCTCCTGACCGGTGCAGAAAGAGGGTTCTTCTTCTTCCAGGCGCATTTTCTGTGTTCAGATGTTGAGTGATTGTATCCGTCCGTTTCCTCTGCTGTAGCAAGTGGGATAAACCGGAGGTTAAGTGGCACTCTCCACAGTTCTGGAGGCTGCAAGCTTGAGACAACGTGCTGGCGGCATATCTGCTCCCGCTGGCCTTCGGGTGGAGGGAAGTCGGCTTGGCCGCGGCCTCTCTTTGTGAGGACACTTATGACCGCTTTGACACTGACCACCGTCCTAACGCTTACCCCCACACACCATCCTCTGGGAATAGGGCTTCGAAAGGTGGATTTTGGAGGGACACGAACATTTAGACTTCAACAGGAGTGTTTGCTTGTATGATATACAGATTTTTCTTTTTTAATAGTCCTCTTTTGAGGACCTTTAGGAGCACATTCTAGTCTTGTCCTTTCACTTATATGAGGGAAATTTCTTCAAGTAGATCAATCATGAAACCCTTGAACAGTGAAGGTTAACTGCACCTCCCTTGCAGGGCCACCACAAGACTCTGCGGTGACAGATGGCAGCAGACAGTGCAGGCCCTCCATGGGGCAGCACCAGCACCCTCAGTCCGGTTCCTAACAGACCTCTGCTGAGCCCTGCTCACAGCACACACAGTACCAGGGGGTCACAATGTGAGAACTGATTAACATCTTCCAGTTTTGAACAGAATACTGTATTCCCAGGGAGAAAATTCTAGAGCTAAAGCTTCATTTTCTTTCTTTAATAGACACTTATTCATTAAAGAGCTCACACAAGGAATCCTGGAATCATGGGGGCCTTTCCCCTGGAGCCCTGGGCCCTCCTTACATTAAATTTGATACCCTTCCTGCTTCTGGTGTTTGGAAGTAACTGCTCCCTCCCTGCACCTGCAGAGAGCCACCGGCAGAGCAGGGACTGCAGGGTATGTGCCTGGGATCCACCAGCTGACAGAGTGAGCATGAAATGTCCCGTCTGCCTGCAGCCGACAGAAGACAGCTGTGCTCATGGTCTGTGCTCTCTGTCTGGATGAGACTCACCTGAAATCACAGGTGGGAATCCTCTCAGGCTTCCGCCTCAGTTTCCACCCCTGAGGCTGCTGCCCTTAGCCCCACTCCTCAGCCACAGCAGAGCTGGCCATCGTCCCCAGTGATCCACTGAGGGCAGAGGACAGCTGTGGACAGAGCACTCCGCCAGGCCTGCCGTGGCACGGAGCAGCTGCCCACTCCCACGGTGAGCCCGTAGGGTGTGAGGCAGTGCCCACAGGCACCGAGAAGGGCACTCCTCCAGGCCACGGAGTCCAGGGAAGACCAGCTAGAACTCCCAAGTTTAAAACTGGCCTTCACAGGTGCCCACTGCACAGGGCAAAAGGCAAGGCCTCCCTGATGAGCAGACCTGCACCTACAAGAAGATTCTAGAGCTGTGCTTTCCGGTTCCGTGGCCTTTAGCTGAAACTAGCTATTGAGAACCTGCACCGGGGCTGGGGCTGGGGCTCAGTGGGAGAGCACTCGCCTGGCACATGCGAGGCCCTAGGTTCTATCCTCAGCACCACTTACACATAAGTAAATAAATAAAATGAAGGTCTAGTGTCAACTACAACTGAGAAGTATTTTAAGAAAAGGAAAAAAGAATCTGAATTTTTAATTATTTAAATTTCAGTTTAAAAGCAGATATTTAATTTCAGTTATTGGAAAACTTTTCAGGATTTGTGTAACAATTCAGATAAAACAATCTACTTTTACAGCTGTGAATTTTATAACCCTTAAATACTGATCAAGTATTTCTGATGAAAATTTAGCACTGAAATTAAATGTAAAATCAAATGTAAAATGTGCCGATAAATGAAACACCACATATCTAAGACCAAGCATGAAAAAAGTACAATACATATCTCATGAACAGATTTTTATAGTTTACATATTTATGTAATTATATTTTGAAAATACTGATCTGAAATTTTGCATCAGAACTATTTTGATGAGCTACTAGAAAACACTGTTGTATGCATCTAAGGGACCGCAGCACTGCTGTGCCCGACGGGATGACCTCGGTCTCCTCTTTCTCCTCCTTACTCCTCTTCCCTTCCTCTGAATAACTCATCCAGGGAGAATGGACTAGGGCTCTTCTGCTGCGCTGTACCAGGTGTCCAGTAACAACCCTGTCGGCAGGTGTTGTCCGCTTACCCAGGAGAGGGGTCTGAGCAGGCGACCATCCTCCCCCCTTCCCCAGGTCTGGTGCCCTCCACTCGACCAGCGCCAAAGAGGCCAGCTCTGCCCTAGGGCAGCATGTCCTCGTCCACTCATGTCACAGGAGCCTGGCACCAGCATGTGCCTGGCTCTGCTCTTGGCGTCAGGGCGCAGCCTGCTTCACGGTCTTTTCTGTCGTGAATTTTCCAGTCCAGAACGTAGATGTCTTGGGACAAGTGAAACACGCAGCTGCTGGAGTCCAGCTGTTCCCCTTGCTGGCCGCAGCTCTGTGGGCAGCAAGCGTCCGCAGGAGTGCCAGCAAGGATGAAACATGAAGGTAGAACATTGCCTTGTTTAACCCCGGCCAGGAAGGAGCCCTTGCTATTCTGCACGTTTGCAGATACTTGCACGAGCACTTATTGATCGGCATGGGTGTTGGATGTGACAGGAAGAAGTAGGTATGTGAAACCGTGTCAAAACAAGCAGCAGGGCACAGAGGCAGCCTTCTGAATGGGATCAGTATTTCTCAACCCTATGTCTGATAAATGGTTAATATTTAATGTGCAAAGAACTTGTGCAACAATGAAAAAACAAATGAATTAAAAATGGGAAAGATCTATTTAAAGAAGGTAAACAAGTGCCCTATAAGCACATAAGATATTCATGACCAGTTCTCAGGGAAGTGCAAGTCAAAGCCATGAGAGATTACTTCACACTTGTTGGTGTGGCCACTGGAAAGAAAGAAAGACAGCCAGAAAATGACCAGTATAGGAGGATATGGGAAAATAGGACACTCATACACGATTGATGACTAGATAACAGGATGTAGCTACTTTGGAAAATGGTGGCAGTTCCTCTTAAATTTAAAATTGAATTACTCTATGATCTGGCCATCCTTCTTTTGGATGTATATCCTAAAGAAATGATTTCAAGATCACAATGAGGTATCTGCTTGCCCACATTCATTGCAGCTCTGTTCACAATAGCCAAGAGGGGAAAACAATCTAAATGTCTATGGATGGTTCCATGGTAAAGCAAATGTGATCTCGATGTTCGGTGGAATATTATTCCGTGTCTTATGCTGTGACATGGATCCACCTTGAGACGTTGTGCTTGGCGAATTAAGCCAATAATAGAAGACAGATAAGGCACGATTCTACTGGTGTGGAATTGAAAGTAATCAACTCTTAGAAACAGAGGCTGGTTGACAACCTCTGTGGTTGGTGGGCCTTGTTACTGGGGGTCCCATGTCCTACATGCTGATGACAACTGGGCCCGTGGTGGTGAGCTTGTCTCCAGCCCTCTCCTCCTGCAGTTCAGGGCCAGTGGTGGGGTCTGACTGCACCTTCCAGCCTCTGAGGGTGGGGTGAGTTTTCCAGGCCACCGGTCGTCTTGCCGAAGCCATCTAGGTCCTGTTCCGTGAGTCACCATATCAGCAGACAGTAAGTTCCAGTGGTTTTGGGAACTTGGCCGAGCCACGGATAAATACTAAATTTTGTTTTCATTTTACCACATGCTGAATTTTGATCTATTTGTATGGATTTCAAATTAGACTCTATTAAGATAATTATGTGAATGACTTAAAACTTTTAAAAAGTGATGAAATGCCCCAGTCTCGCCCTGACCCTTGCTTCCGGGCTTAGGTAAGTATTCGCTCCAGTCTTCTACTTTCTTGTGGCTTCATTTAAAAGAAATAAGTTCAATCTGCTTAGAATTATTTTGTCACAATGAAATGGATCTGTGTTTTCTCTCAGAATAACCAGTTATCTCAAATCCATTTTGAAGTGAGCCACTTTTCATTGTGAATCGTGTCTGTGTTTGGGGCTGATCGGGTTTTCCACCTGTATAGTGTTTCTGTCTGTTTTCATTTTACTTCCACAACTTTACTTAGTAAAGTTTTATAATCCATGAATTACTGGGTAATGTAAATTGATTTTTATTTTAGACTTGAGAAAATACATCCGCCTTAGCATGTTTATTATTAATTTTTTTGGTATTATTAAGCAATTCTATTGTCTTCTCCTTTTTCAGTAGATGACTTTTTAGAGCACTTTTGGGTTTACAGCAAGATTAAGTGAAAGGTACAGAGATTCCCTGTAATCCCCCGTTCCCACACCGTCTCCTGGACCAACATCTGCAGAGAGGTGCGTTTCTCGGTCAGTGAACCTGTGGAACTCCTCATCACCCAGAGTCCACAGCCGACCTGCGGGGCCTCTTCTGTGTGCTGCAGTCTGTGTGTGGGCAGATGTGCGACGGCAGGGTCCACCGATTCCCTGCTGAACACCGTTTCCCCTGGCTTCCTCCGTCCCTGGCAACCACTGACCTTTATTTTATTTTATTTTATTCTATTTTATTTTTTATTTTTTTATTGTTGGTTGTTCAAAACATTACATAGTTCTTGATATATCATATTTCACATTTTGATTCAAGTGGGTTATGAACTCCCATTTTTACCCCGTATACAGCTTGCAGAATCACATCAGTTACACTTCCATTGATTGACATATTGCCATCCTAGTGTCTGTTGTATTCTGCTGCC
Organism: Ictidomys tridecemlineatus; assembly: GCF_052094955.1. Lineage (NCBI taxonomy): Eukaryota > Metazoa > Chordata > Mammalia > Rodentia > Sciuridae > Ictidomys > Ictidomys tridecemlineatus. The sequence continues at coordinate 286,747 of NC_135490.1, read as the reverse complement.
TTTCCTACCCTCTACTCTCCCCCTCCCCTCCCCTCTTCTCTCTCTACCCCCTGTACTGTAATTCATTTCTCCCCCTTGTATTATTTTTCCCTTTCCCCTCACTTCCTCTTGTATGTAATTTTGTATAACCCTGAGGGTCTCCTTCCATTTCCATGCAATTTCCCTTCTCTCTCCCTTTCCCTCCCACCTCTCCTCCTTGTTTAATGATGGTCTTCTTCTCGTGCTCTTCTTCCCTAGTCTGTTCTTAGTTACTCTCCTTATATCAAAGAAGACATTTGGCATTTGCAACCACTGACCTTTGCACTGGCCCTGGGTTTCACCTTTGAGGGGTGTGATGTACTTGGCACCGCAGTGAGCGGCCTTTTGGAATGGCTTCTTGGACTCAGCAGTGCGTTGCTTTCTTACGTGGCCTCTTTTTATGGTTGATGGTTCATTTTTTTTTTTTAATCACTGAGCACTTCCTGTTATCTGGATGTACCACAGTTTACGGACCCCCTCACCTACTGAAGGGCATCTTGGTTGCTTTGGAGTTTTGGTGATGAGAAAAGCCTATCTACACGTCTGTGTGCTGGTTTTAGTGTGGACACATGTCAGCTCTTCAGGGCTTTTGAGTAAGTAGCAGGGAACGTGCCTGCTGGGTTGTAAGGAACGGACAGACTGTCTTCCAGGGTACATGTGTCATTTTGCATTCCCGCCCGCCGCAGTGGATGAGAGCGCCTGCTGCCAGCACGTGGTGCTGTTTGTGTCTGGAGTCTGGCCGTGACGGGTGTGCAGTGCACCTTACCTGTCTGTGCTCCACACCACAGGTGCTGACTTGCATCTGTGTCTCTTCCTTGGAGATTGCTGGTCAGGCTGTTCTAGAAGAGTTCTTTGTGTATTTTTGATAGCAGTTCTCAGTAAGATATCTCTTGCAAATATCTTTTCCAAGTCTGGGTTTCTCCGCATCCTCTGCAGTGTTTTATTTGCCTCATACAGTCCTGAGGGACATGCTTTATCACAAGAAGTGACAACAGCTTACTGTCTGGTTTTACTTAAGAAGAAAGGAACAGACGAAGATCTTGTTTCTGCTTTATGCTCTGCCTTCCTCCCGAGCACCGTGCTGTAACACCTAGACCACTCCTTGGCTTTCAGACCTCTGGATGAGCAGGCAGTCCTGATGCCCATGTGCACTCGCCAGGTTTAATCCGAGACGTTGGTAAATGTGTGCCACAGAGGATGTGGACCAGAGGGGAGGGAGTGGGAGGAGGGCCGTCCTGCGCATGTCCCTCATCAGGGTCCACACAGCAGCTGTCAGTGTGTGTGTGTGTGTTGGGGGTGACATTTGGGCTAGGAGGTCACAGAGTGGGTGAGCAGGACCAGCCACCCAATGTTCAGACGGCCTGTGGCACATCGGGGGGATGTGGGCACCTCCGGGAGGGAGCCTGGAGCCGGCTGACCGCTCACCCTCCACTCAGTGGTGTGTAGCGTGCTGTGCCTGGGAGCCTGAGGCCCTGGAGTAAGCGGCCTGGTGCTTGTGTCCACAGCGAGGGGCGGTGGGAGTCCAGGGAGCTGCTCACAGGGCCTTGCAGTGCTTCCTTTCCCTGGATGCAGCTGCCCTCAGGTCCACGGGCTGCAGCCCTGTGGTGCTGCCACCACTGCTTCCGGGTCTGGTCTCCGCTTCCCCTGACCTTCTCCCCCAGCAGCTTCAGCTTATTATTTCAACCTCAGGAAACGTGGAGCCTCGTCCTGCCCAGTGTTATCTTCATGAGATCGGCAGGCCTGTTTCTGTCATGCTTTGTTTGTAATGTGGTGTCATCTATCACTAGAAGTCCCTGAGCGCTGTCTGGCCCTGCGTGGGGGGGTGTGGGTCGGGGTCTTCCTGGCTCTTTTCCATCCAGCCCTCATGGCAGCCCTCCCTTCCCCCAGGGTCTCGCTGGCTTCCGTGGTGGCTGGTGGCATCTCTGGCTCATGGCACACCGCAGCAAGTACCTGCATCTGTGGTGGCCAGCGCACACACTGGGCCCTGGGTCCTGCTCTGTCCCTGTGTCTCTAAGCGGTGGTCCAGGCATTCTGGGGGGAGAGCAGTGTCTTGGCACACTGGCCTGAGAGGACTCCAGCTGTGAGGAGGCTGGGTGTGGCTCCAGGGAGCACTGTGAGCCCGGGCCCTGGGTCCTGTGTGTCCTCCTCCTTGGGCTTGTCCCAGCTTGCTGGCTAGTCCTGTCTATCCCTCTGTGGCTCTGATCTTCACCTCCCTCTCCCACCAGTAACAGGGGACATCTGGAGTGTCCTTTTTTGAACAGGTGTCTGAACCTACTCAGTCTGCCTCCTGGGAGAGGGGAAGGGCATTGGACTGGCTGTTTGTGCTGGACCTGGCTGGCCCCTCACGCCTGCCCGTGCTCTGCCTGAGGTGGCTGCAGTCTCTGGCAAACCCTCAGTGCAGTTGTACCCTGCACCAGTTGCCCTTGGGTGACCCCTGGACACGGGGCCGTTGATCAGAGCTGTTCCCACCGTGGTTTGAGGTTTCTGTGCTGTTAAGGCGTGGGCCTGGCTTCCTGCTCTCAGTGAGGTACTGATTGCCCGATGGCACTGGTTTTGTTACCTTTTGTACCCCCTTGCTGTGGCCAAGGAGGATGTCGAGACACTGTGGGAAGAGGTGGGAGCAGGTGGAATTAATGCCAGCTCTGGCCACAGGTTTGGGTCTCATGCCACTCCTTAGGATTTTGATTGGCAGAAGTAATGGATTTAATGGATTATGTTTCTTCATTGGGATTGCCTTTTCCAGTTTCTTTAAAAAAAACAGAGAGATATTTTAAGCATTTTCAATATTGTGAAAACTAATATTTATCCCTCTCAACTCAAAGTGGACAAGGACCTAGGAATTAAACCAGGGACACTGCGTCTATTAGAAGAAAAAGTAGGCCCAAGTCTCCATCGTGTGGGATCAGGCCCCAACTTCCTTAACAAGACTCCTGTAGCACAAGAGTTGATATCAAGAATCAGTAAATGGGATGGATTCAAACCAAAAAGCTTCTTCTCAGCAAAAGAAACAATCTGTGAGGCGAACAGAGAGCCTACTAATTGGGAACAAATTTTTATTATATGAACATCTGATAGAGCACTAATCTCTAGATTATATAAAGAACTAAAAAAATCTTAACTCCAAAAAAAAAAAAAAACCTAATCAATAAATGGGCCAAGGAACTGAACAGACACTTCTCAGAAGGTGATATACAATCAATCAACAAATATATGAAAAAATGTTCAACATCTCTAGCAGTTAGAGAAATGCAAATCAAAACTACTCTAAGATTTTATCTCGGGCTGGGGATGTGGCTCAAGTGGTAGCACGCTCGCCTGGCACGTGCAGGGCGCTGGGTTCGATCCTCAACATCACATAAAATAAAGATGTTGTGTCCACCGAAAACTAAAAAATAAATATTAAAAACAATTCCCTCCCCCCCCCTTTAAAAAAAAAGATTTTATCTCACTCCAGTCAGAATGGCAGCTATCATGAAAACAAACAGTAAGTGTTGGCGAGGATGTGGGGAAAAGGTACACTCACACATGCTGGTGGGACTGCAAATTGGTGCAGCCAATATGGAAAGCAGTGTGGAGATCCCTTGGAAAACTGGGAATGGAACCACCATTTGACCCAGCTATCCCACTCCTCAGTCTATACCCAAAGGATTTAAAAACAGCATACTACAGTAGGGACACAGCCACATCACTGTTTATAGCAGCACAATTCACAATAGCTAAACTGTGAACCAACCTAGATGCCCATCAGTTGATGAATAGATAAAGAAAATGTGGTATATATACATAATGGAATTTTACTCAGCATTAGAAGAGATAAAATCATGGCATTTGCAGGTAAATGGATGGAGCTGGAGAATATAATGCGAAGTAAAATTAGCCAATCCTCAAAAACCACATGATTTCTCTGATTTAAGGATGCTGATCCCTAATATGCTGCCTGAGGTCGAGGGTGGGGTGGGAGTGGGAGGATTAAATGAACTCTAACTAGGGCAAAGGGGAAAAGGGGAGGGAGAGGAGGGGGCATAGGGGTAGGAAAGGTGGTGGGATGCGACAGTCATCAGTACCCTAAGTACATGTATGAAGACATGAGGGATGTGACTCTACTTTGTGTAAACCAGAGATATAAAAAATTGTGCTGTGAATGTGTAATATGGATTTTAATGCATTCCATTGTCTTGTATAACAAATTAACATTAAAAAAAATCAAAAGACCCCTCTCATTTCCTGAGTTTCACAGGAGGGCCAACCTGGCGAGCCGGTTATAAAACAATTAGCATTTAATGATGAGGTGTGCACGGGTTGTATAACGCGCGGATGGAGTATTCCAGAGTCTTGCTGAACAAAAGCACATTTGTACAAGGAAGGCCATGCACTGCTGTTTTAGGTTTGTAGATCCATCTGCTAACTGGACAATCTCATGGTTTTTCATTTTAGATTGCATAAGCAATTCCAAATGTATTAACTAACATGTTTTTATTAGGCAATGAGATTGGGTGAAGGTTAGAATGTATATTGGTTACATAAATTGAATCTCAAAGCACTATTTAGGAAAGACTAATTTTTATTTCAGCAAAATACTTTATTTAAAAATTTAGTGTGGGAATTAAATTTTCCTCACTACTCCAAATAAATAATTACCATTACTAGGAGTAATTAGCCGTTTAGTTTTCAAATATGTTTGTTTGAAAAGGACACAAGGTGGAGGTGCTCAGAATGGGATGTCTGGCAAGGCAGCCCACAGCCACAGACCACGGAGTTGGCTGAGGAACGTTGAAGAAGCAGACGTGCCTTTCCTGATGACTGTTTTCACATGACCTTTGGGCGTGGACTTTGTTGGTTAGGATTTAAATGGCATCTCCTCTTCTGTTGATGGCCCTGGCATCAGCTGCAGAGGTGAGGGAAGGCGGCTGGCTTGGGCAGTGGCTGGCCCTGCAGGGAGGGCAGCCCGGGCACATCTGCAGCTGGTGGAGGTAAGCTCCAGCTGCTGTGAGGCACTGGGCCCCAGGACTGTGGCAGAGCCCGCCCTCTGCTCTGCACATGAGGGGCATTGGAGGGCGGCTCAGCCTCTCCCCACAGGGAGGAGTTGTTAGGACCCTTGCCTTCTTTGTGCCTGTCTCTGCTCTCCACCTTTGCTTTAGGGCCCCTCACAAAGGGCTCATGAGACGGTGACTGGTGAAGAGGGAACAATCACACAGGACCCGTCCTTGAGCACACCACAGGACACACAGCTGCCTGCTGGCGAAGTGTAAAGGTGCCTTTACAGAAGTGCCTGCTAGAGGTCCTGTGGCATGACAGGGGGGGTTTGTGCCCAGGACCAGGGCAGCTGCTCTGCTGTGAGGAAGCCTCCTGAGCAACAGAGATGGGGGTCAGCGAGTCCTGGCTGAGGTGTCCTCCGCCTATTTGGCAAGATCCGTTGGCAGGAGGCCTCCAGAGTGGTGTTGTGTGTGTGTGTGAGGAGGGCTGAGGCTGAGAGGCCAGAGGATAGCTCCAGATGTGTCTGTCTTTCTACAGGGAGGGAGCTCATGGTTTGGGCTTGAAATGTGTCCCTTCCAGGCACTAGGCTCCCTCTGCAGTGAGCAGGATCTTGCTCCCGTCCAGAGACTGCACTGGAGAGGGCACACGCACCTGCTTGTGTTCCAGCCAATATGAATGGGGACAGGCCTCAGGCACCAGCTCTACTGATTTGTGAGCACAGCCTGAGTCCTCACATTGGCTGTGTGTGGTCCTGAACAGAGTGTAGGGTGTGTGTGTGTGTGTGTGTGTGTGTAAGAGAGAAACCTGGGGCAAAGTATGTGCATGTGTGGTGTATGTGTGAGAAAAAGAGAAAGAGATACTGGGAAAATTGCTGTGTGTGTGTGTGTGTGTGTGTGTGTGTGTGTGTGAGAGAGAGAGAGAGAGAGAGAGAGAGAGAGAGATATCTTGGGCAAAGTGTGCAGTGTGTGCGCCTGTGATCCTGGACATGTGCATCTGGTGTGTCTGGCTATGATGCTGCATCCGAGGGCACCTCGGTGTTGTGATTGTGCTGTGCCATTAACAGACAAAACTCTTCTGTGTTTCTACAGTGCCAGAACTTATTGAATAACAATATATCCACAGGCTACTGAACTCTCATCAGGGGCAGTTCTCTGGCCACACGAGGGTCGCCTGGCAGTCCCAAGCTGGGCAGTCGCAGGTTCTTGTGTTCCAACCTTAATATCTAGAATCTGAAACACACAAGCCACACCTACTTCACACAGTGATAGAAAACAGGTCACAGAGAGACTCAGGAAGGGCCAAGCCACTGCAGGGTTGCAGGATGCTGAGCCAGGCACAGGAGAGGCAGGAGTGCAGGGTCCAGGAGTGCCTGGGTGGGCAGACAAGGGTTTCAGGAACGGTTCCCAGAGGGGGTCGAGGCCGAGGACCTGGATGTGAGCAGTTTCAGTCTCAGAGCATCAGCTGACTGTCAGTGTGGAGTGGGCCATGCGTGGTTGTCACAGGCGGGAGAAAGCCTGCTCTCCTAGGTTCACTGCTGTGGCAGTTATCCTGGGTGAGGCTGTGATGAGTGACAAGGAGATGGGGTCAAGATGCTGCCATGTCCTGTCTTGGGGTGCTCCTCTTATGGTCATCCTTGAGGTTGATAATTTCTTGTGCTGGGTGTTCCTGATATGATTTGGGACATCCAAGTGTCCAGGTTTTCCTTGATTTAGTTGGATAAGTTGGCAGGTGAAAGTTATTTATCAGTTTGTGCCTGTGGCCCTTGTGATGTTAGGCTGGTGGTGGTTGCTTACATGTACAATCAAGGTGCGGAATCATTACACCTTGGTACATGGACTCAAAATGGAATGGGTTATGGCAAACTGCTGCTTTATAAGATGGACTCACCAGGCCAAGCACAGCCTGAGAACTGCTGTTCTACATACCACAAACACACCTGGGGCAGGCACAGCCTGAGGACTGCTGTTCTACACACCACGGAGTACCTCAGGGCAGGCACAGCCTGAGGACTGCTGTTCTACACACCATGGAGTCACTAGGGCAGGCACAGCCTGAGGACTGCTGTCCTACACACCATGGAGTCACTAGGGCAGGCACAGCCTGAGGACTGCTGTCCTACACACCATGGAGTCACCAGGGCAGGCACAGCCTGAGGACTGCTGTTCTACACACCATGGAGTCACTAGTGCAGGCACAACATGAGGAATGCTGTTCCACACACCGTGGAGTCACTAGGGCAGGCACAGCCTGAGGACTGCTGTCCTACACACCATGGAGTGACTAGGGCAGGCACAGCCTGAGGACTGCTGTTCTGCACACCATGGAGTCACTAGGGCAGGCGCAGCCTGAGGACTGCTGTTCTGCACACCATGGAGTCACTAGGGCAGGCGCAGCCTGAGGACTGCTGTTCTGCACACCATGGAGTCACTAGGGCAGGCACAGCCTGAGGACTGCTGTTCTACTCACCATGGAGTCACTAGGGCAGGCGCAGCCTGAGGACTGCTGTTCCACACACCATGGAGTCACTAGGGAAGACACAGCCTGAGGACTGCTGTCCTACACACCATGGAGTCACTAGGGCAGGAACAGCCTGAGGACTGCTGTCCTACACACCATGGAGTCACTAGGGCAGACACAGCCTGAGGACTGCTGTTCTACTCACCATGGAGTCACTAGGGCAGGCACAGCCTGAGGACTGCTGTTCTACACACCATGGAGTCACCAGGGCAGGCACATCTTGAGAGCTGCTGTCCTACACACCATGGAGTCACTAGGGCAGGCGCAGCCTGAGGACTGCTGTTCTACACACCATGGAGTTACCAGGGCAGGTGCAGCCTGAGGACTGCTGTCCTACACACCATGGAGTCACTCAGGGCAGGCACAGCCTGAGGACTGCTCTTCCACACACCATGGAGTCACTAGGGCAGGCACAGACTGAGGACTGCTATTCTACACACCATGGAGTCACTAGGGCAGGTGCAGCCTGAGGACTGCTGTTCCACACACCATGGAGTCACTAGGGCAGGCACAACCTGAGGACTGCTGTTCTACACACCATGGAGTCACTAGGGCAGGCGCAGCCTGAGGACTGCTGTTCCACACACCATGGAGTCACTAGGGCAGGCGCAGCCTGAGGACTGCTGTCCTACACACCATGGAGTCACTAGGGCAGGTACAGCCTGAGGACTGCTCTTCCACACACCATGGAGTCACTAGGGCAGGTGCAGCCTGAGGACTGCTCTTCCACACACCATGGAGTCACTCAGGGCAGGCACAGCCTGAGGACCGCTGTTCCACACACCATGGAGTCACTAGGGCAGGCACAGCCTGAGGACTGCTGTTCCACACACCATGGAGTCACTAGGGCAGGCACAGCCTGAGGACTGCTGTGCTACACACCATGGAGTCACTAGGGCAGGCGCAGCCTGAGGACTGCTGTCCTACACACCATGGAGTCACTAGGGCAGGCACAGCCTGAGGACTGCTGTCCTACACACCATGGAGTCACTAGGGCAGGCACAGCCTGAGAACTGCTGTCCTACACACCATGGAGTCACTAGGGCAGGCGCAGCCTGAGGACTGCTGTTCTGTACACTATGGAGACACTAGGGCAGGCACAGCCTGAGGACTGCTGTTCTACACACCATGGAGTCACTAGGGCAGGCACAGCCTGAGGACTGCTGTTCTACTCACCATGGAGTCACTAGGGCAGGCACAGCCTGAGGACTGCTGTCCACACACCATGGAGTCACTAGGACAGGCACAGCCTGAGGACTGCTGTTCTACACACCATGGAGTCACTAGGGCAGGCACAGCCTGAGGACTGCTGTTCTACACACCATGGAGTCACCAGGGCAGGCGCAGCCTGAGGACTGCTGTCCTACACACCATGGAGTCACTAGGGCAGGCACAGCCTCAGGACTGCTGTTCTACACCATGGAGTCACTAGGGCAGGCACAGCCTGAGGATTGCTGTCCACACACCATGGAGTCACTAGGGCAGGAACAGCCTGAGGACTGCTGTCTGCACACCATGGAGTCACTAGGGCAGGCACAGCCTGAGGACTGCTGTTCTACACACCATGGAGTCACTAGGGAAGACACAGCCTGAGGACTGCTGTCCTACACACCATGGAGTCACTAGGGCAGGCACAGCCTGAGGACTGCTGTCCTACACACCATGGAGTCACTAGGGCAGGCACAGCCTGAGGACTGCTGTCCTACACACCATGGAGTCACTAGGGCAGGCTCAGCCTGAGGACTGCTGTCCTACACACCATGGAGTCACCAGGGCAGGCACAGCCTGAGGACTGCTGTTCTGTACACCATGGAGTCACTAGGGCAGGCACAGCCTGAGGACAGCTGTCCTGCACACCATGGAGTCACTAGGGCAGGCACAGCCTGAGGACTGCTGTTCTGCACACCTTGGAGTCACTAGGGCAGGCACAGCCTGAGGACTGCTGTTCTGTACACCATGGAGTCACTAGGGCAGGCACAGCCTGAGGACTGCTTTTGTGCACACCATGGAGTCACTAGGGCGGGCACAGCCTGAGAACTGCTGTCCTACACACCATGGAGTGACTAGGGCAGGCACAGCCTGAGGACTGCTGTTCTGCACACCATGGAGTCACTAGGGCAGGCACAGCCTGAGGACTGCTGTTCTGCACACCATGGAGTCACTAGGGCAGGCACAGCCTGAGGACTGCTGTTCTGTACACCATGGAGTCACTCAGGGCAGGCACAGCCTGAGGACTGCTGTCCTACACACCATGGAGTCACCAGGGCAGGCACAGCCTGAGGACTGCTGTCCTACACACCATGGAGTCACTAGGGCAGGCACAGCCTGAGGACTGCTGTCCTACACACCATGGAGTCAATAGGGAAGACACAGCCTGAGGACTGCTGTTCTACACACCATGGAGTCACTAGGGCAGGCACAGCCTGGGGACTGCTGTCTGCCTGGGACAAGTGGCCCCTGGGATCTGTTGAGTGACCACGTTCTCTGAGCCTTCCAGCCCAGGGCTTGTGAGTTGGCCACAGCCTCATCATCAGTTCCCCTGTCACCCGGTCCTCCAGGCTGGTAAAAGGCCTGGCTTTGGTTTCACAGTTGATGCCTGAATTCCTCCGGAGTCACCCGTGTTTCAATACCTTGAGTGTTTAACATTATCTGAGTTCCAGAGTTCAGAATGGCTGGAGGCAAACAAGGTCTCTGCCTCTCTGTCCTTCTGGTCAACCCCGCCTGGTGCCCGTGATGGCACCGGCTGTCTGTGGCTCACACACCGCCTTGTGGTGACTGTCGTTCTCTTGAACAATGCAGGAAGCACAGCACTGCGGTGGCTCAAGGCGCTGCCCAGGGGAGTGGCCGTGGGGTGGCTGGCTTCACTCCATCACCAGAGCACACAGCACGGACGGTGCCACTGCTGTCCTCCTGATGAACAAGCTTCAGGGCACATCCAAGTCCCAGTCCCTCCCTTTAGCCAGAATGCCAGCCTTGTTCAGGAATGTTCTGGAGGTGTGGCGGGTTCCTGCAGGATATGGGCCGTGGGCTGTGTGTCCTGCTGTCTGCATGCTGCTCTTGTTCCCACCCAGAGGCAGGCTGTGTGCCTGTGACCCCTGGGGCCAGCATCCTTCAGTAGGTGCTCATCCTCAGTGAGACCTCCTGATGTCCAGCAGAGGCCCAGATGGTGTCAACTGCCCGTTGCTGTCCATGCCTCAGAGGAGGCTCAGTGTTCAAGTTTGGCACGGGAAGAGGTTGACAGCATCACTTGACACCATCCAGCAGGTGTAACGAGGAGCTGTCGTGAAACAGGCAGTGTCGGTGTTGTTGCACTGTGGGTCACTGTTGACTAGTAAGGGTTGCGTGAACACAGGGCCCTCCAGCTGATGATCCCTGGTGCTCAATGACCAGCCTGCAGGTAGAGTGCACAGAGCAGAGGAAGGTTCACGCCCAGGTGAGCCAGAGCGGGTGTGAGACTCCACTGCTGCTCAGAGTGGAGCCTAGTTCATGGATCGCTTCTGGGTCTCTCCATTTAGTGTTTCCGGATTCCATCATCGTGCACCTGATCCTGGAAAGAGAGCTCTGGGAGAGCCTCACACCAGCGCGGCTCCCAGGCCCCGGGAACCATGTTTCTTAGGAGGAAAGTGGCATGCACAACTACGTTTTCTCCCTGCCCATGAACCGAGGGGCAACCTGAGCTGTCCAGGGCTGGGTGCCTATGTGGCAGTGTCCCCAGGTCAGCCTTTGCCAGGTGACTGAATCCCGAGGACTCTGATCTCCTCTTGAGGAATCCGTTGATGGTTCTTCATCTGTGGGGCTTGGGAGGTGAGGAAGTTTAGGAGGTAGGCTCAGTTGGAGGGAGGGTTGTGCGGGCGTGTCCTTGAAGGGGACAACCTGTCCCCAGCCCTTCCTCTCTCCACCAAGTGCTCCCCACCATGACATTCTGCCTCAGAAAGGCCCAGAAACAACAGGTAACTGGACTGAAATCCCTGAAACTGTGAGCCAAAATAAACCTTTCCTTCTTTTATTTTTTATTATTATTATTATTTTTTAATATTTATTTTTTTAGGTGTAGGTGGACACAACACAATGCCTTTATTTTCATGTGGTGCTGGGGATCGAACCTGGGTCCCGCCCATGCTAGGCGAGCGCTCTACCGCTGAGCCACAATCCCAGCCCCCTTTCCTTCTTTTAAACTGTCGTCAGGGATTTTGTCACAGTGATGGAAAGCTGAGTAACAGAAAATTTTAATATAAAATCACTACTACTGAAACTTTGAAATTCTGGGCACCTGGACAGAGCAGGCATGCAGGCTGACCAGAGAGTGATTGTCCTGATTTCCTGCTCACTCGTCTGTGTGTCAGAGTTACTTGGTATTGTGTTTCCTTTGTCTGCCTCGTTGAAATGGCATTTTCCTGTGTCACATGCAGTCTGTCCCTTTCCTCGCCTGGTGAACTGAGCTTGATGGCCTGTGAGAACAGGGCCTGTACCGTGCAGTCTGGGGTCTCACCAGTCTTCACTTGGACCAGTACTTTAAGCTAGTTTTATATCTGAGGAAAATAGAAAGTGTCAATGATACCTTATCGTGGTGTTTAAGTGACATTGGGACACTTGTTGACATCTTGACGTTCTGTGCTGAACTGACAGTGCAGGATGGCACATGACCATCTGGCTTGGAGGCCCAGGGTGGCAGAGTTAGTTTAAAACCTTCTGGGATGTCCCCAGGGTAGGTGCCCTGGGTGCCGGGTGGGCAGCTGGGCTCTGCACACTGTGCAGACCCCCCGCACAGGGAGCTTCAGGTGAACAGTGGATGACGAGGCTTTCCCCATGGACCGGGCCCCTGGGGTGGTGCTCGGAGCTGGAACGTCTCCTCGTTCTGTGGCTCCCCTCTTGGGTTCCACACCACGGCTACTTCGGTTTTCAGTTGTTACTTTTTCTCTAGTTTTGAAGAAGTTTTTTGCCCTGTTCCCCAGAGGTCTTTTGGTTTGTTGTGACCTTCCCAAGAGTGGCTCTTGAGGGAAAGAGCTCTTGGGAGAGGAGAGTTCCGTGCCATACTCTAAATAGTGCCCGTCCCTACTGCCCAAGGTCCAGCGCATGCAAGGACCGATGGTGTCCTCTGGACCTTCAGCCCTGGCACCAGCAGGAATGCCGTCTGGGCGCACAGGTCCCTGCTGGCTGGGGGGCTGCAGCCCTGCCCCGACTCCAGCACAAGGGAGGACAGGCCCCCTGCAGGCTCCCTGCTTTGCCTGTGTGTGATGCCTCGTGAGTGGGGCCTCGGCTCTGGGGCTCTCTCGGGACGCCCAGCCAGGCACACCACCAAAGGGTACTGCAGGGCTGCAGGACGCCAGGCCCAGGCTGCGTGTTGCTAGGTGAGACGGGCATGGTGGCTCCTGCCAGAGCCCAGGAATGGACCTGTAGGGGCACTCTGGTCATGCCAAGTCCTTGTGCTCAAGGACCCTCGGCCTGGATCTACGCTGCCCACGGGAAGCGCCCTCCTGGAGGCCAGGCAGCAGCAGCCTTATGCCCGTGTGGTGTCCTGTATGTCTGAGCAGTCATGTGTGGGTAAGCGTGCGGGTCTCGTGGGGCAGCGGGGTGCTGGCTGACTGCCCGTCCAATCTAGGACGTGCTGCCAGGGCCTGCTCAGCTGCCCAAGGCCTGCTCAGTGGCTCAGGTCATGTGGACTCCGAGCATTTGAGGGGATGGTAACGGTCTTCAGTACATTCAGGCATCTGCTGCGCCTGTGCTGCTCTGCAGCATCCTCTCAGTGTCCAGCCTCCTGGCCATTGTGGTCTGCTTCTGCTGCAGATGTGAGCCCCAGTAGGGTATTGACACCAGCTCCAAGGGACAGGAATAGAAAGCGGCTCTCAGAACAGGCCTCAGCCTCAGGTCCTGAGCCTGTGCCTCTTACCACCTAGGTCTAGTTGAAATGTATAAATTTAATGAACTTTGACAAATGCTTAAGTCTGGAAGGATTTGACGGCACAGGGATGCTGCCAACTCTGCCTGTTTTGGTGGAAACAGCTTCAGTTCATTGGAGAGGATCCCCATAAGGAGGGGTCAGGGGATGCAGGGTTCCCAAAGTCCCAGGACTTGTGGAAGGTTTGTGTGAGAGACTGAAATGCTACAAATGAGGGTTTTATTAACCCTCCAGGAGTATATGTGCAAGGATAAGGAAGCCAGCAGGATGCAGGAGATGGAGGTGGTCTGGTCTTGGGGGTGGCTTGGTCCAGTGGTTGCTGATGCGCTCTGTCGCATCTGAAAGTGCGGTGGCCCACTTTGCATGTGTAGAACCGAGGGTTCTGGAGAAGCCTGTTCATGGAGAGTCTCCAGCCTGGTGACCTTGGCAGGTGGACAGGAGCAGTGCCCTGGCCACCCTCAGGCACTGAGTCAACGTGGATTCTACAGCAAGGTCATAGCCTACCCCCAACCCCAGGATTGTGCTTCTGGGTTTCTTTTTTTTGGGGGGGGGGCGACAAGGGATTGAAGTCAGGGGACTCAATCTCTGAGCCACATCCCCAGCCTGATTTTGTATTTTATTTAGACACAGGGTCTCACTGAGTTGCTTAGCTCCTTGCCATTGCTGGGGCTGGCTTTGAACTTGTGACTCTCCTGCCTCAGACTCCTGAGCCACTAGGATTACAGGTGTGTGCCACTGCTTCTGGCCCATGCTTCTGGATTTGCCATATTCAAGGCAGTAATTTAAATTCCAGCTGGGCATGGTGGTGCACACCTATAATCCCAGTGTCTCCACAGGCTGGGGAGGAGGATCGTGAGTTCAAAGCCAGCCTCAGCAACTTAGCAAGACTCTGACCTAAATAAAATATAAAAAAGGGCTGGGTATATCATTCAGTGGTTGAGTACCCCTGGTTCAATCCCCGGTCCCCCAAAGAAAAATAAATTCCAGTGCTTCTCCTTTCCTGTTGACTTTTGTGGAGGTGCCAGGAGAGGTTGCAGGTAGGGCCCATTGGGTGCCTGGGTGGGGAGTGAGATCTCTGTGCAGCAGGGAGCCGCGGGAGCCACTGTCCATGTGCTGGTAGGTGTGTGCCCTGTGGCACTTGGACAGGGGACACTGAGGTGGCGATGAACAACCTCGCCCAAATCCTGCATTCAGCCAGCCTCCTCTGTAGCTGCTGCTTCAGTCACATGATGGGCCTCCCAGTGCTCATAAAAACAGGGTCACTCTCTGGGTTACAGCTGCCGGGCAGAGATGCTTCTTCACATGGAGCTGGGCATGTGGTGGCTGCAGACCATCCTCCTGGTCGGCACAGCGCACAGTCTAGCGCTCTGTCTTCTTGCTGGTCTGGATGGTGCACAGTCTAGAGCTCTGTCTTCCTCTTGGTCTGGATGGCGCACAGTCTAGTGCTCTGTCTTCCTCTAGGTCTGGATGGCGCACAGTCTAGAGCTCTGTCTTCCTCTTGGTCTGGATGGCGCACAGTCTAGTGCTCTGTCTTCCTCTAGGTCTGGATGGCGCACAGTCTAGCGCTCTGACTTCCTCTTGGTCTGGATGGTGCACAGTCTAGCGCTCTGTCTTCCTACTGGTCGGGACAGCGCACAGTCTAGTGCTCTGTCTTCCTCTTGGTCTGGATGGCACACAGTCTAGTGCTCTGTCTTCCTCTTGGTCTGGATGGCACACAGTCTAGTGCTCTGTCTTCCTCTTGGTCTGGATGGCGCACAGTCTAGTGCTCTGTCTTCCTCTTGGTCTGGATGGCGCACAGTCTAGTGCTCTGTCTTCCTCTTGGTCTGGATGGCACACAGTCTAGTGCTCTGTCTTCCTCTTGGTCTGGATGGCGCACAGTCTAGTGCTCTGTCTTCCTCTTGGTCTGGATGGCACACAGACTAGTGCTCTGTCTTCCTCTTGGTCTGGATGGTGCACAGTCTAGTGCTCTGTCTTCCTCTAGGTCTGGATGGCGCACAGTCTAGAGCTCTGTCTTCCTCTTGGTCTGGATGGTGCACAGTCTAGCGCTCTGACTTCCTCTTGGTCTGGATGGTGCACAGTCTAGCGCTCTGTCTTCCTACTGGTCGGGACAGCGCACAGTCTAGTGCTCTGTCTTCCTCTTGGTCTGGATGGCACACAGTCTAGTGCTCTGTCTTCCTCTTGGTCTGGATGGCGCACAGTCTAGTGCTCTGTCTTCCTCTTGGTCTGGATGGCGCACAGTCTAGTGCTCTGTCTTCCTCTTGGTCTGGATGGCGCACAGTCTAGTGCTCTGTCTTCCTCTTGGTCTGGATGGCGCACAGTCTAGTGCTCTGTCTTCCTCTTGGTCTGGATGGCGCACAGTCTAGTGCTCTGTCTTCCTCTTGGTCTGGATGGCGCACAGTCTAGTGCTCTGTCTTCCTCTTGGTCTGGATGGCGCACAGTCTAGTGCTCTGTCTTCCTCTTGGTCTGGATGGCGCACAGTCTAGTGCTCTGTCTTCCTCTTGGTCTGGATGGCGCACAGTCTAGTGCTCTGTCTTCCTCTAGGTCTGGATGGCGCACAGTCTAGTGCTGTGTCTTCCTCTTGGTCTGGATGGCACACAGTCTAGAGCTCTGTCTTCCTCTTGGTCTGGATGGCGCACAGTCTAGTGCTCTGTCTTTCTCTTGGTCTGGATGGCACACAGTCTAGTGCTCTGTCTTCCTCTTGGTCTGGATGGTGCACAGTCTAGTGCTCTGTCTTCCTCTAGGTCTGGATGGTGCACAGTCTAGTGCTCTGTCTTCCTCTTGGTCTGGATGGTGCACAGTCTAGAGCTCTGTCTTCCTCTTGGTCTGGATGGCGCACAGTCTAGAGCTCTGTCTTCCTACTGGTCTGGATGGTGCACAGTCTAGTGCTCTGTCTTCCTCTTGGTCTGGATGGCGCACAGTCTAGAGCTCTGTCTTCCTCTTGGTCTGGATGGTGCACAGTCTAGAGCTCTGTCTTCCTCTTGGTCTGGATGGCACACAGACTAGTGCTCTGTCTTCCTCCTGGTCTGGATGGTGCACAGTCTAGAGCTCTGTCTTCCTCTTGGTCTGGATGGCACACAGTCTAGAGCTCTGTCTTCCTCTTGGTCTGGATGGCACACAGACTAGTGCTCTGTCTTCCTCCTGGTCTGGATGGTGCACAGTCTAGAGCTCTGTCTTCCTCTTGGTCTGGATGGCACACAGTCTAGCGCTCTGTTTTCCTCCTGGTCTGGATGGTGCACAGTCTAGAGCTCTGTCTTCCTCTTGGTCTGGATGAGGAACAGTCTAGCGCTCTGTCTTCCTCTTGGTCTGGATGGTGCACGGTCTAGAGCTCTGTCTTCCTCCTGGTCTGGATGGCGCACAGTCTAGCGCTCTGTCTTCCTCTTGGTCTGGATGGTGCATGGTCTAGAGCTCTGTCTTCCTCCTGGTCTGGATGGTGCACAGTCTAGTGCTCTGTCTTCCTCTTGGTCTGGATGGCACACAGTCTAGTGCTCTGTCTTCCTCTTGGTCTGGATGGTGCACGGTCTAGAGCTCTGTCTTCCTCCTGGTCTGGATGGCGCACAGTCTAGCGCTCTGTCTTCCTCTTGGTCTGGATGGTGCATGGTCTAGAGCTCTGTCTTCCTCCTGGTCTGGATGGTGCACAGTCTAGTGCTCTGTCTTCCTCTTGGTCTGGATGGCACACAGTCTAGTGCTCTGTCTTCCTCTTGGTCTGGATGGTGCATGGTCTAGAGCTCTGTCTTCCTCCTGGTCTGGATGGCGCATAGCCTATCACTCTGTTTTTGAGAATTCAGACTCCACGGGGTCCTGCCTACAGCTGCACCATGCCCTGAGCCCTGCGCAGGGGGACCAGCTGCTGCCAGGACTCTGCCAATGTTGACATGCAGTCCATCTCTCCTTGGCTTGTGACGTCAGGGTTCTCTGGGAGGAGGCAGCGGTGTGCTCGTGAGCAGCTTGTCTTTACAGTGGGTAGTTGGAGGCCTGCCTGAGTCTGCTCTGCTGGGGAGAAGTGGCATCCCACTTCTCTTTCCCATGGTGCCTGGTTGGTCTCCCTATGTCTCATACCCATGCTGGGTTGCGTGCTGAACCCTGAACTCCTGCCTGCCTCAAGGGTCTTTGTAGTGACTCCAGCCTGCCTCAAGGGTCTTTGTAGTAGACTTTGTAGTGAACCACCTTTTTCCACTGCCTCCACATTCAGTTTTCAAGGCAGCTTGATTTCTGTTTCATTTTTAACATTTCAAAGTATTTGAAGCAAGGCTGCCCCATGACACACCCTGCTCCCCAAGCCAGTCCTGTAGCTGGAGTGATGGGCACAGGGAAGTATTAAGCCGTGGGAGAAAGCCACATTTTCAGGAAACGCTGGTCTCTCTGCATACCATTGTTTGTTCTTATAGTATTTTATGGAGCCGGTGCCATTGATTGTAAGATATTCTGACTTCAGAAATGAAAACTGCATGAAGTCCTTTGTTAAGAACCAATACATATTATTTTTTCTCCAAAGCCTGCACTTGAGGTTGGGGTGAGGGCCACTGTCCCTCACAGGTGCTGACGCCCAAAAGTGGGGCAGAGGTGCTGGGGCCAGGAGCATCCTGCTCGAAATCTCGGTCAGGGCTGTTCTCCAGGTTCTGGCTGCCAGGGTTCAAGAGACCCAGTTCTTCCTGCAGTGAAAGCCGTGTCTAAACACATGCCTCGTCATCAAACCTATGAATGTGACTGGAGGAGAATGCATGCGGGACACAGGTGATGGACAGGTAGGCAGGACGCCGACACCATAGTCACCACTGGCAGAAACCTGGTGTGTGCCAAGGTGGAACAGGTCGCCCCACAGTGCAGCCTCATGCTGTGGTGGATGCTTCCATCCATGCAGGCTGCAGTGTCCCGGGAGATGGTAGCAGGACCAAAGCATCTCCTAACCTAGTGACATCGTCACCATCTAAAGCCCCAGGGCAGTGCATTACACGCTGTGATGCTGGTGTGAGCACACCCAGAGCATCCATCAGGTGTGTCAAAGTGCAGCAGGTGGGCTGTGTCCATGACCTTGACGAGCAGCCACGTCACCAGCTCATTGGTTCAGGGTTCATCCAGCACTGGGGCAGCATCGTTACCTCATGTGTGGGTGAGCACAGCTGGCCCACCTGTGTCCGCACACTGTCATGTTCGTGCTTCTCCCCAACCTGCCTGTCCTTAAGGCAGACTCAGACGATGAGTGTCGACGTCAGCAGCAATCTGATGCTCCCTTAACCTTTCTTTAGGTTCAGGGAGCAGGTTTCCGAGGTTGGAAAGAAGTGACTTCTCTGTTTAATAAGGACGATGAACAACATCTGCTTGAAAGATGTAAATCTCCAAAGTCTAAAGGGTGAGTCACCTGTGTGTGGAGGCGTTCACGTCTCGGGCAGCAGTCACTGGGCGGTGGAGCAGCTGTGTGACCGCAGGCCCTGAGCAGCCATCCTGACTGTGCTTGTGGAGCCTGGGGGCTCTGCCTGGAGCACAGTTGCATTCTGCCATGGTGTGGAAAGGTGAAAAGATCTCCAGGTCAGGTGCGTGTGGCTTTAAGGCCGTCCAACCTGCTTGAGGTTCTTAGTACTTTCAGAAAACAAGGAAAGCTCTATTGAAAATGCAAAGGCTGAATTGTAAACTGAAAGGTCTTAGAAACTTAGGCTCATGTATCACTGACACTTTATTATAAATATTTCACAACGTTAGAAAGTGCATTTAAAGTTGAAAATCAAGGCCACAGGCTGCATGATGGAACTGCCACTGGCACAGCTGTCAGGGAAGCCCTGCGATGGAGGGTGCATGCTGGTGGGCCTCAGTGGCCGCCTGCTATCAGGACCGTGAGTGCTGGTGCTCTTGAGCGGGAGCCCTTACTGTGCCCATGAGGTGCACTCTCGCTGTGGGCGGCCGGCTGACCAGCGTCTGCAGTGAGGCCTGTGGCGTTCTTTCCTTTTGTAGGATGTGTTCTTGACTCCCAGGTGCTCAGGTAGCTTGCTACTTGAGGAGCCTTGTTGAAAACCTGTTTGACAGGCCTGGCCTCCTAGTTTGGACCCTGGGTTTTCCTGGGAATCTGTCTGGTCTGGATGGTTCAAACCTTGTCTGGACTAAACGTAGCCTCTGCAGGTGATACCCTAAATAGCTTTTACCAGCTTCCTTACAACGAGAGAAACTGGTTTTCAAAATTTCCTTGTTAATTTTGATCCATATTCAAGCCTGCACACATAGGGTAGCTTTCTAAGCAATTTAAAACTTCTAGGCAACAGCTTCATAGATGAGTGCATTTATGGGATGACTGGGTCACCAGCATGTAACTCTTTTTCTCTCCTGCAGATCTAACTTACGTTTAAAGGAAGAATCGAAGACAGAGAAGAAAGCTGGATTTTGGGACAATTTGGTTTTAAAGCAGAATATGCAGTCTAGAAAACCAGATGAGATTGAAGGCTGGGAACCTCCACAGTTTGCTGTGGAGGATACAGCAGCTGGCATGGGGGACTCCGTGCACAGCCAGCAGCTCTGGACGGGCTGGGAGGGTGAGGACAAGGGCTCCATCAGGTACAGCAGCCTGACCAGCTCAGCCAGCAGTGCCAGGTGGAGCCTCCGGTCAGCGGGGAGGTTGGTCAGCCTCAGACGGCAGAGCAAGGGTCACCTGGCAGATGCCCAGGAGGAGGTGGAGTGAGTGAGTAGTGCCCAGTGCACAGCCTTGTGCTGCCAGGCGAGCCAGGTTTTGCTGGCCTGCGTGGCCTTGTAGCACACCATCCAGCTACGAAGCCTTCCCCCACGAAGCAGTAGACTGCTGGGTCCCTGCCCGTCCCAGGTGGAGCCCTGTGCTCCTGCCCTTGGGGAACCCGGCAGGGCCTGGGTGGTGCCTTATGTAGAAATGCCCACCTGCCACAGCCCAGGCTGCGGGAACTGGGTGTTTGACCCAGTAATGACGCACAGTCTGTCCCCCGTCGTGTGTCCAAGGGTCCTGCCCCTTTTCCTTCATGTGACATGTGTTTGGGCTGTGACTGACCCCTGGTGGCTTGCTACCCTCTTTTCACCAAAAGGTGAGATGAGTCTCCCAAAGGTCACGACACCCTCTGGCATGCAGGCTGTACCTCACCAGATTTAAAAGAGGTGTAAACAAATGCTGGAAAAGCAGAGGACACGTGTGTGTGAAACGGCAGCACCTTGAATGCACGCTGGTCTGACAGTGGGTTTTCCTTTGAGATTTTATTTTTACTTCTCGTGACTTCTTCTTTTTTTATCCTGGGGATGGAATCAAGGCCATGCACATGCTAGGCAAGTGCTCTACTGCTGAGCTGCACCCCCAGTCCACTCTTGAACTTTTAAATATTGCTTTTTATTTTCTTCAAACCTTCTGTTCACTTAGTTTACAGATTTAGGAAATTCTATAAAATGAGGCTAATTTTAGCCACTTGATAATTTTGTTTGGAAAACATTACTTGCTTATTATAGAGCAAGGTGAAAAAACTATACTTAAAGGTAAAAAACTGTACTTAAGACACTGAAGTGCCTATTTTCTATTCTTCCCAGGTGTTTAGTTTTTCAACACAAGATACTGTGATTGATGTTAGGTCTGTAAGTTTTGTTTCCCTCAAAGAGTAACTTTGGCTAACTCGATAGCATCTCACTCTGCCTGTTTCTGGACATGCTAACCGTCCTCAACAGTGTGATCCTGTATCAGGTGTCTTTGTCAGGATGACCTTAGTGTCGGGTGGGCCAAATAGCTACCTTAGGTGAAAGTGATAGGCTAGGAATAATTTTCTTTGTTTTGATTAAAAACAAAAGCTTCTAGTTACACTGTGCATTCCTTTCCTGGAAAAACAAAGCCAAAAAAAAAAAAAAAAAATCCTGCCCTTGAGTGTTTTAGTGTGTATTTCTGTGCTGTTCCGTGTACCTGGATGTTCCATTTAGTGTGTCCATGGAGAACCAGCTTTGCCTCGCGGCTGAGCACACTGTGGTATGTCAGAGCATCTAACTGCATTCTTGATAGAACAAGTTTACTCGATCCATTCATCTGTTGTCCCTTTATCATCCATGGCTAGCCACCCCTCCATACTTCCATCCATCCCTGCACCCACCCATCTGCCCATTTCTCTCTCCATCTGTCCATCTCTCCCCACATCCATCTGCCTACCTATTAATCTCTTTCCATCAGTCCATCCATCCATCCATCCAACTTTTAGAAAAAGAACAAGTTTACTCACTGAGCCTTGAGAAGAGGAGATGCTAAGTGCTATTCAAATAAAAACTGATCTGTTAGAGACTGTTTCATAAGGCAGAGGAGAATCAGAATTTTTGTGCTGTGGCTGGATAGACAGGTGCAGGCACCATCAGGTCAGAGTCTTAGAGTAGGGGCTGTGTGGGTGAGTTCAGGTGGATACCTGAACTTCCTGGGATACCGCCTGCTAGGATGGAAGATAGGACCCAGGCCCACGTGACGCCAGGAGCTGGTCAGCTTGTCTTTGGCCAGTCGTCTGTGTGGTGCACAAGTATACCCTTGTGTTTGTGTCTCTGGAGCGTGTGGGGCATCGCAGTCCTGGGGGTCCAGGTGGTGGTGGCTGCTGTGCCTCTGTTGTGTACCTCGCTGACATTGCTGTGACTGGAATATGCACTGTCAATCCAACTTTTCTTACCCACAAAGATCAATGTAAAAATGGCTTTTTTCTCTGTTGTATCTGATTAAAATAATTGTTTATGGTTTTTGGTGTAAACATTTATTGGTGTGCTTTGGGGGGAGGTGTTTCTCTGGAAAGGACCCCTTGGCAGCATGCTGTGCTGTGTTCACCCACGCGGCAGCTCTGAGACGTGTGCTCTCTGTGGGTCCAGGGGTTCTGACAGGAATGCAGCTGGCTTTGGGGAGGGACGGTCCTCCTCAACGCTTCTGTCTCCTTTCCCTGTGAGTTCGCCTGATTATCAGCATCAGCTTCTGATGACGTGACCTGACCGCAGAGCTCATGGCACCCCCTGACCCTGTGGATCTCACACACGTTGTCATAAATAAATGAGTCCCAACGGAAGCCACCGATGTGTCTTTTGCGTATCTGAACTGCTTTCTGGGTGTCCCGAGTGACCAGGTGCTCAGCACAGCGTCCGTCGGCACTTGCTGGTGTTTCTGGTCCTTGTGCAGGTTTTACCTTCTTGACAACTTAACAGTGGTACAGCATTTTACCTCATCATTTAAATTTGTATTTTGAAAGGTGTGTCCATCCCTTGGAAGTACATCTTCTGTGGAAGACAGTGGCCTCTGGCAGACGTGTCAACTCCCCTGAGTGCTGGACGCCCAGACGAGGCCCAGTGTTGTGTTTCCAGGGGCGTGCACTTTGGGCAAGAGGCACAGGGCCACACTGGCACCTCATCAGATCTGATTCCGGCAGCTGGCCCTTCCCCCTGGCCCTGCCACACTGCCCACCGTCCTAAGTGCTGACTGTGCCTGGCCATGCTGGTTCCTGCCATCAGGTTTGCCCAGCCGCAGCCCACTCCACCTGGGTGGCCAGATGAGAGCCTAGGCCAGGACTGGCTTCCTAGCTCATAACCGTCCCTAGGCGGTTTAAACAGGCGCATCTCCACCCTGGCTTATTGTGGGGCACGAGAGTTGAAGCCCTCGACCTGGTCCGTCTAGCACTGGCCGGAGCAGCGCCCTAGGGATCCGTGCGGCAGCATGATCCTGAGACTCGTTTATGGTCATGGAGCCAGCACTGCAGAGTACTGACTGGATGGGAGTTCAGTTTGTTTCAGGTAAGCGATTCAGCCATCACGGTCTGCTCCTCAGAGCCCAACCAGGCTGCACGCTTCCCTTCAGGCAGTCCTCCAGGGACCAGCCCTCTCCTCGCTGTTGGGGTCTGTTGGCATGTTGCCCAAGCCCCTGGGGACGGGCCTTCTCCCCTGGCGCTGGCCATGGGACTCATTAATCTCCCAGGGCAGCTGGGGTACAGCTACCTGAGAAAAACCATCTCTGGCACCTGAGTGCCTCCTGCAGAGGAAGAACCCCACAGGGGCAGACCCTTATGATTTCCGCTAGTGGGAAAGTGACGGGGTGGTTTTCTAGTATAAAATTGCTACTGAAAGGTTCATTTGAGCTTTATTATTCCCTGGAGCAGAGAGAAAGCCTGACGGTGCTCAGGCCATCAGCTTGGTCCTTTGAGGCCCTGGACAGGAGCCCGGTCTCCAAGGGTCTGCAGCATCCCTGGGGTTTCGTGAGTGTGAAGCGGGACCTGCTCAGGACTGAGAGGAGACGGCAGTGTGCTCGAGTGGGTGAGACCCTGCGATCCGGGTGCTCTGTGGTGCTCCCTGCCTTGAGCTGGTCTTGAATAGCTACAACCAACAGCCCTGTGAGTGAAGACCTCCAGGGCTGACAGCGGAAGGCAGATGTGCTGGATCCCTGCGGAGGGCTGGAGGGCTGGTGCCGCAGCTGTGTTTGGGTTGTTCGGCTGGGAGGCAGGTTGGGTGCTTCTGGGGAGCTGCGCAGGAGGCTGGGGGTGTTCACAAGGCCGTCCTTTGACAGTGTCCTGGGATCCTGTGGCTGTTCTCAGTCTCCACATCCAGAGCCCTGTCTTTCCCACCGGGAGTTGCCCCTGCTAGTGGGACTTCAGCAGATGTGTTACCTTTTATTATACCTCTCCATTTTCAAGAGGGGGAATATCAACTTCCTAGCTGGACCCACAGCCCCATGAACCCAGGTGGCCACATTGGGCTTGTGAGGGTGAGTAGCTACGAGAGTGGACTGGGCACTGCAGATGCAGATTCCCTGAGGGCCTCTCAAAGCCGTGAGCCTCAGGCCCAGCTGCTGTGGGCTCTCTGTGCAAAGTCCCCATCCTGCCCTTAGACCCTACCTTTTGCAGTTTCACCCACGGCCCTGACCCCATACACGGGAGGAAGGCGGTACCACCTGTCCCCAGTGACTGCTGAGAGTGCCCACCCCAGACCTGGGCCCCGGGATGGCTCACGGGCCACCCGTGGCTGGTTACGTGATGGCAGGGACACCCTTCTGTACCACTGCATGGTCAGGCCAGAGCTGGACAGAGCTGCTCTTCCCTGTAGACCTGGCTTAACAGCAGGGGCTTTTCCTCATTTCATTCTTCCTGCCAGGGAGGGAGGAGCCTGGGGAGAAGCCCTGGCAGAGAATGTGGGTGGCACGTGGGTGTCCTGGATGGGGGTGCCTTCTTCCCCTGCTGCCCTAGGCGGCTCCACCTGGGGGTGGGACGAGAGGGCTCACAGGAGCTCTGGAAGGAAACCGGCCACGTGGATGGGTGGTGCTCACAGGAGGCTGCAGACCGAAGGCCACGCTCTAGGTCAGCGGTTCCACGGCCAGGTGTTCCAGCCTCTTTTAAGGGTCAGCTGTCAGTTTCTTCAGGGTCACTGGGAAGCTGTGTGGTGTCCCTGGGTCCACTCTCAGCTCCATGAATGTCTTCAAGCCTCTCTTCCGATTGCATCAAAGACAAAGAGGACGTGCTAGAGCGGCAGCGTCCCCAAGTGGTCAGTGTTCACACTGAGTCTGCTGTGCAGACAGTGTCCCTGGCAGCCTGGGATTCTGGAAAGCTCCTCCCCACGGCTGAGATGACCATGCTGGTCCCGTGCTGTCTCTGTAAAGATTCACGTTCATGGCACGAGCAGCCCCAGCCGGCTGTAGAGCAGGCGGCCTGGGGGTGGGGGGCCGAGTAGGCGGGAGTCTCTAGGAGGGGGAATGGTCTAAGGGACCAGGGTCCTGGGGTGGGGTCTTTCTCTCTAAAGGGTCAAGTTTCCAGGGGGTAGGGCCTCAGGGCTCCAGAGTCTCAGGGGGCCAAGGACCAGAGGGGCGGGGGGATGCCGTCGGGGGTCTGGGGCCTCTGGGTTGACTCTTCTCTGCTGTGTGGATTTCTGAGAGCATGAGACTGAGTGGTGTTCATGAGAGCAGCCTGTACTTCCTGGCGTCTGTGCTGGCCTGGCCTTGATGGGAGGGTTCCATCTCTGTTTGTGAGGCCCCCACTTCTCTCAGACCCACGGAGGAGGAAGTGACATAGCAGACCCAGACCACGTGGTAAGTGCATGTTTTAAGTATGTTAAGACAAAGGGAGAATGGAAGACATTGAAAATAAGAACACAGCCAATTATTAAGCACTACGTGTTCGTGACTTGAGGTGTTTTCTAAATGTGGCATTAAGAAGTTCCGCATGCCACACCTAAGGGCATGAGAGTTTACTAGAGGCAGAGGTCAGCTGGACCAGCCCCATGCCACACTGGGGACCTGGCCCCAGCCTGTCCACTCCGTGTGTCCTGACGGCTTAGGTGGACCCCCCACCGAGCTCCACTCAAGCCCTGAAGCACCAGCTCAGGAAGCCTTGGCAACCAGGCACTTCTCTGGGCAGCCCCAGGTCCCCTCTGCACAGGTTTCAGGAACTGGTGCGGCTCGGGGTGGTGCAGAGACTGGGCTTCTCACATGGTGGACAGCAGTATGCCATCTGGGCTCCGCTCTTCCTCTCTCGCCTGTGCATGTGGTACTTAAAACCCTAACCTAGATGACCCTGAATGAGGCAGGGGCCACTGCAGGAGTGGGGGGATAAAACCATCGACTGTCTCCGAGTTGGAGACTCCAGTCCACACCTCCAGCCCTGTGGACGAGCCCCTAGATTTTCTGTAGAGATTCCAGCTGAAAACCCAAACAGGAAAGGAGCGAAGCACACCAGACACTAAGCACTGAAGTCGGTTGAGTGAGACAGCAGTGGCAGTGGCCAGCACTCTGCCCTCCCTGGGGGGCTGTCCCTGTGTCTCCTCTCCACACCTGCCCCTGCTGGGCCCTGGGCCCATGGGACTCAGTGCTTTCCCTCGGGGCTGGGCATGCTGAGCCACTTTGGTGACAGGAGGCAGGAGCACTGGCTGGCAGCAGTGGAGCAGGTTTGTTGGTGTCTGGGAAGGCTCGGGACCTGCACCTCCAGGCCTTGGTGGGGCAATGCCACGTGCCCTAAAGTCTCTTGTTCAGGCTGGCAGCTGCCAGTGTGGGACTGGGGACACTAGAAGGTGCTGAGGGCCGGCTTCCTGGCTCCTGGGTGTGCGTCCTGGTGAGCAGTGCCAGCAGCAGGCGGCAGCCCCCGTGGGCCAGGGCAGGGTCAGGCTGCAGGCTCCATCTGAGGCAGATGTTCTCACCATGCAGATCAGTGCTGTTGTGCCCTTTGCGTGGGCCTGAGCCTCTGGGCCTCACAACAAACAGGAGCAGAAAACAGACCAGGAGCGTTGGCCAGCTCCATGCAGAGGTCTTAGAAGGGAACTTTAGAATCCCCCTGCTGTCCGGGGCATCCTTCTAGGTCCGTTTTGTCCTGCAGCCTGGTGCCTGTCCTCACAGGAGGCCACAGGTTCCCTCCAGCTCCCTTGCGACTCCAGTCTGCTCAGTCTCCATGGGGCCTGGAAAGGGCGACGCCCTGAGCAGTCACCCAGTGTCGACCCAGACCACTAACCTCCGGGGAGGAGGGCCCCACCTGGCAAGGACAGCGTGTGCCCTTGACCTCCGCTTCCTAGGCTCTGGGCTGGAGGGTGGAAGGTTGGTTTTGCTTTTCTCCTGTAAAGTGTCTTCCATTCCTGACCCTCGAGGGACTGGCAAGGAATTAGGACAAGAGGAACACATTATATCCCAACCTCTAAGTGACGGTTAGTTGTCATAGTTACTCTGGCATATTTTAATTCGGCTCATTTTAGTTTGGGCAGAGAATATTTATTTGATTTTTAAACTTTACAATGAAAGTATACAAAAGCAGAACAGTTCCCTGGATACCCACATGCAGCTGTGGGTTGCGTGCATGTGGTGCTAATCTGTGTTGCACCTTCTGCGTGGTGCAAGGCTGTCCACTCCTGGGCAGGTGTGTTTTCTAGCTGTCTGTCAGACCAGAAGCTGATCAAGAATCATGCCTGGTACATGGCTGTTTTGTATCTGCAAGTTGAAAACGGGAACCACTGGCAAACCTCTCCTTCCCAGTTCTTTCTGAACATGGCTTCATTCTTTGTGACATTTGGCTTATTCATCTAGGTAAGGCATGGCTGAATTCAGGCTGAATCTTTGGCATGGACACTCCTGGGGCCTGCTCCCTGCAGCCTTGTGGTGTATGGGCTCACAGCTGCGTCACAGCCTAACCAGCTGCTGGGCATGAATCACGGGAAAGCTGCCGTGGACATCTGAAGCAGCCTCACCACCCTGAGCCCAGAAGGCCCAGGAGAGCTAGGCTCCACTGGCTCCTAGACTCAGCTTTCTGTGTGCCATGGCCAGCACCTTCTCTCCACCACTCCTGTGCACAGAGGAGGGAGGCAGGGAGAGCGTAGGAAAGAAGAGCATCTACCACTGTGGCTGAGCGCAGCCCCAAGGCCACCAAACCCTGCCTTTCTCCACCAGTGAGAGGTCACAGAAGTGGGGGAAGGTTGCATGTTGTGACCATGCAAATAGGTCCTGGCACTGAGAATGGCTTTGGGATGTCATCAGTGGCTCAGGTGGATGCTGGTGCCGAGTTGTGGCTGTGGAGAGCTCAGGGAGGCGCCTGTCTGGCTGGGCACAGGAGGGAAGCCAGTGTGGTAGTGGGAGTGTGTCTCTGGGGAATGGCTCCCTCAAGACCTCAGCAGGATCAGATTTGCAAGAGGGTGACTGACCCAGGGGCTCAGGAAAGACTGTTCACGTCCCATGTGGAGCGTGGGGCTGTGCGGGCTCCTGCCTTCCTCCCCAAATGCCTCCGGCTGCTGGGTGGTGTCTCTTCCTGAGGTCTTTGTGTAGTCCCACCCTGTGCCACACTCTGGGACTCAGCCCACGCCCTAGTGTGGGTCTTGTCTCTTTCAGGTGCGTCACAATAGTGGCTGCTTGTCCAAGAGGCCATAAATTTGGAAGTTAAGTTTGTGTTTCTAGAAACTGATGTCTTGGCGTGCTCTTGGGAGTTGTGCATGAGACGTCTGCAATCTAACCATGAAGGCTAGGGGGAGTGATATCAGTTCCTGTGGAATTACTCATTAGTCAAAATCAGTGTTGGGAGTTTTAGGGAAATATTTTTAAGACTCTGAAGTTACAAAGTTTATATAACCAAACTGTACTATCAAGAAAACTGAACAAACTGGGGTGGGATCGAGGTGATGTGAAGTGCCATTTGCTTTATTTGAGTTTTCTCTTGGAGAAGTGATCTTTTTTTTCTTTCCTTCCCTTTAGAAACCAGTGTTCAGAAGTCTTCTCCCTGGAGACTTCACAGCTGGCATTCTGTAAGGGGTCTCCACGGCTCGGCACCCAGTTCTGGGGGAACCCAGCTTGGATCTGTGCTGGCTACTTCTTCCTAGGAACCCAGGTATTTGGTTCTGAGCAGCAGGGAGAATGGTGCAGCCTACCATGTACCTGTTTTCACTTTTCACAGGGAACAAGTTATGAATCTTAAAGCAACATCAGAGAAAATATTGGAAAGCTACATCGAACTGTTAATAACTACACTGAAGTAGAATCATGGGTAACATTTTAAATACTTTTGTGTTTTGACTTTCTAAAAGAATTTTCTACAGTGAACATATTTTTGTCATCAAAAAACAGACTTTTTAAGTGAAAAATATCAAACATACACAAAGAAGAGATCATACCAGGTCAAGGCCTGCAAACCACAGCCTGCTGGCCAAATCTGGTTTTGCACAGCCCATGAGAGAAGTTCTTAGGTTTTTAAATAGTGAGGAAAACGGCATGACCTTCACGAGTCAGTGTCTGTGACGTGTGTGGACTGGCTGGCTGTTCCGCCCAGCGGCCCAGCAGCCAGAGGGACCACATGGCTGCCAAGTATCCACTGTCGGCCTCTCTGCAGAAAGTGTTCAGACCTGGTGTGAACTGGGAGTGCCCGCCCTCGGCCCGGGTGACAGTTCCTGACCAGCTTTGTTTGAATTACATTGAAGTGATACCCCGACATCTTAGGGGACAGTCTTACCTTCATGTTGTATTGAAAACTCACTAAGACCATGAACGAACCAATGCACCAAGCACCAAACTCCAAATGCACGAGCAAACCAAAGGACCAAAAAGGGCGCTCCAGGGCGAGGGAGACCCTCAGCACCTCCCTTGTGGGACCCACCGAGGCAGCAAGCGGCATGTGACCGCCATGCAGGGGGCCTGACACAGGCACGTGGGACAGTCTCCAGGACATACACTACGTGAGCCCATAAAAGACTGAAATCATAAAAAAGTTTCTGGTCACAGTGGGATGAAACTAGGAATCCACAGCAGAAAGAAAAGTGAGAAGTTCACAAATTTGTAGAAATTAAACGACAGACAACAACGAAGAAACCACAACGAAGACTAGAAAGTAAATGAAAACTAACACATAACATGCAAACATTTAAGTATGTAGTGAAAGCAGTGGCAGGAGGGAAATTTATGGCTGGAAACATACCTAAAAAGATGTTTTCAAATCAACAAGCTACATTTACATCCTAAAGAAGCAGGAAGAAACTCCAAAGCCAACAGAACGCAGGAAACAATGAAGATGAAGCCTGAGTGCAATGCAGAGTGAGGAGACAATAGCAGAACTGAGGCGTCAGGAGGCAGTCTGCAGACGTGGGAAGAGAAGCAGGGTCCAAGGCACTCACGGGACTCAGCCGTGAGCACACCCAGCAGGACACGCCCAGGCCCGGTGGCTGCACTGGAGAATCTGCAGTCCTTCTCAGATGTCAAACACGCACAGAGAACACCTCCAAATGCACGCTGAGGCCAGCATTATTCTGATACTCATACCAGACAAAGATAATCCAAGAAAATGAACAGTATCCGTGATCAACGTTTTTATATCAATATTTGATGAAATACAAGCCAATAGAATTCCACAGCACATGGAAAGGACGGCATATGACAGCCAGGTGAGCTTTGCCCTGGGGCGCATGGACAGGCGAGCTGTGCACCGCCCCCCTCCACTCTGCAACATCTCTCCACATGAGCAGAAAAGCATCGGCGGCCATCTCAGTAGAGCCCCACACCCCTTCATGTAAAAACTCCACAGATGAGGAACAGAAGGAGACAACCACCCACGATAGGGTCACAGGCAAAGCCACAGCACACATCACATTCAATGGGAGGAGTGAGGCAAGGTGCCACTCTCACCGGCTCCACTCAACACAGCACTAAAGCTCTAGCCAGAGAAACGAGAGCCAGCAAGAGGAAGAAGCCTCTGTCTACAGAGAACATGATCTCTGTAGAAATCTAGGTAGAAAACCTCAAAGACTCCATACACACAAAAAAATGAATAAATGAATTCAATAAAGTTAAAGGATCAAAAAA
Source organism: Ictidomys tridecemlineatus (assembly GCF_052094955.1). NCBI lineage: Eukaryota > Metazoa > Chordata > Mammalia > Rodentia > Sciuridae > Ictidomys > Ictidomys tridecemlineatus. Next base: position 256,112 of record NC_135490.1, on the reverse strand, counting down.
TCAACATGCAAAAATTCAATAAGAAATCCAAAAGGAAATTAAGAAAATTTCATTTATAATAGTAACAAAAAGAATGAAATACTTGGTACTAAACTTAAACCAAGGAGGTGAAAGATTTGTCAAACTACAAAAATACTAGGCTAGGTCTGTGGCTCAGTGGTAGAGGCCTGTGTGAGGCACTGGGTTTGATTCTCAGCACCACATATAAATAAACTAGTAGATAAATAAGGTCTATCAACAATTAAAAACTACAAAACACTGATGAGAGGAATTAAATAAGACACCAAAAAAAAAAAAAAAAAAGGAATACCTCCTGTTCATGGATTGCAAGAACGCTGTCCACATGATCTTCAGATTTAAAGCAATCCCGACCACAGGCCATGGTACGTTTTGCAAAAATAGAAAAACCCACAGTGAGGTTCGTATGGAACTTTAGTGCAGCCCAGGGGTGCAGCCCTGCTGGGATGGATGGCCAGTGCTGCACAAGGAATCACCCTGTGTCCTGGTTGGGATGTGAGGGGTCCCCCAAAGCTGCTGTTAATGCAGGGATGTTGAGGGTGGAATGGTTGGTGGTGATGATGGCGAGGGCTGCAACCCCTCAGTGGTGGGTGTGGCCAGAGGAGATGTGTCCCTGGCTGTGTCTTCCTTGCAGCCTGCTCCCTCTCCCGGCTTCCAGGCTGCCATGAGCTGAGTGGCCCTTCCTCACCTAGGGCCCAGAGCCAGGGCGTTGCCACTGATGGACTGACCCTCTGAAACTGCGGGCCCCAAAGAATCCCTCCTCCTCTAAGTTGTTCTTGTCAGATATTTTGGTCTCAGTGACATGAAAGCTGACTAAAATAGCAGGTGAGGCGGCAACCTCACTTAGAGTATGTGCCCACAAGAAGCCAAAGCAGAGTCTTGAAGAGAGATCTAGACACCATGTTCTCAGAAGCCAAGAGATGGAAGTAGCCCAAGTGTCCACGGTGAATGAAAGAATGGACAGGACATGGGACGGCCACACAGTGGAATTTAACTCGACCTTAAAAATGAAAGGAAGCTGGGTGTGGTGGTGCACACCTGTAATCTCAGTAGCTCAGGAGGCTGAGGCAGGAGGATGGCGAGTTCAAAGTCAGCCTCAGCAATTTAGTGAGACTCGGTTTCTAAATAAAATAGAAAGTAAAGAGAGCTGGGGATGTGGCTTAGTGGTTGAGCACCCCTGAGTTCAATCCCTGGCGGTATCAAAAAAAGGGGGGGAGGCCTGATTTGCCAAAGCATGGACGGGCCTGGAGAACACAAGCTGGTCCCACGGTCCCACACACAGGGGGTGCCACAGTAGAGGCTTGTCAGGGGCTGGCAGAGTGAGCAGGGAGTTACTGTTTAATGGGGACAGTCTTCACAGAGGTGACTTTCCTTGATGCCACAGACCTGTGCCCTCAGGAATGGTTAAGTTCCATGAATCTTTTACTACACCCTACAGTCGGTGACCGACACCAGATGAGTCACCTAGAGTGAACCCTGAAGAGCGGCTTGCCACCACCTGCAAGCTTCCCGAAGCCTGTGATCTGGGGGTTCTACGCAGACGCCAGGGAGGCCTCTCCTGTCCCAGGATGAGCTGAAGAGTGGATCCCTACATACGCCAGGGAGGCCTCTCCTGTCCCAGGAAGAGCTGAAGAGTGGATCCCTACAGGACAGTACACTTTTCTCTGCGAGAAACTGCTCAATTCATGCAAGTTAAATGCAGATGTAGTGGTTCCTCAGCACAGCTGAACAGCACTGTAATAAATTACAACCTTTCAAGAAAAAAACCATACGAACAAGACAGCACCCAAGAGAAAACACAGAGAGCACAGTGCCGCCCGCAGCCCAGCATGTCTCTGAAAGAGGACAGCTGGAGATGCGCTGGTCACCTTGGTCCTGCTGTGGATTGCCCCATGCAGGCTCAGAGGCTACCCACTGCTGACCTTCACAGCAGCCAGGGCTTCGAATGACACAGGAGGAGGCTTCTGGCTGCAGCAGCCAGGGTGTTTATGATTTCATGAAAAGCTCTCCTCTGGGTCTACACACAGGGGCTGACGGTCTGCATCCATCTGGAGGGAACCTGTCATCTGACGTCAGGAAACTGTGCTTGAGCTTTTATGTCAGCTCAGCACAGAATGAAGGACCGAAGATCCAGAATATGTTATGCCTATTCACAAGTTTTAACACGCTTAGTCTTTTGTTTATTTACTTACTTTTGGTTGTTTTTGTGGTGCTGGGGATTGAATACAGCGCCTCATACATGCTAGGCAAGTGCTGTACCACTGAGCTATTTCCCTGATATTTTGAGGTGGGCTCTTGGCTCCTGAGTAGCTGGGATTGCAGGTGTGTGCAACTGTGCCCAGGGGAAAGGACATTTTAAAGAAATGACTTGCCAAGGTCTCTCACCCCACGCAGAGATGAGTGGACAGTGGTGCAGTTCCACACAGCAGCTGCTGAGACTTACTTGTATTTGCATTATGGAATTAGGGGTGATATTTATTTTTTTACATACCTTCATTTTCAAAATTTCCTAAAATCGACATGCTTTATTTTAAAATAAAACTCTTTAGACTGATGTGAATGACATCAATTGGCATCGTCTTCAGTCGGATGCACACTGGCAAAGCCACCCCAGGACACACGAGGCCACTGTGCTCCTGTGGCGGCCGTCTTCACGTTGTGCTGCTGCCCTTCTTGGCAGAGGCCTTCTCCTGGGCTTGGCTCCCCCAGCAAGGCTAGGGACAGTCCGCACAATCCACGCCCCGCCCCGCTGATGGAACATGCTCAGTGCTTCCCTGGGTCCCTCTGATACTGGAGGACTTACCTGGCATCGCCAATGCTTTTGTGAAAGTAACTGTGTGTGATATTTATTTTTTCTTATAATGTAAATTTACAAGGATCAGTGTTCTCCCCTCTTCCCCTGTGGGGTGGAAGATGTCCATGGAAAACTGTCACTTGACACCCCAGAAGCATATTCTTGGTCATTCATATCTATTTAGCACAGAATGTAGAGTTTAGAACCAAAAATCTTTTTGATCTGATTTATAAATATACAAAATTGCAAATTTTAAGATGCTTAGAAGAAAAGAAGTTTAAAAGGAAGAACAGAAATGATTTTCTTGGGTCTCCTGACTCCTTCAAAGACAGAAACGTACACCACCATTCCTGCTGCACAGCCCGGAGTGGCAGTTTTCATGTTCTTTCCAGTTCTTTCCAGAAGTGTGGGCCTCCAGATACGGCCAGTAGCAGAACCGTCCTGGTTTTGGTCACGAGAACACTCCACCAGCTAAGCGCAGAATGCGCGGTGCTCACATCTGACGGCCCAGCAGGGTGAGGGCTGCCTTTAGAATTTGAAGAGATCGATGAAGTGCTGTGGGGACACGGGCGTGAAGCAGCTGTCCGGGTCAGCCGCAGTGCAGGGGTGACCTGAGTCCTGTGGGGAGAGGAGCTGGGTTAGGAACTTGCCACTACCACTGTCAGTCACAGCTGCAGAGAAGACACCAGCACTTGGCAAAGGGGACCCTGACCTCACCCAGTGGTGTCATGGTACCTCCTTGGTGGATTCCTGAGGCCTGCAGTGGAGCAGGACACCAGTGCTACCCTGAGTGTGAGGAGCTACCAGTGCGGGGGCTGCTGGTCTCCCTGCCCACTCCCTCCCACCTCCTCCTGGCCCATGCAGACCTTGCAATTGGGATCCCTCTACTGGGCACAGGCCAGGGGAGTGGCTGGCCTCTGCCCACCTGGAGCCCTTAGTCAGGAAGGATGGAGAGAACCCAGGGTGTGCTGCCCGGTGCTGCCCACGGCCAAGGAGACAGAATTGTAGTTCAGAAGTGAGAGAAGAAAAGCAAGCCTGTGAAGAAGCAGACGCCCTCTTGGCAAGGCCGCGTGGGGCAGCACTGGGCTCTCCAGCCCCCCGGAACCGAGTGTGTTTTTATGGATGGTCTCCAGCTTTCCTGAGGGCAGGAACCTGAGCAAGGCTGTTGCCAGGCAGGGCGAGGAGAAGGCACGCGCAGCGCAGTGGAGACAGGCAGTACCTTCAGGAGCCAAGCGAGATGGTAGTCCTTAGCACGCAGAAAAGCCCGCGGGAGGCAGCAGAGAGGAGAAGGAAAGATGGGTTAGGAAGAGCTGCACGTGGTCATTCAGGGCTGTGCAGATTACTTATGAAAATAAAAATGGTAACTAGGGCAATGCAAAGTACGAAAAGACAGGAACCACCCGACACCCCGAATCCCATACAACTGAAGATAGTTTGAGAGAATTAAAAGGAAATAGAGTATCTGTGTCCCAAGACTGAGAACTCACAAGGCCCCTGTGCTAAATCTTCACAACTGTTCACCGAGAAACACAAAGCAAGGCTCATGTTTCAGTGTGCAAGGGACATTTGGGAAAGTCCTTCATTCCTCCTTTTCCCCGAGGGTCTACTCCTCCATGCTAGATAACGGGTGTGTGGATCTGGACCTCCAAGTGTCTCGTTCAGCCTCTACCAGGAGGACCAGCAAGCCTGCTGCTCCCCACAGGCCCCAGCCCTGCGCTCCTAGCCCCTCCGGAGGGTTCCCACATTCTCCCTGCTCATGAGTAGGGGCGGCTGGTCAGAGTGCTCATAGGAGATGTTCCCAGACCTGGGTGCTGGACAGGTCAAGCCTGCCTCACCTCAGGCTCTGGCCACAGCTCTGTTCCTGGAGCCCACAGGCACCTTGCCGAGTGTTCTGACTCAGGAAACCTAAGCAGCACCTCTTTCACTGACATAACCACAGAAACTCACGAGAAAGTATGTGTTTCTTTATTAACTACTTAGCAGATAGGGCGAGCTCCAATATTCTTACATATTCTTGTAAGAATGTTGATGTCTTCACCAAACTGAAAGGTTTCTATACCATGAAAAGTTATTTCCACGTATAGAATCATCATTACTTTCATCGTTTCTATAAAATCAAGTAATATGCTCAGGAGAAAAGAGACAAGCAACCCTTATCAGCATCAGTTCAAACTAGACGCACCGACTGCCACCAGCTGTGACTGGGTGGGAGCTGCGTTCTCAGTAGTGTGAGCAACTCAGAGCATCCCCTGGGCCTGGCCTGGCTCCCACCAGGTAAGGAGTCAAAGCAGGGTGAGAGCTGCTGCACAAGTCCTCTCCTTTCAGGCCAGGGCACCGGCAGGTGCCTGTGCCCATGAGGGGGAGGGATCGGAGCCATGTGCTCTGCTGGGACCACCCAAGACATCAGGACACAGGACATTCCCTGCTCTTTACAACAGGCCCCTCACATGGTCCACTCAGCGGTGGACCACCATAACAAGCCAGAGCATCACCAGTGGAGTCTGCAGTGAAAGCAGCTGTCTCTTTCCAAACACTCTAGAGCTTGCCTGTGACCCAGTCAAAACAGGATCTGCAGCTGCCCTCAATTCAGAGACGGGGAGCCAGACACCTGTTCCCAGGAGAGGCCAACCCTCGCCCAGCCTGGAAACAGTTGGGCAGGGGCCCTGGGCAGTGGGTGGGCAGCGGGGTCAGGACCGGCACTGCCATCAGCGTCAGGCCTCCGTAGTTTGCACACCTTTTCCCCACTGAAGCCCCAACATCCACACCATCAAATGCCAGGTTCACCACCGAAACGCATTCCAGGATGAGACAGTAACCAGCCAAGAAAACACGTCATGCCACCGAAGGGCCTGCAGGGCTGTTCCCTGCAGACAGAAAGCATGTCATCAGAGAGCGGGCACCAAGTCTAAGACCACAGTGGGCACAGGTGAAGGGCTCCAGCTCTGCTCTTCTGACACAGTGGGTGCTGTAGATGAGCAGATGATGTGCCTAAGTTTTTCACCAAAGCCTTGCTGATAAGTAACAACGTTCAGGAGCCACCTCTGCTCTTTCTCCTGTCACTGACATCCATGGGGAGAGGACACGGCATCTGTTTTCAACAGGCTGACTCAACAGGGCTGGTGAAACATGCCACAGACAGCGTTCTCCATTTTATTCTTACCTTTCCACTTAAAATACAGATGAATGATCTGTTTTGCTGCATTACAGCCCTCACATTCCAGGAGACACTTAAATGATTACCTTCCAGAAGAGGATGCTGCAGTGCCGGCAAAAATGCAAGGTGTCTCCATACTGCTCCTTGGTTGGGTAATACTTCTGAAGTGTGAAATACATCAACTTCCATTCTACATGTCCTTTTTCTGAAAGAATCAAATGTCTACAAAACTAAACAAACAAAATTCTGTTGAGAATTGGCAAATGATTTCCAAAACAATATAAAGCTATTTTTAAAAGGCAGCAGAGTTCACAAAACAATTATTTGAAATTAAACTTACTTGGATTACACCAATAAGGGACAAGTCAATGGTGGGATACCTGTATACTGATACCACTGCAGCTGTGCGACGGGTTTGATGACCCGGAACTGGCAAGGGACTTGTATGCAGAACACATCAAGAACACAATTCAATACAAAGACAGCCCCATGTAAGAATAGGCAATAGAATGAAAAAAATAAAGAGGTGCCCAGCCAGCCAGGGACACAGGGCACAACACCCCTCACACCCCACAAGTGTGGGACCCTAACGCCCCTGCCGGGAGTCGAGTACGGAGACAACTAGCCGGTTCCCCAGGCCAAACGCAGCCACACCTGGCCAGCAGCTCCACCCCTAGTAACACACCCTAGAGAAGGGGAGCATGTCCACAAACCTGGAGGTGAGCAACTGTAACAGCACAGGTGGCGCAAAGCCAGCGTCCCCCAGTGAGGAGTGGACAAAAACACCGGGGTGTCCACAGAAGGACAGAAGCTCGGTTTGTAGGACCGCATGAGCTGAGGGTAAGAAGCTAGATGTCCAGAACAGGGATGTCCAGAACACGGATGTCCAGGGACAGAAAGCAGACATGGGGTGATGATGCTTGACCCCACACTCGTGGCAGGGACAGCCACACAAAGCAACAGCATCATAAAGGAACGCTACACTCTTTTGGTTGTGGGAAAAGAGACGAGCTCTTCCGTGGTGCCCACAGAAGCCCAAGGTGCACCCACGGCCACAGATGGCAGAGCCTGCCGTCCGTGCACACCACAATGCCCTCACTCTGTGCCTTGCTCCTAAGAGCAGTGCTTTATGCCATACTCGAGCTGGGTCCCTGTTTCTGGGGACTCTGCAAATGATGATGGAGTCTGTGAGGAAATGTGCTTCTCATCGAGACGGAACCAGGGCAGCTTGAAAAGTAAAGGGGAGTCCTGACATACCCAGCTGTAAACAGCAGTCTCCTGGAATAAAAGCAAGCTCAGTTGCCCCCTCTTCTACCAGCACGGTGCCCACCCGTGCACAAGGGGAGCAGCCCACTCGCCCATGTTTTCTGACTCTGAATCCCTCACCCACATCAGAAGCTCAAGTCAAGCCTGTTGGTCACTTGAGATGACCGGTCCAAGCTCACTTCTGTTGGTTTCACCATGAGGATGCTTCCCACCTGCGCCCTGTGCACACATTTCTAATATGTCTGCTTCTTTTCCAGGGTCTGTTACTAAGCTACGCCTGGCCCTGAAAGCGCATGTTCCGTCCCACACCTGCACACACCCAGTGCTCACAGTACTTAATTGGAGTGATGTCTGATGAGCTGCACAGGGTGTCATCTGCCCTCCCCTGTGTGCAGAGTCAGCTCTGCAGAGGCTCTGAAGCAGTCCAGCAGGACTTGGCCGTGGATGGGGAAGGCCCTAAGCAGGCTGCCCTGAACACATGTCTGTGCCTGGGGACTCTCGGGTGAGAGCTGTGAGTGGGGACAGGAAGCCAGGCCTCCCAGAGCTGTGAGGCTTTTCCAGGACACAGAGCTGGAGATTAGCTCGTTAGATAAGGGGACCCTGGGGAACTTGTCACCAACAAGTGGGACAGAGAACATGCTGTGGCTGTGCTAGTTGTTTCTGGGTGATTTTCAAAATCATGGTTCTTTTTAATATGGAAAATTCAGCCTGATCACCCTGATGCTCAGAACTGGAGCCTCAGCCCCTCTCTCTAGTGGCCAGGACAGACCTGGCAGGGCACACGGGCCTCTGCAGCCAAGTGTGTCATGCACACACCCACCTGCTTTTCAGCAAAATGGTACTGACACAGCTTCTTCCACAGTTGCCTGTCCTCGCTGAGCACGTACAGGGTGGGCGTCACCTGGCCCAGGGTGACGACATCCCACCCGTCTGAGAAGCGGTGGAGGATGTTGCTCAGCGTGTGTAATGGCAGGTCGCTGAGGGTGAGGCCATCATTCACCTGCTGGAAGGAAACATGGACAGCATCTCGTTGAGGCAGCAGCAGCTGTCGTCACACAAAAGCACAGATGTACCCCAGTGATGCCTGAGAAGGTGGAGGCACAAGCCCTCCAAGGACGGTGGGCCACACCACTGAGCTCCCACACAGCGACCTGGGGCAGGACTGGTGCCAGAAGGCCACACACTCCACACACCAGCTCTATGCTCACGTTCAGAGCTGAGAGTTTCACCGGCTGTTTCAGGGCATGCCCAGGAGAAGTGGGCTCCAAACGGGGGAAGCGTTAATGTGACCAGAACGTGTTTCAGAGACAGTGTCTTCACAGGCCCCTTCAGCATGATTTTAGCTATTGTTTTACTTTTCTGTATTAAGATATAACTAGAAGCAGAACTTGTCTGTGTGTGTGTGGGTGCAGCCTGATGTCTGAGGCATAGGGGTTTGGTGATATGGCTGCGTGTTACATCACACAGCAAGGCCCACTCAGTGCGTCTGCAGTGGACTCTGCCGTTACCTACAGCCATCTGCCTCCATATGCTCCCCTTCTGTGCTCACCCCATAAGCCCAAGGTGCCCCTCTGGCTGCCAGCCCTATGTGAGTACACACACACACACACACGCGCGCGCGCGCGCGCGCGCGCGCAAAGCCATGTCCTCCCTTCATGCAGCTTGAGCACAAGCATGCTGTGCCTGCACTTGAGGGGATGCAGAAAGGCAGAGGCCGGGGTAACATGAAGCCTGGGTGGTGGGCCAGCTCAGCTCCACTGTGAGGCTGACCAGGTGATTAGTGGGGTTTGGGCTCACCCCCTGGGCTCTTTGGGCCTTGGTCCAGCTGTGTACCGTGGTGTACCACACCCTCTCTGGAAGTACTTCTTCCTAATGTCCTGAGATGATGCCTGGGTCTGTGGCATATCGGCAGCTTCTGGTTGTGCTTCCTGATTCTCTCATCCCCACTGGTCACTGCACTCTACTGTGAAGACCGCTGGCACTCTTCCCATACTCCTGCAGAAGTGGACACTGACCATCTGGTTTTGCAGGAGGAACTAACTTTGGGGTTTGGTTCAGGAAATCACTAGATTTCTGGGAGTGCAGTGTTCCTGCCATCATCCTCTGCAGGAGGACACTGTGCCCTGACATTCCCGACAGGACCCTGTGGTCTGTTTCTGTCTTCTCAGCTGATGGGACCAGGGTGGCGGCAGCAGCCCCACCCTGGCTGTCGTCCAAGAATGGGCGAGCATCCCTTGCCACTGACGAGCCAAGTGCTGGGGCTCAGCGGAAGCCATTCCCGTCCCTGCTGCCCAGCACAGGGCAGAGTCCCACAGGAGGCAGGTGCGTCTAAGCAGACCCAAACAGTGGCACTTTCTGAGTCTGTCCTACTGCCAACGCCATGAAGATTAGGCACAAAGCAACAGAGAGACTCCTGGAGCAGTGAGGTTCAGAGCCAAGGGCACGTAGCACCTGTTCCCAGGTCCAGCTTAAGGGCCCCACTGTACCTATAAATATGCAGGCCATTTGCAGGTGAGGCAGGGAGGCCTCCTGGACACTGCTGTGGCAGGCAGAGCCCTCTGCTGACTAGGCCAGACTGACCAAGGAGCAACACCCTTTGGGCTGTGGGATGGGCCTGGGCTGCAGTGAATGTCACCAATCCCACCTCTGGAAGCCCTACAGTCACAGGCCCCTTTATGTCATGGAGGACTGGCACCAACATCAGTTGGCCTGGACAGTGCCTGCCACCTCAGGGTCCTGGCCTGCTCCCACCCCACCCACAGGCAAGGCCCGGGCACCAGCGTACTGTTCTCTCCCCTCTTGCCTGCTTCAGAGCCAGTAAGGCCCATTCCCTAGTACCCCATGCACCTGCATTATCAGGTCCTCAGCAGCCCCTAGTGCAGGTGCTGCCGGCCCCTGGGCTGGGAGACCTCTGCTGGGAAAGCCTGCAGTCCCGACAAGCACCCTGGAGCCAGTTCTGCCACATGGAGGAGTTCTATGGACCAGCTGACCTCTGGGTGGCCTGAAGCCAGCACAGTGAGAAGCTATCGAACGCTCCAGATCAGTGCCACCCGGAGACCACCACCAAGCCCAGCCAGCACACACCAGCACACACCTCTGTCGCGCTCTAGACAGTGAGACAGTGCGCTTGCTGCCAGCTCCAAAAGCACAGGCAACAAAAGCAAGAAATGGCAAATCAGGCTTATCAACTCAAAGCTCCTACACAGCAAGGGAGACCACAGCAAGGAGCAGCCCATCCCATGAAGTAAGACGTGCAGAATGGGAGAAGTGTTGCAGCTTGCTCATCCAGCAAGGAGTTAATTTCTGGAACACACAGGAAACTCCAAAAAATCCAGTTAAAAATAGGTCAACTAACTGAAACAACATGTCTCAAGAGAGGACACAGAAATGGCACAGTTGCATGAAAACATGCAGCGTCACTGATCCTCAGGAAATACCCCTCACCACAGTCCTAATGGCTGTTATTATCTGGAGAGGATGTGGAGGAAGGAGGACTTGAGACCTGGTTGACAGGAGTGCCAATTAGTACAGCCATATGGAGAACAGCGTGTAGGTCCCTCAAACCTCAAACAGACCTTCAGTGTGATCCAGTCACTCCACCATGGGCTACACATCCAAAGGAACCCAAGCCCATGGGGTGGGGAAACTCCTGCCCGGCACATCCTCTGCAGCGTCATTTGCAATAGCTATGATATGTATCAACCCTGGTGCCCACTGATGGATGAATAAAGAAAATGTATACACACAGTGGGACACTATTCAGCCCCAAAGATAATAGAATCCTGTCATTTGCAGCAAAATGGATGGAACTAGAACATACTATGTTAAGTGAAATAAGTCAGGCCCAGAAGGACAAGCACCACGCCTTTTCATTTATGGAAGCTAAAGCTGATCCACAGAACAGAGGAAGAGTGGTTGCCAGGTGGGAAGGAGGATGGAATAGGAGGTAACAGGTCCAGGTGCTGCTGAATGGGAGGGTCATGGCTCATGTTCTGTGGCACTGGAGGATAATGATGATTGACAATAACTAATTGAATATTTCAAAGCAGATAACAGAGAATTTTGAGAATTTTCCCAACTCAAAGAAATGGCACTGAGGGGACAGCTACGCCAATTACCCTGACATGATCGTGATCATTGCACTGGACACACTAAGTGCCACTCTGTACATAAGTGCATATAGTTATTACGTGTCAATTAAACAATATTTAAAAGAAGAAAGACACTCATACCTTCGTCATCTGAAGGTTCTGTAGTTGTTGTTGCCAGTTAAGGACGGTTTCTAAACGGCAAATCCAAATGTTGATGTTGCCCACCAACACTGACTTCCCTACCCCTCTAATGAGGGTGCAGAGGGTGGAGCTCAGGTCCTGCAGGAGGTTCTTGATCAGGCGAGGGTTCTGGTGGTCACAGAGCACTGGAAAAGGAACACAAAGTGACGGGCTGACGTAATGAACCACACTGTACCCTGGTCTAGGCTCACACCCAGGTGTCTACTGACCATCCTCAGGATGCAGTATCAGCCTTAAGCAGAGGTGCCGCCACACCACGAGCCCAGAAGACCCTGTGTGGAGTGAATGCAAGCCTCGCAAGGACAAAGATGGTGCACTGTTGTGGGCAGGTGACAAGTCATTGCTTTGAACTATGTGAGGCCCTGGACAGTGAAACACTCACTGCTCTTGGAAACTCGGAGTGCAAGGGTGCCTGGGGAATGCCCATTTGCAAGTTGATTCCTTCTATGTTTGCCATGGAACTCACTAGTTCAGAAAGGCTTAATTTCAAATCACAGCTGCCCAGAGGTAGAGGAGATGGGTGTAACCTGCCAAGCCCCAAACAACTTATTTTTCCCATCTTCATCCTATTTTCCTCAAGAAGCTGGTCACACTGACACACTTTGATGTTCCTACCTATGAAAATGAAATACAGACTCTTGTTCTTTGTTAGATCCAGTCTCATCAGAGCTGGTCCCCATTGGATCCAGCTGTTTCACTTATTTCTCATATCTTTAATATTTCTAATCTGACTCACTGCCCTAGTTTGGGGAAACTGAGTAAACACCATGAAGTATCAACAATCAGAATCATATCAGAACACAGAGTGTGGATGCCAGGGGCCAGAAATGGTGTTCCATGGGGACAGAATTCAACTGGGCAGCGAAGATGTTCTTGAGATGGATGGTGGTGATGCACGCAATGCTGCCGAACTGCACACTTAACAATGGTTAGAGTGGTAAACGTCAGATGTATTTTACCACAATAAAAAAACAAGTGTGTAACTTTATTACAGCCTAAACTGGCTTCATTTTTGAGATATCCCAAGTATAACGAGATTTTTAAAAATTTTACATTTTATCAGCAAATCTTCAGGTGGAGCTACAATTTTGCCTTTAAAATGGTCAGTATACACTTTTTTTGTACTTGTCATAAAGAGAATATTTAAGTTTTACATGTGCACTAAACTAATGGTATAAAATTTAAAGTTCCCTCTACTGACTGCTGCTACAATAACAAAAGCAAGCTCATTAAATTTAAAAGAATATTATTATAGAATTATTGGCCAGAGTGAATGAACCACCATCTTGCTGTTTGTGGAGCCAATCAGCCAAGTACAGTGTAGCTGGCTGACCATGAGAAGGCACAGTGGCTCTGTAGAACTGGGAGACTGGTTCTCTGGGGTGCCAAGAGAGACTTCAGAAAGAAAACCGGCACCGAAAGAACTCTGGGACTTCAGGGACAACCTGCCTTCCTGTCTGACGCTGTCATGTGTCTGTATTGTTGTTTTTCACTACATAAATACTGGGGAAAGAGAAAAGAAAAATCTCTTCTTGCCCTAAATTTCTAATGAGGATTCAGATTATTGGAAACATCAGTGAGTGTCTTACCCTTCTGAACAATTTTATCCAGAATGTTGAAGTAATTCTTCTGTGCAACACCACTCAATGAAGTTAACTGGGATTTTGCAATCAGCTGCAATAGCTAAGGAGAGAGGGAAAAGAAAGCTAAGCATCTTCAAATCCATGTGACATGGAACACAAGTATGATGACAAGGCACAGTGCAGAAGGAGACACCTGGACCAAGGCTGCTGGCCAGCCCTGGGCAGTCTGCATCCATATAGGAAATGGCTATCACCTGTCTTACCCTGGGAACACTCCAGGAAGGCCATTGTGCAGGATGCCTTCTGCCCTCCAGGCCTGTGCGGGTGCTCAACAAGAGGCTACAGGATGGGGATGTGGGTGTGCCTGTCCTGATCAGACCCACTGTGATGCTATTTCACACCCAGAGTCACGGCTGTTTGCTGACCACACAATCAGAAAGTCAACAGGCCCTTCCCTTTGGAAACGGAAAGACAGAAGCCATGCCATGCTCCAGCTCTTTCAGCAACACTGGCAGAACATCGAGGGCCCCACAGTGAGGACCACTTGGGATCTGCAAGGTGCAAGCCTCACTCCACCTCTGCCTGCCCTCTGGCCTCACAAAGCTGAGGTGCTTTTCTTCGATACCTCTCCTCCTGGTTTGAGCCAACGGCCCTCCCCCAAGAGTCTGCCTTTAGGTGTGCTGCTCTGGCACAGCCTGGAGCCGCTCCGCTTTCTGGTTCTATCTGGACACCTCTGGCCTAACCAGCCTATCTTTACTGATTCAACGTGGGTTTGGCCTTATTTGTATGACATATTTTTGTTTGGTAACTTTTAAAGAAAGTCCTCATTTTCCTTTAGAACTTAGAGAAGTTTGTGTATTCAGCCCAGAAGTTACTTTTGTAATTTAACCCAGCACTGCTCTCTCACCCTCCTGAACCCCGACAGCACGTCTCAGCCCCAGTGGTCCCCAGCACTGCTCTCTCACCCTCCTGAACCTCGACAGCACGTCTCAGTCCCAGCGGTCCCCAGCACTGCTCTCTCACCCTCCTGAACCCCGACGGCACGTCTCAGCCCCAGCGGTCCCCAGCACTGCTCTCTCACCCTCCCGAACCCCGACGGCACGTCTCAGTCCCAGCGGTCCCCAGCACTGCTCTCTCACCCTCCTGAACCCCGACGGCACGTCTCAGCCCCAGTGGTCCCCAGCACTGCTCTCTCACCCTCCTGAACCCCGACGGCACGTCTCAGCCCCAGCGGTCCCCAGCACTGCTCTCTCACCCTCCTGAACCCCGACAGCACGTCTCAGCCCCAGTGGTCCCCAGCACTGCTCTCTCACCCTCCTGAACCCCGACGGCACGTCTCAGTCCCAGTGGTCCCCAGCACTGCTCTCTCACCCTCCTGAACCCCGACGGCACGTCTCAGCCCCAGCGGTCCCCAGCACTGCTCTCTCACCCTCCTGAACCTCGACGGCACGTCTCAGTCCCAGCGGTCCCCAGCACTGCTCTCTCACCCTCCTGAACCCCGACGGCACGTCTCAGCCCCAGTGGTCCCCAGCACTGCTCTCTCACCCTCCTGAACCTCGACAGCACGTCTCAGCCCCAGTGGTCCCCAGCACTGCTCTCTCACCCTCCTGAACCCCGACGGCACGTCTCAGCCCCAGCGGTCCCCAGCACTGCTCTCTCACCCTCCTGAACCCCGACGGCACGTCTCAGCCCCAGTGGTCCCCAGCACTGCTCTCTCACCCTCCTGAACCTCGACAGCACGTCTCAGCCCCAGTGGTCCCCAGCACTGCTCTCTCACCCTCCTGAACCTCGCGACAGCATGTCTCAGCCCCAGTGGTCCCCAGCACTGCTCTCTCACCCTCCTGAACCTCGCGACAGCACGTCTCAGCCCCAGTGGTCCCCAGCACTGCTCTCTCACCCTCCTGAACCCCGACAGCATGTCTCAGCCCCAGTGGTTTCCAAAAACTCAGGGTAAAGCTGACATTCTCTTGCCCCTCCCCCTTGCCCTGTGGCCCTCCCCCCACCTGGTGCTGCAAGCTGCACCACCTCTTCCCTGCCAGGGTCTAGGACATTCACTTCTGTCCTGCACCCTGGTCCTTGCATGTCACCTCCCGGCCACAGTTAGTGCACTGGGCCACTGCTGATGTCCACTTCTGTTGCCACTGCTTTCCTAGCCATCTCTTGATTGGTTGAAGTTAGTTTCCTCAAAAATGCTCATGATTGCCAAGGTCTGGACTAAAAACAGGAGCTGTGACCGTTTCAGACAGATCCTTCTACACTACCTTCCAGAGGAAACTCCTGAAGCACACAACTTACGAAGATTGAATCAGCAGGAAACAGAAAACCTGTACAGATCAACGGTGAGTAACAAGCCTGAGCACGGAGTAAAATCCCTGTCCCAGAAAAGTCCAGGACTACCCAGCTCCACTGCTGGGTTCTGCCAAGCACTTGAAGAACTAACTGCATTTCTTCTCAGACTACACCTAGGAGGGGAGGGATTATTCTAATGCATTCTCGGAGGCCAGCATGGCCTGGTGCCGAAATCAGGCCAGAACACAACAGAACACCACAGCCAGCATCCTGGGGGACAAAGGCCCACAGAACTCTAGCAACCGGGGCCAGCAGCATGTCAAGACGACTCACCATGATGGTCAGGGAAGCAGTCAGGAAACATGCACACGACTCATCCAGGGCAAAATCCACAAGGTTGCTTGGACAGAGCATCTGATGGAAGTCAACATCCTTCAGGACAAAAACCATTGACACAAGAGGGACGGAAGGCACACAGCACACGCCCCCAGCTACCAGCATCCTGGAGGGGCAGCTGAGAATTCTCTAGTCTGGAGGGGACCAGATGCCCACTGTGCACTGTCAGTCAATACAATCCTGGAAATCCTAGCCAGGGCATCCGAACTGGACCAGAGGAAGTCAAACTGTCACCGTTGGCAGATGACAAGGTCTGACTGCCAAAATACTACTAGAACTAATCATCAAATTCAGGAAGGTGCAGGATAAAAATCAGTGTACAAATGCAGCCTTTGGAGACAACACCGATAGAAATGGAAATGATTGTGTTATGTGAAATAAGCCAGACACAGTCTCTCTCATGTGGAATCTTCAACAGCTATTCTCACAGAAGACAGTACCACAGTGTGAGCAGGAGCTCGGGAGGGTTAGCAGAGGCTCGGCTGACCTGTGCCACACTACAGCTGGACAGGAGGAGCCCTGGTGTTGACAAGCAGAGTAGGGTGAATGCCCTTAACAACAACACCATGGATCTCAAAACCAGCAGAGTGATCTTGAATGTACTTGCCACAAAGAAATAATGAATGTGTGAGGAAATGGACAAGCTAGTTATAAACTATGTGGCCAGAACACTGTACCTCACAAATTTGTTCAATTATTATGTGACAATTAAAGTTTTCTAAATCTACTCAAAAACAATATTATCTGTGTTCCTATGTGGTCAGTGCTCCTGTCTGCAGCCTCCAAACAAAATGCTGTTTAGACACAGAGTCCACGAGGATCTGGCAAGGACTTCTCCATTGCCTAACGAAGAAGGAGCAGTCTGAGGGCCCATTCTTCCCACTCTGTGAGGACTCTGGTTTGTTTCCCTGCAGCAAGTCCCTTGCTTTGCCTTAGGGCCTAGCACCTGGGTGGAGAGCAGCCGACTCACACACAAGCCACCTGCCTGGGTCTGCTCTGCCATGGGGAAGAGGGCCAAGCCTTCCCTCCAGTGCTGCTCTCTGAGGATCTGGGGAGGGCACCCACCACCCCTCGTGTCCTCTGCAGCTGTGCTGAGCCTCTTCGTCCCGAGACGACCATGTGGCTCCGTTCTGATGGTCTGCGAAGCTTTCACCTCTACCCCCCTGGGCTTCTCCAGTCCCCCAGTGCCTCTGACTTTTTCTGCAGGCTCACCTGCCTCTCCCCTCACCTCCTTGGTGGTGCTCACATCTTTCTTCAGCTTCTGTCCTGAGCCTGCCTTTGCAGAACTGCCTCACTGGCTGGTTTCTGGTCCTCCATCATGTTGAGATGTGGTTACGGCATCCACCCTGCTTCATGGATATATTTTTCTGGTGTTCATTTAGCTGCTCTTTCCATATTTTCTTCAGAGAATGATCATGTGGTAAAAGCTATCTTCTCTCTTATGTCTGCTTCTGGGTAGGCAGAATCTCCTGGGCCCTGTTCTGCAGGACACTCCAGGAAGAGAAGCAGGGCAGCTGCCAAGCTCACCTATGTCAGGCTCCCTGCTGCATGGCTGCATGTGTGGACAACCCTGGAGCCCATCTCTGATATGACTGGCTGGAGAAGCCCTTCGCAGCTAGCCTCACACTAGCCTCTGCTCTTACTGTGGCCGGGTCCAGTACCCAGGGCTCCTCATGCAGCAGCGGGTGGTGAGTCTCTGCCACCCAAGCACATTTGCTCAGTCTGCCTATGGTATTTCTACCAGTACTGGCTGTGTGGGAGGCCTTACGCATCTCACAAAGTCCACGAACTGCATCTGTCTATTTCTTGGAAAATGGAATTTGTCATCCCTTCCTTCTTCTTGGGGGATTTTATTTCCAGAGAGAGAGAAGAAAATGCTAACTCACACAGCCTACAAACAACATTATAAATACAACAGTCCCATGGTCATCTTCTGAACAAACATTCTGCAGCTTCCATGTGTTTCTATGGGAGAACTCTGTGCTGAAATGACACAGAAGCAGAGCCAGGGCTTCGACCAGAGGACAGGTCAGGCATGAACCCAGTGAAGCTGAGAAGCCAGGGCTGAAACTCAGTCCTGTGCCGAAGCTTTCAGTATGTGTATGCTTTTGTGCACTTGCTGTGGTGTGCTGAGGATGGAGCCCAGGGCCTACACATCCTAGGCAAGCACTACACCACTGAAACACACGCCAGCCCTCCTCTCTTCTCAGTTCAGAGTCACACTGCAAACTAGGTCCTTGTCTATCCCTTGGCATAATCGGCACTGTAAGGCCCGGCCTCAGTGGAGAGCCAGTTCAGAGACAGGATTCAGTTCTATATATAGGTTATTAGCTCTGCTGCTAATAAAGCAGGGTTGACAGAAGGAACTTAAGATCTGCACGACAATGGACGTCTTGTCCATTCTGAATTCTGGACTGAAGTGGAGCCTCCAACACCCAAAAGCCATCCCACACACATTCAATCTGAGGACATGAAGGAAACAGACCAGAACACAAACAGCTCCTGTTCCTCAAAGGAAAGAGAAAAGAAAGTCATCATACCCTGTGTCTCACCGTAAGACCAGTGAGGGCGCAGAAGGGAGGTCCTGCAGCAGGCGGGGCTTCTAAGGTCAAGATCATTTCCATCTCCTGCCTAGGATGCCTGCCTCCTTTCAAGCCAGCTCCAGGCCACCTCTCATGTGGCACGCAAGGAGGAGGACTCTCCTATTACCCGGATAGCCAGAGGATGAGCAGAGCAGCACGCCAAACACCGAAATAGGGAGAATCACACTCAAACCTTCTTACCACCAAATGCCAAATATCAACAGATCGACTCCACGAGCCACCCCTTGGTGTCCTCAGTCCCCGGGGAACAGTGCGAGTTACAATTGAGCTCCAGGGGAGGAGCCTGCAGGGACAGTAGCAGGTGTCCCAGGAGATGACGACCCCCACCTCCAACACAAATGACACTTTCCAGTATTAGGCCTGAAAAATGCTTCAGAAAGATGCCAAAGTCATTCGCACAAGGCTTAGACTGGTCACCCCGGAGGGCTCACTCACGGACCCACCTGGGCCAACACCAGCATCTGCAAACTAAGATGATCCCGGGCAAAGTGACAGTTAAGATAAAAGGGCAAAAGACACAATTTACAAAGAAAATATAACAATCCTAAGTTTCGATATAGCTCTAAAGCAAATTTTTTTCGCATTTTGAAAATCTTGTTTAAAACAAAAATATTGTGGAAGATTTTTATTTATCTCTTAAAATTTGACAATTTTAAACAAGGACACAGAAAAACTAAGTAATCACCAAAAATTAATCACCAAAAATTATATCTTAAATAGTAAAAGTTATATCCTTCAAATAGAGAATTTGTATTACTTCATATGTCAGAATATTTATGAGAACCATCTGTGAAAATGGCCACAGAGGGGGCTGGGGATGTGGCTCAAGCGGTAGCGCGCTCGCCTGGCATGCGTGCGGCCCGGGTTCGATCCTCAGCACCACATACAAACAAAGATGTTGTGTCCGCCGAAAACTAAAAAATAAATATTAAAATTCTCTCTCTCTCTCTCTCTCTCTCTTAAAAAAAATAAAATAAAAAAGTCCATCAACAACTAAAAAATTTAAAAAAAAAAAAAAGAAAATGGCCACAGAGGAAAATGTGATCATATCAAAGAGGCCAGTCTCTGTTGATCATGAAGCTCAAATTCAGTAAGGCCAAACAAAACCATGGCTTCTGACCCCCTGGGCATTAGAGGGTGGAGGAGGGCAGCCAGCCTCAGCTCTGTCTTATTTCTAAGTCCGTCTCACAGCACCATGTGCACTGGGCAGAGCAAAGCAGCTGTGCTCCAATCTGACTTCTGGACTCACCAGATTCCCACGTGAGCATGAACTGAGCTGCAATCACAGAGGCATCACTTGAAGTCCTTGATTTGATGGCCCTTGATTCTCATGATGCCTGTGAGGCAGTGGTCACCATCATCCCTGATGCATGGATAACAGAAAAAGATGCAGAGAGAAAGAACAGCCCAAAGTCACAGCTGCGATGGGTGGAGCCAGTGTAGCAGGTCGGCTTCAGGGCTCCCCACCTCCTGGCTGGCTGCCCTGTAGCTCTCCATAACCTCCCATGGCATGAAGTTTGCTCATTTGATTTTGAGGTCATTTTCACTGTCTCTAGCTCAAAATGAACAGAACCTGTGGTCCTTGGGGCTGCTGACTCTCTGAACCAGTGTGCAGTTTGTGGTTTCGAGGGCTGCTGGCCAGAGCCTCAGCAGCTACCTGCAGACCTCCACAGGCTCCCGCCTACGACACAGCCCTCAGGTGCTCTAGCAGAGCTCCCTCCTGGACCACCCTTCATTCACTTACAATCCAGACGGGACTCGCCTTGTCCACAGACTTATGGCACTGGCAGAAAGACAGAGTGTTACTTCCCCCCAAGCCAACTACTTTCTAACTTATGTTCTAATTTTGTAAAAGCATCCTGAGTTGCTGCATTAGGCATGATCCACAAGTCACCTTGCTGAGAGGATAAAGTTGCTGAGTTAAACAAAAGCAAGAGGGTACAGCACTTGCAAACGGTCTCAAGGCGATTCCCATCTCAAATGGAGCTTAGGATCCACTGAAGACAAGCTTTTGTCAGCCCTCACTTGATGAACCAAGCCCAGCCTACCCCCATCATTGTCAATTATGCCCAAATTTTCTTGAAAGCACCAGAGCTACATGGTCAGATTCACTTCAGTTGAGGTCAGACGCCCACGTCAGAAGAGAGGTGCTCCCTTCAAGTGAAGCTGACTCCCACAGGAGGCCCCAAGGCTGGTCTCTCACTGTCCTTCCTCTTTGACAAAACTTGTCCTTAGGAGCATTAACACATTTTGCTCATGTACTTTCATCCAGCATGTTTTGTTTTTTAATTTTTATTTTACTTTTGTTAGTTGTTGATGTACCTTTATTTTTTATTTATTTATATGTGATGCTGAGGATGCAACCCAGTGCCTCACACATGCTAGGCAAGCACTCTGCCACTGAGCCACAACCCTAGCCCCTAGCATGTTTGTTAAGGGAGAAAATTATATAAATACCTGGAGTTAATCAAACAGGCTACTTTCAATCACAAATCAACCACTTAATAAAGGTTTTCAAAATATATAAATGCATCCTTTTCTGCATAAGAAATTCTGCTAACTTGGAAGATGGGAGGACATCCTTTTGTGAAGAATTTTCTTAAAAGGAGAAATAATATGCTCCATGCTTTCTAAGAAACAAGTATTCTTGAAAAGAGAAGGTACTTGTACTTGGCAAAAATTTTTGACAACTTTAGAATGTCCTACTAGCCAGTGCATACTTTAAGCCAAACTTCAGAGAACCCTTAACAGTGGCAAAAGTCAGTGGAGCACCTTACAACAAGCCGTGGGAAAGGTGACTGGTCTGCTCTTCTCCCACTCAGGAATAGGAAATGCCTACTGTGTTTGAGGACTCTGTGACACAGCAGGGCTCCGAACGCAGCATGACAACAACACATCAGCCCTTGACTTGTCCCTGTGGCGGCCCGCGGAGCAATGTCCACACAAGCGTTAAGGTCGGCATCTTTCAAGACTTATGTTGACCGACACGGTTTTCAAACGTCTTCTGACGACTGAGGAGCCACTGCTTTCTATCAGTTTACAGAATCATGGGAAATGAAGTGTCAACCACGTCTCCTGGTGCCAGGACAGCGAGATTTGGTTTCTGTCCTTGTCTTCTCACCCTGCGTCCTGATGGTGAAGGACCTACTATGTGCAGCCTAGTCCTTGCCCACCGCCACCTCAAGAGAAGCCAGAAGACGAGGGAGTAGCAGCAGCCCTTAAGGTGGGTCCCAAACTCCCACACACCAGGCACAAGGAGGCTCAATCACTTTGAGGTCCCTTAGCAGAGGAGTGGAGCCGCTCCCCTGAGCGGTCCTCCACAGGTGCTCGGCCTCTGCATCCTCACACGCACAGCCAAGGAGGCTGAGGCTACTAAGCCATCCTCAGCAGAGAGGTGAAATGTCTTTAAAACCTCATAATACCAGATGCCTTGGCCCACGGTGTCTTTCTAGGTTTCCAACCTCATTACTGAACAGATCTGAGAAACTGGGAGACAGGGACGAGATCTCAGGGCTAAAAAGACTGGGGAGTGATTCCCAGGGTTGAAAAGTCTGAATGAAGGCAAGAGTGACCAACTCTACCTACAGTAAGACCAAAGGGGAAAATACAATCATGCATAGCAAAGAAGGGTTAGAGGCTCGACCAAACACACCGTCTCTGATGTCCTGCCTCATGACCCATCTGCAGGCATAGCAGGACGTGCTGGAGAAAGCCTGCTTTCCCAGTAACTAAAGCTAAGGTGTGGCCCCTGGGAACTCAGAGCCCAGGGTGGCAGGGATAGCCTGCGGGAGGGAGGTCCCTGACTCCTGTGTTCCTTCCTGAATATGCCTCCTACAGCCAGTGGGAAGACCACTGCAGCTGCAAGAAGCATCTTGGGTACTCATATTCATCATCTTCAAAACAGGTATGAAAGAATCATCAAAGCATTTTTTTTTTCTCCTTCTATAGTACTGGGATTGAACCCAGGGCCTAGTGTACGCTAGGCAAGTGCTCTCCCACTGAGCCGCATCCCAGACTTAGCAAAGCTATTTTTGAAATAGAAAACTTACTTTGACCACGTATGTAAACCTCCGGATATCCTGGATGGCACTGGAGAAGTCCAGGCGGTTGAACGCCTCCCCTAGAGTGCAGTAGCCGTGCCTCTGAAAAGCAGTGGAGTGAGATTAGTCAGTGGTCAGCACAGTCAACAATCAATGGCTGCCTGGCCAGGTGGACATGTTTTAAAGTTGATGCAAAGTACATCTGCTTTCATACAGAAGATTTCTTCCATATGTATTTACAGAATCCCTCAGTGGCTTCTTTTTTAAATTTTTTAAAAATGTTATCCATTTATATGCAGTAATGAGAATCGAACCCAGTGCCTCACACTGTTAGGCAAGCGCTCTACCACTGAGCCACAATCCCAGCCCCTGGCTGTCTTCTTCTGCTATGGACAGGTAGGGCAGATACAAGTAGGCCCAAGGATGCTGGCATTGCACATGCTAGAGAAGGATTCCCCTGCAGGGGGTCTGCACTGCCCAGGGCTGGGAGTGTGCTATGGTAAGGTGGGTCCCAAACTCCTACACACCATGCACCAGGAGGCTCAGTCACAAGGCGCAAGGCTCCGAGGGCCCCCTGGCTGTGGGTGAGAGGTCTGAAGGCATGTGGTGGACCTGAGGATGGCAAGTTTCCAAGACAGGGGTATGGGTGCTGGTAATGAGGTCAAAGGTCTAACTGAAGAGTACTATCCTACCCTGCAGACCTCCCTTAATGGAGCACCTTGTACTCCCCAGTCTGCAGAACTCACTTGAGGCTCAGCAGTGCTTCTGAACTCCACCTTTGTTTCAAATACCTAATGTCTATAAGTAGGGTTGTAATTCAGAGTTGTGGGGACATGTAAACTGGAGGACAATGACAGGAACTATAAAAAGTGACAGATGACTCCCCAGATTCCAAACAGGCCAGTGGGGCTGGACTGGGGGCAGCTGGGGCAGCAGAATGTCTGCTGGTCTCAGATACGGCCTTGGAGGCACTCCTGGTTGTGTGTCCACGCCAAGGATAGTCCTAATGTGTGCAGAGACCAACCCCACGCTTATCTGAAACAGTCAACATACGTGTCCACTGAGCACCTCTTGTGCAGAATGCTTTCCTAGAGCATTTCCATTGTATGGTGAAGCCAAGCATAAACAGATACAGACTGCAACCTAATACATCAGATACATCCCAGCTTACAGTCTTAATTTCTTCTTTTTTGAATGAATGAAATTCTAAATGTTGGTGCAGACACCTCTTCCAGACAGCTATCATCCCACAACAGGAATGGGTCTGGTTCAGAGTGAACCACACAAGTGTGCTTGCCTTTGCAGGCCACGCGGGTGTATACCAGGTATAAGTAGGAAGGTGTGTGGGGGGATGAGGACCTATTAGCTTCCAGTGCCAGTCCTGAGCAATCCCAAGCTCATTAGACACTAACCAAGGACTCCTGGACATCCCTGTTGCCTGAAGACAAATTCTAGTTGTGATTTGTGCAGTAACACACAGAAGGTGAAATACTGAATCGTCTTTTACAAGCTCCACACCTTGTTTTGTACAAAACAAGGTTAGATTCTGTCAATCTTCCCATGGCGTCCCAGAGTACGTGTTAAGAACTAGAGTCATGTTATACCCATTTAACAATACTAACCACCACCAAATAGGTCAATAGTTTTCTTTCTCAGAATCTAATCCCTAAGTTTCTAGGCTGCTGGGCTAGTTTAAAGATATCCACTGTTAACACTTCCAGGACACTTAACTTATCCTAACTTTTACCATGTTAAATAATTCCTCCCCGAATTACTTTCCCCAACTGCTGTGAGTGGAAGCAAATGCAAAGTTTTGAGAGGGGTAAATAAGGGCCAGGCTTCCTTGGCACTAAGGAGAGAGAAAGGAAACGGAGCTGGAAGCTAATGAGGGCTTGATGGCTCTTAAGGAAGCTTTGCTGACCTGGAAATCAAAGGCTGGCAAGCATTCCAACTGCTCTGCTGCTCCAGTCGAGAGCAATTCCATAGGAGTCAGTCTCCACACAAAATGAGGGGCTCAATGGTCACCCTCACTCCAACACACACACATCAGAGCAAGGAGCATCCTCACCTGTAGCCATGGCTCCCACCAACAGAATATACCTCACAACCTGGTCTGAAATAACCACCGTGGGTTCAGAGATGTACAGGGGATCATGCAGTGTGTGCGCAGACACACACACACCACGCATGCACACGAAACAAATATGCAGAGCAAATACCACAAATACCACACATATGCACACACCACACATCTGCACACACCACACATCACATATATATATATATATACACACACACCCCACATCCCATATATCAGATGCATGACAAAACATACACAACACACAATGCATATATGCACACACAACACACACATTCAGGTAGAATATGCACTACAAACACACCCACATATGTGCACATGCACACATTCACAACCCACAGTCATACCTATGCACACGCACACAACTGTGATCATCGCTTCAGACGCTACTCACATATACACACCTATCAGAATGTGAATCACAAACCTGATATTCAAAAACAATAACTTCTTTAAGGTGACATTACATATTCAACAGAGGCTATGCGGGATAGGCTCCTATTTATAATAAAATACTTACTTCTTTTGTGCTTTCTTTATGGACATAGATCCATTTTTCACGATAAAAACCTGAAATAAAAATTAACTCTGTTTTTAAAATATGCAAGTTATTTCAAGATGAAGATCTTAAAGGAACCTCAGCAGTGGACATGTAACTAAGTTACTGGCTGCATTATAGGAACAAAGGTGCTTTCCGTGGGGCAAGGGAAACTGAAATGCCTTGTCCCTGAAGGGCTGAGGGTGCTGAGAGACCGCAGTGGAAATGACATCAGGTGACCCCCATCTCAGCAGCTGGAGAGAAAACTAGTGCTAGTGATGGCTGCAGGGACATCGGAGCGTGAATAACGAGGAACTACACATTCAACCCTCCTTCTGCACCTGGACGCCTCTGTGTTCCACAAACAAAAGCCTCTCCCTGCCTGCCTGCCTGCTCACACCGGAGAGGTGTCAGAGACTACGCTGGAGGCTGCCAGGAGAGTTCCGCCACCTTCCTGTGCCCTTCTACCTGCGCAGCCTCCCACGTCCCAAACTCCAGCTCCTCCCCTTCTCTGCTGGCTTCCCTGCTCAGGAATGGACTCAACGGTGACCACCCTCAGGATGGGGGGCAGCGTTGTGGGTTTTGCCATCTTCTGTCTGTATGAACCCTAAAATTCAAACGATTGAGATACACAACGTCTGATCACTAACTCAGCAGGCAACACTGGACAGAGTGCTTGCTGACACACCCATAGCACTGCTTATTTTTAAAAGGTAGCACAGCCAAAGCAATCAGGCATATCAACATACTCAACAAGCACAACATCGCAGTATTGTGGAAAATGATCTTACTTTGAGTATTTGTGTCATTTCTGAAATGGTCCTTTTTCCTTTTTTTGGACGCATATTCACATTCTTCATTATTGAATATCTCTTCATCTTCACTATTTAACATACTGAAATAAAGATACATTTTTTTAAAAGAGAGAGAGAGAGATAGAGAGAGAAAATTTTTTTAATATTTATTTTTTAGTTTTCGGTGAACACAACATCGCTATTTTTTTTATTTTTATGTGGTGCTGAGGATCGAACCCAGTGCCTGGCGCATGCCAGGCGAGTGTGTTACCGCTTGAGCCACATCCCCAGCCCCTAAAGATACATTTTATTAAAATATTTTCCCAGAGAGACCTCTACTTGGCTTTTTTTATAAACCACATAATAAGTATCTGATTTGCAATTCAGACACCAAAATAAAAATCATGTTAAATCAGAGATAAATCATGAGCTTCAATGTACCAGGGTAAGGTCTAATATTCTGTTTTCACTTTGAGAAATCAGGGATGTGCCCGGGTTCTTCGAGAATGTTACATGCATTAGAATCTCCCAAGGGTTCTGAGACGTTCAGTCAAGGCAGTCTGAGACATCAAAATGCTCCATCAAAACAGAGACCAGACACAAAACCATGAATTTTGTGGCCATGTAATGCCTGATCTGCTGACCACAGATGTGTCAGTTGCACCCTGACACATGTAGCAAGGTCAGCATCCCTGCCGTCCCCTCATCCTAAAGACATAACTGAGGCTAGTCAGCCTGTGGAACGTTTGCTTGATAAGCACCAACCAAACCAGAAGAAACAGACATTTTAACCACTAAAATATTCTGAAACTTTCTAATACTTCTCCTTTTTTATGAAATAAGGAAATAAAACCACAAGGCAATAAATAACTAAGCAATGCACACACCTATTCTTCAGAAAGTTTCTCCACTGTAGTGAGAAAAAACACAAACTGCAATCCACATCATCAGCACTCAGGATGCTTGAGATTTCTATTTTCAACACACTGAGCACCGAGGCTATTCTTGGCCTGGAAGTGCAGAGGATGCACTGTGGGGAGGAGCTGGCGGGTGGAGGCAGGGAAGCACTCAGAGCCAAGCCAGCACTGCCTCCTTGCCCTCCCGTGTCCCGGGAGAGAACTGTGAAGAGGTCCCTTTCACTCACCAGTGCTGGCTTCCCCCTGAATCTGCTCACCACTGTCAGCACAGGCAGCCCTGGACAAAGTGCGCCTGCCCGCTGCCTCCCCGGCACCTCATCCTACGCTAGCTGGTGTCACTGATTCAAATACTGAACGGAGACAATTTTGAACCACAAAAGGTTTTCCAGCTAAAGTCACAAACACACCAGAGGAAAAGCAGAAATTCACTGCTCTCCAGAAATAGTGCCATAAAAACAAGCAGGAGGCAGAAAAGGGTGGCTGACCAGGCCTCCCGCCAGGGGAGGCACACCTCGTACACCCCAGCACAGGGCAGCACAAGTCCTACAGCCAGATTTAACCTGCCCACAGGTGGGAGGCCACTTCCACAGAGGAAAAAATCCGCCTTGTTCCTGGCTGCCTGCAGTGACCTGCCTTCCATCACCTGGCGATGCCACACCAGTGGGCCCTGCAGGGGCACCTCCTTGGCACTGTGGGCACGGCAGGGCTCAGAGGACTTTGGGGTTAGGCCCGGAGCCCTACAGTGATATCCAAGAGAAGTAGCCAGTCTGGAGAAACTACACTTAGTTTCCATATTCATAAAGTATTGAAAACAAGGGGTAAAAGGCCATGATTTTGGGGAGTGGGTGTTATACTGTCAGGTTAACTAAAATGTAGAAGTGGGAAACAAATATGCTGCCTCTAAAACTAACCTACAATTGCATAAATACTAGGAGGGCAGTACTTAATGTTGCACAGGTCGTTCACTCTGCATGCACATAGCAAACACTTCCTCTTCTTATGGCCTTTAGCTTTATGAGCAATAAATATCACCTACCCTGGCTTAAAAAACCAAGGAAGCTTCAACAAACAAAACCCAACAACTCAATTAAAAAATAGAAAAAGGACTTCAATATTTTTCTCAAGAAGAAATACGAATGGCCAATAAACACATGAAAACATGTTCAGCATCACAATTAGATATTACCTTACATTCAGAAGGGCTACTGTCCAAAAACAGAAAAAAGCAATCCACATGCCCACTGACAAACATTGAATAAACAAAAGATGGCAAGTCCACACAGTGGACTATTACTCAGCCTTAAAAAGTGACAGAGGGCTGGGGATGTGGCTCAGTGGTTAAGTACCCAAAAAAGGGGATACTGACATGCTACAATTGTGCTGGGCAGACAAGCCAGTACAGAACAGACGCCACCTGTTTTCACCTCACGAGGTGCTTAGTCATTAAATCATAGAGGCAGAGGGTAGGATGGGGTACTGAGAGCTGAAGGAGGGACAGGAGTTGGTGTTTAGTGGGCACAGAGTATCGGTTTGGGGAGATGAAGGGCTCTGGAGGTGGAGGTGTGACAGGAGCACAGCAATGTGGCTGTCCTTGTGCCATGCCCCTGAACTGAATGCCTAGACGTGGCTGAGGGGTAAACTTTACGTAGTGTGTATCTTGCCACATGGGAGGGGGCAGCATGCTTGACTTGTCCTGTCCAGATCGTCCAGGGGGTGTGCTGGGCAGGAGGAAGGGCTGATCCATGCGACCTCACACAATATCATGAGTGGACAACACAGGCTCACACACTTGCAAGAACCCCAGGACAGTTGCACGTTCATCTGCATGCCTGAGCTGGCAGCTCCCCCTCCTGCACCCACAGGCCCTCACCTTCTCCTTAGGAGCACACTCAGAGCAACAATCCTTCAGGGTTGTTCTATAAACCATGGGGCACCACTTTCCCCAGTGCAGACAAATCAGTAGACGGCTCCCAGGAGGAAGCACAGAGCTCAGCACTCAGCAGCTCGTTCCTGCAGCCCAGTTCCAGGAGTGAGCAGTGCTTCGCTGCTCCCCCTGTGACCTAACACTTCCCTCGGCCACACGTTCTGACAGGGACATTCCAGGAAGCACGTGTTCTCTCAGGTGACATTTCCTGAAAAGGTGTAACAGGTCTTTGGCTTCACGGCCATTCTGTGACATGCGGCTTAGGCCATCTCTCCAAACTGCCTTCACTCTCCACCTGCGTAGAAGATGACAGGAGGGGAACCTCCGGTTTCTACAGTGACCAGCTGGGTGTAGCAGTTCGCAACTCACTGTGGTAAGATAGATCACAAACACCTGTGACCTCAGCAGCTCGGGAGGCTAAGGCAGGAGGACTGCAAGTACGAGCCTAACCTCAGCAATTAAGCAAGGCCCTGAGCAAATTAGCAAGACCCGATCTCAAAATAAAACATAAAAAGGGCTGAGGAGGTGGCTCAGTGTATCCTCCAGGTTCAATCTTCAATACCCAATTAAAAAAATATATATATATATATATACATGAAATAAAACTTTTGCTGCTATTAAAAAACATTACCAAGATTAACATTCTTGCAAACAATGCAAGAGTGTGAAATGAAGAGAATCCCTGGCTGAACTCACCCCTGAATCAGCTGAACTTGTAGACTCCTCTTTTTCCCTTGAGCTGTCTATGAAAGAGAGCTTGATGTGGGTGGGCAGTTCGCCTCCACAGAGGCCAGCTCTCTCCCTCTGCTCTCTGCCCACCTGCTCCGAACATCCCAGTGTGCCCCAGACAGGACAGGGTCTGTGTGAGTCTGGTGGCACTAACAGTCCTGTTGTGACTACTACTGGATCCGGGTGCTGCTGACCAGTACCTTGTGCCTCCTAAACTCTGAACACCCCCACTCCTGGGGCCTGGCCTGACCCTGGCCATGGGGCCTACTGCTTCCTGTGTCTCAGACCCTTTCAGGGAGCGTAGCCCCCATTTCTCAAGAACATAGATTCTTCCTACCAGAAACAGAGCCTGGGGTCCCGGATGAGGGTGTCGGAGGGCTCCCTCATCCCTCCCCGGTTTTCAGGCAAGCCTTCTCCTGTGTCCCCACAGGCTCTTCCTCTTCTGCTTCCTACAAGGACAGTCCCAGGATCAGGATGCACGCTCACAAACTCACCTCCTCGACGGCCCCTAAATACAGCTGGGGGTTGGGGGTGCTGTGACATTTGGAACATGTTCTGTCCACAGTGCACAAGAGAGTCATCTTTTTACCCTCCTAGGGTTTGACACAGAAGGGGAGACTTCTTGAAGTCAGAATCTCATAAACTGATTGAAATACTTTGGATGATGGCTCCTCCAAAGACATCTAAGCTGTGTGACTCTATTTAGAAAACAGATCTTTTCAGGGAAGGACACTGAGACGAGGCTCTCTTGGACTGGCCAAGCACTGGTATGTTCTTGAGCAGAAAACAGCTGCACAGGGAGAGGCATGTGACAGCCAAGGTGGAGAACGGGGTGGTGTTTCCACCAGCCAAGACAAAGGAGGTGTGGGTGGTGCTCTCCAGAGCCTGAGAGGACCAGCTCTGCCTGGCCCCTGATTTGGGACTCTGGCTCTGAACCTGTGAGCACAGGTAATCTCTGATGTTTCAAGCCACTGGGCTGAAGTCATGGGCCCTGGAAAACTCTCAGGCTGACTCTGATCTTGAAAGTGTGCTGTGCCAGACACCTGCCACCCACAGGGGAGACCAAGCAATAAGCAGCCATCTGATACTTTCTTTGAAGGCAAAGGCTCGCATCATTCATTTTCCTAATATAATGCTACTTTGTTGCCGTTGTATTGTATGTAAAAAGATATTCTAAGGGCTGGGGCTATGGCTCAGCAGTAGTGCACTTGTCTGGCATATGTGAGGCACGGGGTTAGATTCTCAGCACCTCATATAAATAAATAAAATAAAGGTCTATCAACAACTAAAAAAATATTTAAAAAAGATATTCCAAAAGAAAAAGTCCAATTTTCTATAAGTTCAAAAGAAAGAGCAAAGCGAAACCTATTTTTTTAGATTCATACTTCTTTTCTCACATGCAGTCTAGGAACCTAAGGGCACTTGTTATGTGGCAGGAAGGCGAAAGAGCCAGGGTGCGTGGAATAGAGGTAAGGGGCCAGGAGCAGATTCAGGACCCGACACACTCACTGTACTGCACACCAGACCATCAGCCGGAGGAGAACACTGTGAGCTTCCAAGGGGACTCTGCATTGACATCAGAGGAGGAAGCCATTAAAGCATCACATATGTACAGGGCAGGCAGTGCGGCCCTCACTCCCGACTTCCCATGAGGTGCCGGACCTTGCCCCCTGGACCATTTCACCTGCATGGACAGAAGCTCCCCGGATCACAGCGGCCTGTCACCATTGCTGCGGGGTCTATAAACTTCTCCCGCCTCGAGCAGGTACGTCCATGGAATGGGGATGAGCAACCTGAACTAGTTGGCAGTTCTGTAGGTCCCCAGGCTCAGTAATGTAGGTAAGATATCCAAGGGAAACATGGGAGCCAAAGATTTAAAATCTGAATCAAAAACTGTCCAGGGTACAGGCCAGGCTTTCCTGAGCATGCAAACAAGCAGTGCTGTGACAGGCTCCAAGGCCAAGCTAATAGGCCGAGACCACAGAACCTGGTGGTGACAAAGGTGTAACAGGCAGTGGCTCTGCTCAGATAAGCAACAGACAGACAAACAACCCAGTGGTGTGGGGGGATGTATCAGATGCCAACCAGGCACAAAGGGGACAAGGCCACTTTGGAAAAGATGTGGGGAGAGGGGGCCAGCAGATGACTGCAATACCATGGTCTGTCAGCAGCCAGGAGGAGGTTCCAAAACCAAGGAACTAAGGGCAGGACATAGGACATCAGCACAAACATTAGAAGAACAGCCACCCTAACTGCCAAAACAGCAAAAGCAAATACTTAGAACACAGTGTGATAGGCAGCCTCCAGTTACTTGTGATGTTAAAAAATATACATACAAAGAGAGATGCAGATGTAGATACATGCTGCACACTGAGATGTAGACACAGGTGTGCAGACACACAAACATGTTACGTACACATACACAGATGTACATACACATTATGCACAGAGACGCAGGCATAGACACATGTTACAGGTGGAAAGATGCAGACAGACAAACCCAGAGATGTAGGGCTGGGCACATTTCATGCAGAGATATGCAGGCTTGGGCAACATTACGTGCAGAAAGATGCAGACATAGGCACATGTTATGTGCAGAGAGAGACATGCAGACGTGGGCATGTGTAACACATAAAAAGCATTAACCTGAGACCAGAGGCCAAACAGAGCAGGGTGTTCAACAGCTCCTCCCACCTGTCATAAGGAAAAGAGCTTAAGACTGACTCACAGAGCAAACTCAAACATCACAACTGAATGTAAAATTCAGCCACAACAGGTTGGGGAAGGCTAGGGTTGCAGCTCAGTTGGTAGAGCACTTACCAAGCCTGTGTGAGGCACTGGGTTCGATCCTCAGCACCACATAAAGCAATAAAATAAAGATATCATATCCATCTATCATAAAAAAATATTAAAAAAAAAAAGTTTGGGGAAATGCATATGGACCTAAGAAAAACAGTGAGCACAGAAAACTATAGCACCAAATGTCTATATATAAATAATGAGAATAAATTATTTAAACATATAATTTAAAAACTCGTGAATGTTAATGAAAAGAAGGGAAAGAATTATTAAAGATAAAAGCATATTTAAAATAAGACTAGGGGCTGGGGTTGTGGCTCAGAGGTAGAGCGCTTGCCTAGCACAAACGAGGTACTAGGTTCGATCCTCAACACCATGTAAATGTAAAATGAAGATATTGTGTCCACCTAAAAACTAAAAAAAGTAAATTAAAAAAAAGAAAAAAAGTTTTTTTAAAAAAGACTAGAAATAAAAAAGTAATCTAAAAACTATTTATCTGCAGAAAACAGTCAAGAAGAACAAAAACTAGATATGTTAGGGAAAAAATAAAGTACAGATACATGACAGCATCAACGATGAGAGGAGAATCACAAATGCTAGCTGATAACTTATGAAGTAAATAAGCTAGAAGTAGATGAAGTATTATTTAAGAAAATATATGTGCATAAATTTAATGCTATTCCAATAAGATGGCTATTTTTTCTTAGAGTTAGACAAATTGACCGTGGAGCTCATTCCCAGAGTCCTCTGGCCACCCCAGGTCTAAACTGCCAGGAGTTTCTTCAGGGTTCCCGCAATGCAGAGAAGCGACAGAGGGGCAGTCTGTCAGAACAGAGACCAGGCAGTCCCAGCCACCTAGGGAAATTTGACAGAGGACAATGAGACCTTCCACACTGCTGAAAAGACAGGGGAGCCAGTAGGTATAACAGCGGGATGCTACCTGTTCCTGCTCACACCCAGGACAAAGCCCAAAGGGATTAGATGCACAATTCACACACAGCGGGATAAGAGTGTTTTTAGTGGGGCTCAGAGAATCTGCCCTATAATGAACCTCATGTTTCTGCCTCCTACTCCTAAACAGCTCCTCTCCAGATTCTGGGGGTACTCAGGCCCCTGGGTACCCCAGGGCTCCTGGCAGCACAGCTCGCATGCCTGTGACACTGCTTCTTACCTCTGTCCTGCCTGTATGTGCCCTTGGTGAGGACTAGCAAGCCATTCAGATTTCCAGAACGAGTGGTCCTGGGTTTGCATCCAGCCTCCCCTACTGTCACACAGCCATGGAGCCAGGACCAAAGCCAGGAAATGCCACCAACTCAGCTGTGGCATTACTCGCTGGTCTCCCATCAGTCCCCAGGGAGTCCCCAGGACCTACCCTGCCTCTGGATGACCCAACCCTGTGCCATGACAATTTCAGTATGGTCAGTTACTCTGCGGAGTTTATCAGCCTGGCTGGTGTTCTTTCCTGGGAAGAATGGCACAGGCGACTGGTGGTTCCCAGCCACATGTGTGCCGCCAGCCCTGGGAGTTGGCGAGGTGGCACTGCCATACAGAGCTGTCGACTGCTCCTTGGGATGAAAGGTGCCCTGGGGTACTGCTGACAGATGGGTTGCTCTAGTCTTTCACCCATCTGCTGGGCACCTAGGAAGGCTGGGTGGCAACAGCCATGCTTTCCTCATGGTCACTTTACATCCTTCTTCCTCTGAAGTCTTCCGTAAGAGAATTCTCCCTCATCCCTCATTTATTCATGTATTCAGTTATCAACTCAAACTCGGGAATATTTACTTTCTCTTATGGCTATAATTCAGTACTATAAGGTCTATTTTACTTATTTTTATTTTTTAAAGAATGAATATTCTTTACTATTTCCTTTATGGAAGTCCTGGATTTTATGCAATTTACCAAACAATTTGCTTTTAGGGCTCCACTTTTAATTGATTTTAAAAAATAAGTGACAGCGGAATGCATTACAATTCTTATTACACATATATGGCACAGTTTTTCATACCTCTGGTTGTATGTGAGGTATGTTCACACCAATTCATGTCTTCATAACATGTACTTTGAATAATGATGTCCATCACATTCCACCATCATTGCTAACCCCTTTCCCCCTCCCTTCCCCCGCCGCCCTATCTAATAGAGTTTTGTCTATTCCTCCCATGCTCTCCCTCCCTACCCCACTATGAATCAGCCTCCTTATATCAGAGAAAACATTTGGCTTTTTTTTTTTTTTTGGAGATTGGCTAACTTTACTTAGTATTATCTTCTCCAGTGCCATCCATTTACCTGCAAATGCCATGATTTTATTCTCTTTTATTGCTGAGTAAAATTCCATGTGTATATATGCCACATTTTTTTTTATCCATTCATCTACTGAGGAGCATCTAGGTTGATTCCACAGTTTAGCTATTGTGAATTGTGCTGCTAGAAACATTGATGTGGCTGTGACCCTGTAGTATGCTGTTGTTTAGTCCTTTGGGTATAGACCGAGGAGAGGGATAGCTGGGTCAAACGGTGGTTCCATTCCCAGCTTTCCAAGGGATCTCCATACTGCTTTCCATATTGGCTGCACCAATTTGCAGTCCCACCAGCAGTGTATGAGTGTACCATTTCCCCCACATCCTCACCAACACTTATTATTGTTTGTCTTCAATAATAGCTGCCATTCTGACTGGAGTGAGATGGTATCTTAGAGTAGTTTTGATTTGCATTTCTCTAATTTCTAGAGATGATGAACATTTTTTTCATATAATTGTTGATTGATTGTATATCTTCTTCTGAGAAGTGTCTGTTCAGGCCTTTGGCCCGTTTATTGATTGGGTTGTTTTTTTGGTGCTTAGCTTTTCAAGTTCTTTATATACCCTAGAGATTAGTGCTCTATCTGATGTGTGAGGGGTAAAAATTTGCTCCCAGGTTGCAGGCTCTCTGTTCACCTCACAGATTGTTTCTTGTGCTGAAAAGAAACTTTTTAGACTGAATTCATCCCATTTATTGATTCTTGGTTTTAATTCTTGCACTACAGGAGTCTTATTAAGGAAGTTGGGGCCTAATCCCACATGATGAATATTAGGGCCTACTTTTTCTTCTATTAGACACAGAATCTCTGGTTTAATTCCTAGGTCCTTGATCCATTTTGAGTTGAGTTTTGTACATGGTGAGAGATAGGGGTTTAATCTCATTTTGTTGTATATGGATCTCCAATTTTCCTAGCACTATTTGTTGAAGAGGCCATCTTTTCTCCAGTGCATGTTTTTGGCACCTTTGTCTAATATAAGATAAATGTTTAAGACAATATGAGATAATATATTTATCTTATATTTAAAGTAATATAAGATAAATGTTTAGTCTCTGTGTCCTCTATTCTGTACCATTGGTCTACCAGTCTATTGTGGTGTCAAATACCATGCTGTGTTTGTTACTATTGCTCTGTAGTATAGTTTAAGGTCTGGAATAGCAATACCACCTGCTTCACTCTTCCTGCTAAGGATTGCTTTAGCTAATCTGAGTCTCTTATTTTTCCAGATGAATTTCATGATGCCATTGGGATTTTGATCAGAATTGCATTAAATCAGTATAGTGCTTTTGGTTGTATGGTCATTTATATTTATTTATTTATTTTAGTTGTAGTTGTATTTATTTATTTTTATGTGGTGCTGAGGCTTGAACCCAGTGCCTCGCACATGCTAGGCGAACACTCTACTCCTGAGCCTCAACCCCAGCCCCAAGTATGGTCATTTTGATAATATTAATTCTGCCTATCCAAGAGCAAGGTAGATCTTTCCATCTTCTAAGGTCTTCTCTGATTTTTCTCTTTAGGGTTCTGTAGTTTTCATTGAATAGATCTTTCGCCTCTTTCATTAAGTTGAGTCCCAAGTATTTAATTTTTGTTTGAGGTTACTGTAAATGGGGTATTTCCTCATTTCCCTCTCAGAGGATTTGTCACCGATACACAGAAATGGCTTTGATTTATGGGGGCTGATTTTATATCCTTCTACTTTGCTGAATTCATTTACTGGTTCCAGAAGTTTTCTGGAGGAGGTTTTTTTTGGTCTTCTAGGTATAGAATCATATTGTCAGCAAATAATGCTAATTTAAGTTCTTTTTTTCCTCCTTTAATTTCTTTCATCTAATTGCTCTGGCCAGTGTTTCAAGAGCTATGGAAGTGGTGAAAATAAACAGAAGTGGTGGGAAAGAGAGCATCCCTGTCTTATTCCAATTTTTAGAGGGAATGCCTTCAGTTTTTCTCCATTTAGAATGATGTTGGCCTGAGGCTTAGTGTAGATAGCCTTTATGATGTTGAGATATGTTCCTGTTATCCCTAGTTTTTCTAGTGTGCTGAATTTTATCAAATGCTTTTTCTGTATCTATTGAGATAACCATATGATTCTTATCTTTGAGTCTATTGATGTGATGAATTACATTTATTGATTTCCGTATGTAGTCCCTGGGATGAATCCCACTTGATCATGGTGCATGATCTTTTTGATATGTTTTTGTATTCGATTTGCCAGAATTTTAGCATCTATGTTCATTAGAGATATTTGTCTGAAGTTTTCTTTCATTGATGTGTCTTTGCCTGGTTTTGGCATCAGAGTGATATTGGCCTCATGGAATGAGTTTGGAAGTGGTGCCACATAAAAATAAATCGAAGAGTATTGGTATTAGTTCTTCTTTAAAGGTCTTGTAGAACTCGGCTGTGTATCTATCTAGTCCTGGGCTTTTCTTGGTTGGTAGGCTTCTGATGGCATCTTCTATTTCATCACTTGATATTGGTCTTTTTAAATTGTGTATGTCTTCCTAGTTCAATCTGGACAAATCGTATGACTTAAGAAATTTGTCAATGCCTTCAGTGTTTTCTATTTTACTGGAATGTAAGTTTTCAAAATAATTCCTAATTATCCTCTGTGTTTCTGAAGTGTCTGTTGTGATATTACCTTTTTCATCACGTATGCTGGTAATTTGAGTTTTCTCTCTCCTTCTCTTCATTAGCATGTCTAAGGGTCTGTCAATTTTATTTATTTTTTCAAAGAACCAACTTTTTGTTTTGTCAACTTTTTTCAATTGTTTCTTTTGTTTCGGTTTCATTGATTTCAGCTCTAATTTTAATTATATCTTGCCTTCTACTGCTTTTATTGTTGATTTGTTCTTTTTCTAGGGCTTGAGATGTAATGTGAGGTCATTTATTTGTTGACTTTTTGTTCTTTTAAGGAATTAACTCCATGCAATGAACTTTCCTCTTTGTACTGCTTTCATAGTGTGCCAGAGATTTTGATATGTTGTGTCTATGTTCTCATTTATATCCCATATTTCTTGAATGTTCTGCCCATGGTTTCTTACCATTATCACTGTGTAATCTATGTTCTTTTCAAGATTATATATTTTATCTTCATTGTCTGATGTCCTCTCTTTCAAGTGGTCTACTCTGTTGGTGATGCTTTCATTTGAGCTTTTAATGTGGATTATTGTTTCTTTCATTTCAAGAATTTCTGTTTGTTTGTTTGTTTTAGCACCTCTGTCTCCCTGTTGAGGTGATCTTTTGCTTCTTGTATTTGTTTATGGAGCTCCTTGTCAAAGTGATCTTTCACTGCTTGTATTTGTTCTCTTGTATCTTCCTTGAGTTCACAGAACATTTAACCACACACACCCTGAACTCCTTCTCTGTCATTCCTCCTGCTGTGGCTGCCAATGATCCTCATGATGTGGTGTCTTGATCTGTTTGGGGCACTTTCTTCCCTTGTCTATTCACGTTGCTCCTGTGTCTTCCTTTCCAGCTCTGTGGGCCTGGGGTGTTAGTTGTTTTTACCCTATAGGTAAATTCTCTTATTGTTGAATTTTAAGTGTAGATAGCCTTTATGATGTTGAGATATGTTCCTGTTATCCCTAGTTTTTCTAGTGTGCTGAATTTTATCAAATGCTTTTTCTGTATCTATTGAGATAACCATATGATTCTTATCTTTGAGTCTATTGATGTGATTTTTTTTTGGTAATGCTCTTGTAGGGTCCCAAGATCCCTCCTTTGTGGGGAAGGACAATGTTATCAGATCCCAGTATCAACGATATACCATCTATGAACAATCTGTTGTTGTTAAGACATTTACAGTTTAGTCTCAATGTTCAGAAATGTTGGGTCCAATTATTATCTAAAATATAATCAGTAGTTTTGTAAAAGGGTTTAGAGTTCCTCACAGTGGACAATGAACTGGGGGTGGGCGTAGGACGATATGCTGAGGATGTAGGACGTGAGGATCCAGAGTTAATACACCTTAGGAAGTGTAAAAGAGAAATCTAATGAAGAGGGTTAGTAGCAAGAAAATAGATAGGAAGTAATTTAGGGTAGACAAGTACATGGGAAGACAGCAGAGTACATAAATAGTAAAATTTGGAGGGGAAAGAAAAATGAAAGAAAAAAAGGCATATACAACACCTCTATATAATTAATATTATTCAGATGACTCAGTCCTCAAAATCCTATTTCTTGCAAAGTTCTTGGTTTCACATATGTTGGGGATGTGAGGGCTGGAGGATAGACAGGTAGAAAAGAAAAAAAAAATTGAAGGAAGAAGTGAAGGTTGTTGCTAGTTTCAGAGATCCGTATCTTTTCTGCTTCTCTTCTCACCAACAGGTGGGATTATCTGTTGTAAGCTGGTGTCTCTGCCCTCAGGATGGTGGAGGTAACCAGGGTGGGAAGACTGGTCCTGGTGTAGGGCGCCTGGAAGTGGGGAGTGCCACCTGCCAGTTCCCGCAGGATGATTACACCTCACAGGTCTCTTAAGTGCCTGGTACTATTTCCCTCTCTTGTTTGGAGATTTCCCAGTCCGTGGTCTCTCTGTTAGGATCCAACCTTTAGCCCCATCTCCCTCTCCCTTAGTTCCCACCTGCGGGACCTCTCACACCGAGGCTCATAGGAGGTGGGCAGCACCCTGGTTGCACTGCACACCTACCCAACTCAGAACTGTTTTCTGTGTTGGGTGGTTACTGTGCCATCACCACTGAGCTGCCCTCACCAAATATGGCAAGGAAGGTTACCCAAGATGGGGGCGGTCTGCCTCCAGCGCTGGGGTGTTTGGTGAGGCGGGGGGAGCTGGGTGATAGTGTTGTACTGTGGGTAGGTAGTAGCCAAGTGCTGTGTGGGAGCATAGCAAAGTCTGGAGTCCTGCAGGGGTGCTGATAGGCGATTCTGATAAGGCGCTGGCAAGCCGTGTGTGGGCTAGAACTGTGGGCTTTGGGTTGTGGGAGCCAGGAGTCACAGCACTGGTGATTTCTGCAAAAATCAGGTGTAGGGGGTCCTCTAACATTCTCAGAGGTGCAGTATTCCGACTAGGTGAGATCTGGATCATGGAGTGGCACAGAATGCTGCCTCCCTCTGGCCTGCCATCTTCTTTTGGTCATGTTAATTTTATTGCTCAAACTGTTCCTGCTTTGGCAACTAGGGCACTCTGGGCTGGTGTCTGCCCTCATAAGTTAGAACCCCTCGTTAGATTTCTCAGCTCTCAGGCCTGCCTCTTCCCCACTCCAGCCCTGGAGTCCTCTCAGAAGGCCTGGATGCTCACCAGGGCTGCTGGTGCACAAGGCCTTCATGGACACAGCTGTAAAAGGGGTGCACTCCACTCACTCTGTGCCCACAGATCCATCTCTCTCTAAAACACAAGCAAGCTGGCTCCTATTGAGACCCCAACCCTGTCAAAGACCACAGGGTTCTGCCACAGCGTTTCCTGGCTCCCCACTTCTTCCTCTAAAGTGAGAAACTGGCTCTCATCGCCCCACTCGCTCATGGCCGTATGCTCCAGCACATCTCTGAAGAGGTTCCAGGTGCTCAACCCACACCGCGACAAGAATGTGCCAACCAGCCTCCTGTCTCCAGCTGCATGGCGTCCGGTCACAGGGCCCAGTCCCTCACAGGCCAGCTCCTTCACATCCACCTCTAGTGTGGCCATCAGACTCTGCCAAATGAGACCCATCGTCACAGCCTGCATCTAATGGAGTCTTCGGGGCCCCACAGAAACTCCCTGCTGATTCTGGTAAGATCTACAGCTTGTAACAGTCACAAATGTAACCACCGTTCGGGTACCCTAGAGCAGTCCTTTGCCTTTGGTAATCACCCCCAGACCCCATGGTGCTGTCACAATTTAGAGGTGAGGTATCTCTCACAGCTCATATGTGGAGAGATGCAAGAAGGTTTAGAGGGAAAGTGACTGGGTTGTGAGAGCCTTAATCTATTCAGCACGTCAACCCTTGACAGGGTGGCAAATACAGGTAGTTAGGGAGTGGCTGAAAAAGTGGGTTGCTGGGGGTGTGCCTTGGAGTTTATATTCTACCCAAGGTGAGAACTCTCTCTGCTTCCTGATGCAATGTCCCCAGCTGTTTTCCTCCTCCATACACTTTCATGGTGATGTTCTGCCTCACCCAGTCCCTGAGGAATGGAGCTGGCCACCTATGGCCTGAGACCTCTGAAACTGTGAGCCAAATGTACTTTTGCTCCTTAAAATTGTTGGTTAGGTCTTTTGGTCACAGCAGGAACACAGCTGACTAAAACACCTGTGGAGGCCTCTGGGTTAAGTTTCCCAAGACTCATCCACACTACCTTGTTGCTCAACAAGCACTCCTTGCTCCTTCTGGGTAGTCTGCATTGTAGAGATGTTTCCTGTTTGTCATCCATTCATTAGGTGAAGGACAGAGGGTTCTGTCCAACCTTCAGCAATTACCGAATAAAACTGCCATTACTGTTCATATACACATTTTGTGTAAACAGTTTTCATTCGCCTTGGGTAAGTGCAGAGGAGTGAGGTTGCTGGGCCATACTGCAGCTTAACTTAATAGCAAACTTCCTAACTGTCCTTCAAAGTGGCTGTGCCATTCACAGTCCACTGTCCTCATAGGAGTCTACCCTGGTCAGCCCCTGTGTACTTTGCCGTTGCTGTTCTCCAACTTAGCCCCCTGATAGGCAGGTGTGTGGTGGTGCCTGTGTGGAAGGTGACGCCTTCCATATCACCAGGAATGAGCAAAGGCCCGCCTGGGCCTGCAACAGTCCTACTACTCTCCACACTTCCTGCCAGACCTCAGTGGGTCACCGGCAGCCACAGCTAGGTGGGGACTCCTGTAAGCGCCCTGCTTCTCCCCCAATCCCCACCGCCCCCGTACTCTCCAAGGACAAGCAAGTTGAGAGTTGAGCGTGTGATTATTTTTCTCTGCTTGTTTTCCTGGCTTCTTTGCAATTCGCGAGTCTCCTTTGGTGAAGCACAGGTTTAGTTCTTTCATCCCACTTCCTCCTGGGTTCTGCTTGTTCTCTTATTATTGAATTTTAAGTACGTTTTGTATATTCCAAATAATAGTCCTTTGTCAGATATGTGGTCTACAAATATATTCTCTCAGAGAAAACATTCTTGATAAAATGTAAATCACTGATGTTTTTCTTTTCTGGGTTGTGCTTCTGGTGTCATATCTAAATGATCCTGCAGACTTTCCCCTGCGCTTCTTGCACAAGTTTTATTGCTTTACAATTTACAATTGGCTCTATAACCCATTAATTCTTCTATAAAGTGAGAGCTGTAGGTCAATGTTCATCTTTTTTGCACATAGATGTCCAGTTTTCCATCACAATTTATTGACAAGATTATATTTTCTCCATTGAATTGCCTTTGTGCCTCTGTCAAAAATCAGCTGACTGCATATGCATGGCCCAACTTGGGGCCTCTCTGTGCAGATGCACTGAATGTATGTCTATCCTGTCCCAATCCACAGACCACTCTCTCTGACCACACAGTTTCACACTTAGCAGTAAATCTTAAAATCATGTTCTTATTTTTCAGAATTGTTTTGGCATTCCAGTTCCCCTTCTTTCTAGTGATGACTTTAGACAAGAAATTTTTAAAACTGAATCATGGTTCTCTGTTCCCCAGGTTGTGACAATAGCCTCCATGTTTTCCCCCTTGAAGCTTGAGTTTCAACTTTCACAGAGCATTCTGTGACCCACCATGTCAATGCTGTGACGGAAGGGGGGTCAGCAGTGAGGCAAACCTGAGAGCCTGCCTTTCTCAACTGGACTGTACTAGTCAAAAACACTTCTTCCTCTGCTGGTGAATTTGGACACCTGGGTCGAAAACACCCGACTTCACACTGGAAGACCCTTGTTTTGAACACTGAACTGTCTGTCCTCACAGCATTGCCATGCTATCTCCATTATTTCCAAAAAGCAAAAAGAAAAATAGACCGACGCTGGAGTGCAACAGCAGACTTTAAGTCTACGAAAGAGTGGCTGACACACTCTGAAAAACAGTTTGGCATAACTTAATGGTGCCTGGGCACTCACTCAAGGCCCCACTGTCACAGTAGTGGGGATATTTTCAGCCAAGAAAGAACTCACACATAAACCTGAAGACTTATACAAGAATGTTCACAGCAGCACTCTCTGTAAAATCCCAGTGAAAGCAAGCAGGTGCCCATCCCTAATAGAACGAGCTGGCAGCAAGTTCCCTCGGCTACAGGATAAACCTTGCCAACAACCACCATCCAACAGAGGCGAGACA
This sequence comes from Ictidomys tridecemlineatus, assembly GCF_052094955.1. NCBI lineage: Eukaryota > Metazoa > Chordata > Mammalia > Rodentia > Sciuridae > Ictidomys > Ictidomys tridecemlineatus. The sequence continues at coordinate 213,355 of NC_135490.1, read as the reverse complement.
CTGCAGAATCCATCAGATGAAACCACACTACAGTGTTTAGACATACATCACTAGATGCTCAACTGTAAAAAAGCAAGAATGGGGTGGCTTTTGGGACAGTAGGCACATCTTTGATTATGCTAGTTACTCTGACACATTCTCTATGACGTATCACCGAATTAGAACTCTTGCTTTGTACACGTTCTCTGTATGCTACATTTCACTAAAATAAAAGGTGGATGAGGAAAGGGGAGGAGAGAAAATCTAGAAATTCAGGTATTGAAAATTTTAAGGCCTTTTTAGTGCCATACCTCAAATAAGAGATGAGCGTTTTGAATTAAAATATGGATACATGAAACAAAACAAAATGAGAAAGAATGCCTTAGAATAGATGCTGTAAAATCATGGGAGCTGATGAACGTGCCAAGCTTCAAGAATGAACTAAGATCTGAGCCTGTCTGGGCAACCCAACTTTGGATCAGGGGGACTAAGCAGGGCCCTGTCTCCATGACCAGGGTCCGCTGATTGCTCACACTAAACAACCTGCATAAAGCAAGTGGGCAGCTTTCATCTGCAGATACCACCCCGCAGATGCAATTCAGGCCTCAAGGCACAGCCTGGTGATCTGCACTGGAAGAGGATGCTTCCTCTCGGGTCCTATAGGCCCAGCATGACCATGCTACCTGTGGCTAGCAGGACATCAGTGATAATTCAATTCAACATAAAAACAGTAACTCGGCCCTCTGCTTTTGGAAGATAAATCAGTCAGCAACCAAAACAAAACCAATTTTGATGGCTAGTCTTGGTCTCTGCTTTACTCAGTCACTTCCATGTATATTTAAAGTTCTATGAACATGTCTCCACACTTATGCAGACTCTAGAACCCTGATTTTATCAGCACCTATTGCAGCTCAAGTTGTGATGGGAATGCTGTGCTCAGATTAAAAAAAAAAATCAAAACATGTAAACAAAGTATATTCACACCAATTTGTGTCTTTATACATACATATACTTTGGATAATAATGATCATCACATTCCACCATCATTTATAACCCCATGCCCCCTTCCTTCCCCCCAACACCTCTGCCCTATCTAGAGTTTGTCTATTCTTCCCATGCTCCCTCTATCTGAATATACTTTGTATACAACCAGAGATATGAAAAATTGTGTTCTATATGTGTCATAAGAATTGTAATGCATTCTGTCATATATAAATTAAAACAATAACAACAAAAAACAACACGTAAACACACATCAGAAGTATGCGTAGCCTACTTAGAGAACCAACAGAGTGCTGCTCAGTCCTTCAAAGAGGAAAGGAGAGCCAGCAACGTGGACACCCTGTATGTGCCAGTGAAGCAGCAGCCCCAGGAGCAAAGGTGCAAAGGCTGCTCACCCTGCAGGTGAAGGAAAACAAGCCAGCCAGGGGCGGGACGGGTTTCCATCACTCCTCTACAATCCGCCCCTTGTGCACAGGGGCAACTACTCTAATAGACAAAAAATCTTGCTGTAAGTAGGTTCTCCTTTTGTATACATCAGTTTGGATTAGGTTTTTCTCACTTGAAGGTAAGAACCTAGGTCATTTGCCAAGTCTTCAAGCTCTGACCTATCTATACATGCTCGGTCACCTCCATGTATACTTAAAGTTCTAGTATTGCCATATTACCTGCAAAATTTTGTATAATACTATTGAAAGTATAAACTGGTATAATTCTATTAGGAACTTATACTTTGTAAATATCATACAAGTATGCAAAGGGATACACACAGGTAACCGAAGCTACCAGTCAGAAATAATGACAAACAGAAATAACTAAAGTGTGATTAGTAGAAGCTTGGGTAAACAAGACATGCTATATCTAAACAATGAAACGTGGTCATTATAAAGAATGAGGCAAACCAACATGTGCTGATGTGGCACAACTTCCAAGAAGTGAAAAGTGGGGGAAGGACGATGGCTGATGGAGCCACGCAGTGAAGGGCCATGTGACGTGTGGCCCATCCAAGCTGCTCAGGCAGACCCTGGGCCTGTACCAGAAGTTCCTCAAATCAGTGGGACTCATCCTTCCAGCTATGCAGCCAAAGGCCATCCTCCTCACTCCTTTAGACTACACCCTGCGCATCCTACCTGCCTGTGAGTCCTACAAAATCCCAACAGGATCCGAACCCTTCATAATCCCACCTCTTCCTCTCCAAGCCATCATCTGGCTACCTGTGGGCAGGCAGAGCAGGAGCTGAGGGAGGATGGGGAGGACTCTGTGCCTCCTCTTCTATGCTTTTGAGATTACATAATTTTTCTGTTTTGTTCATTTACAATGAGCAGATATTGCTTTATAAATGAAAAAACCCACAAATCTGGGGATAGAATAGTAAAATGAAGTTGGAGACAAGAATGTGCAAACCAAAGAAAATCACTTACTAAAAGAAATGACCTGCTTATGTAACATGTGCAAAATCCTGGGTTCAATTCTTAGGACCACACACCCACACACAACCTGTCCCCTGTACGTGTACACACACACACACACACACACACACACACACACACACACACACGGCAGCAATACTGCCTAGAATGCTATTTGCTGAGTGTGATATACAAACAAATATTTTACATCGTTTACTTACATTTTGCTTTCTAGTCACCAAAGAAAACATGTAAGAAAGGTCAGGTGGGTTTTACAAACCTGTAACAACAGTGTAAAGATCCCTGGGGGATTGTGCTTGACAGCAGGGGCATTTATGCAAAGGGACATAGGATGGCTGGGGGTCCAGTTCCTACTGCCCAGGAATTCCCACCCCATGAATTCCCACAGATGCTTTTATAGTGTTCAGCTATCTCCAGAACTATGGCTGAAGGCAATTTTGGTGGAGCTCTAAATTCACAATAACCCCCATGACTATGCCTACAAAGAACAAAGTAACCATGATAAACCTGAAACATTTGAGTTTGAATAAGAGAATAGAATGCTTAACAAGTTTTAAAAAAAACAAAAAAAAAATGTGCTAAGAGTTAACACGTTGAAGCAAAGGGCAAGTCCCAGAGTACTAGGTGGAGCCCGTGTGGAATGCATCAGTCCACAGGGCAGCAAGGCCTTTGCACGTCCCCAGCAGTGCTCTTAGTGAGGAGATCCTGGAGATCTGCTGAGTGGGGGGAAGTTCTGAGACACACCCCTGCAGTGCTTCCTCCACACAGATCATGCCATACCTACCAGCAATGCGAATCATGCGATGAAGAGCAGGAGCTAAAACCTTAATATGCTTCATCCCATTGGCCTGCAACCTTTGCTGACTCTGCCAGTGGTATACACAGTCCCTGCCTGGTGAGAGCCCACCAGTTCCAACTGGGCTGGGCCACTGGACCAGGTTGTTTGCTCCCTCCCACTCCTGTGTACCACCCGCTGCCTTATCCTGCATCTGTGGCTTAAAGGGGTGCAAGGTGAGCCCCTGTGCTTCAAGCTGCGCTCTGTAGAAAGACATTTCCTAAGTTCTAATGAACAACATCTACTCAATGAAGAACCAAGCATTCAGAAGAGGGCTTAACTCTATCATCAAGGACCTTGGCAGTATCACAAATGTCACCTGAAAGAGCACCTTAAGCAAAGGTCTGGAGCAGGAGCTGAATCAATGCATCCTTTTTTATCTATTTTTCTCAGAATTTTCAATCTTAAAATGAGATGAGAATAAGCAGGGGACAGTTAAAGGTCTATTTTTAATGTCCATTACAAACAGAAAAAATATTAACAAAGTTAGGATCTTAATCACTTAGGCCATATTTTACCATAACAGTTCTAGCTTTAGAATGCTCACTCCACATCAAAGAATTAAAAGGGCTGTTTCCCAAACACACATGGAGGGAGAGGAGGTGCTTTATGGAGCCACTCACACTGGGGTTGTTCAGAGCTTCATCTTAGTTACAACTGAGGTTGAAAGTTAGCAGCTTTTCCCTTTCAGGGGAGCAGGAAGCACTAGAGCCCTTTTGCAGTCCTGCTCACACCCAGACCCCCACAAGTCTGGCAGTGAGTTCTAATGGACAGACAGGGAAGAAAGGCAGAGTGGGAGGAGAAGGTCTGAGGCTTCTGAGGCAAATGGAGTGGTATGGGAGAGAGAGCACAGCCCTTCCACGCTGTCCACAGCAGCAGCCGGGCTGCTGTGGAAGCCCTCTCTCCAACTGCAGACACATGGCTTCTTTGCCCGAAGCAGAGGCACATCTTCAGTGTGCCAAGGAATTAGACACATCTGCAAGTAAGTTTCAGAGGGTGGGAGAGTAGTAAGTGTGCTGGGAAGCAAGGGAAGGAAAGGGGCCCAGAGAGCTGCCAACACATTTGGATTGAATTCTTCAATTCTATGTGTACGTAAGAAAGTGAATTGGGGCTGGAGCTGTAGCTCAGTTGCAGAGCACTTGCCTACCATCATGTGTGAGGCACTGAGTTTGATCCCTAACGCTGCATAAAAATAAACAAAATAAAAGCATGCTGTCCATACACAAATACAAAAATAAATTAAGAAAAGTCAATTCTCAGACACTAAAAACATGTTTGGGATGATAGGGAAAAGAATACATAGGAAAAAAACAAGAATTGGGCAAATCCTTTAATACAGAACTAGCAGAACACGGGTTTTCAGTGATGGCTTTTTAAAAAAAAATATGTATGCTTTTTAGTTGTAGATAAACACACAGTATCTTTATTTATTTTTATGTGGTGCTGAGAATTGAACCCAGTGCCTCATGCATGTGAGCCAAGCACTTTACCACTGAGCTATAGCCCTGGTACTCAGTGATAGCTTTTTTAAAACTGAATTGTGTGACCTGTTTCCCTATCCTAGATCTGTGAGTTGAGGAATCTCTATGCTTAACAGTGACCATGTGGAAGAAATGAGACACCCAACATTTCTAGATATATTTAACCAACTTTAAACTTAAATAACTCGCTATAAAAATTGTAAGACAGGGCTGGAGTTGTGGCTCAGAGGTAGAGCGCTCATCTGCCATGCATAAGGCACTGGGTTTGATCCTCAGCACCACATAAAAATAAAATAAAGATATTGCGTCCACCTATAACTAAAAAATAAATAATAAAAAACCGTGAGACAATAAAAAACCACCCAAGAAATTTGCAATTGTCTAAAATTAATTATCTAATACCAATAGCACAGATAATTGCCACTTTAAATAGATTTTCCAACCTTCAATATTAATAAAACACAGAATGGCAGAGAAATGCCACAACATAAACTCATAAATGAGTATTATGTATTACCTTCACTATAACTGAAGTATAAGATTAATTCCTGCTTCAACTATGCAAAAACCAGTCTCTGGCCTAAAACTACTAAACTTAAACAGAGGGACCATCACACACACAAATGATAGAATGCAAAAGCCAAATAAGAACCCACACTAAAACCAAAGCCTAGACCCAGGCGCCCCAGAGGACAAGCCTCCACATTCTCAACAGCTCGGATCAGGGACTGCTAGGGATGACTCCAGGGCCATCTACCTGTTCCCGTACCCACGTCATCTAGGACAAATGGCCTCACAGCAGACCGACTGCCACCCCAGCGTCCCCGCAACTCATGCTCTAGTCAGTGAGGTGCAGGCAGCCGAGATCCAGGTAATCAAGGGCTATGTATGCCATAAGTGCAGGAGTGTGTCCCGTCCACCACCAGCCGGAAGCAGATGTAGCAGGCAGTACTGCCCCTGGCACTGAGCAGGTCAGACAGTGGGTAACATACCCTCTGGACCCCTGCAGATGGGCCTAAACTACAGGATAGGAAAGCAAAAGAGAGAATGCCACTCAGCCCCTGGTGATGTCACGAGCAAAGCCACTGCATCAACTCAAGTTGCCAGAGAGAAAAAAGACTTCTTTCTTGTGCAAGCCACTATTGCCACATCCTCGACACTGGCTGCCAGCCTCAGATCCTCAACTACACTGTAAGGTTAAAATAATTTCTTTCTCTCAGACTGTCATGAGGATTAAATGTTCTAAACAGTAAGAAAAAGGAGCATCCATGTGTGGAAGTCAGGCTAACTGCCAAGCTCATTCTTTAGCTAAATAAGTCACTTCCTCACATCAGCCTCCAAGAGTGGACAATTCTCAGCAAGATGACAAGTTACAGAGCTCTGTGGTGACCTGAAAAGCAGGTACAGCCATAAAGGTAAAGAGGCAGCAGCCTGACTCTGCCGGCCGTGACTCACACGTCATGGCTGAGACTACACTGGCTGCTTTCTCTTCCCAGCTCCGGATTGCAGGACTCGCATCTTTTCCAGCCATCTTCAGTTTTAATCCAACTCCACCCAGGAGATCTCCAGTCCTGACCCAGGAATGGCATAGTTCTCCTATAAAACAAAAAATCAATTTGCATTAAAAGTATAAATATATATAAATAAGTAATCAAAGTTTCATTTAGAAAATTTGTTCACTGATTTTAAAGAACAAAATACTTATCACCTAAATGTTGGCAGGTCATCGGGGATGAGACAATGAGGACAGCACAGCACCTTGGGGGCTCTACAGTGATAACGGTGGAGCATAACAGGTGGGTTTTCCAGCTCCGAGGTAACAGAGGCTTACACCCGAAGCAGCAGCAAGAGTCAAGGATGTCATTTCAAACCATGCACTCACTGCAATCAGAGGCAACACAGCCTGAGACTCCTCACGTCCATCTCCTCCAGGCGGATCAGTTTGGGTGCTTGGCACAGAAGGTGGGAGTGGGAGTTGCCAGAGTGAGAAGAAGAAGTCGGGATGGCCAGATGAGGCAAAGGAGCTGGGCTTCACTCTGAGAGCAAGGGGAACAAGACAGGGACTGACACATGGTGGATCCTGAGCTGAAGAGGGCTCAGGTGTGCTATGTCAGCAGTGGGAGGTGGAGAGGAGACCTCTGAGTGCCGGCCTTCAGAGGAAGGAAAGGAGGAGACTACAGCAACACTGAGGGGGCAGAGTCAGCAGCACCCGAGGATGGGTGGCCACGTGGGGAAAGAGCCAAAGATGATGTCCAGATTCTGATGCTGAATGAGGCCACGAGAGGCAGCAGGCTGGGGAGGGCAGGATGGGGCTAGGACACTGACCTCAGCTTCAGACATGCTGTCAACTAGAATCTAGAAATAAAAATTATAACTTAAAAAGGGAAACAACAGATATTACTACTTCTAAGAAGCTTACAATTTGATGAGAGTGAGATCTGGAATTCCCTTTCTGATAATCGGTGGATTTCAGTTTGTGAAGTGCCTGGTCCCCTCTCAGACCAATTAAGTATGAGTACCTAGCGGGGAAGACTAGGAGTAAGCAGCTTTTAAAGGTACAGAGGTGATTCTCTGCACAGACAGGGCTAGGAACTGGGGATCTGAAATGTCACCTCCCCACAAAGGCTTCCCCGACCACTCGGGAAAACTCCTCCGCACCTCACAGGGCTTGGCATTGCCTGGTGTCCACATCCCTCAAGGGCTGCCTAAAATCACTCATGTATTTATTTTCCTAAAAGCGAATGAGGTCTTTTTCAGTTCTGTATCCCAATTACCCTGAACAATGCCAGGCACATGGCAAGAGTTCAAATATCTATTTACTGAATTAATTAATTAATAGATCAGAAAAAAAAGGTTAGAGAGAAATATAGGAAAACTACCAGCATTCAGAGCAATTTAAGTCATGGAAATAACATCGTAGAGTACGCAGTGTAGAAATCAAGACCACCAAGGAGAGAACTCAAGAAACACCAACAGGTGAGGGACCGTGGCTTGAGATGAGTCAAGAGAGAAACTCAAGGAAGAGTCGGGGGTTTGGGAAAGGCGGAAAGCTAAGAGAAGCATGCATTTTAAGAAAGACATGATTGACAGAGAGGAAAAACACTGTAAAGAAGCCAAACACAGTAGATGTTCAAAAGCAGACATATTTTAGTTTAGCTACACCAGGAAGCCAAAGACTTACACAAAATTCATTTCAGCTGAGCAGCATCTATGAATCTTGTATCCAAAGTAGACTGGCAAGGGCTGGGGTACAGCATTTGACTAGTACTCATGAGGCCCTGTGTTTGATTCCCCAACACTGGAGAAAACACACACACACACACACACACACAACCAAAAATCAAAGTAGGCCTGGAGCATTTCACGACATAGCATATTATATCAGAGAGAGTTCTTGAAAGACTGAGTCCAAACTACATGTAGTGTAACTAACAATCCAGGCTATCAAATGGGCATTTATGCTAACTTAGAAGAGACAAAAGAATTAGTAAGGAAATTACACAAACATCACCATTATCCCTAGGTCAACTCCAAGCACCCAATTCCTGTACTGGTATAAACTATGCATTGAAATAATTCTTCCTTACGAAAGGATCATGAAACCTTGCTAAGATAATTTATAGCCTGGACACACCCTTTTCAGGCATATATTGATTGAATTCTTGCTTTAGAAGATCATTTTAAAACGTTCTTTAAATCTCAGCACTACTGTGGTAAGCCTTGTCTTACAGATCTGCTTCATAGCTATGGATCATTCCAAATGTGAAGGCCACCATTCATGTCCAATCAATCCAGAGTCATCTTATGATCCACAATATATCTATATTTAGATATGGGCCAGAGGACACCCCCAAGACATGGAAGGGCCCTGAAGAAGCAATGTCTACTTTACATGACAACTTCAGTATCATCAAATGTACACCACAAAAACAAAGCTGCTCGACAATCTCTGAAAACTCCCAAAGTACCTCTCAATATCACAATGGAACCATGGATTCAAAAGAAAATCCAGTGGTGACCCTGAAATGACCATAAAAAGGGTCACTTCATGACAAACACTTGTCACTCACTAAATATTATAGTAATGGGTGTCCATGCCCTTAAGGTGTATCATGCAACTGAGGAACTAAAAACAAAAACAAAAACAAAACAACAACAACAATAACAACAAAAACCCAAAGCACACATATGTAACATCAAGCATGTGTTTACCTGTATATCCAGGTGATCCTATAACATGGAAAACAAAGAAATGGTAAAGAGGGAACAACTAAAAGAAATTTAACCATGTAAAATAGTAGTGACTACAGAAGGAAGGTCAGCCAGGAAGGTTCCAGGGAGGACATGGGCTCAGCCTTCAAGCCTGGTTAATTTCATATGAATGGAGAGGCAAGGAAAGAAATATCAGTCACAGGGATGGTGAGGGGAAATGTACGATCAGGATACATGTGACACAACCGAGAGAAATTCAGAGGGTCAAAAGACTCTGGGTAACTATGTTTTTGAGCAATGTGTCAAGGTGAACAGTGTTGTTAAAAGAATGATAACCTCCTAGGGCTTAGATCTAAATAGATCTAAGGACAGATCTATATGGAGAAGGAAGACAGGTAAAAGATAGATAGTATAGATCTAAATGGAGAAATGAGACAGGCCAAAGAGCCCCACAAGCAACAGACTCTTATCAGTGTCCTGTGCAGACCTGTGTCCTCAGCCAACAAATTGTCTTAAAGTTAACCTGTGTAGGCTATTGTCTGTTCCCCATTGAGCACACTTATTTTCTGGCTTCAAAAAATGACTATAATATTTATGTAAACAGCCAGTGTTGGCTGGGGATGTGGCACAGTGGTAGAGCATTGACTGGCACGTGTGAGGCCCTGGGTGCTAACCCTAGCAAAACACACAAAGAGCCAGCGTGGTGTGTCCAATAAAATAACCTTTTTAAAAACACCTCTACCCATATTACAATTTTGACTATAACAACTTGGGAAGAAATTAATATGATTTGGAGTGAATTTTTCAGCAGTTAAGTGATTCTTTCCTTCCTTCCTGTTTTGGATTGGCCAGTAGTGCAATGAAGCTAATGGACCATGGGAAATAAACAAGCCCATGCCCCAGATTTTTCAACAGAAAAAAAAAATAGCTCTTCAGCAGATGTGTGTATTTCATAAATTTGTAATGGTAAAATCTCTGGATTATCCTGAGCTTTATTTTAAATTTATATAGTTTAAGAACTAAACAGATTTTTTTTTAAAAAAGTAACAAATAAGTCAGTCACTGGGAAATGCAAAAAAGAGAAGTTGCAATTTAAGAAGCCCACATGTTAAGTTTTCAAAAATACTCCCAATCTGAGCAACTGATTTTACAAATCAGAAAACAAGCTACTTAATTTTTAGAATGATACCCTACAACTTTGTTCAGGAATTTATCTGCACAGCTAAAAAATGTGAATTGCTAGAGTTTTACAAGTTTATTTTAATTAAAATTACCTTTGAGAATTTGCAAATACAAAAATTAAAACTGGAAATTATTTCTGAAAATTAATACAAAATAAAAGAGTGACTATTCAGAGTCTACTCATTTTGTATAACAGCAATATTTAAGCACATCTTATGCTAACTATGTCAGAGAGCATATAGGGCTAAACTATTTTAAACCTCCTGTTTAATATGGCAGGACATGAGAGTGGAGTACTGCAGAACAGGACTATGAAATACATTTCTCAGTGGAAATTCCTGGCATGAAAGAATCTGAACTAATCAAGAAATGTCTTTTCTTCTTATAAGCATAGGTTTTCCTAACTGGTAAGACTAGTGATGATAACATTTACCAGAGATTAGTATGGGGTGGACATCAATCTAAACAATTTACAGGCATTATCTCATTTAGTTGTCATACTACCCAACAAGATAGGAAACGTCATTCTCACTTTACAGGTTTAGTTCTCTTCTGTATATGAGAACATCAAGGCAAAGAGTTTGGTGGAACAGGATTCAAAATTAGGGGCTCTAGCTCTAGAATGCATGCTCTCAGCCACTATGTTTATAAAAGCAGTTCCTGAAAACCTTAGTAAAAGATGCCATATATTTACAAGAGTTTTTTTTTTTAAAACTTATGTGACATCACCAACATAATCTAAAGTAATGATTCATTTAAATACAACAGTACTAAGACAAGGAAAACAAAACCCTAATACATTTTAACAGGCCACATGTGTTTCCTTATTTAAGCTAGATGAAAATAGTACTTAATGCAACTATTAAGTTGGGCTTTAAAAACAATAAGAACTGTTAAACAAGAGCTACAATAGCATACACAATAAACAAAATAGCAAGTCAGTTGCTATTCAAATTCAGAAAAAGAAGTTAGTATAGGAACTTACTTTCCCCCTTCTTATTTTTCATTGTTCTGAAATAAGAAGGAATAACTGGTCTTCAATTTGATAAGCATTCTATTTTTCTTTATTGCGTTTTCTTATGATGTTTCCAAATAACTTAAGATCAAACAATTTTGGGTCAAACGTTGGTTTGTAAGTGTGAACAAATTTGATTCAGAGAGTACACCAAAACATTGCAAATTAGAGGCTGAGAGTCAAAAGTGGGATTCACTCCAACAAGGTCTGAAAGACAATTACTGATGCTTCACGGAAAAGGAAAACAATGCAAGCAGGGGAAAAGCTGTATGAAAGAGAAATCAGGTCTTTTCTGATTAGATAGTAAAAGAACTGGGAATAGGCAAAAAGAGAACTTCACTGAAGACAGTTCTTCAGACTCCTAGTTCAAGGTGAGTCTGAATAGGCCCTGGAATAGAGATGGAATTCAAAAGGCCAAAATGAGCTGTGAAGGGAAGGATACACATTCTCAAGTACCACCTGCAAGAAAAATAGTAGGTAGGTACACAGTGGCGTGGAGGAGAACGGGGTCATTCCCAGGCATATGTCACAGAGAAGGTGCACAGGAACTCAAGAGAACAGGGAGAGGCCTAGGTTTGCAGAGCAGCTCTCTCTGGGTCCAGAGGGAGGCAGACAAAGCAAGGACCGACAGAGGACGCCTTGGAGCTAGGTGGGGACTAGGTGAGCCCTATGGCAGGTCAACCGAGGGCAGGCTCCGCAGTGCACCGCCAAGGCCCCGGTCCCACCTGGCGATCCCTCCCCACCTGAAGGTCCCCTCGTCACGGGCGGGCCCACGACTTCTCCCCACCTGGCGATCCCCTCCGCACTGATGGGCCCCACAGCTCCGGTCCCACCTGGCGCTCCTCTCCCCACTGCTGGCCCCCAGGCGCAGTCCCACCCGGCCGTCCTCTCCCTCCTAGCGGGCCCCTCCCCACTGGCGGCCCACGACTTCTCCATACCTGGCCACCCGCTCCCCGCTGGCAGACCGCGGCCCCCAGCCCCCCTGTGCTCCTCTCCGCACTTGCCTGGCCTCACCCGACGCGACAGCCTCAGTGCGCACCGACTGCGTTGCACCGAGAATATTGCCGGAAGTCGCCCGCCGTCACCGCCTCTACGGGAAGCCCCGCCCCCGGCCGCGCTGATTGGCCGTCGCGGCTCCGGTCGGTGTTGCTAAGAGCTGGTGGCCAGCAGCGCGCGTGCGCAGTGAGCGCCGCCTCGCCCGCTCCTGCGGGGCTCCAGGAGAGGTGCCCTTTGGCCCGGCCCTAGAGGCGTGGGCGGGTCCGCGCAGCCGGGTTTGGCGGCGCGGGGACCCAGGCTCGGCCGCTCAGTTGAGCACGGGGGCTGGCCGGCAGCCAGCGGCCAGCGAACCGCCCAGCTTCAGCCTCGCTGGGCGTACGGGGCGTGTGTGCGTGTGAGCGCGGCCCTCCCGCGGCGGACTGGCCTGGCGGAGCCCGCAGGGCGGGCAGAGGCCGGCTGCTCGGGGATTGCTTTGTGCGTGCGCCAGCGTCGTGCAGAACACCTGGAAGCGCCTCGTGTGCAGTCAGCAAATATGCACGTTCAATTTAGTGTCTTCCCTTTCAGAACGAGTTTCTGTATGTGGAACGCATCACAGGAAGGTAAGTATTCATCTTTGAAAATGATTCTGTGAGTCATTTCTAATACTGACTTTTGGCTACTTTACAAGTCATGTGAAACCCATCAGGGCCAAGTGGGCAGTATTGCGTACACCGCCTTCCCCTTCTTCCTTTCCTTCACACAGTGCCCATCGACTGTGTTTTTTCTTGTTTGTAGTGGAAGTGTACTTGCAAGGAAACCTCTATAGTTGGGACTATTGGATCAAGGTTAACTGCTTGTCGAGTTGATTAGATATTGGCAAGCCAAGATTCTGCCACTACAATGGGGCCGTAAAACACAGGTAGTCCTTAGCTTGCCGTGGCGTTTTATCCCCATAAACCCACATAAGTTTAGAATATTGTGACTCAGAAATGCATTTAATACACTCAACCCGCCAAATGTCGTGCCTTAGCGCAGCCCACCTTAAACATGCTCAGAACATTTACAACAGCTTACAGTCAGGCACAGTCATCTATCACAAATCTTACTTTAAAAGTGTTAAATATCTCATGTGACTTATCAAATAGTGTACTGGAAGTGAGGAACAGAAGCATGGCTGTACTTTCACATCATACTAAAGTCAAATGTCATGTAAGTGCCATCTTGTAAGTTGGGGACCATCTGTATATATGTTAATCTAATTTGCTAGCATCCACACAATTCCTTATGAAGGAAATCTGTTGGCTGTGTTGAGGAGCCAAAATGATTTCAGAAACTCACAAAATAATAATAGTTTATAAAATAACACCAGAAGTACAAGAAAGCCGCGATTTAACAACAGAACCCACAAAGCACAATAGCCTGCAAGGTAATAGCAGGAGCAAAGCAATAGTGTGAGCCCACAGAGCAAGAGTAGACACCTACAAAGTAACCACAGGAACTCAGAGGTGGTTCAGGCAGGTTCAGATGGACTCACATCCAGCGAGTCTTTTGCTACAGTACTTGGGTGCCCTTGTAAAGATTAATATGTTTGGTGACCCCTGGACTGTCACCAAAGGATGGAGAGGAAAGCACTCATAGAGGAAAGAAAAAGGCTAGACTTGTGGTGCCACTGGGGTGTTGGAGAAGTGGCCCAGAGACATGATGAGCAGAAAAGAGATGCCCACATGCTACATATTTGGGGCATTTGACTCATTTAACACATTTACATATTTGGGAAAAATGTTTTGTTTTGTTTCTTTAAGGCAGTCTACTCTTGACAGTATCCAAGGAGTTGGAGATATTTGAACTAGTGGTTGCTGCCACAGGGAGGTCTCATGGCAGTGAGCAGGTAGTTGCTGGGTACAAGCACCTAGTGGTTCATGCCTCCCTGAACTCAGCATGCTGGCTTTCCCTGTGCTGCACATGTGCTGGCCTTCCCTGTGCACCCTTGCCCTTGGAACTCTCTGGACTTCATGCCCTACAGGCTTACTCATCCTGCACTTCCCCTTTGGAACACAGAGCGTAGTATATCTGGTGGGGTCTTCGCGCAATGCGTGAAGACCACTTTATTCTCTGCAGCAATAATACTGCAATAGTAAGTGAGTCACCGGATTTAATGTTTAATTCCCAGGTGTGGCCATCCCCTGCAAAAAAAAAAAAAGGAAGGAAAGGAAAAAGAACCACATCACCACCTGGGCCACTCCAAAGGAAGAATTCCTGATCTTTGGGAACTCCACCCTCTGCAACATGGTGGCAGTACTAGGTGAGAAAGCAGGCAGTGAGCACTGTGAGTGCACACATGTGCAAGGGGCGATGCAGTGACAGCTGCTCCTGGAAGGGCAGCAAGTAGTACAGTCTGTGGGCTCAGACACAGTGGGCAGCCAGGGTGAGGTCAAAGACAGGAGAAGGTTAGGTTCAGCATGCCATTGCTTATGTCTTTCATCTCTTGGTTAGAATAGGATTTCAGGGCTGTACACCTAGGTGCCTAGCAATTGTCACACATGGAATGTGTGCGGTTGGAACAGGAAGGCCCATGTGAAGACCCCATGGCCACCCAACTTGTAGCTCATCCCCACTCTGATGCCTAGACCTGCGTATGACTCCACTTTCAGCTCCCTGTCCCGTGCACAACACGCAAGGAGCAACAGGTGAAACTAGCGTCTGCATTCCAGCGGATGCCTCTTGGGCCCATAACCTTCCTAAACCTGTTTCCCACCTCTGAGAGGCACATGGAGCAGCCAGGGGTGGGTCCAGGTGGGACCAGGCTTTGTGCTCCAAGTCTGCTGGTCTGTCCTTCCTGCAAAACACCTATTGACCAGCGATGTCAAGTGCCCCCTCTGCTCCCACCCCCCTGGGGTGTATTGTCCTTATTGCTCACTAGACCATCATGGCATCTTGTGATTTCTTTCAGTTATTTAAATCTCAGCTCAGCCCCCCTTTGCTTAAAAAAAAAAAAAAAAATCCCGGTTCCCCATAAAAACTAAAAGCTCTGTGAAGGAAGAAGAAAGTTTTTCAGGAGCCATGAAAGCCTGTCTCAACTATAGGAAAGGTAGGGAGAGACATGCAGCAGACAGGCTGCTAATCCCAGATGGAAATGCTGGATCCAAATAGCTCAAGTCCTCCTGACATGCTGGGATCAAGTTCAGACTTTGAAGTCACATCAGATATGGCATCAATGTAGTTCATCAAAATTATATTATTTCCAGTGTGACATGCTTATCCTGCTTTAGTATTGCTTTAGGTGAGATCCAAGCAGTGAAATAAATGAGCAGTAGAGTGTTAGGACCAAAAGGGACCTTGGTCTGCCTAAGCCTCGTGGCAGACAAAGCCTGCACATTCACAGTATCAGACAGTGAGCACGTGGCCAGCAGGGCCTCCCCCTGAGCCAGGTCCTGACTCCCTACCTGGCTTTCTCCCCCCAAAGGAGGAGGGTGTCTAGCTCAGATACCATGGATCCTGGAGTCCTAGAGCCCTCTCCCGGGTCCTCAGGTCTCAAGGACAGGGTGCTGAAAGTGGGACTTGTGGTGTAGGCTGGGCTGGCCCTGAGACTGCTTCTGGCTCGCTGGCCTCTTACCTGTCATGACTGTCCACTGCTGCGTGGGGCTGACTGACCTCATTCTACTGGGAAGAGCATGAAGTTCCAGGCTCTGGAGTCAAATGAGCAAACTTTGAAGGGAACTTGGGGATGTAGATGTGGGGGGAAGCAGGTAGCAGAAGGGCTCTGGCAGGAGACCAACCACCCACAGGAAGAGGCCATAAGTTGCTGACCACATGAACAGAGGGTCAGCCTATACATTCAGATGAAGCTTCAGCTCCGTCGAAGGCTATGGTAGCACCCCCAAAAGGGAGATTTAAGCCAGGAGCCTGATCCCATCAATTAGACCTGGGAGCCATGTGCTGCAGGGAGCAAGGAGAGAAAGCCCACACATAATCTGGTCACCCATTGGTGGATGAGTGGCAGGGATGGGCCAGAGGTGAATTGGGGTGTCGAGAGCTAAGGCCTGAGGCACTGTGGAGTTCTGGAAAGGCAGTCTTCTACCATGAACAGTGGGGATGGTCTCTCCGTGCCTCTGGCCTGCGTGGTTTGATAAGAAACACACTGGCAACCTATTGAGCTCCCCCCAATAGCCTCTCCCTTATGGCCATTCGCATTGTTTTCAGATTCTTTGGTTATGATTTGTCTAGGTGTGAATTTCTGAGTTTATCCCACTGAAGGATACAATGTCGAGGTGTTGAGATTCTTAAATATGTAGATTATTGTTTTCCTTCACATTTTAGAAGTTTAGAGCACTGTTTCTTCACTCATTCTGACTTTCCTCTCTCCCCTCCTTCTTGGACTCACTGTGCATCTGTTGGTACAACTTCACTCTCTTTTTGCATTTAGGTGTGACACTTTCAGAAATTCTACTTAAGAGGGATGGAGTTGTGGCTCAGTGGTAGAGCGCTTGCCTGGTGTGAGGCCCTGGGTTTGATCCTCAGCACTGAATATAATAAATAAAAATAAATCTTAAAAAAGATCCATTTACAACTAAAAAATATTTTTAGAAAAAGAAATTCTACTTAAGAGGAAAGATGCCCTTCCTCCTGGGATGTGGCTCTAAGATCTGGCACTGCACCACCTGTCCTGGGCCTGAGCTGACCTTAGGGATGGAGACCCCCTGCCAGAGATCTGGGGCCTGATGAGCTTCTGGACCCATCATGCTCTGGGCCTGCCAACGTCCACACTACATTTCTGAATTTCTTTTGTGTGAAAGAGAAATAAACATATATCTGGATTAGCTATTATTATTTTAGATTTTTTAAGACATATATCATGTAACCCATGGAATTATCTAGTGTAAATTTGCCATGAAACATAAGATACCACCAGTTATGAGGAGTCAGAGTTCTTTACAAGGACTTTAATAATGGTAAAAATTGTAGGCACAGTCTCGTGCAGACCCATTTTCCAGGACATTGCTTCCCGTGGGTCTCCAAGACACTGAGTAGGTATTTATACATGTGGAAATGACCATTCAGGTAGGTTTGACATCAGGAAACAGTGGAGCTTTGGGGCCTCCTGTCAGGAAACCATGATTTGCCTTGCTCTTCAAGGTTTTCCTATAGGCCCCTCCCCCCCAAATTCGTGGTAATTTCAGGCCATTTCTCGAATTGTTCCTCCTATAAAACAAAAGTCCCTCATACTTGTTAACTTCCTAAATCCTCTATCTTTCTACCATAGCCTCTAATGCAGCTGAGGTTTCATCTGAATGTAGAAGCTAAGTTTCTGTGTTCTGACTTTATCTTAGGCATCTGCATCTCCAAGAAACAGAGTGTATGCACCAGTGGGCACAGCACTCTTGTTGAAGCTGCAGCTGAAAGTCATGTCTCCTTAGTGGCTACTCAACTGAGCTGCTAGTTAACTTCTCTGGTCTCAGCAATGAGTCAGCCTCCTCTGCCTCTTCCTTGGGTTGGTTTGCCTCAAAGTTCTTCAAAATGTTTATAAAACATGCAGTTGGCTTTCGTTTCCTAACCTGAAGATGTTCCTTACTCTGGCTTTTGCCATTTTTCATTCCATCTCACTAGAGCATAGTAGAGAAGTCCTTCAAGGAAGAATGCTTTCAACAGAGCAGCTGCCAGCTGCTGTACATTTTCTTTACCTAGTCCTAAATATGAGACCTTCAGCAATACCCTGCTCACTGCTGGCTCATGTCATTTATATTGCCCTAGGTTTTATGTTGGAGAAAAGACAAGAAAATATGTGGAAACAAGAAGCAAACTTGTTGACTTTTTGACATTCTTGCTTACACACACGGAGGTGGACCACAACACCTGAGTGAGCTGAAGACAGGGAAAGGAAGAGGCAGTTACTAGGCTGGGAACTGCTTCTCACCACTGAAAGTCAGGAGCTCTGAGCTGGCTGCCTCTGGCAGCTTGGTTCCTTCATACACTGAAATAAATTCTGGTCTCAGGCAGACTCATTCTCCAGGACGCTGTGGGTGTCAACCAGCCTGGTTCTAAGATGACATCAGGGTCCTGGCTAAAATCTCCCCTTTCTGTCATGCTACCATAGCCTTAGATGAAGCTGAAGCTTCATCTGAAATTATAAGCTGTTTTTGTGTTCTGATTTTACCTTTTCCACATATACCTTATACATCATTATAAGGTTATACCATAGTATATTATGCTTCCAAGAGCCCTGAATCATTTGTTTTGACAACTTTCCCCAGTTTCTAATGTCATAAGGACCCCTGCTAATTGAATTTACTTTAACTTCTCTTTTTTCCAAAATTTATTGGAAGGATGTTTAGTGTGGACATTAACCATGTTATCATTTTTATGCTCATAACCAAATCAGAATTAAATTTTCCAATACGTGTAGCACTTTATCACAACAGCTTGCTACAACTCAGATACATTAAAAATGTTGCCTTGGCCTGCCTCCGGGCCCCGGGTCTAAGGCGAACCGGGAAGGGGTACGGGTGGCCCTACCGCCCGGTATTTTCCTCTGACCCCTGCAGGAACAGGTGATGCCAAATCCACTGCCCGCGGCGAGGAAAAGTCGGGGTTGAGCCCCAGCCGAGCCGAGGCTGGTGGTCCTCTGGTCTCCCGGGCTCGCCCCACCTGAAGAAATGAGTGGTGGCTTAGCTCCAAGTAAGAGCACAGTGTATGTATCCAACTTGCCCTTCTCCCTGACAAACAACGATTTATATCGGATATTTTCCAAGTATGGCAAAGTTGTGAAGGTTACTATAATGAAAGACAAAGATACCAGGAAAAGTAAAGGGGTTGCATTTATTTTATTTTTGGATAAAGACTCTGCACAAAACTGCACAAGGGCAATAAACAACAAACAGTTGTTTGGTAGAGTGATAAAGGCAAGCATTGCTATTGACAATGGAAGAGCAGCAGAGTTCATCAGGAGGCGAAACTACTTTGATAAATCAAAGTGTTATGAATGTGGGGAAAGTGGACACTTAAGTTATGCCTGTCCTAAAAATATGCTTGGAGAACGGGAGCCTCCAAAGAAGAAAGAAAAAAAGAAAAAAAAGAAAATTCCTGAACCAGAAGAAGAAATTGAGGAAGTAGAAGAAAGTGAAGATGAAGGGGAAGATCCTGCTCTTGACAGTCTAAGTCAGGCCATTGCATTTCAGCAAGCCAAAATTGAAGAAGAACAAAACAAATGGAAACCCAGTGCAGGGGGTCCTTCAACATCAGATGATTCAAGACGCCCAAGGATAAAGAAAAGTACATATTTCAGTGATGAGGAAGAACTTAGTGATTAAAATTGTATTTATTATGTAAATATTTTAAAAATAAAATCTTGGAGTATAAACTTAATTTGGGAAGTAAAGATTACTTTTAGTATTTGAACATAAGAATACTTAATATCAAATAGTTTTGTACTATAAAATAGTTCATAGGAAATTTAAAAATAATTTTAAAGCATCATGTTTCTCTTTTGCCTTAGCAAAGTACAGGTTGAGCATCCTTAATTCAAAAGTCCAAAATAATTCAAAATGCCCCAAAATCCAAAACTTTGAGCACTAATATGCCACCTGAGGTGGAAAATTTTATACCATAAAACTTTGTTTCATCCACTTTATTAAATATATGTATAAGCCATATGTGGTGGCAAACACCTATAATCCCAGTGACTTGGGAGACTGAGAAGAAGGATCACAAGTTCCAGGACAATTAAACAATAGCAAAACTCTATTTTTAAGATAAAAAAATATAAAGGGAATATAGTTTCAGTGGTAGAGAGCTTCTGGGCTCAAATCCCAGTACTGCAAAAAATAAAAATTTGTTAAAATAAAAAGGTTTAAAATTACCTTCAGGTTATGTGTAAAAATATAGGGAACATCAATGAATTTCATGTTTAGACTTATGTCTCATCCCTAAAATATCTCATTATATATGTATAAATATTCCAAAATACTTGTGGGCTCAAGCATTTTTGATAAGGAATTCTCAACCTGTACTAAAAATCAGGATTTGTTAGTAATAATCTTGTAAAGAACTAATTGTAATAAAAATAAGAAAAATATGATAGTAATATTATTGTTATCCCATAGGAAAAGGCAGATATTCAAATGACATTTAAAAACTTGATATTAAAAGCTTTATTAATATCCAATTGGATTATATGAGGGTTTGCAAATAAATTTAATCTCAAAACAAAACTTCATACAGACTGGAAAGTTGAATGGTTTATTATTAGGAATGTTAAATAAACTTTTCAAAAAAAAAATGTTGCCTTCCTATTGAGTCTGCCTTTTTAAATTCCATCAAAAAAGCAATAAATTTCTGCTGACAAAATTGCCTGGGAAGTGCCATGTGGCTTGGCCCATGGTCCTGCCATCTGTGGTTTATTAGGCTCCCAGCTGCAGCCCTTGGGACAGGCTCTGTGGCAGGTGGCCATCATTTGTATAGCTTGGAAAATCCCACTGTTAGACACTCTGGCACTTGGGAACACTCCTGTCAAGACTGGTAGGATGAAGTCTCATGAAGAAACACCAATAGCTGCAGGAGGCCAGTGTTGTGGGCTGCTCAAGGTGGTTCCAAGTCCTCAGCTGGGACACTGGAAATTGGCCATGGCTGGAGAATACACAATACAGAAGTTAGAAACACTACAAATACAAACTATGCACACTCTGACCCTCTTCTACAGAGCTGGCTCACCAGCACCACTGGACACACCCCAGTCAGGTACCTCGCCATCACCACGGACTGAATGTTGTGTCCCATGCACTGTCAGTGACTGTAGGTTCCTCTGGCCACACAGAAGCAGATTTTTCTGTCCAGCTGTGGTGAGTTTGGCTATGGTCAAACTTTTTCTTTTACTCCTCCCCCCTCCCCCCACCTTTTTTTTTTTTTTTTTTTGGCAAATCAGACCATTTAACTCTCATTCAGGGCCTGGTTAAGGAAAAGAGGCACACAAAATTGGCTCTGCCCAGAGTGCTAATGTTGCAGTCCACTTTGCATAACTTTATTTTCCAGCCTTGTAGCAGAGAGCCATGCAGAGCAATAAGGAAATAACTCTGGGTCTCCTAAAGGCCACCTTAAAATGGATGTATAGCAACTAAAAATCTTAGAATTATCAGCAAATAATGATGTTTACTTGTGATGATGTTAAAAGAGAAATGAGACCAAATAAGTTTTCCTTCAATTAAACTCCAGATGGGCATTTCCTGGTGTCTGAATCTTCTGACTCACCCAAGCACTAGGCATAGATTTCCCCTCTGAATCACCAGGTTGTCAAATGCCGTAGCCTTTCTTCTGGGAGGGGACTTGATGATAGCAAGTCCAAAGCTCACAGATAGGAGAGCACAATTAATCCACTACGTGCCAGGAGGGACCCAGCCGAGGTGCTCCAGCAACAGGGCAAAGTCCACAGACACTGGCCAAGTGTGTGGGCATTGGTCCCTCTGCCTCCCGAAACTCGTTGCTGCTGGAGAGACAGAAGGAGTAGAGTGTCTGCCCTTGCTTCTGCTTTTCATCCCAGCTGTACAGCCTTCCCTCTCCATGGCAGTCTAGTCCCCACTTATGTGTCCTGTGGATAGTGGAGTTCTTTAGTGTCGAGTTTTCAGGAGACACATGAAATGCTGCAGTTATGAGTGCTCAGGTGCTTGTCAGGGTGTGGATGCTGGCTCTGACCAAGTACAAAATCACGTTGAAGAAAGCAGAGAAAAGAAAAGCAAGATCAGTGTCTCGAATCCTATCTTGCGGCAGGGGGAGGGGGTGGCTGGGGTTGTGGCTCAGTAGTAGAGCGCTTGCCTAAGTGTGTGTGATGCCCTGGGTTCGATCCTCAGCACCACATAAAAATAAGTAAACAAAACAAAGGTATTGTGTCCATCTACAGCTAAAAAATAAATATTTAAACAAAGATCCTATCTTGCCCTATTAAGAGGAAACTGCAGGGATAGAAAATCCTCTGCTAGTGTGACCACTGAAACAGCCTTGGAGGTCCACAGGAAATAGCATGTATTAAAGAAAAATCTTGATAAAAAAATGACATACTTTCTGCAGCTATTTCTCTGAGTGAAAGACAGTGTGCCCTCACAGTTCCTGTGAGAGCTATTGAACGTTAAAAGGGCATTTATAAGCAGGAAACAGATCTGCTGTGGCTCCTGCTCTTGCCAGTGGAGGGCCTCTGGCTTTTCCTTTTATGATCCCAGGTTGAAAGGAAATTGCCTCTGGAGTGAGTGGAACCTTTGTAGGAGAACAGCCCTCTCTGGTTTCTGTTTCCTGTGTGTGTAAGCCACAACTCTGCTCCAATGACTGGGTTTTCAGTGAATATGTAAAGCCAGTGCCAGCCCAGTTGCTCTGCTGGAACCTGAGATACGGGCTGCTACCCTTGGCTGGGTGGCTGGGGGTGAAGGTGTTCTTCTGGCCAGTGTGTCCACAGCTAGACTGAATCACAGCCTCCCTATGGACAACCTCACTGCATTCTTCAACCTGACCTGCAGCAAAGGTGACCAAACATCTGCAGAATGAGCTTCAGACAGGCAAAGCCCTGTTTGTTCCAGTGCTCATCCGGTTCTGGAGCCTGTCCCAGGGTGGGTGCCAAGATTTGCATGAGAAGAACAAAGTTAAACTGTTCTGACTCCTCCGTGAAGACACTCTGCACTCATAAACCACACGTGCTTGACTCCTATCTACAGCATTTCTGCCCAAGAGCATACAAGGGCAGTCCAGCAGATGCCGTAGAACAGTGACCACACTCTGAGGCAAGTCGGATACCACCTGTCCTGGGCCAGATCCTAGGCCTCCAAGGAGTATTTTCATGGTTACCAAGAACTTTAGGCAATGCCTTGTTTGACGGATGTGGAAGGAGAGGGAGGGAGGGAAGGCAGGGAGGGAAGGAGGAAAGAAGGCAGGCACCGCTCTGCTGTTGAGTCCTCCCTCCTTCCCTCCCTTCCTTCCTCCCTTCCTTCCTTCAAACCAAGCAGGTTTCCTTCAGGAATGCGGTGGTAGCTGGTATGTATCTGTTTTTATGGCATTGTCAAGGTCTACTGATAGCATCATGCAAAAATGCAGATAGAGAAATTATTTTTCTGAGCTGGGCTTGAATAAAAGCTCAGAAACATGCAGTTAGGTGTGCTCTTCTCCGATAAGAGTCTGCATGCTGTGCTGTGAAAGGAGCCATGACAAAAGGACCCCATGCTGGCTAGGCCACCTGCAGTGATGACAAAAGGACCCCATGCTGGCTAGGCCACCTGCAGTGATGACAAAAGGACCCCATGCTGGCTAGGCCACCTGCAGTGATGACAAAAGGACCCCATGCTGGCTAGGCCACCTGCAGTGATGACAAAAGGACCCCATGCTGGCTAGGCCACCTGCAGTGATGTCCCGGCTTTCACGTGGGACCATGCGGAGTGGAGAGGGACTCCAACCAGCGCTCTCTGCATGCAAACTGTGGGGAGCTGGAAGCACTTTGACTTCTGTTTGTGCCTGATACCATCAGGTGACAATGGGGAATCCAGAGGTGTCATGTGGACACTGACCTAGTGTGGAAGATGCTGTGAGGGCTCAGTGGCCATGTCTGGTGGCCTGTATCCAAGCTTTCATCATGGATGGGGACGCTCAGGTCCTGGACTGCAAGAGGCTGTGGAGGGTCCAGATTTTCACTGTAGGTGGGGACAGACACACTAGGAGGAGACCTGTGCCCAGCTTGTTCACTCAGGGTGTTGGCCTGAGCTTGGGGTGGACTTCTGCCTGCACTGGTGGACACTCTGAGTGAGCAGAACTGAACATCACATTGTCCGACCAGGGTCCCTGCTGGCATGAGTGATGGGCCCTGGGGGCAGGGACACCTGTCCATTTGTCTGTCGGTGTTCGCCCTTCCCCTTTGCAGCATATCATTGCAGATTCCCTGGGAAGAAAAAACACGTTGGAAACGAGGGTGCACAGAGGGCATGTCAGCAGCTCCTATCTGCTCATCTTGACTCCAGAGGAGCTTTTCTGGGTTTGGTGGATTCACTGTTGTCTGGGAGATGAGGCTGATAGCATATGATAGGGCAGAGATGAGGGGAAGCAGTTCTTCCACTGCTAACTCTCACTGGTCTTCTTCCCAATCTGCAGTGGAGCCTCCTCACTCCTAAGATCAACTGTGAGTAGGTTACCAGAGTTTCCGAGGAGGACTGTCACCCCCCTCACAGGGGGATTCTCAAGACACAGAGCAGACAGGCGCAACCTGCTCAGACACAGCTGTGCATCTGGGGGTGCAGAGGCACATGCAGATGTTAGGCAGCAGTGAGGCCCGGGAGCACACCTCACAGGGTCTGTGCAGACGGCCCCACCCACTCAAGGTGGCCTGCTTGAGACGGGATCATTCTACCCCCAGCTCCTGTGGGATGGCCAGGGGGGCTGAGGCCTTGCAGGCCAGGCAGAAGCCGTGGCACCATCTCAGTCCCCAGTGAAGCCTCAGGACCCTGAGCGCCCTTCCTACAGTCTGGTCTGAAACTGAAATGTGCTTAATGTGTGGCTTTTGGTTTACCTTGTGCTTAGATGTGCTTGTGGTGAATAAAATAGAAATATGAAACGTTCCTGAGCAGTAGTCTCTTTGGTCTGTGTGAACACAGTAATGCTGAGCATGCATTCACAAGGAATTTTCAGGTAAAAGAGGGTTTTCATCCCAACAAATGGGAGCCTTCACAGCCGCAGGAAAGTGCCTCGGGTCTTCCTGAGTGACCTGCATAAGCGGGAGCCTTCGTTCCAGTTGGTGAGCAGCTGCCCATGAGAAGGCACGAGGCGGGTGGAAGCACCCTTTGGGCCTTGCAAAGCTTGTCTGATGAATTCTGTCTTCTTGTTCCGTCATGGACACCTGTGCTCAGGGGAACCCACTGTCCTGGGCACCACCCTGGGGTGGTCAGCTCCTTGTCCTTGCTGAAGAGGGCTGCATTCCAAGAACTCTGAGCAGGGTTAGCCACCATGTCACCACAGCCCTCACCTGTGACTCCCTGGGAACCAGGCTCTCGGGGACAGAGTGACAGCACAAGCTGCTGCTCCTAGGTGTCAGAACCTGGTGTGTCTGCTGGCCACATCCCATGGTGGAGCCAGACCAAGGCTGACGGTCTAGCATCAGGACCTGGGGCTGGTCAGGCTGCAGCAGGACAGATGAGGAACTAGCAGGAAGCGGGCTTATTAGCTGCAGCAGTCCAGAATGGCTATTGTCTAAAAATCTCTGGACCCCAAGTCTGGAAATTCTTTAAACTTTACACCCAGTGGGGTGGATCATGTCAGTCAGTGGGTACATAACAGTGCACTTTGTCCCATATTTCTAGGCTGGACAGAGGTTTCACAAGTTTTTACCATAGAAAGCAGAAGTTGGGTTTGAGGCTCAGTTACAGCACTTGCCTTACACGCATGAGGCCCTGGGTCCAGTCCTCAGCACCACGTTATAAAACAAATAAATAAAAAATAAAGATTGTTTTCAGGTACAACTGAAAAAAATTTAAATAAAAGAAAGCAGAAGTGCTAAATTTTTTGTACTTCACTAAGTGTGCTGGTATATTTAGCTTTTGCATGAAAGAGCAACTTAGTCCTTACAGAAAATAGAAAGTTTCAAACCACATTGAGTTCTTTGCAGAAATTTTTGCTAATATCTTGTTAATAAGAACAATGATGGTGAGGGTCTCTAGAAAAGCCCACCACGAGACAGTAGTAAAGGCCACTCAGGCGGCCCAGCAGAGCCCAGGACTTCACAGCCAGCCTGGGACCCGGGCTGCAGTTTTCTCTCTGCCGAGACAGGGATCAGGTGGTGCCTCCCTCACAGTGATGCTTCGACGGATAAGGGGGCGCCAGCACTCCTCCTGAGTTTGGTGTGGCAGTCACATGGCCCTTCTTGTCACCTGTCAGCAGGTGAATCTACTCTCCCTTGTGGCACAAATGCCACCCACTGTCCTCAGCCAGGCTGGAACTCACTTGGAGAGGGTGGATTTTGAGTTTGAAAAGGTATGCAATGTTTGTGGGATGCCATTTAAACTTTTAAAAATGAAAATAGGTACAAAGTGAACAGAGAGAGTGGAATGGATGGTGGAAGCTGTGATCTCTGAACCTCTTACCACCCAGCCAGGTGTGCAGATGAGTCAGGACAATGCTGCCACTCTGCTCCTAGTGACCAATGGATTTCAAGGTGGACATTCTTAAAAATAATAATAATTATATATATAGAGTTGTAGATGAACAATACCTTTATTTTATTTATTTTTTTATGTGGTGCTGAGGTTTAAACCTGGTGCCTCACACATGCAAGGCAGGCACTCTACATCTGAGCTACAACCCCAGCCCAAGTTAGACATTCTTGACCCTAATTTAAGGCCTACTTCAGTGGTATAACAGGGTGTCTAGAGAGAACACTCCATTATTTAAGAGAAGCATTGGTAACTATGCTCAGTGGAACTGAAGTCAGAAGAAATGAACTGGTGGCTGCTGATATTTCCTCACCTGGCACAAATCCGGGGAACATGGTGGGGAGGGGCTAGGCAGCCTGGAACAACATCTCCATTTTGTTGAAAAGGCATGGAAAAATACTTCTAATTAGCAGAGAGCTCGGCATTGAAGGGCAAACGCATAAGATACTGCAATGTTGCTAACTGATGCCTTACAGAGCCTTGAATGAGTAGATAGTGACTGCTAACTCCATGGCAATAATCTCTGGCTGTAATTGGAGAGCTACCCTTTGGAAGCAGAGCTCTGGGAAATACCTGCAGAAAACAGTATGAGAGAGATCTGCCCCTGTCTTGTCTTTGAGAATGTTAGCCCCGCTGTTACAGCTGCTCTTCTGACAGGCCTTTCCTGCTCCTTTCCGACTCACTTTCTCTCTGCTGCTTGTTTTCTATTGGGGAATGTACTGCAGTCTTCTCCTGAGGCTGAGGCATTGGTTATGTAAATGTCCCCAGGAACAGGGAGACCAGGAGAATAACCCGAGTTCTGTGTCCCTGGGGTCTCAGGTGCCAGGCTCAGGAGAGAGTAGGGCTTCAGCCCAGCAGGTTTCCGGCAGCCCCAGGCACTGCCCCAGCCTCCTGCCCCCACACCTCCCCACCTGAGGGCAAGAGCAGGGCAGGATTCAGAGAAGAGGGGAGTCAGGGAATGGGTTCTGCTGCTCCCTGGGCGCCCAGCACAGGGCTGAGTGTTGGAGGAACCCCATGCACCACTCTGCCTGGGACACGGCACTATGTGACCACTCAGCGGAGGACTCCTCACTGCCCTGAGCCTGGACTGGGTCATTGAGAAGGAGGAATGGAGATGCTCGGAAGACAGCAGGGTCTGAACGAAGCTGTGGCTTGGCACCAGTTTCACCGTCTGTGGTCAGCTCTGAGCAGCCTGGCGTGAGAGGCTGGGGAGAAGGACAGCCATGGGAAGCTTGGGAAGCCTGGGAGCTGTCTCTGAGGCCAACCAGGCCTGAGTCCTGGAGCACGCTGCTCTCTGGGCTCCCGCCCTGCCCTCCTCCTGCCAGGCCAAGGGCGGAGCTGCCTCCTTGTGAGTATGAACAATGGCGGGGTAGGAAGTGGGCTGAAGTTGGCCAAGGCCATGTGAGGTGAAAAGCAGTGGGCAGATGGGAAAAAGGCACTAGGCAGATGGCGATCAGGAGAAAGACGATGCTGCCGAGTCTATCTGCTCCTCTGTTTAGCATTTCCTTTCTTAATATAAGCGTTAAGAAGGTTTGACAAGGGCTGGCGATGTGGCTCAAGCGGTAACGCACTCGCCTGGCAGGCACGGGGTGCTGGGTTCCATCCTCAGCACCACATAAAAATAAAAGATGTCACGTCCACCGAAAACTAAAAAAATAAATATTAAAAAATTCTCTCTCTTAAAAAAAAAAAAAAGGTTTGACAAGGAAAATAGTTAAAACTTTTCTGGGGGCCTGTGGGAGCCAAATTGGGAGAATGTATGAGAAAGCAAACTTTTTGTGAAGGTATAGTGTTCTCTACTCCATGGTGTGTAGAATAGCAGTTCTCAGGCCGCACCTGCCCCGAGTGTTCCCGTGGTGTGCAGAACAGCAGTTCTCAGGCTCTGCTTGTCCTGAGTGATTCCATGGTGTGTAGAACTGCAGCTCTGAGGTTGTGCCCAAATCTTTGTTACTTTATCTTATAAAGCAGTAGTTTGCCAAGAGCTATCCCATTTTGAGTTTTAGTGCTGAGGTAGAATTTTTCAATATGCTTTTTGTACAAGTAAACAATGACTGTCTGCCTCGCACAACCATGAGGCAAAACTGATAAATCAGTGTGCTGATAAGAATGATCACCTGCCGAGGGGCCTGCCCTTCCAGCATGGACTATAGGGAGATTGAGGGCACGGAGAAACCCCTCCGGAGATGGTTTCAGAGAAGAGCGTCTGCTTTATTGCGCAGCAAAAATAGCTTTTATAGTGGGTATGTGCCAATTTACATGTGACGGTCATGATAGGCCAGAAGTGATACACAACATATCATCTTACGGGAGCCCAGACACCAAGAGTTCAGAAACTGCCACGCAGGCTGCCCTTGCACCAACAGGGGAATAACTCCTTGTCAAAGGAGCCAGTGTTCTGACAGCACTCTGTCCCACAACATAATGTTCTGTATTAGACCTCCCTGCTGCACAATGAGCGAGATAAGCATTTCTCCATGTAGGTCCACGGTCAGGCCCTGCAATAATCACCCTGCACTTATCAAGTTAATCAGAAGCACATGGATACATGGGTGTATCAAACTCATGTCGGAAAAACCAGACCCATGAGCTCATTGAACAAACACATTAGATCTCCAAATGATGCAACCTCTTTACTCAAGACCCATAGAAGGGCAGGCACCCCCAGACTGGACATAACAGTACCCTGACATGCTCACCTGGTCACTCGTCATAACCCTTGCCCAGGAAAATCACCACAGCAATAAACTTCCAAATCTCTGTTTTGGGGCTTTAGTGGAGTGCAGCTTCTCCTGCCTGTGATGGCCATGCACAGCCCACTCCAAGCTGACATCTCAAGCTAAAGCTGTGGACCTGCGCCTAGGTTAGGTTCCTGCACTCTGATAGCTCTGTGCCCTAAACAGTTTCTTTGGCTGCTTCCTAATCTCATCTGACTACCTGCCTTAATCTTTCTCTAGCCTTTTTGTAACACACACACACACACACACACACACACACACGTACATATATATAAATGTGTGACACAAGTGTTACAACCACTAGAAATTAACTCAGAATAAAAGAACTTTTGATGGCCCAGTTTATGACTACCAGGTGACATACCAGTATTCAGTGAAATGCCACTGATGAGAGTGGTATGGTCTGTGAACTTATTGCTATTCAGTAAATTCTGGCACTGTGGAAAGACACATATTTGGTCCAAGTTAATGAAATAGCACATTCATGTCATTTAGCAATGGCAGAGATGTGACATCAGTACAGGGAAAGAGAATAGTGGGGCAGAACTGGGAGAAAGCGGAACAGACACCACTTGCAGGAAGCTGGGGGTGCACACCTGGGGGCCAAGGTCCTTGTGGAGCCTCCTGTACTCCAGCTCAGAGGGGACTTTAGATAAATAAAAGCCTAAATGTGAACATTCAAACTGGCAGGATAAAATATAAATAACGGGTTTGGTGCTAGTTTCACACACTGTGAAAAGAAGATGCAGAATACCAGATATAGCTGGTGCCACTTATGTAGAAATTCAGATAAAAAATAAATGTAAATAGTGATCTGTGCAAAAGTTTAAAAAGGACTATAAAAATGCAATCAAACTGCTGGCTGCTGGTGAGGAGCTGTAGGCGTTCAAAAGCCTGCAGCTGCCTCTGTCATGTCTTCTTTGTTTTCCAAGGACTGAGAACAAACAAGACAGAAAACCTTTGCTAATTTGGGTCACAAAATTCTTTATGCTTTTTCCGTCTTTTCAACTTTTCAAAGCTGAAAGAGACAAAGAAGAAATCATCCAAAGAAACAAACTCCCTGAAAAAGATGAGTCAAACTTTGAGCAGACAGAACTATTGGGAAAGCAGAGGCCTCACCACACCAACTGCCCCTAGGGGTAAGGCATGTGAGTGGCCACAGGGGACATGACCTCGGTGGAGCCAGCTGCACCATTGATGCTACTGGGGAGGAAATCAAGGTGCAAGAGCACCAAGGGTCTCGGATGATCTTAGGTTCCAAGAGAGAAACAATCCCTGAAGGCCAACATCTCGCATGTCTGAACTGGGCCTGGAGGGATGAGGCCAGACAGCAAGCAGTGTCAGGCAGAACGCTCCAGCCAGCATGTAGCTCTCACAGGGCCCAGCGCTCACCTTGGCTGGGCTGCCACCTGTGCCCTTTTTGGCTCTGGGTGGATTTCAGTCATGCCTGTGCTCCACTTTGGATTTTCACCCCCAGGTCTTTAATATGATCATTTTATGTTGCTAGTGGGGCCAGCAGCATAAGAATAGGGAGGTGGCCACTCTGGAGCTGGGCAGGGCTTTGCATTATGCATGTCTGTTTTGGTATGCTGCTTCTAGATGCACACTCAGTCCAGCCACAAATCTGTGAGCAGGGCTTGTGGCAAGAGCCTGGGCCCTGGTTCCACCTGTGTTCTGCAGTCATATGCAGACAGGTGGGAGAAAGGAGATATCACCTGACCCTGTACTCTGACCTCAACATCTTTGTGAGGGAGCCTGGATGCAGAGAGGCTGACCAGCATATTTGTCTGCAGTGTGGACAAAAGGGTAATTCATGTCCCCGGTGGGACGTTGTGAGGAGTTGCCAACTTTCATCACAGTACACAGAACTTTGTGCAACTTAGAACTTGCCACTATTTATTGCTGGAATTTTTCATTGAATATTTTCAGACTGTGGTTAACTGAGGGTGACTTAAAATGCTGAAAGATATGCAAATGCCACACTGCTTAGGCGAGAGAGACTTTTGGGTTTCTCCTGCTCAGACACACTGAATCCCAAGACAGAATCCTCCTGTTTTGTCCACTTCTGTCTCTGGGTTCCAGGTCCTGGTGAGTGTCCAACGGACAGCTCCCAGGGAGAGCTCATGTGCTCAGGCTTGATTATGCCCCTGGGTTTCCTCAGCAGATTGTCAGTGCCCTCTTACACGAGAGCGTTCTCCGTTCTTCTGAAGAAAGGAGGCATCTGCAGGGCCTCCCTGAACTGATGGTCAACTTCCTTATAGTGGGCTTTGGGCATGTGCAGCCTGGCAGCCTCCCAAGCTCCTGATCACATGGAGCACTGCTGTCTCCCCTCACTAGAGTCCAAATGGGAGGGGGACAGGGTGAATGTGAGGCAGAGCCGCAGAACAGGATGCCCTGTGACTGGGAAGAAAATGTCCCAGTCTCCACGGTCCAGGAAGCCAACTCCTCCAGATCCCTGGGAAACTGGGCCCCCAAGCCCTGCCCTGGGGAATGGGCTTCTCTTTCACTGATAAAAATACATTTACCCCAGCCTCAGCAGCAGAGGTATTAGGCTTCTGCAGGAAAACTGGGCCCCAGAAGCCTCCCATCATCCCTGCAGTTATCCCAAGTTGATCTTTAAGGGTTCACTGGTCCAAGCTCATAACATCTGCTTTGCTGTGAAAGCTGCTGCCTCCCTGAGAGTGGCACTTGTCTCTGGCCTCGCTGGGCATAGCTGCGTCCTTCGGCAGAGAGCCGTGAGCAGCACTGCCTAGTGCTGAGCTCAGGTCAGGAGGTGGAGGCACTGATGGGGTTCTGGCCTCCTGACCTTGAGAGCAGGGATGGCCAGGATCCTCATGTACAGAATAGGCTTATTCACTGGCCCAAGGAAACAGCCTTTTCAGGCTTAATTTACTGTGATGCCATTTGAAAATGTAATTTGCAGTGTGAAGGAGCATCACTATCTGCCCTGAGGGTCTCTTTTCAAAGCCATCTTCCTGCCAGGAAGCACAGCTGCACCGTGTTATCCCAGTGCCTTTGAATGAGTTACAAGTTTGGGGAAGCCTCAAATCTAGTAGGAAGGCCTTGTACCTGTATTTAACCAGGTGAGCTTCCTCTTGGGGTCCCCAACTGACAGATAAGAAGCACCTTGCTCTGGAGAGCAGCAGAACACATCCTGGTTTTCTAGCCACTGAGTTAACCCAATCCTCTGCATGATTGGCTTGATAATCCTTTTGAGGCAGCCTTCCTCCTTGGACCACATCCTTTCCTGGAACAATTTCAGGCTGAACCGGAGGAGCCCAGGGGAGGGGACAGTAGGGCTCAAGGAATGCCCTCAGGGCCAGGAGCCCACAGCTTCCTGAGCCTCATCTTCATCCCCTCCAAAGGCACCGACCACCCAGGTGCACCTGCCTGACTCCCCTCCATGTCCCGCCTCTGAGCTCCCTAGCTCTGTGCCTTTTCTCCCAGCTGACTTTGTCAATCCTTGATGTAGGCTGGAGAGTGCGCTGCTGGCACCTGGTAGCAGAGGCTGCTGCTGCTGCTGAGTGTCTCAGGGTGTACAGGATGCCCTGTAGGGGACAAGCTGCCCCAAACAACAATAGCAGGAAGGTTCCGACGCACCCAGATCAGAATGAGCACTGGAGGCAGATGCAGTTACAAACTCTCTAGTAACCACAGTAAAACAGAAAGAAACAGAGGAGTTATTTTTCAAAACCTATTTTACTTAATCCAGAACATTATTCTTTTAATATGTATGCAATATAAACGTTATTAATGAGATATTTACTTTTCTTTACCGAGTCTGAAACCTAGCCTCTGTTTTACTTTCTTGGGTTCAGACTGGCCCCAGCCCCAGTCAGTGGCTTCTATGTCTGCTGGACAGTGCTGGTCTGGACAGTGTGGTGCCCTCTTTTCTGGGTAGTGCAAACTGAGATTGCTCTCTACCTGCCTCAAAGATTTCCTACCATCAGGTTTCCCATGTTCCTTGTAATCTAGAGCCCCAAGAGCAAGAAGGTATAGGAGATACTACACAAATCCTTGGAGCTCAGTCTTCACCTGGCCAGAGCCCCTCTCCAGGTGCCTAGTCAGAGTCCCAGGTAACTGGCCTTGGCCTCAGCACTGAGCAGCAGTGCTGAGAACAGCTCTCAGAGAGCCTGGAAGCACACACGTGACTTATGTCCTCCACCCCTGTGTGGTACTGCCTCTGGGCCCCCAGCTATGAGAACTTGGCACCCTGTGCAAGTAAGGGCCCTTGCTGCTCATGTGGTGCTGCTGTTGGGGATAGTTTGTCCTAACCTGTCCTGAGTATAGAGAAGGGTTACTGCAGGTGGGACAGGAGGCCATGCCTGGCCTGAAGACTCCCCAAGGAGTGTTACACATGGGGTGGGTGGCTCTCTGATGACCAGCGCTCAGTTCCACTGTAGCTACAGGGAAAGGCGCCGAGGCTTGCCTCCCAGCAGCCAGCCTCACCTATAGGCACACAGAAGATCCAGCTGGACGAGGGATTTGGGAGTTTGAAGCTTCTGGGATGCTGAAGTCACAGACCCTGGTAGTAAACCCACCAGAGGTGGTGGGCAGGAGGTGAAGGCCTCCTTAACCTGTACTAACCTGCCAAGACACTTGAAACCTCAGCTCTGCAGTCTTCATATGCATTAGAATCCCTCTGCCTCACTGCCTCCTTACCACATGGGACTTGGGCTGCGTTCTCCAAGATAGAAGACAGCTGCCTGAATTATAACTATGATGAAAGAAAAAGGTTAGTAGCAATTAGACAAGGAAAGCAGGGGACCTCAGCTGGAGACTGGAGGCTTGGAGGCACAAGAGCTGCAGACTCGGGCCCAGGCTTCCTGGAAGTTGCTGGCAAAAGGGCATCATCAGGAGCCACCTTCCTTCAGCGTCACGGGGAACTTGCTGCTCTTCCTGGTAACAAAGGTGGCAGGAAGGGATTCCTCTTGGGAAGTCATATGGAGGCCACTGCTGTTGTGTGGAAAAGCACGCACAGTGACATGCTGAGGACAGTCCACCCCAGCTCCACTGACCAGGGCATGAGAGCTGGCCACCATGCTGCAGCACCAGTGCACCTGGTCAGAGGAGTCACCCAGGACCCTTGAGAGGCTCCGTGGAGTCTGTCTATCATCCTGAATCTGCTAGACTGTGCTTGGTCACCACTGCTGAGGGCCCTTGACAGTTTTCACATATAGAACTAGTTAACTGCACATCAAACCAGCACTTGCTATGTGACCATGAGCTAGACACTATCCTTAGTGAAGAGTCTGAAAATAAATGTCTGAATTGTTCATTTGAAAGCAGTGAAGATGGTGAATTGTATGTTGTGTATATTTTGCCATAATAAAAAAGTGAAAATGAACAGGAAACCCTCCCCCTGTACTAAGGGGTTCACAGTCTGATGGGGGGTATCAAGATGGAGAGAGAGTGGCTCGTCTATGACAGATTCCACAATGGGAGCAGGATGCCGACGGAAAAGCCTTGTTTCCAGGGAGGCTTGTGATCAGAGGCCTCTAGAAGCTCAGACGGCCTCCAGATCCTGGACTCCATAGTTCTGGTCTGCGTGGGAGCTGGTCCAGTTCTCTCTCTCTGGTAACTCGAAGGCCAGCATTCAACAGTCAACCTGCTTCCCATGCTCAGAGGAACACCGCACATCGCAACGACATTTTCTCTGTCCTTGTCTAAGTGATGTGATTGATCGAGGCGGAGATCCTGATGTTTTATCTAGACGACAGGACATAGGTTCACTGTGTGTTATTGCTATACCAATCTTAACAATGAGATGTTGGCCTGTCATTCATTCTCCTGTGGGCAGTAACAGAGAGATAAACCTGACAAAGTTCTCAGAGCCTTTAGGCTTTGGGATGTGCTGCTGGCTGGGAAAGCTCTGAGACTCACAGGAGTGCCCAGGTGCCTGTGCTTCTGAGGTGGCCCCAGTATCAGTATCAGTCCAGCTTCTGGGGCACAGAAGCTATACAGCCACATGTGTGGAGTGGATGGTCAGGCTGTTTACCCTGTTTCCCAACCTGGGATGGTCCTGCAAGTGTGACTCTGTTTGCTTCAGATCTCTGCAGCTGCAAGCCAGGGGCTGCTGTGGAGGTCAGTTCTAGAATCTGTCACGTGGTGTCTGCCATTCTGGTCCTGCTGCTAGTTGGCTGTGTGCCTGTGACTCACATCCTCTATCACTGTGGGCCTGTTTCCCTTCTATGCAAAAGGTGCTTTGCAGATCCATAGTTATGGCATGCCACAGCTGTGATGAAAGAGATGACAAAAGATGACTGAGAAATGGAACCAAAAAAAAATTGCCTCTCTGTAGCACTTCAGCACTTTCCAACTGAAGTGTCTTTTCACATCTCAGATTCCACTGTTTTTGTTTTGTTTTGCCTTCTTGTTTTAAGATGAGGTATCACTATACTGCTGATCTGAAATTCATGGGCTCAAGTGATCCTCCTACCTTAGCCTCCTGAACAGCTGGGACAATAGCCATGCAAAGATACCACTGTTTTTATTAAAGAAGATAAATTCAGGTAAAAAGAGGTAACTCAATAATCTAGTTTCCACTTCAGATGATTATTGCATATAAAACAGGCATTACTTTTCTCTTGCTATTTGGGTGTGCTTAACTCATTGGACCAATTTAGAAAGCATAACATTCTTTTGAAAATTAAAAAATGGAATCTTGTAACTTGAAATCATGGAAATGTCCTTGTTGGTTTATTAGAGGCTGTATCGTATACATGGGATCCACAACCAGTGAACTCCAAGACCTTGTTCCCATTGGTGTGGAGTAAATGTCTCTTGACCCTCAAGCATCTCAATGTTTTAAATGCTAGGGTTAGGCTTTTAGACTCGAGACTGATCTGGCTGGGATGTGGGAAAGCTCTGACACTCACAGGAGTGCCCAGGTGCTTGTGCTTCTGAGAGTTGCCCTTTTCTTTCCACAATCCCAAAAAAATGACCCCAAATGGAGAAGCATCTTTATGTGAAGCACGAATTTTAAAACAACTATTGACTTACCAGAAAATTTGAGGACTTACTGGAAGATAGTAAAAGCCACCAGATTGCGTGCAGGGAGGGCACCCTGGCACCTGCAGGAGGGAGATGATGCTTCCGGGCTGTGAGGATGTGCCCAGGAAGGAGTCTGGTGGCCTGCTCGGGGCCTACAAGTGCCACGAGGAACAACACTGCACCGGAATAATGACAGGTACTAAGGCTGTTACTGCGTAGAGCTATGTTAAATAGTTGTACATGTTTGTGGAACCCAAGTTAATGCAAATAACGCTCATTCTTTGGAAAGAGAAGCTTCTTAATGTTGAAAGAATTTGAATAATTTAACACCAAAATGCAAGACAATTTCAAAAACCTTGGAATGTAAGGGGAGATCAAAGATACATTTAAAAAAGAAAGAACTTTGAAGAAGTGCTGAGAGTGGAACCTAATGCACCAACTCCTCTCTCGAAGCTAGAAAACACAGCCTCACATTGGCTGCACACAAACCCAAGTGCACGGCTTGTGAAAGAAAGCAATGCAAAGTAGCAGGCTGAGTGGCAAGGGGTGCTTAATGACCTGCACAAGCTGCTCGTGGACTCGTGGAATTCACATTTGCAAGCACAGAGAGGAGGGGAATGCTGTACGCAGTCCTTGGCCACGTCAGTAGGCTACACGTGAAGAAGGGTGAGAAGAATCTGAATTTGTAAGCTACAGAAACATTCAACTTCAGGTGGAAGACACGCTGCTTTCACTTGAGAAAGGCAGGGTGAGGAGCTACTAAAGAAAGAATCAGATGTCGGGGCTCAGGTCACCTAATGGTGACTTCAGAATGGAGGTCCCTGGGACCTCTGTGCTTCTCCCTCCTCTGCCGGGAAGAGCTTTCTGTAAGACCCCTGCTGCCTGAAGTCTGGACGCACTGAAGAAGCAGCCCTGCCCTCAGGCGCAGCTCCCCCACCTGAACGCGTGTGGCAGAGGATGAACTGCAGACTCTTCATCCTGGACAGATGTTTGCTTCTCCTCTTAACGAAGTCTGACTTGAAGTATCGATGCTTCCACAGCATGAACAGGAGAGGAGAGAGAGAAATTGCTGTAGCACAGCAACTGCCCCACAAACCCAGCCTAAAGCTGGGCCAGGAGGCCCAGAGGTATTCTGAGCTTCTGCACCCTGACGTTCTCCTGTGCTTGCTAATGATTGAGTCAATGTGACTGAAACACAATCTGGGGCCTTGGGCTTGTCTCCCCCACTGATGGGCCTATGCTCTGACGACATCGGCAGCAGGAGCATTTCTTCACCTGGGCCCTATCCTGGAGCTGCTGCTGGAGGGAACGTCACCAAATGGACCCAGAACACTGGCAGGGAAGATGAGGGCCCGTGAGTCAGGAGCACCGGGGGCCCGTGAGGAGTCAGGAGCACCGGGGGCCCGTGAGTCAGGAGCACCGGGGGCCTGTGAGTCAGGAGCACCGGGGGCCTGTGAGGAGTCAGGAGCACCGGGGGCCTGTGAGGAGTCGGGAGCACCGGCGGCCTGTGAGGAGTCGGGAGCACCGGGGGCCCGTGAGTCAGGAGCACCGGGGGCCGTGAGGAGTCAGGAGCACCGGGGGCCCGTGAGTCAGGAGCACCGGGGGCCCGTGAGGAGTCGGGAGCACCGGGGGCCCGTGAGTCAGGAGCACCGGGGGCCGTGAGGAGTCGGGAGCACCGGGGGCCTGTGAGGAGTCAGGAGCACCAGGGGCCCGTGAGGAGTCAGGAGCACCGGGGCCCGTGAGGAGTGGGGAGCACCGAGGGCCCGTGAGTCAGGAGCACCGGGGACCCGTGAGGAGTCAGGAGCACCGGGGGCCCGTGAGTCAGGAGCACCAGGGGCCTGTGAGTCAGGAGCACTGGGGGCCCGTGAGGAGTCAGGAGCACCGGGGGCCCGTGAGGAGTCAGGAGCACCGGGGGCCCGTGAGGAGTCAGGAGCACCAGGGGCCCGTGAGTCAGGAGCACCAGGGGCCTGTGAGTCAGGAGCACTGGGGGCCTGTGAGGAGTCGGGAGCACCGGGGGCCCGTGAGGAGTCAGGAGCATCAGGGGCCCGTGAGTCAGGAGCACCGGGGGCCTGTGAGGAGTCGGGAGCACCAGGGGCCTGTGAGTCAGGAGCACCAGGGGCCTGTGAGGAGTCGGGAGCACCGGTGGCCTGTGAGGAGTCGGGAGCACCGGGGGCCCGTGAGGAGTCAGGAGCATCAGGGGCCCGTGAGTCAGGAGCACCGGGGGCCTGTGAGTCAGGAGCACCGGGGGCCTGTGAGGAGTCGGGAGCACCGGGGGCCTGTGAGTCAGGAGCACCAGGGGCCTGTGAGGAGTCGGGAGCACCGGTGGCCTGTGAGGAGTCGGGAGCACCGGGGGCCCGTGAGGAGTCGGGAGCACCGGGGGCCTGTGAGTCAGGAGCACCGGGGGCCCGTGAGGAGTCGGGAGCACCGGGGGCCCGTGAGGAGTCGGGAGCACAGGGGGCCCGTGAGGAGTCAGGAGCACCGGGGGCCCGTGAGTCAGGAGCACCGGGGGCCCGTGAAGAGTCAGGAGCACCAGGGGCCCATGAGTCAGGAGCACCGAAGGCCTGTGAGGAGTCAGGAGCACTGGGGGCCCATGAGTCAGGAGCACCGAAGGCCTGTGAGGAGTCAGGAGCACCGGAGGCCCATGAGTCAGGAGCACCGGGGGCCCGTGAGGAGTCAGGAGCACTGGGGGCCCGTGAGTCAGGAGCACCGGGGGCCCGTGAGGAGTCGAGAGCACTGGGGGCCCGTGAGGAGTCAGGAGCACCGGGGGCCCGTGAGTCAGGAGCACCAGGGGCCCGTGAGGAGTCAGGAGCACCGGGGGCCCGTGAGTCAGGAGCACCGGGGGCCCCTGAGGAGTCAGGAGCACCGGGGGCCCGTGAGTCAGGAGCACCGGGGGCCTGTGAGTCAGGAGCACCGGGGGCCTGTGAGGAGTCGGGAGCACCGGCGGCCTGTGAGGAGTCGGGAGCACCGGGGGCCCGTGAGGAGTCGGGAGCACCGGGGGCCCGTGAGGAGTCGGGAGCACCGGGGGCCCGTGAGGAGTCGGGAGCACCGGGGGCCTGTGAGGGGTCAGGAGCACCGGGGGCCCGTGAGGAGTCAGGAGCACCGGGGGCCTGTGAGGAGTCAGGAGCACCGGGGGCCTGTGAGTCAGGAGCACCGGGGGCCTGTGAGGGGTCAGGAGCACCGGGGGCCTGTGAGTCAGGAGCACCGGGGGCCGTGAGGAGTCAGGAGCACCGGGGGCCCGTGAGGAGTCAGGAGCACCGGGGGCCTGTGAGGAGTCAGGAGCACCGGGGGCCTGTGAGTCAGGAGCACCGGGGGCCCGTGAGGAGTCAGGAGCACCGGGGGCCTGTGAGGAGTCAGGAGCACTAGGGGCCTGTGAGGAGTCGGGAGCACCGGGGGCCTGTGAGGAGTCAGGAGCACCAGGGGCCTGTGAGGAGTCAGGAGCACCGGGGGCCTGTGAGTCAGGAGCACCGGGGGCCCGTGAGGAGTCAGGAGCACCGGGGGCCTGTGAGGAGTCAGGAGCACCGGGGGCCCGTGAGGAGTCAGGAGCACCGGGGGCCTGTGAGGAGTCAGGAGCACCGGGGGCCTGTGAGTCAGGAGCACCGGGGGCCCGTGAGGAGTCAGGAGCACCGGGGGCCTGTGAGGAGTCAGGAGCACCGGGGGCCCGTGAGTCAGGAGCACCGGGGGCCGTGAGGAGTCAGGAGCACCGGGGGCCCGTGAGGAGTCAGGAGCACCGGGGGCCCGTGAGGAGTCAGGAGCACTGGCGGCCTGTGAGTCAGGAGCACCGGGGGCCTGTGAGTCAGGAGCACCGGGGGCCTGTGAGGAGTCAGGAGCACCGGGGGCCCGTGAGAAGTCAGGAGCACCAGGGGCCCGTGAGTCAGGAGCACCGGGGGCCTGTGAGGAGTCAGGAGCACCGGGGGTCTGTGAGGAGTCAGGAGCATCGGCGGCCTGTGAGGAGTCGGGAGCACTGGGGTCCTGTGAGGAGTTAGGAGCACTGGCGGCCTGTGAGTCAGGAGCACCGGGGGCCTGTGAGGAGTTTGGAGCACCGAGGGCCTGTGAGGAGTTAGGAGCACTGGGGGCCCGTGAGTCAGGAGCACCAGGGGCCCGTGAGGAGTCAGGAGCACCGGGGGCCTGTGAGTCAGGAGCACCAGGGGCCCGTGAGGAGTCAGGAGCACCGGCGGCCTGTGAGGAGTCGGGAGCACCGGCGGCCTGTGAGGAGTCAGGAGCACTGGGTTTGGATTCTGGGGAAGAAAGTCATATGGGCAGCATGATAGAAGTAGATCATGAGCCTCAGCAGCCTTAAATTCGTTTGTGTCACAAATGTGATACAGATGGCTCACTCAGTAAGTAATTACACATATCCCTTTTCTGTTTCTCTGACATTGGTCCACGGGCAGCTACAGTGCAGTTTACAAGCTGACAGTAAAAACTGAGGTGATCCAAGGATTTTTATCATTCATACAAGTCTTAGAGCACAGCCTATATGTGTGTGTGTGTGTGTGTGTGTGTGTGTGTGTGTGTGTGTGTGTGTGTAAAACACCTTGGATTTGTGTGGAAAGCCCCGGTCAGCACTGTGAAGGGGGAAGTTACCCAGAAGGATCTGTAAGTGGACGAGGGCATCCAAATGTAGGTGACTATCCCAAGTGACTCTGCATTTGAAGAGGAGATACACCTCGACTTTGATTTGACGGGAGAGGGCTGGTCTTCCACAGGTAAACTGCAAGATTCTCTGACCAATGGTTTTCCCCATCCCTGTGGATAGCCTAATTAGTGAAGCTGTGTAATTGTTGGCTTCATTTCTCTCAAATTTCAGCTTTCATGAAGAGATTCACAATTCCTGCACCAATTCTGGGAGATACTTTGGCCTTCAGCTGTGAGTCTTATGAAGGCATCTCTGATTGCTGTTACCCATGTCATCAGGCCAGATCGTCTTTGTGTTCCTACCTGGAGCTGTAGGTAGCTCCCACTTCTTGTGTACCCCACTGCAGGGTGAGGACAGCCCCTGACTTGTGGCTCCTTCCCTTCACCTACTCTAGTCCATCTGGGTTTGCAGAAGACCAGGACAGAGGGGGCCTGGCTCCCTCTTTCACAGCTCCTCTCCTGGGCCATGGTGATGAACCTGAGAGAAGAGTCTCACAGGGAAGTCTGCTGCCGGCCTCGCCTCGAGGGGAGTGGCTCCAGAACCCTGCCAGCTGGAGGTGGGCTCTGCAGCATCAGGGGGCCTGGCACTCAGGGATCGGCCCTGCAAGGCTGCTGATGTCAAAGCCAATTTTCTCTTGCACCTGGGCTCCCTGCCTGTCCAGGAACGTCCTAGCTGCCTGCAGGGCATAGTTATGGGTAATCTGAGCTTCTCGCCTCACTCACCTGCCAGTTGTTAAAAGTCACCAGGTTCCAGCCACCTCATGGTATTTATTTCTCTCACCCAGTGGTTCTTGCACTTGCCTGATCAATGAGTCAGTCTGGAATGCTTATCACAAACCCAGAATGCTGGCTGTGGCCCAGCAAGTCTGCATGCCCATGTACCTCAGGGTCAGAACCTGCAGCAGGCTCTGCATGATGCTAGTTGTCATGAGACAAGTTGAAAACACTGCTCGTCTTGTGAACCTGGTCTCTGACTTGTTGGAAGGAGAAGAGCCAGAGAAGCGTCCGACCCAGGTTCATGTGGAGTCTGTGATGTAAGCTGAGTTTAATAAGTCAGACCTGCTGGATGTCAGCAAGGCCAGAAGCAACCGCTGCTCCATGAAACGTTTTGATGCTTGCTTCTGAAAATGAAAAGCTCGTTTTTGTCTTTGAAGATAATTCAGTGCCTTGAACAACTTCAGTGCTTTCCCCATGAGCTCCTTCAGAAACACAGCCTTGCCGCTAGACACGAGAATGGAACCTGCCCAGAGCCGAGGAATCGTGACAGCAGAGGTGGGAGAAGACAACCTGGCTCCACACCTGTTACTAGCATTTCTCACCACGCTGTTCAGACCAGTGCACTTCACTCACCTGACCAGAGGGGCCTGAACAGCAAGCTTCAACTTGTCAGTGCAACAAGTTACAAGAGGGGGTAGCATAGACGTCAGCCTTGAGGTTTCTGAGAAATCGTCAAAGGACAGATGAGTGAATGGACCACTTACTCAGAGCGGGGTCCTCGGAAGGATGGTGATAAAGTCCACTGCCCCCGTGTGCCAATCACTGCATTTCTGCATTCCTTCCCTAGGTAAAGATTTGGCTGGACTACTAGAATCAGTGGGTTCTTAGACTTTTCTCAAGTATTTTTCCTTAAGTACATTAAATGTGGTCCATTTTATTTAAGACATTAATTTTCCCATTAGAATATACCAGAGATTCTAGAATTGTACTGTTAGCCCTCATTTCTCACCCTCTTTTCCTGAAAAAACTCTTTGGATAAACAGTTTATCAAAGCCCAAGTCAGCATCACTTGGTGACATTCAGTTTGATCTCAGATGCAGCACACCTCTCCTAATAGACCATGAGGTATTTTTTGTTGTTGTTGTGATTTTTACCAGGGATTGAACTCAGGGGTGCTTAACCACTGAGCTACATCCCCAGCCTCTTTAAATACACACACACACACACACACACACACACACACACACACACACGTACATATATATTTTTTAAAATTTGAAACAGAGTCTCACTGTTACCTGGGGCCTTGCTAAGTTGCGGAGGCTGGCCTTAAACTTGCAGCCTTCCTTCCTCAGCCTCCTGAGCCACTGGGGTCACAGGCCTGCGTCACAGCAGGCCGGCCCAGGTCACGGGATTTTGACTTAGGAAACAACACCCTGTCCTTGCACCAGCCTTTCTTTTTCATCCATGGTTGAGGCTCCCGGCGTCACTCACCTGGAATTCACTCCGGCAGTATTTTTGGGTCACCCACACCTTCTAACTCTTATTAGACATTTTAAAAATCAGTCCTTACTATAAGGTGAAGCACACAAGGAAACAAAGAGTTCAAAACAGCATGAAAGGAAACATGAGGTTTCCCCTCACTGCCCTCTAGTCCCACCTCAGCAGGCTCTTGAGAAAATCTCCTGTGTCCCTGGGCGTCTCTGCCGGCTCCCTCCACCCCCAGGCTCTGTACCTGTGCACCCTCCATAGGGAAGGCAGGCTTCAGGAGGCTGCGCAGCCCTCCCTGCCCTTTCTGCCTCTCCACCCCCACTGCCCTGCTGGCAGGTGCACGCTGACCCCTGATGGCCTGGAGGAGGAATTGCAAGTTCCTTCTGAGCTTCCCTTTGGTTTTTCATTTTCTTTTTTACTTTGGATCAACATGTTTTTGTTACGCCCATTAAGGGGTTCAGTGAATTTCCACACATGTAGAGCGCACTGACCTAATTGAGCCTCCTTTATCTATCCCGTCTCCCCACCCTAGCTCTGCCACCCTGAAACACATGAAGACAAACAGGCAAACGTTGTTTCTTCAGCTGAAAGTGGCTGGGTATCAGGGTCCCTTGGTGACTTTGCACCATAAACTAGAGGGATGATGGTTACTGTGCCTGGTAAATGTAGTAAGTTATCCACCACCTGCTCTGCGTGTTTCACCAGCAAAAGTGTTCTTCTGTTGTACCTGCTGTAAATGAACAGTTCCCCTGATGCGCTGCAGAACACTGGCTTCCTTCCTGGGCCCTCGTGGGAACCCCAGGGTCATTCCAGAACACTGGCTACCTTCCTGGGCCCTCATCGGAACCTTGGGGTCATTCCAGAACACTAGCTTCCTTCCTGGGTCCTCATGGGAACCTCAGGGTCATTCCAGAACACTGGCTTCCTTCCTGGGTCCTCGTGGGAACCCCAGGGTCATTCCAGAACACTGGCTTCCTTCCTGGGCCCTCATCGGAACCTTGGGGTCATTCCAGAACACTGGCTACCGCCTGGGTCCTCATGGGAACCTCAGGGTCATTCCAGAACACTGGCTTCCTTCCTGGGTCCTCATGGGAACCTCAGGGTCATTCCAGAACACTGGCTTCATTCCTGGGCCCTCATCGGAACCTTGGGGTCATTCCAGAACACTGGCTTCCTTCCTGGGCCCTCATCGGAACCTCGGGGTCATTCCAGAACACTGGCTACCACTTGGGTCCTCATGGGAACCTCAGGGTCATTCCAGAACACTGGCTTCCTTCCTGGGTCCTCATGGGAACCCCAGGGTCATTCCAGAACACTGGCTACTGCCTGGGTCCTCATGGGAACCTCGGGGTCATTCCAGAACACTGGCTACCTTCCTGGGTCCTCATGGGAACCTCAGGGTCATTCCAGAACACTGGCTTCCTTCCTGGGTCCTCGTGGGAACCCCAGGGTCATTCCAGAACACTGGCTACCTTCCTGGGTCCTCATGGGAACCTCAGGGTCATTCCAGAACACTGGCTTCCTTCCTGGGTCCTCATGGGAAACTCCGGGTCAATCCAGAACACTGGCTTCCTTCCTGGGTCCTCATGGGAACCTCAGAGTCATTCCAGAACACTGGCTTCCTTCCTGGGTCCTCGTGGGAACCCCAGGGTCATTCCAGAACACTGGCTACCTTCCTGGGTCCTCATGGAAACCTCAGGGTCATTCCAGAACACTGGCTTCCTTCCTGGGTCTTCATGGGAACCTCAGGGTCATTCCAGAACACTGGCTACCTACCTGGGTCCTCATCGGAACCTCGGGGTCATTCCAGAACACTGGCTACAGCCTGGGTCCTCATGGGAACCTCAGGGTCATTCCAGAACACTGGCTACCTTCCTGGGTCCTCATGGGAACCTCGGGGTCATTCCAGAACACTGGCTTCCTTCCTGGGTCCTCATGGGAAACTCAGGGTCATTCCAGAACACTGGCTACCTTCCTGGGCCCTCATCGGAACCTCGGGGTCATTCCAGAACACTGGCTACAGCCTGGGTCCTCATGGGAACCTCAGGGTCATTCCAG
The DNA here is from genome assembly GCF_052094955.1 of Ictidomys tridecemlineatus. Lineage (NCBI taxonomy): Eukaryota > Metazoa > Chordata > Mammalia > Rodentia > Sciuridae > Ictidomys > Ictidomys tridecemlineatus. The sequence goes on along the minus strand of NC_135490.1, from coordinate 168,462 downwards.
AACACTGGCTTCCTTCCTGGGCCCTCATCGGAACCTCGGGGTCATTCCAGAACACTGCCTACCTTCCTGAGTCCTCATGGGAACCTCAGGGTCATTCCAGAACACTGGTTACCGCCTGGATCCTCATGAGAACCTCGGGGTCATTCCAGAACACTGGCTACCTTCCTGGGTCCTCATGGGAACCTCAGGGTCATTCCAGAACACTGGCTACCTTCCTGAGTCCTTATGGGAACCTCGGGGTCATTCCAGAACACTGGCTTCCTTCCTGGGTCCTCATGGGAAACTCGGGGTCATTCCAGAACACTGCCTACCTTCCTGGGTCCTCATGGGAAACTCAGGGTCATCCCAGAACACTGGATACCTCCTGGGCCCTCATGGGAACCTCAGGGTCATTCCAGAACACTGGCTTCCTTCCTGGGTCCTCATGGGAACCCCAGGGTCATTCCAGAACACTGGCTACCTTCCTGGGTCCTCATGGGAACCCCAGGGTCATTCCAGAACACTGGCTACCTTCCTGGGCCCTCATGGGAACCCCAGGGTCATTCCAGAACACTGGCTACCTCCTGGGTCCTCATGGGAACCTCAGGGTCAATCCAGAACACTGGCTACCGCCTGGGTCCTCATGGGAACCTCAGGGTCATTCCAGAACACTGGGTACCTCTTGGGTCCTCATGGGAACCTCAGGGTCATTCCAGAACACTGGATTCCTTCCTGGGTCCTCATGGGAACCTCGGGGTCATTCCAGAACACTGGCTTCCTTCCTGGGACCTCATGGGAACCTCAGGGTCAATCCAGAACACTGGCTTCCTTCCTGGGTCCTCATGGGAACCTCGGGGTCATTCCAGAACACTGGCTACCTCCTGGGTCCTCATGGGAACCTCGGGGTCATTCCAGAACACTGGCTTCCTTCCTGGGTCCTCATGGGAACCTCGGGGTCATTCCAGAACACTGGCTTCCTTCCTGGGTCTTCATGGGAACCTCAGGGTCATTCCAGAACACTGGCTTCCTTCCTGAGTCCTCATGGGAACCTCGGGGTAATTCCAGAAAACTGGCTTCCTTCCTGGGTCCTCATGGGAACCTCAGGGTCAATCCAGAACACTGGCTTCCTTCCTGGGTCCTCATGAGAACCTCGGGGTCATTCCAGAACACTGGCTTCCTTCCTGGGTCCTCATGAGAACCTCGGGGTCATTCCAGAACACTGGCTTCCTTCCTGGGTCCTCATGGGAAACTCAGGGTCAATCCAGAACACTGGCTTCCTTCCTGGGTCCTCATGGGAACCTCGGGGTCATTCCAGAACACTGGCTTCCTTCCTGGGTCCTCATGGGAACCTCGGGGTCATTCCAGCACACGGACTACCTCCTGAGTCCTCATGGGAACCTCAGGGTCATTCCAGAACACTGGTTACCGCCTGGATCCTCATGAGAACCTCGGGGTCATTCCAGAACACTGGCTACCTTCCTGGGTCCTCATGGGAACCTCAGGGTCATTCCAGAACACTGGCTACCTTCCTGAGTCCTTATGGGAACCTCGGGGTCATTCCAGAACACTGGCTTCCTTCCTGGGTCCTCATGGGAAACTCGGGGTCATTCTAGAACACTGGCTACCTTCCTGGGTCCTTATGGGAACCTCAGGGTCATTCCAGAACACTGGCTTCCTTCCTGGGTCCTCATGGGAAACTCAGGGTCATTCCAGAACACTGGCTTCCTTCCTGGGTCCTCATGGGAACCTCAGGGTCATTCCAGAACACTGGCTACCTTCCTGGGTCCTCATGGGAACCTCAGGGTCATTCCAGAACACTGGCTACCTCCTGGGTCCTTATGTGAACCTCGGGATCATTCCAGAACACTGGCTACCTTCCTGAGTCCTCATGGGAAACTCAGGGTCATTCCAGAACACTGGCTACCTTCCTGGGTCCTTATGGGAACCTCAAGGTCATTCCAGAACACTGGCTACCTTCCTGAGTCCTCATGGGAACCTCAGGGTCATTCCAGAACACTGGCTTCCTTCCTGGGTCCTCATGGGAACCTCAGGGTCATTCCAGAACACTGGCTTCCTTCCTGGGTCCTCATGGGAAACTCAGGGTCATTCCAGAACACTTGCTACCTACCTGGGTCCTCATGGGAACCTCAGGGTCATTCCAGAACACTGGCTTCCTTCCTGGGTCCTCATGGGAAACTCAGGGTCATCCCAGAACACTGGCTACCTCCTGGGTCCTTATGGGAACCTCAGGGTCATTCCAGAACACTGGCTACCTCCTGGGTCCTTATGGGAACCTCAGGGTCATTCCAGAACACTGGCTACCTTCCTGGGTCCTCATGGGAAACTCAGGGTCATTCCAGAAAACTGCCTACCTCCTGGGTCCTTCTGGGAACCTCAGGGTCATTCCAGAACACTGGCTACCTCCTGGGTCCTCATGGGAACCCCAGGGTCATTCCAGAACACTGCCTACCTTCCTGGGTCCTCATGGGAAACTCAGGGTCATCCCAGAACACTGGCTACCTCCTGGGCCCTCATGGGAACCTCAGGGTCATTCCAGAACACTGGCTTCCTTCCTGGGTCCTCATGGGAACCCCAGGGTCATTCCAGAACACTGGCTACCTTCCTGGGTCCTCATGGGAACCCCAGGGTCATTCCAGAACACTGGCTACCTTCCTGGGCCCTCATGGGAACCCCAGGGTCATTCCAGAACACTGGCTACCTTCCTGGGTCCTCATGGGAACCCCAGGGTCATTCCAGAACACTGGCTACCTCCTGGGTCCTCATGGGAACCTCGGGGTCATTCCAGAACACTGGCTACCTTCCTGGGTCCTCATGGGAACCTCAGGGTCATTCCAGAACACTGGCTACCTTCCTGGGTCCTCATGGGAAACTCAGGGTCATTCCAGAACACTGGCTACCTTCCTGGGCCCTCATGGGAACCCCAGGGTCATTCCAGAACACTGGCTACCTCCTGGGTCCTCATGGGAACCTCAGGGTCAATCCAGAACACTGGCTACCGCCTGGGTCCTCATGGGAACCTCAGGGTCATTCCAGAACACTGGGTACCTCTTGGGTCCTCATGGGAACCTCAGGGTCATTCCAGAACACTGGATTCCGTCCTGGGTCCTCATGGGAACCTCGGGGTCATTCCAGAACACTGGCTTCCTTCCTGTGTCCTCATGGGAACCTCAGGGTCAATCCAGAACACTGGCTTCCTTCCTGGGACCTCATGGGAACCTCAGGGTCAATCCAGAACACTGGCTTCCTTCCTGGGTCCTCATGGGAACCTCGGGGTCATTCCAGAACACTGGCTACCTCCTGGGTCCTCATGGGAACCTCAGGGTCATTCCAGAACACTGGCTACCTTCCTGGGTCCTCATGGGAACCTCGGGGTCATTCCAGAACACTGGCTACCTCCTGGGTCCTCATGGGAACCTCAGGGTCATTCCAGAACACTGGCTACCTTCCTGGGTCCTCATGGGAACCTCGGGGTCATTCCAGAACACTGGCTTCCTTCCTGGGTCTTCATGGGAACCTCAGGGTCATTCCAGAACACTGGCTTCCTTCCTGGGTCTTCATGGGAACCCCAGGGTCAATCCAGAACACTGGCTTCCTTCCTGGGTCCTCATGGGAACCTCAGGGTCATTCCAGAACACTGGCTTCCTTCCTGGGTCCTCATGAGAACCTCGGGGTCATTCCAGAACACTGGCTTCCTTCCTGGGTCCTCATGAGAACCTCGGGGTCATTCCAGAACACTGGCTTCCTTCCTGGGTCCTCATGGGAAACTCAGGGTCAATCCAGAACACTGGCTTCCTTCCTGGGTCCTCATGGGAACCTCGGGGTCATTCCAGAACACTGGCTTCCTTCCTGGGTCCTCATGGGAACCTCGGGGTCATTCCAGCACACGGACTACCTCCTGAGTCCTCATGGGAACCTCGGGGTCATTCCAGAACACTGCCTACCTTCCTGGGTCCTCATGGGAACCTCAAGGTCATTCCAGAACACTGGCTTCCTTCCTGGGCCCTCATAGGAACCTCAGGGTCATTCTAGAACACTGGCTTCCTTCCTGGGCCCTCATCGGAAGCTCGGAGTCATTTCAGAATACTGGCTACCTCCTGGGTCCTCATGGGAACGTCAGGGTCATTCCAGAACACTGGCTTCCTTCCTGGGTCCTCATGGGAACGTCAGGGTCATTCCAGAACACTGGCTTCCTTCCTGGGTCCTCATGGGAACCCCAGGGTCATTCCAGAACACTGGCTACCTTCCTGGATCCTCATGGAAACCTCAGGGTCATTCCAGAACACTGGCTACCGCCTGGGTCCTCATGGGAACCCCAGGGTCATTCCAGAACACTGGCTTCCTTCCTGGGCCCTCATGGGAACCTCAGGGTCATTCCAAAACACTGGCTTCCTTCCTGGGTCCTCATGGGAACCTCGGGGTTATTCCAGAACACTGGCTACCGCCTGGGTCCTCCTGGAAAACTCAGAGTCATTCTAGAACACTGGCTACCTCCTGGGTCCTCATGGGAACCTCAGGGTCATTCCAGAACACGGACTAATTTCTGGGTCCTCGAGGGAACCCCAGGGTCATTCCAGAACACTTTATTCTCTGCAGCAATAATACTGCAATAGTAAGAGAGTCACCGGATTTAATGTTTAATTCCCAGGTGTGGCCATCCAGACCCAGAGCTCCCCCCTCCTCAGGGCAGGCCCAGGGAGACACCAGGCCTGGGGACCTCCTGGTCTGTCTCTAGGACACCCAGAGCCCACTCCTCAGAGCAGCCTGAGGGAGACACCAGGCCTGGGGACCTCCTGGTCTGTCTCTAGGACACCCAGAGCCCACTCCTCAGAGCAGCCTGAGGGAGACACCAGGCCTGGGGACATCCTGGTCTGTCTCTAGGACACCCAGAGCTCCCCCCTCCTCAGAGCAGCCTGAGGGAGACACCAGGCCTGGGGACCTCCTGGTCTGTCTATAGGAACACCCAGAGCTCCCTCCTCAGAGCAGCCTGAGGGAGACACCAGGCCTGGGGACCTCCTGGTCTGTCTCTAGGACACCCAGATCTCCCTCCTCAGAGCAGCCTGAGGGAGACACCAGGCCTGGGGACCTCCTGGTCTGTCTCTAGGACACCCAGAGCTCCCTCCTCCTCAGAGCAGCCTGAGGGAGACACCAGGCCTGGGGACATCCTGGTCTGTCTCTAGGGACAACCAGAGCTCCCTCCTCCTCAGAGCAGCCTGAGGGAGACACCAGGCCTGGGGACATCCTGGTCTGTCTCTAGGACACCCAGAGCTCCCCCCTCCTCAGAGCAGCCTGAGGGAGACTCCAGGCCTGGGGACCTCCTGGTCTGTCTCTAGGGACACCCAGAGCTCCCTCCTCAGAGAAGGCTGAGGGAGACACCAGGCCTGGGGACCTCCTGGTCTGTCTCTAGGGACACCCAGAGCTCCCCCCTCCTCAGAGCAGCCTGAGGGAGACACCAGGCCTGGGGACATCCTGGTCTGTCTCTAGGGACACCCAGAGCTCCCTCCTCAGAGAAGCCTGAGGGAGACACCAGGCCTGGGGACCTCCTGGTCTGTCTCTAGGGACACCCAGAGCTCCCTCCTCAGAGCAGCCTGAGGGAGACTCCAGGCCTGGGGACCTCCTGGTCTGTCTCTAGGGACACCCAGAGCTCCCTCCTCCTCAGAGCAGCCTGGGGGACACCAGGCCTGGGGACCTCCTGGTCTGTCTCTAGGACACCCAGAGCCCCCTCCTCCTCAGAGCAGCCTGAGGGAGACACCAGGCCTGGGGACATCCTGGTCTGTCTCTAGGACACCCAGAGCCCCCTCCTCCTCAGAGCAGCCTGAGGGAGACACCAGGCCTGGGGACCTCGTGGTCTGTCTCTAGGACACCCAGAGCTCCCTCCTCAGAGCAGCCTGAGGGAGACACCAGGCCTGGGGACCTCCTGGTCTGTCTCTAGGACACACAGAGCTCCCTCCTCCTCAGAGCAGCCTGAGGGAGACACCAGGCCTGGGGACCTCCTGGTCTGTCTCTAGGGACACCCAGAGCTCCCTCCTCAGGCAGCCTGAGGGAGACTCCAGGCCTGGGGACCTCCTGGTCTGTCTCTAGGACACCCAGAGCTCCCTCCTCAGAGCAGCCTGAGGGACACCAGGCCTGGGGACATCCTGGTCTGTCTCTAGGACACCCAGAGCTCCCTCCTCCTCAGAGCAGCCTGAGGGAGACACCAGGCCTGGGGACCTCCTGGTCTGTCTCTAGGACACCCAGAGCTCCCTCCTCCTCAGAGCAGCCTGAGGGAGACACCAGGCCTGGGGACCTCCTGGTCTGTCTCTAGGACACCCAGAGCTCCCTCCTCCTCAGAGGAGTATGAGGGGGATACCCAGCTTGGGGACCTAGTGGGTCTGTATATAGGGACACCCAGAGCTCCCCCCTCAAAGCAGCTTGAGGGAGGCACCTGCTTGGGGACCTAGTGTGTTTATGTGTAGGACACAGAGCTCCCTCCTCAGAGCACTGTGAGGGAGATGCCCGACCTGGGGGCCTCATGGGTCTGTCTCTAGGGACACCCTGAACTCCATCCTCAGGGCAGCGTTAGGGAGATGCCAGGCTTAGGGACCTTGTGGATCTGTGTATTGTATAGGGACAGCTCTAGCTCTCTCCTCATCCGAGAATCCAGTGTGAGGGAGACATCCGGCTTGGGGACCTCATGCGTCTGTTTCTAGGGACACCCATTGCTCCCTCAGAAGAGCATTAGGGAGCCCCCGCTCCCGCTTGGGGACTTCGTGGGTCTGTCTCTATGGACACCCAGAGCTCCCTCCTCAAAGCAGCATGAGGGAGGTGCCCAGCTTGGGGGACCCTTGGGTCTGTCTTTAGGACCCCCAGAGCTCCCCCATTCTCAGAACAGCCTGAGGGAGAAACCCAGCTTTGGGATCTCTTGAGCCTCTCTTTATGGACACCCAGAGCTCCCTCCTGAGAGCAGCGTGAGGGAGGTGCCCTTTTTGGGAACCCTTGTGCGTCTGTGTGTAGGGACACCCTGAGCTTTCTTCTCAGAGCAGCGTGAGGGAGTGCTTGATAGTCCTTGTGGGATTTGTGTGTTAGAAAGCCTGAGGTCCCCTTTGCCGAGCCGCCTCAGGGAGATGCCTCACCTCTTCTGTCATAACAGGTGTCAACAGTGAATACCTCCCACTCCTGCAGCGGTTTTGATGTGGTTGTGAGGTGTCCTCCAAAAGCTCACCTTCTGACAATACAAGAAGGTTTGGAGGCAAAATGATGGGGTTAGAGAGCCTCAACCTCCTCAGTGAATTAGTTCCTGATGGGGTTACCTGAGTGGTAACTGGATGCAGGTCGAGTGGGCCCAGATAGAAGGATTCATTTGGGGTGTGCCTGTGGGTTATGTATTTTGTATTTGGAGAGTGAATTTCCTCTCTCTGCCTTCTGATCATGACATGAGTCGGTGCTGTCTGCCACACTCTTCTGCCTTGATGTTCTGCTTCACCTTGAATCCCGAGGAGTGGAGCTGGCCTCTGTGGATTAAGACCTCTGAAACGGTGAGCCCTCAAATAAACTTTTCCTCTTCTGCAGGTGTTCTGGTTGGGTCCTTTAGTCACAGCAACAAAAAAAGTCTGACTAAAACATCAGCACTTTAGGGCAGCTGGTGCAGAGCAGGTAGTGGTGGTCGGTGGACTTTTTTCCCTAGATTCAGTGTGGCTCCTGGTGGGTGGTGGCTTAGGCAGGCTATCTGCCTCTGCTGAGCTTCAGATTCATCTTTCTCTGGGTGGGATATGGGGATAGAAGGCCGGAGATGTAGGGGCTCTGAGCTAGTTTCCCCTAAGGTTGCTGCCTCTCACTACTGTTGTCCCTTTGACTCTCCTCAAGATCCCTGCCTTCTTACCCCACCATCCTTCTGAACCTCCCTCTACTCCAGGTTCTGACCCCACTGGGCTAGATTGAGCAGCTGCCCTGGTCGGTGCCTCAGTGCACTAATTGGCAGTATGTTTTTAATGGTGCATGTTAAGGGCCACAGACAAGTCAAGATGGCCCCTGGCACTTTGCCAGGAGGAGTGGTTTGAGAAGTAAGTAACACCAGTGAGCCATTAAGATGATGTTAATTAAGTTAAGCTGTGTATATTTATTGCTGTAACTGGATGATGCTAAATTGAGTCCAGCTGTGTATTCAGTTGTGTATAAATACCTCTGCTATCTCGCAATAAAAAGGCTCCCGCTGTTTCAACCTTCACAAGTTGCTTATCACCCCCCCGCACTATTTTGCCCAGCCAGCCGACTGCAGCAGGTGCACATAATAGTGTCTGTTATATAAACATTGACATCCTGAATTGAATGAAATATCTTGACCCTATCAGGCTTTGATATCCATAAAATGAATTTAGTAAAGTTATCTCTTTCTCTCTTCTTTTTTCTAGATCATGAACATTAGAAATAAAATTATAATTTGTTAAGATCAGGTAAAACTCTGCTGTGAGCCCCATGATCCTGGGTCTTTTCCAGTGCGAAATCTCTAACCACTAGTCCAGCTTTTCTATAATATTTGATTAATTTAGAATTTCCTCATTTTAGAGTCATGTTGCACTGTCTGTATTTACTAGGAAATCTTCTCCAGATTTCCAGTTCTGTGCTTTATCCTATTCATCTTTTAATTTCTCCTCTTTCCAGTTTTCTACAGAATTCTTAGTCCTCTTCCCATGGTCTTCCTCCCTACCCCATTTTGAATCACCCTCCCCCTTATATCAGAGAAGACATTCAGCATTTGTGTTTTGGGATTGGCTAACATCGCTTAGCATAATCTGCTCTAATGCCATCCATTTCCCTGCAAATGCCATGATCTTATTATTTTTTAGTGCTGAGTAATATTCCATTGTATAAATGCCACATTTTTTTTTTATCCATTCATCCACTGAAGGGCATCTAGGTTGGCTCCACAGTCTAGCTATTGTGAATTATGCTGCTATAAACATTGATGTGGCTGTGTTTATAGTAGTATGCTGTTTTTAGGTCCTTTGGGTATGTGACTGCATGACCAATATGATTCTGCAACCTGTACACTCAGAAGAATAGGAAATTATATCCCATCTGATTCAAATGTAAGATATGTCAAAGTCATTGTACTATCATATATAACTAATTAAAACAAATAGAAAATTTTAAAAAAGAATTCTTAATCCTGAGAACTCTGCTTGTTTACATCAGCAATCTTTAAAGAATGTTTTAGCTCACTTTGTTTTTGAGAGAATTGTCTTATTTGAAAAATCCTTGTGAAAATTCAGTGAATTAATCTTCTGATAAGGATTGAATGGTAACTAGAGGCAAATACCGTATAGCAAAAGGAGAAGTGTCCATGGGGTCAGGCCTTTGGAGTTTATATTTTCTCTCTGATGAGCAAAGCGCTCTCTGTTTCCTGGCAACATCTTTTCACCTTCTTTTTTCCCCCACACTCTCCTGCCATGGTGTTTTTTTCTCATTCCAGACCCTGAGGAATGAAGTTAGCCATGTCTGCACTGAGACCTCTGAAACTTTGAGCCCCCAAGTAAACTCTTCCTCCTCTAAATTTTTTTTGTACTTAATTTTGTTCACAGCCATAAAAAAGCTAAATAAAATAGTAAGATGCTTCCATATTTGGGTACCTAATTTCAGACTAATAGGTAAACTATGTGAGGCCTTACAGAGTTCAAATAAAATGTTGACTCTGCACCAGAATTTCAAGATGCCTTTGAAAAGTTAAAACAGCCTCATGACAGGACCTCCTATAGGCTTGTCTGACACATATAAAGTGTTAAGGGTATATACAAATGAGAAACAATGTATAGTCCTTGGAGATCTCTTAAAAACATTAAAGACATAGTGTGATCAGTAACCTATGAGTCAGAAGACCTTGGCCATATAGTGAAGAAGGGTCTTCCTTCATTTGAGGTATTATTGTCATTTTTTTAATAACACAAAATATTGAGAAACCCAATCTCAATTACTTCTTTGGGGAAGATATATCTCAACATAGTACAGCAGAAATGATAAATTTTTTAAAAATCACATAGGAGGAAACATTCAAATGACACATAAATTTATGAACATGAGTACAAAGCAATACTATTTGAGGAGCTAAAATTTAAGCCAACAGAAACTATTGTACATTTACAGGAAGAAAAAAAGAAGAATAAAACACACAGAAGAGACTAATGGTAACAGACATGTTAAATGATTGGAATTGCCCAGCCTGCTCTGGCAAGGTAAAAGGTAATGGCACTTTGGAAAATGGGGTGGTACTATCTACTAAGGCATATACGATGAACCATTAATTCTAAACCACACAGAACTGAAGTGGAAAGGTATTCTATGGAAATGCTCTACCTGGCCCCCACCACTGCTGCCTTCACCACTGGGAACTATTCCTCCAGCATCCACCACACTCTTCTGTCCAGGATTCTTCAACCTGGACACTGAGACCCAGTTTTCAAACAAGTCTAAACACCACTTTACCACAGAGAAAATCACGAGGTAGTGCTCTTTTAATGCCAAGGAACTGAAGAATAAGAAGAAAATGAAGAATGATGCAAGGTTGAAAGACCAAAATAAAGAATGAGAAGGGGGATTAGGAGAAAAAATTATCTGATGAGGATGTAGAGGGGAATAAATAGGATACAGAAGATAAAGAAGAGGATAAAGTGAAGCCCAATTGGCAGAAATCAGAAACTGTGGTGACAGCAGTAGAACCTTCCAGTGGGTTTGGGAAGGGCTTCCCCTTGGGAATTGAGAGTGGGAAAAAACTACTGAAGTGAACATTTTACCTGCTTGTAGCTTGGAGAGCTGCCCCAGAGATGCCACTTGTTAAAATCCAGGCTTTGTATTCCCACCTATCTAGATGCTGACCTGCTTACTCTACCATTGTTACACCAGCTGGCCTGTTCCATTTGAGCTTCACCCTGGTTTCCAATTTCCCTTCTCCTCTTCCTTGCTCTTTTTCTGCATCCTACTATTTATTCTCTGGTAGCCTCTCTTAACAGGTCCCAGCATTGTGTCCTGCCTCAGCCCCCTCCTTCCACGTATCAGGATTTACCTCAATCCTCTATCAGAGAACAGTGGGCTGAGGTGGGGTCAGGGTTTAAAAGAACCAAACAGATTCCCCTTTTTGTATTGACTAAAGAGAGTAACACTTCTTTTATTATTTTTTGCTTTTTTTTTTTTGGAAAGAAATAAATAGCACTATATAGAAAACAAAAAGAGAAATTACCATTGGGGATTATGGAGGTATATTAAGAGGAAGAGAGCATGAAGTGACTTTCAGGACACCTTTAATGTTCAACTTCTTGATGTATGAAATAATACATGGTTAGTTTACTTTGTGGGAATTCAAAGATCTCTTATCATTTTGATGTTTACCTGTTCTTACTGTGCTCAAGAAGATCAGATTTATTATGTAAAATGTTGTAGGGAAGAGTAAAATGAGGGATCTAAAGTAACACTAGGAGACATTATAGTAATGGATATGATAATTTTGTTGATTTTGGTATCATGGATTTGTACATATACAAAAAGATAAAAATATACATCTAAGATAAATACAGGTAAATATCTGCCAATTCAACCTCCATAAGGCTGTAAAAAAGTGGGATGCATCTAAAGTCAAGGGTAAAAAAAAAATAACTTAGTAAGCCATAAAATGACTAAGAATTTGTTAGAAAATTATCTATCTCAATAGTTGGAAAAGTACATTTTGTAAAAATAAGAGGAAAGAAAATCTAAGCAAAAGAGCAAAATTAGAAGCTATTGAAAATTAACATACCACAGAAGAAATTATCAACGTGAATGTTGATGCTTCTAAAAAGCAAATAATCAGGGCTGGGGCTGAGTCTCCATAGAAGCACACTTGCCTGGCATGTGTGAGGTACTGGGTTCGACTCTCAGCACCACATAATAATAAATAATAAAGCTCTGTCAACAACTAAAAAAATATTTTTTAAAAGCAAATAAGCCACAGAAGTGGTGAAAACTTTTAAACTCATGATGATAAAGCCAGTCTCAGAAACTTAATGAGGCACTTAGCAACTCAGCAAGATCTCTTCTCTAAATTAAATACAAAAAAGTGCTGAGAATGTGACTCAATGTTTAATTGTAGACCTCATAATGAAATAAATAAGTGGAGAACTCCAGACAAAACCCTTTCTTGCTATTTAGGCAGTGGTACCTCATAGATGTTATGTGTATGGAAGAAGAAAAAAGGCATTCATTCCAAAGAACCATGTTAGGGTATTGAGACATCTGTGTGATAATAAAATACTGTTGTACCCTTCACTCATACACATGACAGCTTATTTTCATACACTAAATATTGAATATAAGAATTAATAATAGATAATACTTAAATAGAAAACAAAGAATTCATAAGTTAACATAAATAAGAGGGACATACAATGTATATTTTGTGTACACCTGAAATATCCTGTACTCTGAAAGCAATGGCAAGAGCACCACAATTCTAAAGTAAAATCACACAACTGAGCAAAACTCGTTCGTTTTCTCCCCTGCTTCCCAAAACAAAATTTTAAAAATAGCTGAGAATATAGCTCATTAATAGGAAACCTGGATTTAATCCCCAATATAAAAAAAATAAATAAAAAATAAAATCACATCATATATACAAATATAATTTGTGGAATAAATGCATTCTCAAAAACAAGAATATAGAGTTTAATCTGTTAGTATTCATTTTTAATTTTTTTTGGCTTTTAAACATACACGATACAAGGTGCAAACAGGGACAGGGCCGGGCGTTGTCCTGGTGGGCGCTGGTTTGGGCACCAGAAGACCCCAGCTTCCAATGGGGCTCTTGCCACTTGGTAGTTGTGTGACTAGAGCCCATTGTTTAACCTTGCCACGCCAGTTTTTCCTAGGTGGAACAGGGAGGATGGTGACACCCTCTTCTTAGGGAAGCTGTGAGGACCCAAGGGGAGTCACTAAAGTTCCAGGCCACTGTGATCACTACTTCACTGTGGTCCAAGCCTGGGCTGAGGCTCCTGGGTCCAGAGCCAGGGCTGGCACGTGCACACCAACACCTGGCCGGCCAGTGAGACCAGGTGACCGCCCAGCACCTGGATTCTAATCCTTCAGGGTCAGGGGGTTGGTAGAGAGGTTTTCAGGGCGGGGATATGGATAGGTGCTGCAGGCTGGACGGCGGGGGCCGCGTGAGCCTTGGCTCCGCTTCTGCCCGCTGCTGTTTTCACCTGCTGCCTTCCTGCTGGGCGCTTTCGCGGGTCGCTGTCAGTGCACGCCGGCTTGCGATGCTGCAATCCGGCTGAGCACAAAAACACAAGCCAGATGGAACTGAAACAAAGTTTTATTTTGTGAGAGGCCGTGTGCGTCCCCCTAACAAGCCGGTCCACACACCCACACACGTGTGTCCCTCCCGGACCCGGGGGGCTCCACTTCCCCCGGAACACCCTCCTACCATCCTTCCCCAACCAATGGGAACTCTCCAGGAGTCTTGTAACTTGAGTCCCCAAATGGGCCTAAGTGAACAGTAGGAGCCCAATTTCCATATGAATGTAATACTTTGCAGTGGCTCCTAGCATCTGCCCCCTTCTGTTTAATTAAGCAATGGCAATGTGGCTAGGGACCGTGCCTGGTAGGTTGTCCAATTTAACATGTGGTTCTTACCCGTCATGGGAGAACTGACTTTTACACGTCAGTTTCCTGTCTTAGGTTGAATCCACTGTAATCAGATCAACCCGTCACTGACTACCGGTCTAGCATAGCCATGCTTGTGGATAGGCCTAAGCACCAGTGGGGGGGTGAGGTTCTTGCCTCACCTCTGTTGGCCCCCAAATTTAACTTTGGTGCCAGTGGGGGGGTGAGGTTCTTGCCTCACCTCTGTTGGCCCCCAAGTTTTAGACCATCACTAGTAGAAGGGAGGAAGATACAGAAATGCCACGACACCAAGCCAATTGACGGCTCCTTAGGAAGAACAGTAACACTGGTGACACAGCAGCTAAGATATTTTAGCACTACCATAATTCACTGTATCAACAAATAGAGCACAATGCATACAGGTGATACATAGTCCAGGCAAGTTGTGTAAGCAGTTCAAAGTGGAGGAGTCTATCAATATGTCCATTTCCTCCCAAAGTAAATTAAGTCCTTGATTGAGCAGTTCAAAGTGGAGGAGTCTGTCAATATGTCCATTTTCTCCCAAAGTAAATTAAGTCCTTGATTGAGGATACTTATTGAGTTATATTGATTGATGTATCAGTTTATATAGTTTACTGTGATAGCTATCATAGAAGTTGTAGTTTGGTTTTATCTTAGTCTTCACCGGCATTGGGATGGAGATGGGAATTCTGGCCATGGTGCTAAAGAGACATTATCTTGAACAGAATTGTTAAATATAATGAAAAGGAAAGGTGAAAGTAAACAAACAGATCTGTTAACCACCTTTAAAAGCAAAATTTATAACAGCTGTTTACCTAATTTAAATTAAACCATATAAGTCACGTGATTTTTTTTTTTTTTTTTTTTTTTTTTTTTTTTTTTTGGATCCATTTATATCTATTTATACATGAGCGCTCCTTATAAATGAAATATGGACATACACACATACAGACATACAACACAAAACAGTGCATACATAACATAGAACATATAGGACAATAGTAAATAAAGGCCTTGTAGCTATACCTAGGTGAAATCTCCATTGCAATGTTTAAAAACTTTACAGTTAAAAAAAAAATAAAACACAGTCAAAAAATAAAACTGATCAGAAAAACATTAACCTAGGTTTGTATGAGCTCAAAAAGAAAGAGAAAATAAATAAATAAATAAAATAGAACCTTATGATGTGGGAAAAATGTAATAATAAAATAGATATTGAAAAAGGCACCGTGGTAAATCACTGTTGTAGATGTAAGAATAGCCAAGCTGGAGCTCTGGATATCAGCTGTTATGGATTTGAGTCAAATCATCTTCTTTTTCTGTAGAAATTGTTTTAGTTAATCTCTCTGGAATCCAAATTGGTTGCTGTTCCTCCTGTGGAAAAACACAGACGGAGCCCCGACTCCAGACTATTACTGGGTCCGGACCTTTCCATTGTCCTGTTAGAATATCTTTCCAAAGTACCTTAGGCTTATGTACATTTTTCGGATACATATGTCTTTCCACAGCACTAAGTCCTGATGAATCCAAATTTAGAAAGTTTAGAGTAAAAAGGGTTATTTTAAGTTTATCTTTGGGGGATATATACCCTTTTCCAATTCCTTCCTTTTGTTTTAATAAGTACATTTTAATAGTTTGATGAGCTCTTTCAACTATGCCTTGACCCTGTGGATTGTATGGGATTCCTGTTATATGAGTAATGCCAAATGATGAGCAAAATTGTTTAAAAGAGTTAGACGTATAACCAGGAGCGTTATCAGTTTTTAACTGTTTAGGAACACCCACAGTGGCAAAATTTTGTAAGCAATGAGCTATAACATCTTTAGTTTTTTCTCCGGCATGAAGGGAGCCCATTAAAAATCCAGAAGAAGTATCAACTGTAACATGTAAATATTTTAATTTTCCAAATTCTGGCAAGTGTGTAACGTCCATCTGCCAAATATGGTTAGGTATCAGTCCTCTAGGATTGACTCCAAGATTAACTTGTGGTAAAAATGTCACACAATTTTGACATTGTTTTATTATATGTCTGGCTTGTTCCTTAGTTATTTTAAAACGTTTTTGTAAGGTATTAGCATTGACATGGAACCTTTTATGAAAATTTATAGCTTCTTCTATTGTGGAGAAAATATGTATGTCATGTGTAGATTTATCTGCTAGTTCATTACCCAAACTAAGGGCTCCAGGCAACCCTGTATGTGCCCTGATATGTCCAATAAAGAATGGATCTTTTCTGTCCCAGATTAGAGTTTGTATAGCAGAAAACAAAGAGAAAACAGTAGAGGAAGGAGAAATCCTACCAGCATCTTCAAGGGATGCTATAGCATTAACTACATACTGGCTATCAGAGAATAAATTAAATACAGAATCTTTGAACATCATAAAAGCTTGTAATACTGCATTGAGCTCTACCTTTTGAGCTGATTGTTTGGGTACTAAAAATGTAAAAGTTTGATCAGGGGTAACTACCGCTGCTGTACCATTGTTTGACCCATCAGTGAATATATTTGGAGCATTCATGATAGGGTTTTTTTTTGTCATTTTAGGAAAAACTACAGGATGCTTAGACCAAAAGGACAACAAGGGATTAGATGGCAAGTGATTATCAAATGAGACACTAGATTTACACATGATTATTGCCCAAGTATTTAACTCATTAGCTAACTCATCAATTTGATCCATAGTATATGGAGTAATAATTTTATTGGGAGAAATCCCAAACACTCCCTTCGCTGCTTTTATCCCTTTGAGTATTAATTGTCCTACAGCCTCAGGATATCTAGTAAGAATAGTATTAGGGGAATACGATAAATGTATCCACAATAATGGACCTTCTTGCCAAAATACTCCTGTAGGAATATTTTTTGTTGGTAGTACAATAAATAATAAAGGCAAACTTATATCAATTCTATCCAAATGCATATTTTCCATATATGTTTCAATGATTTTTAATGCCTTTCTTGCTTCAGGCGTTAACATGCGGGGTGAATTTGGATCTGATGGACCTTTTAGGATATCAAATAAGGGTCCTAATTCTCCTGTTGGTATGCCTAGGTAAGGCCTTATCCAGTTTATGTCTCCCAATAATTTTTGAAAGTCATTAAGTGATTTGAGTTGATCTACTCGTATTTGAATTTTTGGTGGACGGACCATGGTTGAGGATAATAAAACTCCTAAATAATTAATTGGAAAATTTAATTGTACTTTATCTATTGCTATGTCTAGATTATAATTTTTTAGTAAGTTTGTAAGTGTGGCATAACATTCTAGCAATGTGTTCTTATCTTTATGTGCTAATAACACATCATCCATATAGTGAAATATTTGTAGTTCAGGATTTTGATTTCTAAGTGGCTGGATTGCTTTATTAACATAAATTTGACACATAGTCGGGCTGTTCGCCATCCCCTGGGGTAAAACTTTCCACTCATATCTCTGATCAGGACCTTCATGATTTAGTGCAGGGATAGTAAATGCAAAATGTGGACTATCCTCGGGATGAATTGGAATTGAAAAGAAACAATCCTTAATATCTATAGTTAACACATGCCAGGTTTTTGGTAAAGCAGACAATTGGGGAATCCCTGATTGAGCAGGTCCCATAATAACCATCTCATTATTAATGGCTCTTAAATCTTGTAATAATCTCCATTTACCAGATTTCTTTTTAATGACAAAAATGGGAGTATTATGGGGAGATACGGAAGGTTGTAAATGTCCTTCCGCTAATTGTTGTTTGACCAGATCGTGGGCTACTTGTATCTTTTCTTTAGTCAGGGGCCACTGAGGAACCCACACTGGTCTTTCTGATTTCCATGTAATTTTGATTGTCTCAGTGGCCCTTTTTGAAAACCCAATCCATGTTTATTTATTTCTTGATCTATTTGAATTGGTGCTATCATATCTTGATCTTGTTTCCTTAATCCTTTTTCTTTTCTAAAGCCTTGTTTAGCCCTACTAGTGGGCGCGTTAGAATTGACGTTATTTGTTAATGTCAATCCTAATTGATCTAGGACATCCCGTCCCCATAAATTTATGGGAAGATGGTCCAATACATAAGGCTGTATAGTTCCTTCACATCCTTCAGGATCCCTCCAATCTAATACCATAGCACTTCTATGGGGGTTAGTTGCCACTCCTAGGCCTCGAAGCGTTTGAGTGGCTTGTTGCAATGGCCAGTGCTTTGGCCATTCCTGACGAGATATGATGCTGAGGTCAGCACCTGTGTCCAGCAGCCCATTAAAATCATGTCCTTGAATATTTAATTTTAGCATTGGGCGAGAATCTAAATTTAAAGAAAGCATAGCCCAATCTACACCTGTGGAGCCTAATCCCTTGGAACCTCTTTCTACATTACAACTGGAAAATTCATCATGTAGGCTGGGTATTATTAATAACTGTGCTATTCTATCTCCTGATGAAATTACGGATATACCTCTTGGAGAACTGGCTATAATTTTTATTTCACCCTCATAATCGGGATCAATTACCCCAGGACTTATCATAAGTCCTTTTAGTGTAGAAGAACTGCGTCCTAATAATAAGCCTACTGTTCCTTGGGGAAGAGGTCCTTTTATTCCTGTGGGAATGATTTGAACTCCCATCTCTGGAGTTAATACTGCTCTGGCAGAGGCACAGATGTCCAACCCTGCGCTCCCTCTAGTTTGTCTGATGAGGGATCTGATGGATAGTGCGTCCTGGGCACTACCTTGATGGTGCTGCTGGGTTCCTCCATTGCCCCGTATATTTGTGGCTTTGGGCCCCGGGGCATTGGGCCCTCCAATTCGTTTTTTGACAACGGGGCCTGATACCTTTCTCCACGATATTGTGGGTAGACACTTGGTCTTTGTCCATTTTTTGATAACGGAATACCCTCTATGGTGGTTTGAGAACGGCATTCATTAGCCCAATGTCTCCCTCTATGGCATCGTGGGCAAATACCCGGGATTCTACTCCTTTGATACCTAGCTTTGTTAAACCCTCCTCCTATGGGGCAATTTCTTTTAAAATGTCCTTTCTGATTGCAATTATAGCATGTTTTTGGTTTGGTATCTAAAGCCTGTTTTACTTCAGCTGCCATGACTTGTCCTTGTTCATCAATGTCGCTACATAATTTAATATATGTGTTTAAATCTCCATGTTTCCACGGTCTAATGACCTCTTTGCAGCAACGATTTGCTTGGTCATAAGCCAGTTGTTTTATAAATGGCATTGCCTGTTCTGTATTTTCAAATGTCTTAGAGGCTGTTTCAATAAGTCTAGCTACAAAGTCAGCGTAGGGCTCATTAACTCCTTGTGTTATCTTAGATAGTTGACCTTGTAAATCCCCTTGTCCCTTCAAAGTTTTCCATGCCTTAATTGCATTCATAGTGATCTGAGCGTATACGCCAGGATCATATCTAATCTGTTGCCTCTGACCCTCATAAGGTCCTTTCCCCAATAGCATTTGAGAATCTCTTTCAGGATAACCTGCTGCTGCATTTCGCCTAGCTGTCTCCCTGCAAAATTCCTCATTGGCAATTTTCCATAATAAATATTGTCCTCCATTTAGCACAGAGTGACACACGCTAGCCCAATCTTCTGGTGTTAAGTCCCAGCTGGTAATAGATTCGACCATTCTGACAGTAAAGGGAGCCGCAGGCCCGTAGGTTTGTACAGCTTCCTTTAATTGCTTTACTATTTTGAAATCTAAGGCACGGTAAACTCGTTCCCTTTCTTCTCCCCGCTCAACTACAGGGCATGCTAACTTTTGGGGTCCTGCCTCAGGATTCTGTTCATCACCTATGGAAACTGAGGGCTGCTCAGCTACAGGTGAAGCTGTTGGTTGAATTACGCCCTCTGGTGATGGAACGGAGTTAGTACTAGCCTCCCTATCTGAGGGTCGTTTTTTCCCTAAGCTTGCCTTCTTCAATTTTTCTTCTGTCTGACTAGCTTGAGGGACCTTTTGTTTTGCTTGACCTAATAAGTTTTCTGCCATAGCCTGGACCTCTAACAATTTACTTAACAGTCTTTCGGTTTGTTTTTTACTAGATTCTAATCTACTATAAAGGTAACGTAACCCAATAAGGTAGGATAGAAGAAAGCCAAAACAGAATGAAACAGAAACGGAGAGGAGAAAAATGATTATATCAATTTTTTCTTTCTCAGGGCCGAATAACTTAAAACCTTGAGCCAACCATTTTTCCCAATTCGCCTGAAAAAATTGTAAGGCTAGAGAGCCTGAAATAAAAGCAGAATAAATCAAAACAAAAATACCCATTCTGTCGCCTTTCCTTAGGGGCGAGCGATATCACTCACCTATAAATTTTGGGCGTTCCCCGTACAAGGGCCACCAAAATGCTGCAGGCTGGACGGCGGGGGCCGCGTGAGCCTTGGCTCCGCTTCTGCCCGCTGCTGTTTTCACCTGCTGCCTTCCTGCTGGGCGCTTTCGCGGGTCGCTGTCAGTGCACGCCGGCTTGCGATGCTGCAATCCGGCTGAGCACAAAAACACAAGCCAGATGGAACTGAAACAAAGTTTTATTTTGTGAGAGGCCGTGTGCGTCCCCCTAACAAGCCGGTCCACACACCCACACACGTGTGTCCCTCCCGGACCCGGGGGGCTCCACTTCCCCCGGAACACCCTCCTACCATCCTTCCCCAACCAATGGGAACTCTCCAGGAGTCTTGTAACTTGAGTCCCCAAATGGGCCTAAGTGAACAGTAGGAGCCCAATTTCCATATGAATGTAATACTTTGCAGTGGCTCCTAGCAGATAGGAAGTTGTGAGAATGGCTAATCTTGACCCCTGGCCCGGGGCCATGTAAAAGGGAGCATGCTGAGCTGGTTCCAGACCCGGTCTGGGGGCGCCGCCCTGAGGGCAGGGGAGTGAGGAGAGGAGTAAAGTCTCCTGAGATCTGGCTGCGGGCAGTGGCAGCGTCCCTTTTGGGCTGAGGAGGTTGAGAGCCGCAGAGACCTAGGCCTGGGCAAGGGGAGCGGGTCGGTGGGTGGCCCGCATCTTTGGAGACAGCCAGCACGCCCCACAGCTGCAGCAGCGCCGCGGAGTCCCTGCCATTGGGGACCCAGAGTGGGGCGAGGTGCCAAGGGCCATGGGCCAATCCCTCCCACTTGGGTGCAACCCCGGGGCCTGCCTCAGTTTCCCCAGGCGACGGGGTTGGTGCTTCTAGCCAAGGCAGCACCACTTTGCTGTGTGCCAGGCACTTAACTTGTGTGCTTCCATGCTCAGGCTGCACAGAGAGATGCCACGCCCTGTCCAAAGTCACACTGCTGGGCCGTGGTGGAATGGCCTTCCAACACCCACAGAGATCTACGTCCCTTCCTTGCCTGAGGCAGCAGGATACGCCCTATTCCCCCGGCAGGGTACACCTTAAACCTGGAACCGCCCTAAACCCAAGGAGCGGGATACTCCCTAAAACCTGATCCGCCCTAATCCAGTAGGATCCTCCTTAAACCAGGATCCACCCTGGTCCTTGAGCAGGGTCACCTTTCTCAAACATTCATGCAATGTCACTTCAAATGTCCATTTCCACGAGTCCTTCCTCTAAGCAACATGGGGTACGCTGGCAAGGAAATTTCGATGCGTCATTCGTACTTGGCAATGGCCCTCAGCAGTGCTTGTTATTTATTACTATTGAAAAGTGCTATGGAAACAAACATGTAAATAAAGACTTCTCGGAGAAGAATATATTTTCAATTGTTTAGAGATATATTGAATCTCTTTGACCTGAGAAGTCAGCCAAATTGAAATAATTAATTTTTATTATTTTGAGCAAGTAAAACGTTCCAGTTTCTAAGCATGGAGGATATGTTGTCAAATAGAAAAAACTTGTATGCCTTTATGGAGTTTTACATTTGAGATACATAAGAGTTAACTAGAAGGAAAACAAATAATTTACCATACAATTCTGTGGTTTATAATTAAGTTTGATGTGAGAACAGAGTTGTGAAGTGACAGCAGATCTGAGTTGAGTAGAATATACATTCATGGCATCACTTTGGGGGGTGGGTTACTTACTTACTAGGGATTGAACCCAGAGGGGCTCTACCACTGAGTTCCAGCTCTTTCTCCCCTTCTTGAAACGGGATCTTGTGAAGCTGTTGAAGCAGTCTCAAACTTGGGATCCTCCTGCTTCAGCCTCCCAAATTATTGGGATTACAAGCAAGCAGCAACATGCCCAGTTGTAAGCACTTTTAAAATAACCCTTTCTACTTACTGGTGTTTATATTAGCAAATTTTGAAAATGTAGATAGATGTACATATACCAGTCCTCATGGTATGGCTCATTACAAATTATCTTTTTACTTGAAACACTGCTAGTTATGATAGAGAAGAATTAAAATAAAGTTTAGCTCAAGCTAGCTACATGTAACAAAAATTCCTTCAACTTGTTTATCTCTAAAAAGGATGTTTATTTTGATTTTTAAAAAATCTTGTAAGGTGTTTTGCCGCAGTCTGGCTGGGCACAAAATCTTGAGCCACCCACAGCTTTGTAGATTCAAACAGCAATTCTTTATTCCCGAACTCACACCGGCCCTCTACAAACACGTTCTGGGGAAATCACGTTCTCCCGCCTAATTAACGTACTCCACCAGGCTTTGAATCCCAAATACTTTCTGAATCCCAGGAGAACTCAACGGGAACTCAAGGATTTATAATTAAGGCATTTCATTGATTTTAAGATGCACATCTGAGATGGATGGAATCTTAAAATTGGCATGTTGAAACCATATGGCAATTTTTCTTCTGAGTGGTACAATAGAATAAGAATGTTCTAAGTGTCTTAAAGGTGATGGCATCTCAGAGGCAATGAAATAGGAAGTATATAAAAAATGTCAGCACATTGGTTAATTTTTAGCACCCAAAGCTAGTCAAAGGTGACTCGCAAAAAGAAGTTTCAGATTTCTATATCCTTTATTTTTGCGGGAGGGTGAGTTCCAGGGATTGAAGTCAGGGGCACTCACCCACAGACCTACATACCTAGCCCTATTTTATATTTTATTTAGAGATAGGGTCTCACTGAGTTGCTTAGTGCCTCACCATCACTGAGGCTGGCTCCTGTCTCAGCCTCCAGAGCTTCTGAGATTAAAGGCCATGTGACACCACATTTGACTTCTAAATCCTTCAGTCTAAACTAGCTTTTTTTTTTTTTTTTTTGCAAAAAGTCAACAATCTTTTATTGTGGCTTCCTGGAGGCCCACAGCCAGGAGGGGAGCACCATGCTGCCCCAGGGCCTGGAGCAATTGTTGCAAGCCCAGAGCAGCAAGAGGGAGGGGGCCAGGCCACTGGAAGCTAGCCAACCAGCCCACCCCATTGGCACCCCTTGGGAGGCGGTAACCATGGCGACAGCCATTGCCAAGCAGGATTGAAATTCAGGGCTTCACCCAGGCTGTTTCAAAAATCTTCTCACACTGCGTGGAGGAGGGGAGGGGAGGGGAGGCCCCAGCAGCCTGGGGGAGGGGAGCCCGCAGCCCCGCCAGCCTTGACGTAGGAGGCTCCGCACACTTGCGCGCTTGGGCACCTTGGGGGCGCTGGGCTTGGCCACCTTCTTCACTGTCTCGCTCCCCGCCAACGCTGCTGCAGCCTTTGTCCTTGGCTGCACTGCCTTCGGGTCATGCTTGTCGGCTGTGGAGCCTTTGGCAGGCCAGGGGGCGGCGCCTCTGGCTTCTTGGGCGTGTCTGCAGCTTGTGGCGGGGGAGGGGCGCACCCTCACAGGCCTCCAGCTTCTTGAGGTTGAACTGGAAGGAGTCTGGGGCACCCTTGCCATTGACCTGCGGCAGCCAGTCGTCCTGCACCAGCACTTGCATGGAGTACTTGAGGTAGGTGCGCCCTCTGTGCTGATCCAACCACTGCCACCTTCCTGGCCTCCGTTTGGATGGCGCCACGCTTGCCCAGACTGCAGATCCCATAGTCCGTGCCACCAGCTGAGAGCGTACTTGTCCAGCTGGTTCTTCTTGCCGCTGCGCCCGCTGCTGCCGCCACCCGCCCGCACTGTTTTCTTGGCCTTCTGGGCGCCCGTGGGCGGCAGGGCCTCCTCCACTCCACCTACATGGTGGCCAGTGGGTTGGAAGTGGTGGTGCGCAGAACCGGGGAAGAGGAAGGCGAGGGGCCGCTGCGGGCTCAGGGCGCAGGGTGGCTCCACGCGGGAGCGGCCACCACCGGCCTGGGGTTGGGCAGCTCGGGGCTCGGGGAGGGCTGGGGGAGCTCGGGTCGCGCAGGCGCTGCTCCCAGGCCTTGGCCTGTGCGCGCAGAGCTCAGCTAAATCAGCATTCTTTATTCAGAAGTTCCCTATAGAGATCTTTCTCTTCATGTAAAACAATGGAAGACTGGTGTTCATAAACATGACTACAATTTTTTTGAAAAGGGTTTGAGGGGAACAAACTTCTTGGTGCTTTTCCATGGAGAGCACATGGCGGGCAGTTAATGCATTTGAGGTTAAGTTGTTCAGACAACACAAGCAGAATTTATGGAATATGGATTACTTTTTTTTGTTTTTTTTTCCCCCATTTCTGAAAGTTTGTAGGTCCCCTTATACTTTTTTTTTCCAAGTAAGATGTCCTTAAATTGAATTTCGATGATTCATAGTTGTTATAGTTTTTATAAGAATGTATTTGAAAACATTTATTCTCTGTGTGCACAGTTTACTTGGGAAACTAGCTCCATGATCTCTCTTGGCTAGGAAGCCTGTATAAGGACTTTCCTTCTGATACTGAGGACTGGTTTCATAGGAAACTCAACCATATGAAGGTTACATACCTTTTTTCCCCAGGAGGACTTCAGCTTTACTTATCCAAGTGTGAGTGTGGTCCTAGAGCAGCATATCTGAAGCATCCTGGAGCTTGTTTGAAATGCAGACTGGTGGTGCACATGAACCTGTGGGAAGCACCAGACAAGATATGTGACTCTCAGACGTGAGGGTACTACCAGGATTGCTGGACTAGTACAAAGTTTCTGATTCAGTAGTGGGTGGGAGCCTGAGAATTTTAATTTTAACAAGTTATCACATGATGCTGATGCTGCTGGTACAGGGACCATACTTGGAGAACCATTATACTAAAGTGTCCTCATTGTACATTTTTCTCCTCTTTCCTAATTTTGTACTCCTTCAGATAGCTTTTTAAAAACAGATTATCATATCCTTTACTTGATTGAAGGGGGGAAAAGCATATATATATATATATATTGCGATGACCACACCAAGATTGCTTTTCAGCATCTAATTTCAGAGCAAAAAAATCTCTTTAAAGCTTGGTTTTAAGTCTTATCTATAGATGTCTCTCTTCTTTCTGTAAGTATTTTTTTTAATGTTTAAAAATTCTTTTAATGTAGATAACACGTTCTTATGGTTCAAAAGTTAAAATGACATAGGCATGCTTGGAAAAATCTGATTTCTAACTGCTTTGCCCCCCCACCTTTACCCTTCTTTATTAGATAACCTCCTTTAATTATTTCCCATAGATGTCAATTGTTTCCTTTTAGAGTAGGAGAAATGCCAGTGTACTATATTCTTTTTATATAAAATTAGCATACAATGTAAGTAATTTTGTCTCATGGCTTTTTCTTTATATGCTCTTGAGATATTTTCTTATTAGTATTTATTTAGAAAGAATATAATATTTGTTTATAGAAAACACTTTAAAAAAACACAGCTATATTTAAACAGTGTCTATTAATGCCTTGTTTACTTAACCATTCCCCCTGGTGGGTATTTGGGTTGTCTCTAGGTTTATCACAGACCATACTGTCATGAAACATCTTGTATACATATCATTTTATACATGTGCAGGTACATCTCCTAGAAGAGGAATTGCTGCACCTGTGGGCAGTGCATTTATAATTTTGTTAAATATTTCCTTTCTTAAGTGTTGCACCATTTTTAACTCCCAGTTTCTCTTAATTATTCATGAAGGATTGGTTTGAGGACCCCTTTGTGGATACTGAAATACAAGGATGCTTAAGTCTCATATAAAAAAGCATAGTGTTTGCATATAACCTATGAACATCCTGCACATACTTTTAAATCATCTTTAGATTGCTTAGAAAACCTAATACAATGTAAATTCCATGTAAATAGTTGTTATAATGTATTGCTTATGGAATAATGACAAGGAAGAAAGTTGGTATGTGTTCAGTATGACAATTTTTAAAAAAAATATTTTCACCTATGATTGTCGAATCCAGTATGAATATCACAGATACAAGAGGGCAGATTGCAGTGTATGAGAGAGTTCCTATTTTTCTGGGGCCTTTCCAATGTAGTGTGTTTACAACCCTTGAATTTGTTAACAGTTTGATAGATGAGAATTATCAATATAGAGTAGTTTTAACGTGCATTGCTATCATTATTAATGAGGCTGAGCATCTTATGCTTAAACTAGCTGTATTTTTTTTTCCTGTATACCTTCTGTTCATGTGTTTTTGTACATTTATAATTCCCAAGTGTCAGTAATTGGTCCTTAAGGTAAAAGAAAAAAAAAAAAGTGGGATGGTTTCAAGGACCAAAAAAAGATGTGGGAAGATATCTTTTCCCATTGACAGCAATTAGTGTTTGAGTGATGGCTGCTAGAATGTTCAGACTGAAAAACTTTGTTACATTAGAATAGACTGAAATATATCTAAAACAAAACACATGGGGTTTAACATACACATACACAATCTTCAAGTAGGTGTCCTCTCTAAACAAACCAAAGAAGGAAAAGACTGTGTTAAATTCCAGTTGCACTGCTACACATAAGGTGTACGGAGGGGGATAGTGGTTTTCAGCCATATTCCCATGCTGATGTCTATTTAAAGACAGCATCTAGATTCTGTAGTAATAGATTTGCTCTGCCTAGCTCCACACAAATTTGCATCATGCCACACACTGGACAAAACTTTCAGGGTTAGGAGGGAGGAAATTTCTCAGGGGAATGGGACATGCAGAACTTTGGGATATCCCTAAGGAGTTTCACTAGGCTCCGAGCTCATTATGGACCTTGTGCCCCAGAGCTACTGTTCTTCCCTCCACTTTCAAAAACTTCACCCATAAGACTTTGAGTTAACAGTGTCCCTGGGGGAGACCTGGTCAGTTGCAGGGTAAGAGAAGTAAGACCTGGTCAGTTGCAGGGTAAGAGAAGTGTGAGCTTCTCTGGAGTCCCACCTGGTGTGGCAAGATTTCTAAACAAAAAGCTTGGTCCCTATCCAAAGCCAATTAATTCCAATTTAATATTGAGGAAACACTTTTGAGAAAAAGAAAATAGAGGGTTTATTGCTTGAAGCAAGCCCCCAATGCCACTCAGCTCATCAAATTCAAAAAGCTTTGCCATATTTCCAGATACTTCATTTGGACAAACAGAGTTCTCAAAGAGACTAGTCCAGTCTGTCGTTTTCATGTTAGGATACATGATAATAAAGTCATTAGGAGGTGGTGCCACAGTAAGCTGTAGAAACACCCACAATTTGCAGATATTCAGACAAGTTGTATACTGCTGATCTAACTATGTGCATGTACCTTGGTTTGGAAAAGTCTAGCATTTTACAATCTAATTATTGTAGGTAAGATTTGCTTTTGATATGCAGGGCCTTGACTTTGAAATCTGACCTGAAGTCATCCCAGGTCCACTCCTTTCTACAGCACAGCTGTTCTTGCAAAGAATCTATTCATTGTTTCTTTCATGCATTTACTTATTTATCATTAGAGGTTGTTTATGGAGGGCCTGTTTGGTGTCAAGCTTCTCAGCAGACACAGGATAAACAAGGCCTCAAGTTGCTCCCAGCCCAGTGAGGAGACCAGTGTGCAAACTCAAACTTGTTAGCAAAATTAAAAAAAAAAATTACTGTAGCATTCATTTCTTGAAATGTAAACTCATAATTATATGAGATGCATTTTTTAGATATACATATATACTACCATTATATATAATTAAAAAATGATTACTACATCTCACATTAACCACACTTATTTCAAATTAATTTGTCTTTTGAAAACACCAATATATGACACTCTTTGGATATATACATTTGGTGTGTCTTCAAATTTGTCACTTTTTGTATTATGTTCTTTTCTTTATTCTCCTTTTTATAGGATTTCTTTTTTCAAATTATTGAGATTAATGAATTTTAGACACTTCAATTAAACAGTGTATTCTGTAGATTTTCTTTTTAACCTCAGATAAAATACATCCCACTTTTTATAAGCTTATTGTTATGTAAATGACTTCTAAAAACCTGCATGTATAACACCCTAAGCTGACTTTACTCTGGACTATTGATATCTGAGTGGAGGGGATCTCAAAGTAATCCATGGAAAAGGCAGAACTGGGATGGGTTGGGATGTGAGATTGGTGGATGTATTTGTGAAATAAAGGTAGAGAAAAAAAGTGCTGTGAAAGAAAGAGGGAAAGAATGACCAACCCAAGGGTTCAGATTTAAAAAGTCTAATGGTAGATCAATGGTAGCATGAGGGCAAGGGGTAGTTTCTTTGGAGGCAGAAATAAGGTAGAAAAAAAAGAAGGAAACTCTGGCACAGTCCCCAAGAGAAAGAGTCAGATGAATGGGTTATGTGTTTATTTCTTCCCTCCTTAGAGTGGAATTGATAATTCATAGTGAATGTTTCAGTAGGTAGTATAAAACCATTTCCAATTAGCTTTACCAATTTGTGTGGCCACAATCAACCTTTGACAATTCCAATCACATAAAATCTTTGTACTTTTTCATCTATTTATTTATCTATTCATTCATTCATTCCATTTTTTTCATTCAGTTTTGCTTTACTGTTATTGTGTATACTACTCCTGGTGAGTATACAATGGTACGTATGTATAACTTCTATAACATTAGATTAAAGTCAGCCAGCCTTAGCAACTTAGTGAGGCTCTAAAAAAATAAGCAAAACCCTTTTGCTTTATAGAATATTTTATTAAAGGCTGAGAGTGTTTCATAGCAAAAAAGCATATCTGATTTCAATTTGAAATATGAGAGAGAGAGAGAGATATCTTGCAAAAATAAAAAAGTAATCAGTGACACTCTTAGTGTCAAGGATGTAAATAATTCAAAAGTAATAGTGAGCTACTTGGAAAACTCATCTAGGTTATTAACTGCTTCTTGGGGAAGTTAGTCTACTCTCCAATATATAAAAGTGAGAGAGAAATTTTTTATTAAGTTTTGTATAAGAAAAAAGAGGAGTTTTGACACAGCTGTAAGTTGACCTAGACTGGGTCAACTTTAGTGGGTGATTAGGGTTCTGCTAAGATGATAGATCCTTGAATTATTTGGAATAATGTGATTTTATCTAGTCTAAATAAACAAAGATAAAGGTCTAATATAAATCATGCTTGGCCAAGGAAAAAACATTTAAATGAAATGTAAATGTATGAGTAAACATATAAAACAATATTTAAGAAAAAGTTAACATTCAGAATATTTATGCAATTATATAATCACCAGTAATGTAAAAACAATGACAACTAAAGAAAGTGAATTAATAAAGGAACAAATAAATAATGGAATAAATTAATTAATAAATGAATAACTAACAAGTGCAAAGATGTAATGTGACTGGAATTGTCAAAGTCAGCTTGTAGCCATGACAAAGTGTAAAGGTACATGGAAATGGTGTTTTACTACTTACTGAGACATACCCTGTGAACTATAAATTCCACTCCTAGGTGGGAAGAGTTGAACACAGAACCCATTCACCTGGCTCTCTCATTTGGGAACTGTGCAAAAAATTAACTTTTTCTTTCCCCCCAAATTTTATTGCTGCTTCCAAGAACACTACCCCTCTACATTCATACCATCATTGTAGACTTGTAGCATATGAACCCCTCTACTGCTCAAGTTTTTCTTTTTTTTATTGCTCTTTTTCTCCCTACTCGCATATAATCCACCAATACTTATTTTGTAATGCAAAAGCTACATACTCGGCAATCTCCAGTCTTACATCTTACTATATCCATTTCCTGCCTTGTGCATGACAATTTTGAGATCCCCTCCATCAAGACATCAGTAGTCCAAAGTGATCAGAATTGGGGGTAAAATATGCAGAATATTAGAAGTCAGTCACACACTAAGAAAGCTATAAAAAGTGGGCTTCATTTTAATGATGAAAATAAAAAGAAAATCTATAGACTTCACTAGTTAAAATAAAGGATCCAAAATTTATGAGTCTCAATAATTTGAATTATACCTGTGAGTCACTTTTTTGGGGGGAAGGATATGAGGACATTGCTAATGAGTTTAAAGCTCAAACTGTTTTTTATGAGACAAAGAACAGAAAAGTTAAAAAAAATATTAAAATTGTGATATCATTTTCATAAATAAAAATATAGACATTTATTCAAAAATTGCTTTAACCTTATAAACAGTTATAAGTGTCAATGCACTTTCCTCTGGGATATGTCCTAGTATTGAAAGAAAACTTTGCCTTAAAATAACCACATTCACTGACATAATAATAATAATAATAATAATAATAATAATAATAATAAGTGATGTGGGGAGGATTTCAGGGTTGTGAAGCATACCTGTAATATAAGTTACTTGAAAAGCCAACATGGGAGAATTTTATACACTGTCTGAAGACATATGTATAAATTATATATAAAAATGTTTATGGGTTCTGTAGTGAAGGGGCACAAGTCCAATACACAGTCTTTATTTTTTTTTTTAATATATTTTTTTTGTAGATGGACACAATACCATTTGTAGTTTGTTTGTTGGTTAGTTTTTTAATGTGGTGCTGGGTGTTCAACCCAGTACCTCACCCATGCTAGGGAAGGGCTCTACCCAAAAATCCTTTACTTAATTTTTTTGGCGGGAGTGTATGTGTGTAGTGCAGGGGATTGAATCCATGGCCTTATATAAGCAAAACAAGCTATATCCTCAGCCCTGATCTGTAGTCTTTTAACAATGACAGTGGAGCAGCCTGTCATTCAGCCTTTGATTCTGCACCCACTTGGCTCAGGTTGGAGGCAGTGCCTGAAGCCTTGACCAATCAGTCTCTTAGGTGAGAATTGTCCAATCCTCATGCAGCTGGTAATGATGGGGAGGGCTTCCACAATCTTCTGTTTCCTTCCTGTCTGGAGCCCGCCATTTTTTTCAGTCTTTTTGTAGGCTTTCTTTGCTGGATCCAGAGCCCAGGTGTCTATGATATGCAGAAACTGAAAACAAATCACAGGAAGAATGCTGAGAAGACATTTGGTATTTGTTTTTTAGGGATTGGCTAGCTTCACTAAGCATAATCTGCTCTAGTGCCATCCATTTCCCTGCAAATTCCATGATTTTGTCATTTTTTAGTGCTATGTAATACTCCATGGTGTATAAATGCCACATTTTTTTTATCCATTCATCTATTGAAGGGCATCTGGGTGAGGGGAATGGGAAAATAAACAAGGAGAGAAATGAATTACAGTGGATGAGGAAGAGAGAGAAGATGGGAGGGGAGGGGAGGGGGGATAGTAGAGGATAGGAAAGGTAGCAGAATACAACAGTTACTAATAGGGCATTATGTAAAAATGTGGGTGTGTAACCGATGTGATTCTGCAATCTGTATTTGGGGTAAAAATGGGAGTTCATAGTCCACTTGAATCTAATGTATGAAATATGATATGTCAAGAGCTTTGTAATGTTTTGAACAACCAATTAAAAAAAAAAAGAGAGAGAATGCTGAGAACCCTGAAAGCTAGGAAATGGTAAGTGTGCCTTGTTATCTTGAGACTGGGTAGGAAGGTGGCTTAAACTGACAGGAGTGGCAATGGTGGAAACTGGCAGTCATGGCTAGGGATTCCTCATGGTCCTCTCCAGAGTCTTGTGGCCAGAGGGTCTCTCTGTGGTAGCTTAGCCTTCACCTCCCACTGACCAGTATAGTGAGGCTTATATCGGCAGGTGAAATCCTGAGCATTTTTGTTCCATCATTGTAAGGTGTTTTCAGCTTCTTTCTAAAGCCCTTTGTGAGCTTCCATGTGCCATAAGTCCAGCATGTCTCCAGATTGTGTAGTAAAGACTGAGATAATTATCAGGAGAGAACCCCAAATCCATTTGTTGTAATCATGCATGAGATAGGCTGTTGATTTTAGGGCTTGTTACTCATGAGGGTTTGTTTGTTTGTTTGTTTGTTCATTTATTTATTTAATTTTTTTGTGTGTGTGTGTGTAATCTTATATTTTACCTAATTATTTTGGTAATGGCTGTTTGAGGATAAAATGCCTATTCAATGCAGATGACCAATTTTGAGTATTTAACTTGATGTTGTATACTGAACACATTAAGTGTAAATAAAACAATATTTAATGCATATTAATATGAGGCTAGATCTTTGATTCTGTTTTAAAAGGCAAGTATTAAGATACAATTTTCTCACTCAACAAATCTTATCCAAAAGGATTATGAGAAATTTCATGATTTAAAACTGTATCTTATTGATTAAAAATTGTGTAAAAAGATGATATATAAAGGCAGGGGAATTATCCATCTTTAAACCAATAGGGCCTCTAGGAGCAGATCATGCCTGATTTCTTTCCTTGCTCTCTGCTGGAACTGACTTGGCAGTTTCATTTTTTAGATTCATTCCTGTTAGCAATTTTTTTCTTTTGTTTTGTGTTGTGCAATAACTCATTGATAATAATAAATATTTTGAAGTGAAAAATTCATTATACTTCTACTTTGTAATTTGTTTTCTATATTTCTTATTTTCTATTTTGATTAATGATTTAATTTCTGGATCATTGCTTTTTATTGTGGCATGCTTGGATTCTTTTCATTCAATATCTCCCACTTCTCTTTATATATCCTTTAGGTTTTTAATTTTTACAGTATTTCATAGACTTGTCTTAAACTTTGTCCTGCTTGATAAGCCTCTCCCATATTGGTAGAGTTTCAGCTTTGCACACTAGGAATGATCCTCTCATTTTTTCCTAAAGAATTATTCACATACTCAATTTGTGATTATTTATATTAATATTTTTGTCTCAATTTCACCCTCCAAACTTTCTATAAATAGTTATTTAGTGTTCTTTGAGTAATTCATAACTGCCAGTACCCTAATTTTCAGTTCTTAATTTTGTTTTTATTTTTTGTCACTTGGATTAAGCCATGCTTCTCTTTGTTTATATTTGCTGTATTATTTTTATTTGTTCATTAAAGGAGCCAACAGTAGATTATATAGTCCATTTTGGGAAAAAAGTATAAAAACTTTTAAATAAATAAAAATAGGCAAGAAAAGTGCTGCATCCTTGTAATATTTGCTAATTCATGTTTAAGGGAAGTCATAGAAATTTAGAAACAGCATGACTCAAACAATGTTTAAAAGACTTGTGTTGTAGTTCAGTGATATAGTATTTGGGGAGTTAATCTCAAGCACCACACATAAAAAATTAAAAGTTGGATGACATAAAGATTCAGAAATGCCAGTGCTAAATATGTATCCATGAAAAATTAAATCACAAAATTGAAGAGATACCTCTGCTTTTGTGTTTAAAGCACACATTGTTCTCAGTATTAAAGCTAGGGACTCAATATATGTACCCATCAATGATCAAATGAGTAAAAATATTGTACTTATATACTATTATTATTTAGTTGTAAAAATATTTTGTCTCTTAAAGTGTTATAAGAAATATATGCACGACTTTGCATTAAGTGAAATGTAGTAAGCAGAGATTAAGTTGCACAAGCATTTGATTCACATGTGGAAGTCAGAAATTTAGTGAGTAAAATTTTGCTCACCAGGTACTGTGTTTTTTGTAGGGTTGATATTATAGTCAAATTCACATATTTGTATTTTATTGAGCATTAGAGGGTCAAGAGTTTTGTTTTACCACATGGTGAGTGTATTATGTTCTTCATAAATGCTAATAGAAGGAATACAATACCTTGTAAGAACAAAACTGATAATTATATAAAATAATGATTGTGTTAATTTATTCTTTTTTGTGTTAATTCATTATATTTTGTCATTTTACCTTGTATATATAGTATAAAATACCATGATATATTTAGGAAATAAACAAACGTGTATTTGTCGATGAAAGAAATCATCATATCACACGAATTTAAAAATATAAAAATCAATTTATTATACTTGATATGCATTGATTGGTATTGATTTTTTAATATTTTTGTTTATTTCAGCCATGACTCCTCATGATACCCAAGAATATTCACCAGAGAAGGGCATAAAACATATATTTCAGAAAGTGATAAGTGGGAAATATAGAAGTTGTGATCTTGACTATTTACAGCAAAAGAAAATATGGAAAACTACAAGTGAGAGTGAACACCAGAAATCATAAAAAAATCAGGCCTTGTTCACCACCAGAGAATTTATACTGGATAGAAACCCTACAAATATAAACAATTTGGCAAAGCTTTTAGTAAAAAAAAAAAAAAAAAAAAAAAAAAAGATCTTATTTACCACAGAAGAAACCACACTGGAGAGATGCCTTACCAAAGGGCAGAATGTGATAAAGTTTTTAAAGAAAAATCAATCTTTATTAAGCAAAGGAGAATTCACACTGAAGAGAAGCCTTACAAATGTGAAGAATATGGTAAAGGTTTTAGTCAAAAATTAAACCTTATTTACCAAAGAAGAATTCACATTGGAGAAAAGCCTTACAAATGTAGAGAATGCGGCAAGGCTTTTAGTCAAAAAGCAGGACTTACTTACCACAGGAGAACTCACACTGGAGAGAAGCCCTACAAATGTAAAGATTGTGGCAAAGCTTTTATTGAAAAACCAGGCCTTATTCGCCACAGCAGAACTCACACTGGAGAGAAGCCCTACAAATGTAAAGAATGTGGCAGAGCTTTCAGTCAAAAAGAAGGCCTTGTTTTCCACAGCAGAACTCACACTGGAGAGAAGCCCTACAAATGTAAAGAATGTGGCAAAGCTTTCAGTCGAAAAGCAGGACTTACTTACCACAGCAGAACTCACACTGGAGAGAAGCCCTACAAATGTAAAGAATGTGGCAAAGCTTTCAGTCGAAAACCAGACCTTATTTGCCACAGGAGAACTCACACTGGAGAGAAGCCCTACAAATGTAAAGAATGTGGCAAAGCTTTCAGTCGAAAACCACACCTTATTCGCCACAATAGAACTCACACTGGAGAGAAGCCCTACATCTGTAAAGATTGTGGCAACGCTTTCAGTCAAAACACAGACCTTATTCAACACAGCAGAATTCACACTGGAGACAAACCCTACAAATGTAAAGAATGTGGCAACGCTTTCAGTCGAAAATCATACCTTATTTGCCACAGGAGAACTCACACTGGAAAGAAGCCCTACAAATGTAAAGAATGTGCCAAAGCTTTCAGTAAAAAAATAAGCCTTATTCACCACAGCAGAACACACACTGGAGAGAAGCCCTACATCTGTAAAGATTGTGGCAAAGCTTTCAGGCAAAAATCACACCTTATTTGCCACAGTAGAACTCACACTGGAGAGAAGCCCTACAAATGTAATGAATGTGGCAAAGCTTACAGTCAAAACTCATCCCTTATTCACCATAGCAGAACTCACACTGGAGAGAAGCCCTACAAATGTAAAGAATGTGGCAAAGCTTTCAGTCGAAAATCATACCTTATTTGCCACAGCAGAACTCACACTGGAGAGTAGCCCTACAAATGTATATAATGTGGCAACGCTTTTAGTCAAAAACCAGACCTTTTTAGGCACAGAAGAACTCACACTTTCTACTGGTTGAACTCTACTTTCTTCTGGTTGAATATCTTGAGCCCAAAGATATGTAACCTGGGAACTAAAAGAAGTATGACATAAATGAAGAGGTCCTTTTTGCATAAGGCATATTGCACTTTTTGTATTTGATTTTTCTGCTTGTGAAGATGTACACTTCTCTACCTACAATGGTATTATGATTGATGGTGACTTGTGTGAATACAAGAGGCTTAAAAAGCAGCTACATGATTTTGAGTCCTTTCCCTGGTAAAAAATACTATAATTTGTACTCTAATAGGAGACTCAAAATGGTGCAAGACAAACCTTTTTTTTTTTTAAATCTGCCTCTTTATTCATGGTATTCTAATGGTTTTGATATAGTCAGTTCAGACCATTTGTGTTTAATGGGTATCATCAAGATGTAGCCATGTATTCAAATTCCCTCTGTGATCAGTAGCAATTCTTCCCATTAAAAATCAAAACATTCTCATAGAGTCTTTGCTATATTTTAAGGATCCACTCTTGCTTTTGCTTTACTAAACAGAATCAATTCCACATAGTCAAGTCCCAAAGTAAATGACAATACATTAATCTAAGCACTGTGAGGAATATAAGAAATACAAGATATCACCTTTGAAATATATATATATATATATATATATATATATATATATATATATATAAATAAGAATCATAAATGCTAAGCCATTACCATCTAACCTATACCAGGGCTTTTAAAATGTAATCTTAGATGTTCTACCTACTCTCACAGTAAGAGGCCTTAGACTCAAAGTCATTTTATCTTGTTGTTTTAGTCTGTTTTATAATGCTATAGAAAAATACCAGAAATAGGCCAATGTAAAAAAAGAGATATAAATGCATAAATTTATATAATCTGTACAATATGGTAAGTGGTTTTTCATGTTTTTCATGTTTTTAGCTACAACTTATTGAATATTATATTATCCACAATATTACTTTGTGGATAAGATATGGGTATGATGAACCAATAATAAATAAAAATTGCACGCTGCATTGTTAGTAATTCACCAAACAATTTTTTTCAAAAACAGACACTCTGATGTGTGGTTTTTATCAACTATTTTATTATGAATGAATGAAGTTAAGTAAATGAATAATTGGAACTACATACTTGCTTAGGGTGCCTATAATTCATTGTTAAAAAAACTTTAGCTGGGCTGGGGATGTGGCTCAAACGGTAGTGCGCTCGTCTAGTATGCGTGTGGCCTGGGTTCGATCCTCAGCACCACGTACAAATAAAGATGTTGTGTCCGCCGAAAAACTGAAAAATAAATATTACAAAAAAAAACCTTTAGCTATATAAAATTTTAATACTGTATCTCACATTGTGACTTAATGGAATTTTGATTAATAATGCTGAAGTCTTTCATTGAATCTTATATCAGTTTATAAAATAAACACGCTATATGTGATTTCCTCAATTCTAAGTGTTTTATGTTTTAAGGAACTGTAAGGACAATTCAAATTAAAGTTAACATACTAATACCAATAGCAGAAGTACCACAGGAAAAATGAAAACAAAGAATTGGGAGATTCCACCATTATAGATGTAATTTTCTCAACATCTTTTCAATGTACCTAACTCAGTATTAATACCAAAATTAATTAGAAACCTCTTTTCATGCTGAGTGTGCATGATGCTATTATATAAAATGAAAACAATTGCAAATGTTTCAGAGATGCATTTTACAACATTAGTTGAAAATACAATTGATTGATCAGTATCTCACTGTGTCTGACCACAGCAAATACCTTCTCAGTGTTCAAGATAAATGGGTAAATATAAAAAAAAAACAAAACTAAAATCCATGTTAAACAATAACAACTATTTTTTTATAAGGAAACTATCAGTGTTTTTTTTTTTTGAAACAACATGACAATAAACTGCCTTATCACATGAAGGAAAGCAACAATTCTTCATTTTATTATTTGAATATGCCAAGTATTCTTTGGCAAACTGCCACATACATATGTTGTTTTAATTTCACAGGTGTGAATTATATCTGATTTTCTCTAAATTGCTACTTATTTAATATAAATTTGTTGAGAAATTATTTCTGCATGTGCTAATTATTGAAATATAGTGAGGAATGGAAG
The DNA here is from genome assembly GCF_052094955.1 of Ictidomys tridecemlineatus. Lineage (NCBI taxonomy): Eukaryota > Metazoa > Chordata > Mammalia > Rodentia > Sciuridae > Ictidomys > Ictidomys tridecemlineatus. Next base: position 131,059 of record NC_135490.1, on the reverse strand, counting down.
TCATTTAAAGCTCTATGAATTGCAATCCTAGACTGGTAGGAGGAAGCTGTATATAATCATGAGAAACATATTGAATAATATTAAGTTGTTCCAAATATTTATTTCCCTTAGCATCCACTTTTCACTATACTAGTGCTTTTAAATTGAGCTGACTATTAAATATCTTGGGGACCCTCATGGGTCATGTCTCTAGGGATGCCCAGAGTTTCTTTCTTCTCAGAGCAGCCTTGGGCTGATGCCTAGCTTAGGGGATGCATGGAGCTTTCTTCTCCTTAGAGCAGCCTCAGGGAGAGGCCTCAGAATCTTCTGGATGGACCAGTGGTAGATGAGGAAAATGTGGGGAGGGTAACAAGAAAGTATCCAACCTGGGACTGAGAGTTGAGGGGAGCCTGGCTGTGAGCTCATTCTCTTCTCTTTCAACAAGGCTCACCTTATAGAAGGGCTCCTTCCTTGAGGCTGTGACCCTCATTATCAGAACACTGCAAGCCTAGGTGTTTTCTGAGGAACTTGACATGTAGGAAGGAGGAACATTGAGGGAGGGTCCTGAACCCCAAAAGATGGAGCCTTAGTTTACTCCATTACTTGTTTTCCTTAATTTTTAAAAAATATTTTAAAAATATAATTTTTAGTTGCATATGGTCACAATACTTTAATTTTTATGTGGTGCTGAGGATTGAACCCAATGCCTCACATGTGCCAGGCAAGCACTCTACCACTGAGCCACAATCTCCTTCCTTCATGTTTTAATGTTTTTTTCCCTTTTTTTAAGATTTATTTTTAGTTGTAGATGGACACAATAACTTTGTTTTATTTATTTATTTTTGTATGTGGTACTGAGGATTTAACCCAGTGCCTAACACATGCTAGGCAAGTGCTCTACCACTGAGCCTCAACCCCATCCTGTTTCATTTTTTTCCTGCAATGTTAAAGTAGGAAAATATTAAAAATTGTATGTGTTAAGCCCACTTAGTTATTTAAGCCTAAATAAATTATTTCTAACAAAGTTAGAATTTATTAAAATTTTATTTCTCATCTTTCATGTAACTAAAGTCAACCACATTTTGTTTTAGTTGATAAAATCATAGTTTAATTGAGAGTGTCTATATATTTTCCTTATTTTTTTTTTTTGCAGGGGGGTACCAGGGATTAATCAGGGGCACTTGATCACTGGAGCCACACCCCCAACTCCATTTTGTATTTTATTTAGGGACAGAGTCTCACTGAGTTGCTTAGTGCCTTGCTTTTGCTGAGGCTGGATTTGAACTCATGATTCTCCTACCTTAACCTCCAGAGCTGCTGGGATTATAGGTGTGTGCCACCATGCCTGGCTATCTTCCCTCTTTAAAAAAATGTTTTTATTCATGCTTTTTAGTTATATGTAATAGTGGGGTCCTTTTTGATGTAGGCATACATGCATGAAATATAATTTGCTCCATTTCATCCCCAGTACTTCTACTTTCTTTTCCCTCCACCCTCCCTGTCAATCCCCTTCCTCTACTCCATTGACCACCTGTCTATTTTCATGGGATCCCTCCCTTATATTTCCTTATTTCTCTCTAGCTTTTACATCTTAAATGAAACATTCAACCCTTCACTTGAGTCTGGTTTAATTCACTTTGCATGATGTTCTCCATTTCCATCCATTTACCAGTAGATGCCATAATTTCATTTTTCTTTACATCTGAATAAAACACCATTGTGTTTACATCTGAGGAAAACACCACATTTTTATCCATTCTGTTGATGGGCACCTAGGCTTTTTGAGGAAAACACCACATTTTTATCCATTCTGTTGATGGGCACCTAGGCTTTTTCCATGACTTGTCTATTATGAATTGTGCTGCTATAAACTTTGATGTGCTTGTATCACTGTAGAATGCTGATTTTTAGTTCTTTTGGATATATTCCAAGGAGTGGAATCTCTGGGTTATGTGCTCTATAGTTTTTTGAGGAATCACTATTCTGCTTTCTAGAGTGGTTGCACTAGTTTGTAGTCCCACCAACAATGTGTGAGTGAACAATTTCCCCATATCCTCCCTAGCACTTATTATTTGTATTCTTGATGTTTTTCATTCTAACTGGAGTGAGATGAAACTCAATGAAGTTTGCTTTGCATACCCCTGATTGCTAGGGATGTTGATCATTTTTTCCTCCATATATTTCTTGGCTATCTGTACTTTTTCTTTTGAGAAATGTCTGTTTAGTTCTTTTTACTATTTTTGATTGAGTTATTAATTTTTTGGTGATAAGTATTTTGAGTTCTTTATATAGATTTTCTTTGTCCTATCCTGGGGAGGATTTTTTTCCCTCATGTCTTAATGTTTTAAAATTTAATTTACAAAAGCTTTTTTTTTTTTTTTTTTTTTTTACTAATTGTCACATAGTAATTGGACATATGTTGGTGTTATCCTGAGCTGTTAGAGCAGAAGAGTTCAATCAACATGTACATGGTCAAAGACCTCCCCTCTTTGCCTTGGAGTAGATGGAACTGTCCTCACAAGACTGGTGTTGATTACAAAGTCCTCACAAGATTGGGATAAATTAAAGTGGCCTTACTGGATTGGCATAGATTATCTTGTCCTTGTTGGATTTGTAAAGATTAAAGTGTCTTTATAGGATTGGTATTGATTAAACTTTCCTCACATGATTGTATAGATCAAAATATCCTTACTTTACACTGGTATTGATTAAGCTGTCTTCACAGGGCTTGGATCACACAACTTCTTGCAGTAGCCTTTTGTTTAAAGTGGAATGAGCCATGTCTGTGTGAAGGGCAATCCCAGTAATGGGGCTACCTACCCCGCATGTAGATGGCTATCTTGCCTGCATACTGTGAGATCTTCGCATATAATGTGGAGCAAAGTGCAATGGCAGCTTGACAATTCTGACCACCTGTCTCTGACACTCCATAATCCCTCCCCAGTGTTGTCCCTGAATCTTCCTCACTTCATCCTCTGCCCTCAGCACCTCTTCCTGGCCTTCCAGATAATTGAGAGGACAGCCCTTCTTGGAAATTTCCCTGAAGGTGGATCCCCAAACTATCATCTGGGAACTCTGAGGAGCTCTTGTCTTGTCACATTGTGGTTAGTGCAATGGAACTCCATCTCCTCTTCCACACTCTAAGGTTACTCAAAGGTGACTTCTTGCCAAGTGTGCCTAGAATTTTGCATCATATATGAGAATGTGGTCTGTCAGCAGCCTCTTGCATTACAGCCTGAGGCCCTAGGCTCTGTCCCCCTGAGGCGATTATTCATGCACATGCTGAGTACCTCTGACTTTGGTCAGCTCAAGTGCAAGAGGATAACACTCCATCCCCCATACTGAATTTCATGACTTTCCATTTCCACTGAGTGAGAATTCAGTTCTACCCATATGAACTGTTTGACCTTAGATCTTTAAGGCACATCCCAAAGCCTTTATGAATTCCAAAATCCAAGAGTGACACAGTATATTTAAATACCTTTCAGTATTTTTTTAAAGAAATGTCTAAAAGTATCTCCTTTAAAGTAGTAGTAAATCTATGAATATGCTTAAATTATCATAGACAGCAGTCTATGTAAATTCTTTCATTAAGCTGAATTTCTGAGAATGAGTCATTGTGACATTTTCTTTTTTCAACCACTTATTTATGAATGTGCAAAATCTGTGCACCCTCAGTAGCTGGGTGGCAGTGATGGAGAGCCACAGAACTCATCTTGGGCTAAGGGTCAAATATTTACTCAGAGGAAATGAAAATTTTTAGAGTCTGACCTTTCAGGGCCACTTGGGCAGAGTTAGCCCAGCATGCTTTGGTTTCCTGGATAGTGTCTGTTGTGGTAGCTGCTAGTTCCATGTTGCCATTGAGCTTGTGAATTGTGGCTGGGGAGACTTAGAAACAGACATTTGGTTTTAATTATTTAGAATGCAAATAATTTCATTGGGGCTGATGGCTACTTCATAGGACTCTGGGGATATAAATAAATTTGGACATCATAGATGCCTACTTTCCTAAGAGAAGTAAAGTCCCTGAGGGCCACCCAGGCCCTCATGGGGCAGGGATGCTGAATAGAGACAGATGACTTAGGATCTGGGAGAAACATGGAGGACAGGAGGGTAGGACTGTAGAGTGTGCTGTGTGTTGCCAAACCAAAGCCATCCTCACTGTAGAGGCTGCTCTGTGGAAACAAGACCAGCTTGTCAGAGGTGAGGGTAGAGAAGATGCAGGAGAATGGTGTGCTGGGTGCCCAGGACTTGTGGTCTCAAAGACATGTCAGGTCCTCAACCACTAGCAGTAGGCCCTTCTATGCTAAGGACATTGCAGGTAAGTGGTGTAAGGCCAGTGGCCTCTCAACTGCAGTGATGGGCACCATGGTTCCCTGAAAGTATGGGTATTGGGACACCCACCAGCCTCAAAGTTTGGGAATAAGACCTGAAGAAGCTGCTGGAAGGCCTTGCCCACAGTCAGAATGTCATTCTCCTAATTATCCTGCAGCACTGAACACTGAAAGTAAATGCTTTTCTCAGTGCCAGTTTCATGAGTGTGCCTGGCAAAACTACTGAGGGAAGCAACCGGAGGTCAAATAGGTAAAAAGAGGTGAACTGGCAGAAGAAATCCCAGGGTAATGTTTGATGTTCACAGTCATAGAATTAAAGCACAATGGATTCTTCCTCTTATTTCACCTGTAAGAGAAAATGAATGAGGTGAAGGGGGAGGAAGATGCAGGGGAAGAAGACAAGGAAAAGGAGGAAAGAAGGGTAAAAGGGCAAAGGATAGAAGGACAGAAAGAGGAGAAGGAAGAGAAAGTGAAAGAAGATAAGGAGGAGGAGTGAAGGAGGAGGAGGAGAATTATTTCACATTGTGGACTACAGCAATTTAGAGAGACCCACTCTTTGCAAAGCACCACCATTGAGTAAGAATGTGGGGTCCCTGATTACTCCCTGTGGAAGGAGACCCAGCCAGACTGCCCTTTGGACCAGGGAAAAAAGAAAGTTAGGAGGAGGCTTCATAGGCAGGCCTGGGTAGGCACAGCAACCTCCACCAGCCATGAGCTAGCCAGGGTGTGGCCAGTCCTGTCTCCTTTGCTTAGGGACCATCTGTGTAGCTGCTGACAGTGTAGAAGGCAGGTGACTCTGACTCAGTTTTCAGAGGGTGGCATCAGTCAAGTCCACTGCTGCTATCTGGGTTTTTCTTTCCTATCCTGGGGAGGATTGTTTCCCCTTAAGTGTGTTTTTTTCCCCAGATCTTTAGATGCAGATGGACACAATAACTTTATTTGTTTGTTTATTTATTTATTTAAATGTGGTGTTGGTGATCAAAACCAGTGCCTCATGCATGCTAGGCAAGCACTATACCACTGAGCCACAACCCCAGCCCAAGTCTATCTTTTTCTTAACATCCTAAGTAGGGCTTTTTGTTTAATTTATAAAAATAATTTTATTCCTAATTGTCACATAGTAATTAGACATATGTTGGTATTATCCTGAGAAGTTAGAGCAGAACAGTTCAACCACATACAGGGGCAATGTCCTCCCCACTTTGTCTTGATAAAAGGACTCGTGTCAATGGGATTATCCTCACAGGACTGGTGTTGATTAAAAAGTCCTCACAGGATAATAGATTAAATTATAGATTAAAGTGGCCTTACCAGATTGGTATTGATTAAAGTGGCCTTACTGGATTGGCATAGATTAAATTTGCCTTATTGGATTGGTGTAGACTAAATTTACCTTTTTGGATTGGTATTGATTAAAATCTCCTCACAGTATTGGCATAGTTCAAAATGGCCTTACCATGTTGATATTGATTAAGCAGTTTTCACAGGGCTTGGATCATGTAACTTCTCACAGTGGCCCAAGGTTTGGAGAGGAATGAGCCCACCCAATCTGTGTGATGGACTGACTCCTAGCTCTCACAGTCCTTATGTTGAAGACCTAACTCAGTAGCTCAGAATGTGACCATATTTGGAGACAGGATCTCTGCTTGCCCTGGAGTGAGTCCTGAACCTGTTTTCTGAGCCCTTCCCTTCTCCCTATGCTCAATTACAGACCTGGATTGGAGTCTATTGGGAAAATATTTTATTATTCATTATTATTTATTATTTATTATTCAATTACAGACCTGGATTGGAGTCTATTGGGAAAATATTTTATTATTCATTAATTGCTGAGGTTTGAAGAAGGTGCTGACATTCACCAGGGAGCCAGGAGAGGCCTTGCCTCTGAGCAGTGAGCAGCATGTGTACATGGCCAAAGAGGAGTGGTCAACCAGGGGTGGAGCCTCACTGCCATCTTTTTTTTTTTTTTTTTTTTTTTTTTAGTTTTCCAGGGACACAACATCTTTGTTTGTATGTGGTGCTGAGGATTGAACCTGGGCTGCATGCATGCCAGGCGAGCGCCTTACCACTTGAGTCACATCCCCAGCCCCTCACTACCATCTTTAATGCCACCTCCTTTAGATTGAGGAGCTGGCTTCCCCCTCAGGACCAACCCAGGAGAGACCCAGTTCTGGGAGTGTTGGGTCACTCCACAGAGAAGGGCAGGGCTCCCTTCTCAGAACAGATTGAGTGAGATATCCAGGTTGGGGACCCTCGTGGGTCATGCCTCCAGGGACTCCCAGAGCTCCCTTCTCCTCAGAGCAGCCTCAGTGGACTCTTGGCTTAGGGACTTTCATGAGTCATATCTCTAGGGTTCCCTTCTCCTCAGTAGCCTGAGAGACAACTGGTTTGGGGACCCTTGTGGATCACATCTCTAGGGTTGCTGGGCAGCTCCCTCCTCCTTAAAGCAGCCTGATTGAGATGCCTGGTGTGGGAACCCTTCTGTACCATGCATGGCTCTAGGGATGCCTGGGCTTCCCTTGTCAGAGTGGCTTGATGAGATGCCAGTGAGGGGATCCTCATGGGTGGCATCTCTAGGAATGCCTGGGGTTCGCTTCTCTTCAGAATGGCCTGAGGGAGCCAGGTCAGCCCTCCATAAGGAGCAGGTAAAGATTCTCAGTTTTTCAGCAACAGTTATAGAGCTTTATTTTGAGTAAAAAACAGAGGTCCCCAGAAATTTCTTAAGGTTTCTGTGGAGACAAAAACACTTCCACCCTTCAACAGTTTGTTTGGCAGCTCCTTGTGTTAGAGCATTTGAGAAATGTTCAGAAACTGAGCAGCAGCAACAGATCAGAATTGAGCTCCCTGTGTCCTCTGTGCAGTGAAGTCTTCCCTAGAGATGGGAATGTTCCTCCTTCCCACCACCTGTGTACAAGATCACATTCCTGCACCATGAGCAGGTGGAGCATCCTCTTCTGTGCCTTTCTGACACCCTTCCTGCTGAGATTAAAAGGGACACCTTGGCTGTTCCAAATTGTGGATGGCTAGGGGGGCATGAGAGATTGGTGGGCTTTCTGGATTCTGGGATTTTGGAGATTGAGTTTCTAACACATTAAATTTTAAACACGTGGAATGCAAACATTCAAGCCATAGTGCCATGTTTTTAGATTCAGGCATGGGATAATGGGTTCAATTTCAGCTTCAATGTGCAAACTTATGTTGTGGAATAAAGAGAACACTGAATCTCTTTGGCCATTCTGAATAGAACTTCTGTGTATAACTGCATGTTGTATATACATATTTTCAAGACATATTTTCTAAGCAATTGTTTAAATTGGATCATATGGTGTGCTTATGTATTGCTCTGGAAAAAAAACTTAAAACTTTTAAAAGTGATGAACTTTTATGCATTCCACCAGCAATGAATGAGAGTTCTGGTTCTACATCTTCCAATCAATACTCATTGAAAAAGTTTGTAGCCATTGAATGCAGTTGAAGTTCCATACAGCATTGTAGGTCATTTCCCCTCATGTCAAGTGTAGCTGAGCAGCATTTCTATGCTTCTTTGCACTTTTCATATCTTCTTTGTTGAGTTATAAGTTCAGATATTAACCCATTATAATCTGATTGTTTCTTACCATATTTAGGATACAAGTCCACTTTAGATTGACTTCATGTATTTTCCAAATATTTTCACCAGTCTCTGGCTTAATTTTTTTGTTCCCTTAATGTGAAATTTTCAGAGTAGATGTTTTTATTTAAAAAAAAATTGGGGGGGGCTGGAGTTGTGGGGCTCAGAGGTAGAGCACTTGCCTAGCATGTGTGAGACACTGGGTTTGATTCTCAGCACCATATATAAGCAATTAAATAAGTAAAGGTCCATCAATAACTACAAAAATATTTTTTTAAAAAATTGGTACTGAGCATAAAACACATGGATGTTCTACCACTGAGCTATATTTCCAGCTCTTCTTAACTGTTTTACTTTGAGACAGGGTCTTGCTAAGTCGCCTCAGGCTACCTAATAGCTGAGACTACAGGCCTGCCCCACCATGCACAGCAACAATTTAAATTTAAATTAAGTCCACATTATCAATTCTTTCTTTCATGGATTTGTTTTTGCAGCTGTATTTTTTTTTATAAAATCTCAATATGAAACATGGTCATAGTAGTTTCTACTATAATTATTATAGTTTCACATTTTTTATGTAAGCCACGGACTATTTAGAGTGAGTTTTGTGAACTTTATAAAGGTTTTCCCTGTCTATTTCTCCTATAGGGTTTCCAAACACTCCATCACCATCTGTGCAGTAGATGCTATTTTCTTCATGAAGGTCTTTTTCCCTTGATAAAATCAGTTGCCTCTAGGCATGTGTGAATTTTGGGCTCTCCACTCATCTCCATTTATCTACCTGTGTATTCCTTCACAGCATCACTTTTTCCTCACTACTTCAGCTTTCTGACAGGTGTTGTGATACAGATGTGTGAGTTCTTTGTCCTTCTGTAGTCTGTGACATCTATTCTAGGTTCAGAAACAATTTTCTGGAAATTTGAGTGTGATTGTGCTGAATCTGCAAATCAACTGTGAGAGAATTTCATCTTTACTATGTAGAGACCTGAACAACGAATATTTCTATTTATATTTTGTTTGATTTCTTTCAATTGTTTCAAGATTTTCTAAAAGTGTAGTTGTAATTTAAAACACATATAACTTTTCAATTTGGGGGATGCTATTGTAAATGGAATTGTTCAATTTTATTTCTTATTCTAGTTTTTAAATTCCAATTTTTCCTATGTAGTTTTGCTGATATACAAGAAATCAATTGATTTTTTCTTGACTATGTATTTTGCTTTTTGCTATCTTTATCCTTTATGAACATGGAATGGTGGATTCTATTACTGTTTGATTTCCAAAATTATAGCCTCATAAAATCAAAACCATGAATTTCAGAGCTTCACCGGGACTGCCATAAGGGGGCGCAGGGCCAGTGCTGAACAGTGAGCACTTATAATCCTCAACTGCCCACAATGGCCAGAAGAGGGTTCTCAGAGTGACTTTTTCTGATCCCCTTGAATCATGACTGCCAGGGATGGGTGTCCTGTGCCCACAGCAAACTTTCTTCTCAGGACTCACCTGGGGAAATCCATGGCTGGGGATACCTGGGGTCTATGTCCACAGTGAGGTAACCCAAACCTTCCAGACCTGCTGTAACCCTTGTGGTCCACCAGGGGAGACCATTGCTGTGGACACCTTGGGGCTATGAGTGTGGTGACAAAAGCTTTTTTCTCCTTGGGACCCACACAGAGAAATGCTGTAGCTGAGGACACCTGGTGCCCATGTCCACAGTGAGGTAACTCTAACTCAAAACTGGGAACCCACCCAGGAAGGGACCATGGGTGCAGGCAAAAGGCACCTTGGAGCAATGACTGTTGTGACAGAGCTTCCTTGATTCCCTCACAGGGAGATGCCTTGGCTGGGGACACCTAGGGACCATGTGTACCATGAGATTTCTTCCCCTTGGCATCTACATGTGGAAGGCACTCTGGTTTTGGGATAACTGAAGTCTATCTGAGGAAAAGGTGGGGGAAGAATGAGGAAAAGCCTCTTGTCCATTATCCCATGTGCTGAGAAAGAAGCTCTGCTGTGTTTTTACTTTTGTAGGTAATATTTTAGTGGGACTTAATTTTATGAAAGTATTCCTTGTGAGGCTTTGACTGCTCACTGTCATAGTATATTTTATGGGGAGAAGGTATATTTTATGGGGAGAAAACCCAGCACACTAAAAGGAGAAATTGAGGCACAAACTCAGGGTAGTACAGGGGAGGCCTGGGATTCCCAGCACAGGGAGACTCACTAGTGCCTGAGGGCAAAGGCTAATGTTGCTTCATTGTTTATATTTATTCTGGGTAAGTCTGTACACAGTTGAGTGATTTGTCTGATAATTCCCAGAAGCCACTGTGGTGATAACTGTGCTTACATAGACATCTGACAGGTGTTTGTGGGAAAAACACTGGACTACATTACCCATAATTCTCAGGGGGCAGTAGAAGCTTACAGGAGTGCTCCCCACTGTGAGCTAGCAAAGTGTGGGACTACATTACCCACGGTCCTAAGGGAGAAGAAGCTCTCAGGATCCCACCAGAGAACCAGCAAAACACTAGATTACATTACCCACAATGCTTGGGGTGGGGGTGGGAATGGGAAGTTCATAGGAATTTCTTCACCACGAGCTGTAACGTGGGACTACATTACCCATAATCCTGGGGGACAGAAATCACAGGATTCCCATGCTTCCTGTGAGCTGGTAAAACAAACGACTAAATTATTCACAATCCTGAGGTGGCAGCTGCTTCCAGGTTCTCCCACAGGAGCCAGCAAAATGCTGCACTACACTGCCTTCAGCCCTCTGGTGTGGAATTTCTCAAGAGCCCCCTTTCTCCACCCCTCAGGCAGGCAAAAATGCTCAACTACATTATTTATAATCCATGGAGGGGGAGGTACAAGTGCACAGAATCAACCCCTCTGAGCCAGAAAATACAGGGACTTCATTACCATCTTAATGGAGCAGAAGTTCCCTGGGTTCTGCAGAGAGAACCAATACTCGACTACATTACCCACAATCTATGGGGGGGGGGTCACCTCATGGGAGCACTGCCCCCAATAAATTGACAAAATGCTGGACTACGTTACCCACAGCCCTCAGGGTCAGAAACTTTTAGGAGAATTATTTCCACCTCTTCCCGTGAAAAAGTCTGGACTAAATGACCTACAATCCTAAGGAAGATGAAGCCCCAGGATCCCCCATGAAGAGATAGCAAAATGCTGAACTACCTTACAACAAGAATGGAGTTAAGGTTTGAGTTTTTCTGACTCTCCTTGGGGGATCCTGGGCGCTTCCTCACCCTAAGAATTATGGGTGATGTAGTCCTTGGTCTTACCCACACATCTCTTCCAGGAGACCCATGAAAGCTGAATGCACATGCTTACCCTTATACCCTGAGGATTCTGAGTAATTTTAGGGGTAGGGATAGGGGTAGGGCTAGGCAAAAATTAGCCACAGGGCAAAGGTCAGTGAGATTTACAAAACCAAGAGGTACTCTTGAATTTATGCCACTAAAGACCATGGGTAGAATAGGCCCACATTTAACCACTGACACTGGAGATCCTGGGAACTTCTTCCCCTTAGGATTATGGATAATGTAGTCCCAATATTTCCTGCTCTTAGCTTGGTATTGTGGGCGGCTCTCCCCAAATATTGTGGGTGGGGCTGGGGATGTGGCTCAAGCAGTAGCGCACTCGCCTGGCATGCATGCGGCCCGGGTTCGATCCTCAGCACCACATACAAGAAAAAGATGTTGTGTCCGCCTGATAACTAAAAAATAAATCTTAAAATTCTCTCTCTCTCTCTCTTTCTCTCCCTCACTCTCTTAAAAAAAAATATTGTGGGTGAAGTATTAAGAGGAATATGGCTCAGGTTGAGGAATTCTGGGTAATTCCTCCTACCAATTCACCTGGAATTGTGAGTAATATAATCCCATGTTTTATTCAAACTGTGGAGACTTGTGGGAGATTGTGGGTAGTGTAGTTTCATGATTTATTGGCTCTGTGCAGAGGATCTTGGGAACTTCCTCCCTCCTAGGATTATGGGTAATGTAGTCCAAATTGCCTGCCCACTGCTGGGTATTCTGGGAGTCTCCTCCCTGAGGATTTTGGGTAATGTAGTCCTATGATTTGACCTCTCCATGAAAAGAATTCTGGGAACTTCCTGCCATAGAATTGTGGGTCATGTAGTCCCACATATTATACAGTTGGGGACTTGCAGAAGCTTCCTTTCCTGTGGACTTGTGGGTATTGTAGTCCCATGATTTAGCCTCTCTGAGCAAAGAATTCTGGGAACTTTTCCTCCTTAGAATCATGAATGATGTAGAATCAATATTTGCTGTTCACCACTGGCTATTCTGTGAGTCTTTTTCCATAAGGACCCTGGGTGAAGTAGTAAAGAGCATAGCACTTACTTTGGGCAGTCTGGGAATTCCACCCAATAGAATTGTGGGTAATGTAGTCCCATGATTTGTCCTCTTTGTGCAAAGGATCCTGGAAATTTCCTCCCCTTTAGTATTATGGGTAACATAGTCCCAGATTTCTCTACTCACCACTTGGTATTTTGGGTGCCTCCTTCCCTGAGGATGATGGGTGAAGTAGTCATGAGCATACCACTCACTTTGGGGAATTCTGGGAATTTCCTCCCCTCAGAATTGTGGGTAATGTCGTCACATAATTTATACTATCTGTGGGGAATTGTGGGAGCTTTCTCCCTATTTGAATTGTGGGTAATGTAGTCTCATAATTTTTCTTCTTCATGCAGAAATCCAGAGAAATTCTTCTGCTAAGGATTATGGGTAGCGTAGTCCCAACATTTGCTTGCTCACTGCTGGGTATTCTGGAAGCCTAAGGGTAAAACCCTTAGTTTTGTGGGATATGTAATCCCAAGTTTTGCCTGCTCACTGCAAGAGGTTCTGGGAAATGCATCTTCATAGAATGCTGAAAATTAAAGTTTCATTATTTGCTTGCTCACTGATGGCCATCCTGGAAGACTCTTCCCCTAAGAATTATTGGTAATGTAATTTCTGATTTACTGCTCATTTTGGGGAAACCTGGGTGCTTTGAGCCCATATAATTATGGGTATTATAGTTCTAGACATAACCACTTCGGAGGGGGAGGGGGATACCATTACCCATAATCCTAAAATGGAGGAAGTTCCCAGTATCCCACTTCCTCCATTTTAGTATTATTGGTAATGTCCCAGGTTTTTCCCTGATAGCAGCTGGGTCTCAAGCAAGGATTATGGGTAATGTAGTCAAAATTGCCTGCCCACTGTTGGGTATTCTGGGAGCCTCCTCCCTGAGGATTTTGGGTAATGTAGTCCCATGAGTTGCCCTCTCCATTCAAAGAATTCTGGGAACTTCCTGTGCCTTAGAATTGTGGGTCATGTAGTCCCACGTATTACATAGTGGGGGACTTGTGGAAGCTTTCTTTCCTGTGGACTTGTTACTCTCTCATTGAGGATTGTGGGTAATGCAGTCTTGGGTTTATCACTCACTGGGGGATTCTGGGAGATTCCTCCCCCCATAAAGATTTAAATACAGTGTCAGATTTACCACAGGCCAAGGGGTTCCTGAAATATCTTTGCCTTAGATAATACAGTTCTGAGATTTATGAATAACATGCCCCCATTTTTCCTTGATAAGCACTGGCAATGCTGGGAGCTTCCCTTTTTTTCTTGGGATTGTGGGTAGTGTAATCCCTGGTTTACCTGGCCCACAGTAGGGAAATAGGAGTTCCTAAACCTTAGTCTGTACATGATACATTCCTGGATTTACCACTTATGACAGAGGATCTTGGAAACTTTCTCTCATTAGGATTGTAGGTAATGTAGTCCCATGTTTTACCTGATCACATAGGGAATCTTAGTAATTTCTGCCCATAGTAGGATTGTGGGTAAAGTGGCCTCACAATAAGGAATTTTGGAGCCTTTCTTTTTAGAAAATTATAGATAATTATGGATAACTAAATTATAGGTTAATTTAGTCCTGGGTTTAACCCCTCAACATGGGGGATTCTGGGACCTTCCTACCTCTTTAGAATTCGAGGCAATATATTTCCAAAATTTATTTGCTTGCTTCAGGGATTCCTGGGAAACTTGTTAAAATTATTGTCAGCACTATAGTCCTATTTGACTGCCCATTAGATAATCTTGGTGCTTACTACCCCTGGAATTGATGAAAATGTAGTCCTTGGAATGCCCCTCACTGTTGAGGATCCTGGGAACTTCTCAGGATTGTGGATAATGCAGTCCCAAGTTTTGACTGCAAACTGCAGTGATTCCTTAAAAACTTATTCACAAAGGATCATGGGCACAGTAATTCAATTTGACTGGTCACTGATGGGCAACCATGGCAGTTTCTGCCCCTTACAATTGTCAGCAATAGTCATTGGAATTTCCCTCTTGCTGTAGAGGATTATGGAAACTTCCTCCCTAAGAACTGTGTGTAATATAATCCCAAAATTTGCCTACTTACCTCAGAGAATTCTGGAAAATTTGTTCATGTAGGATTGTGGGTAATGAATATTTGCAATTTATCACATAGCAGGAAAATTTAGGAGCATACTGTGTCATAGCATTGTGGGTTTTGTAATCCTTGGAATTGCCCTCTTACTGTGGAGGATCCTGGGAACTACCTCACTAAGTAATTGTAGTGAATGTTGTCTTGTAATTTGCCAGATGACTGTATGGATTACTAGGAAACATGTGCATTAAAAAACTGGCCATCAGTGAGTCAAATTAGTCCATAGTTAACTGTTTCTAATATGTTAGAATTCCCAGAACTGTTGAGATATACCTATGGTTCTTGGGATTTATGATGAAAAACTTACCATATCAATGGTAGGGTCTATGGGAGCCATATCGGAGCTTTCCATTATGGCAGGATTCATAGATCTGCTGACCTTTATGTGTAGAAAAAGGAACCAGTTTCTATGATGGGAGGAAAGCAAACCTGCTGTATCTACAAAGAGATTCAGAAAAGTGGTGTTGTATTTTCTAAGGATCCCCAGGTCTTCTGCACTTAACTTGGAAATCCAGATAAGTAGTGTCTTATGATAGCAGTTATAAAAACTATGCTGGTCTCCATGTGAAAAGCAAGTGAAATAGGGTTCATTGTGGTAGAAGTCAAATGACTGATTTACTGTGTGTCCAAAGCTGGGGAACTGGGTTTCTCTCATGTCATAACACACAGAGGTGCTCAACTGTATGTGAAAACAGAAAAATGGGTTTCTGTGATGGTAGGTACCCCAGTGCTTCTAAACTCTGTGGTGGCCAGCCAGGAATCTGAGTTTCTTTGGTTGACAATGTGCTTATTGTTGCTGGGTCTACATATAGAGACAGGTAACTGGCATTATAGGATGGCAAGACATGCAAGACTGCCAGATTCTACTTTGAGAGTCAGGGAAATAGGGTTTTGTGATGATAGGTGTTTGAAGGCTGCTGGACTTTATTTTGAAATCCAGGCAACAGGGTTTAAATTAAGGCTGACTCCAAGGACTGCATGGCTCTCCATGGAGGCCTGGTCAACTGCAATCTATGATTTTCTAATACCCAAAGCTGCCTTAAAAAATGTGGAGTCATAGAACTGGGTTTCTTTGATGACAGGACACCCAAAGCTACTTGAATCTCTGTGGAGAGTAAAAAATGGCAAATTCTATGATGAAAAAACTTATAGAATTGTTAGGTTTTTCAGGGATAGCCAGAGAACAGGAGACATAAAAATAGCAGGGATTCTAAGCCTTCATGATCATATTTGGAGAGTCAAGGAACTGGAGTACTGATGATAGGAATCTCCATGCTGCAGGACTCTTTGTGGAGTTCTAGGGATTTGAGGTTCTATCATGACATAACTTGAGATTTGACACTATAATGGTGAAACTCACAAAGTTGTTGAGATTTATGTATCCTAGGGAAATGAGGTTATATTATGGCAGGATTCACTTTTTTTTTTGGTCTCTTGGTGAAAATTGAGAGATCTTGATTTTATGTTGACAGGACTCAAAGTGCTACTGTGGTCCATGCAGAGAACAAAGGGATGAAATTAAATCAATGGTAGAAATCCCATCCTGTCTGAGCTGTACATGAAAAACCAAAACAACAACAAAACAGGTTTTCTGTTTATGACACGATGCCCAGGGCTCCTGGACTCTACAATGAGAGATGAAAAATTGGTGTTCTATGACAGCAAGAAAACTGAGCTTGATGTAGAGAAAAGAAACTGTTTTCTTTTTTTAAGAGAGAGAGAGAGAGAGAATTTTAATATTTATTTTTTAGTTTTCAGTGGACACAACATCCTTGTTTGTATGTGGTGCTGAGGAAACCTGGGCGGCATGCATGCTAGGCGAGCATGCTACCACTTGAGCCACATACCCAGCTCAAGAAACTGTTTTCTATGATAGTATAAACACCAGAGCTGCTATGAGATATGTGGAAAGCCACGGAACAGGGGTTTGATAAATTGGCCTCCCATGTTTTGTTGGATTTACTTGGAGACAGAGAAATGGGGTTCTATTGTGTCAGAACTCACAGTTCTGCAGGTCTGTATATGGTTTCTATGATTAAATGACTCTCAGGACTGCTGTTCTCCATGGATATAGCAAGTGCACTATTTTTTTAAATGTTTCCAGGAAATTCAAGTCTGGTGGAATTTACATGGAAGTCACAAGGAACTGTGGTTATATGATGCCAGGACTCTCAGTACTTTTGGGCTCTTGGTAAAAAAAAAAGGGGGGGGGAAAGGGTTGTATTGTTGGAGTGATGTTCTGTGATGGCAGGGATGCTGGGTTCCATGCAGATAGATAAAAGTGACTTTTATAATGACAGTATATACAGTGCTTCTGGGTGGGTTTTTTTCAAAATCTAGGTGTAGTGGAGCACATCTGTAATCCCAGTGGCTCAGGAGGCAGAAGGATCATGAGTTCACAACCAGCCTCAGCAACAGTGAGGCACTAGGCAACTCAGTGAGACTCTGTCTCTAAATAAAATACAAAAAAGGGGCTGGGGATGTGGCTCAGTGTTCAAGTTTAACTTTTTGATGAAACTGCAATTATTTCACACACAGGTTACACATTTGTCTTCATTCTTACCAATGCTTGCTATTTTAAATTATTTTGAAAATGGTTATGTTAACAGGAGTGAGGAAATTTCACTGTGACTTTAACTTACATTACCATAATTAATGAGACGTTAAGCATCTTTTCATATTTGCTAGAGCAGTGTGTATTCAAGTTCTTTTTCAAGTTGAAAAGCATATATATATATATATGTATATATATATATATATACTATTTATTTCTTTATGTGTGTTGGTGAGTCATAATAAGAAATATGGACAAGGCACAGTGTTGGATGCCTGTTAATCTAGTGCCTTGGGGAGGGTGAGGCAGGGGGAATACAAATTCAAAGCCATCCTGAACAACTTATTGATACCCTAAAGCAACTTAGAAAGACCTTATCTAAAAATAAAATAGTTGAATAAATAAATAAATAAAAGTACAGGGATGGAGCTCAATAGTTAAGTGTTCTTGGGTTCAATCTCTGGTACCAAAAAAAAAAAAAAGATCTTTGACCCAGTTTCCTGGCACTAACCTCCTGATCCTTGAATTTATGAAGCAGTGTGTCTATTTGCAGCCAGGGAGGTGAACCATGATTTATGAATTCTGGGTGGCTCTGGATGGCTGGGAGCAGTGGAACCAACTCTGTGATTAGCTCATTGGAACTTGTGCCCTCCCACAAGTTTAGGGAGGATTGAGGGTCTGAAGTTTCAGGTGATCACCATGAGAAATTATTTAATAAATCATTAAATGAAAAGCAAAAGGACAGGGGCTAAGGACCTTCCATATTGCTGAAGGTGCTGGGAGGTGGGACCTGGAGAGGGCATGAAGGGACATGGTCTTTATGACTTCTTTTCCCTGATTTTTGTCACCTGCCTATTCAAGTTTATTATTTAAGATATGTTTGAAAGATAGGCTTTGTGGTGAATTGGCAGTACTAAGTACGCTGCTTTCTGACTCCTGTGAGCCACATCAGAAAAAAAAGGTGGCCTTGAAAGCTCACATTTGTGTCCATGAACATGGGAGGTATTTACATCTTCTTGAGTCATCTTCAATTTCTTTATTCTATGTTCTATAGATTTCATTGTAGAGATCTTTCATCTCCTTGGTTAGATTTATTCCCAGGTATTTTATTTTCTTTGAGGCTATTGAGAATGGAATAGTTTTCTTGATTACTTTCTCTGCAGATTAATTATTGATGTATAGGAAAGCTACTGATTTTTTATGTTGATTCTGTAACTTGCTACTTTGAAAAACTTGCTTATTAGCCCTGATAGGCTTTTGGTGGAGTTTTTTTGATATTCTAAGTATAGTACCAAATCATCTGCCAACAGTGATAATTTGACTTCTTTCTTTCCTACTTTTAATAACTTTATTTCCTTCTCTTGTCTAATTGTTCTTTCTAGAATTATATTAAACAGGAGTGGTGAGAGTAGACATCTTTGTCTTTTTATTGATTTTAAAGGAAATGCTTTCAGGTTTCTCCTGTTTACTGTGGGGTTGGCTTTGGGTGTTTTCATATATACCCTTTAGGGTATTGAGGTAGGTTCCTTCTATCCCTAGTTTCTTCATTGCTTTTATTTTGACAAATTTTGTGCTGAATTTTATCAAAGGCTTTCTCTGTGCCTATCAAGATGACTAAATGATTTTTGCCCTTAATTCTACTTATGTGATGAATTACATTTATTGATCTGTGTATATTAAACCATCCTTGCATCTCTGGTATAAAACCCAAGTTGATCATGATGTACAATCCTCTTAGTATGTTGTTGAACATGATTTGATAATATTTTATTAGGTATATTTTTTAAAAGTCTAAGTTCATCAATGATAGTGGTCTGCAGTGTTTTTACTTGATGTGTCCTTATCTGGTTTTGATATGAGAGTGATACTAGCTTCATAGAATGAATTTGGAAGTGCTCCATTCCTTTCTATTTAATGGATTAATTTGAGGAGTATTGGCTTTAGTTCTTCTTTAAAGGTCTGATAGAATTGAGCTGAGAATCCATCTGGTCCCAGGGTTTTATTTTTTGGAAGGCATTTTTTATGGTTTCTATATATCATTCCTAGTTATTGGTCTGTTTAGGTTTTCTATATCCTCTTGATTCAGTTTTAGCAGGTTGTATGTGTCTATTTCTTCTAGGTTTTCCAATTTATTGCAATATATTTTCAATATAGTCCCTAATGTTCTGCTGAATTTCTGTAATATCTGTGATTTCCCCTTTTTCATCTCTAATTTTATTAATGTAATTCTCTCTTTTCATTTTGGTTAGTCAGGCTAAATGCTTATCAATCTTGTTTATCTCAGAGTTAGCCACTTTATTATACAAAGTGTGTCCACTGAAAGCCCATTTCACTGAAAGCCCATTTCTGTGCAAGGGCAAACCTGCATTTACTTCCCCTTGGCCAGCCTTTCATATCCCCCTTTTGCAGCTGCCTGCTCTTTCCAGTAGCATCCATTGGGCTTAGACACTGAACTTCTGCTGAAACCCAGAAGGCCTTGTTGGAAAACTCTTGTGTCCAAGATGAGGACAACCTGTTGTCTGTAGGACAGGGAACCTCCTGGCAGTAAGTAGGCGGGGCTTATTGCCCCATGGGGAAGGGCCACAGGTCAGAGTAGTGCCCAGAGCCCAGCCAAGTGTAAGATCCCTTCTGCAGTCTTCCTTTCTGCCTTTCTCCTGTGAATTGCTTTCATGTATGCTATGTAGAAGTAGCTCCCATTCCACCTGTTAATTGGTGTAATTCAGACTCAAGATCAGAGAGGCAGGGCCTGGGTGTTTACTCAACAGTTCTCAAAACTCCTTACATAGGCTCAGTCACTATTCCTAGACATAACTTTGTCCCAGCCTCAATATCATGGTGTAAACACAACATCATGCCTATCAGCTTCTGGCCCCACCATATTGCAGGGCCCAGTCTTAGATGAAGGAAAAACCAATCCCACCTGCATCAGACACTGAGAAATCTCAGATCCAAAGCTTGAAAGAAAGGTTTAAGTCTTGAAAGGGGGAATAGCAAATGAGGGCATTTAGTTTTTATTTTTAATTTTTATTATCTTTTTATGTGGTGCTGAGGATTGAATCCAGGGCCTCACATGTATGAGGCAAGCATTCAGTCACTGAGCCACATCCCAGCCCCGCAAATGAGGGCATTTACTGCATGGTTCTCCAAACAATGTGGGGTATATTGAAGAATGGGCGAGTACCTATGAGGAATTACGTTATGGCTGCAGTGACTTGAAGCCTGAGTACAAGCTGAATACAGAGCTATGGAGAGGGGAGCAGGATCCATGCACAGAGGGTGGCAATGCTACAGAGCCCCAGAGTGCTTTCCAACCCTGAAAGCACCAGCTCCTTGCTGCCTATCTGGCAGGAACCAGGACAGCACTGCCACCGCCTGGCGCAGTTAGGAAACTACAGCTCAGAGTTGTTAAGTCAGCCAAACCACTCAGGCTTGGGCCAGGGTGCAGCGGAATTAGAACTCAGAAATCACGACCTGTAACGCAGCCCTTTCTCCCACTCCAGCACCCTGGATTGACTTTATGGAGCCTGGAGGGCACTCGCCCTTCTCAGGCTTCAGGGGTTCCTGGTCTCCACGCTCTGCTGCCAAAAAGGTCCCCTGTTTGTGCCATCCATAGGAGGTACCTGGCCGACATAAGTCAGGTTGTAGTTTCTGAAAGGTGCTTGGTTTATCCTGCAGTGGAAACTGTGGGTCTGGCATCCGCGCACCTCGGCTCTGCCCTTTCTCCTCCAGGCTCCCCATCCCAAGGAGGCGCTCACCTGTTCTGCTCCACTCCAACAGAGCTGCCACCAGTCCCAGGGAGAGAGGGACACTCTGCTTGCCGGAGGAGACCTGCAGGATTTCGGTGGGTTGGAGCTACAGTTGCTAACCTCAGGGCCACTATGGCTCAATGAAAATGAAGGGAAAAGTTAATTGGAACAACAGATAACACCTCTGCAGCCTCTGGACACAGAGAAAGTTGCTCAGATGGCAGAGTGTGCAAACCCCAACAACTGCTAACCATCCTTTTAGATCTATTTTATTCAAAAATATCCAAATGTATGTTGAATAACCAGAACAGTGAATTTCAGAGGTTGTGCATCAGGACTAGGTAGTAGAATAGTTCTCTTTGAAACATTAAACAAATTAATCAGTCAACAGAATCCAAGCTCAGGATGCATTTGCAACCTGTGGAAAGAGATGAAATTAAAAGTTGGGATGGAGGTATGAAGCTGTAGCATAATGTCCTCTAAGCTAATCAGAGGTGAGACACAGGGGCCCTAATGACTGCCACCTCCAGGTTCTCCCCTAGATGTGGTTCTTTGGGGATCCTGCAGTTGCCTCCATGTTTGTATGTTGTTCCCTAGGAAGCTCCTATGAACAAAGATGTAGGCCTGTGTTGTTGTGCTTGCATTTTTCTAAGTTTACCACCCATATCCAGAATTTTTTAATCTCTTTCCATAGGCAGCAACTGTATATTGAGCCTGAGTTTATCAGCTGCGTGTACAGGTGTTACTATTCAGAATTCACTTTTCCCTCTGTGAGGTGTGCAAAGGTAAAGGCAGTCCAGAGTAGAGACCTGGGGGAACTCAGAGACACCAGGGCCTCCATGGCATAGATTCATAGCAGTTATGCTATTTTATTACACATTGAAGCACATCCTGATTACTTAAGGTATTAGGACATTGTGAACAGAACTACTATATGTAATGGAGTGGTGTTATCTCGATATACATTTTTGAGGCAGTTGTCTATATTTTTAGGACCATGTGGTGAGACCATGTCTAACTTTGGGGAAAATGGTCAGTTTTTTGATAGTGTTGAACTGTTGTGTGCTCTTCCAGCAATGCACAAGAGTTCATCATCCTCATGGTTGATACTACACTTACTAAAGACCTTAGCAGCTCGGTAGGTGTGCAGTGCACTTGGGGTCTTAGTTTGTGCTTTCCTCATGACAGGTGATACCAAGAATCATTTCTATGCTTCTTTACCATCTCGTATCTTTCTTGTGAGTTGTCTGTTCATATCTTTACCCATTATGTTGTCTTATTGTTGAGTCTTACTATATTTTTTACACAAGTTTGTTTTAGACATATACTTTCCAAAGATTCCCCCAGTCTTTGATTTGTCTTTTTATTTCCTTAATATAATTTTTTTACAGAGGAATTTAATACATTCCACATTATAAGGTTTTTCAGGGATTGAACCCAGGGTGCTTAGCCACTGAGCCACATCCATAGCTTTCATGAATTTTGGGGGTGGGTTGTATTTAGAACCTCATCATGAAACATGTGGTCATGCACATCTTCTAGAGTTTTACAGTTTCCCATTTTAAATGCAAATCTAGAGAGTATTTTGATAGGTTCTGGCATCCATATGTGTGGCTTCTTGAAGTGTGTGTCCTTTTGAAGTCAGTGATGTCTAGTCTAGGTTTAAAAAGAGCGTGTTGGGAATTTCTGGAATGCACTGAATCTTCAGATAAGGTTTGAGGTAGTTTCATCTTAATTATATTG
The DNA here is from genome assembly GCF_052094955.1 of Ictidomys tridecemlineatus. Lineage (NCBI taxonomy): Eukaryota > Metazoa > Chordata > Mammalia > Rodentia > Sciuridae > Ictidomys > Ictidomys tridecemlineatus. Next base: position 108,595 of record NC_135490.1, on the reverse strand, counting down.
AGACCTTAACAAAGACTATCTCTGTATTTATTTATATTTTATTTTGATTTCTTTATAAACATTTCAAGATTTTCTGAAATATGATTATACTTTATTACTTACATATGTACTTCAAATTTGGGGTCTCTATTTTAAATATTAATGCTTTAAAACTTTTCTTATTCCAGTTTATAAATTTCACTGTTTCCCCAACATGATGGCTGAAATATAGGAAATCAATGAAATTTTGTCTGTGGGCCATGTACTTTGCTGCTTGCTATCTCCATCCATTCTGATCAAGACATAGGATGCTGGGCTCTATTTCTTTTTGATTTAAAAAATCATGACCTGGAATAGTCAGAACTATGAATTTCAAAGCTTCACTATGCCTAGCACAAGGGGGTGTAGCTCTGAACAGTGAACACCCAGCACCCAGCATCCTGCACTGCCCACAGTGGCCAGTGGGGACACTCAGAACAACCTTCTCTGATCAACTGCTTTTGGGGGCTGTGTTTTGTGCCCTAATCAAACTTCCTTTTCCTGGGAACTCATATAAGATATGCCACATCTAGGGACTCCTAGGGGCTTTATCTAAGGTGTAGACCAGAATGTTTTTTTTTTTTAATCCTGGGTACACACCTAGAAACATACCATGGCCTGGGGATGCCTGGTGGATATGTCTATGGTGAAGACCAAAGCTTCCTTCTCTCTGACACCTACCCATGGAGACTCCACTGTGGATTCAGGATGACTGAAGTCCATGTGAAGAAAACATGAGGAAGAAGCTTCTTGTGTACTGCCTGATATGCTGAGAAGCAGGTTCTGCCATGTTCTTTACTTTCTCAGGTAATATTTTAGCAGAACTTATTTTACAACAGTATTTCTTACTGAGGCTTTGGCTGCTCATTATCATGGTATGTCAATGTATTTTGTGTGGCTTGAGTGTCTGAGGACACAAATGCCCCCTCAAGATGGTTCAGGGAGGGCCCAGTGCCTGGAGTCTCATTGGGGCCTGAGGGTAAGGGCTCATGAAAATGCAGTAAGAAGCTCTCAGGAGCCTCTAGGGTGAGAGATGCAAAAATTATGATGGATCGCACTACCCAGAATCCTGGATAACTGCAGAATACTCATTGCAGTTACCAGAGCCTTCTGCAGTGAAGGCAGCATGGGTCAAATGACACACCGTGCTACTCATAATTCTTGGGGACATGCAACTTGCAGAGACCTCTGCAGAGAGGGCTGTACTGACAAAAAATCAAACTATGCTGCCAATTACTTTTGGGTGCCTGCTCTTTCCAGGAGCCTCTGGGGTGAGAATTGTAAGGGCAGAATACCAGACTTCAATGCTCAGAATCTCTGGGGATGCCTACATACCCTGTAACCCTGTAAGTCCCAGAGGATTTGGTGGTGATGGTTTTGTTGGTAGAGCTCACTTCCTAGAATCTCCAGGGTCCCAGGGAAAGCATTGGGTCTTCAGCTCCTGTGATCCTCAGCAGGAATGTGCAGGCCAAACACTAGACTGCATTATCCAGAACCCTCAGGGACTGTAGCTTCCAGAATCCTCTGTGGTGAGTGGGCAAACCACTGAACTGCATTACCCACAATCCTAAGGGGGAAATTTAGTTTCAGAATTTTCTGAAGTGAGTAGAAAAAACACAGGACTAAATTACCCACAAATCTCGGTGCCAATAGCTCTCAGGATTCTTTGTTGTGAGGACTCTTGGACTGAGAGCTTAACTACAGTATCCATAATCCTTGGTGGGGTGTGTTGCCCAGGTGAGTATGCAGCCTGCAACTCCCAGAGGCCTCCCAAGTGAGAGCTGTGCATTATGCAGGTCAGACTACACTACCTACGATTCCTGGGGACACACTGGTGAGTGTGCTGCCTGCAATTCCAGGAGGCTTTCACAGCGAGGTCTTCAGTACCAAGGCAAGCATGTGGCCTTCAGTTCTCATGGCCCTTGCAGTAGGGGCATGTAGGCCAGAATCCTCAGGGGGAATTGCAGTTCCCAGAATCTGCAATAGTGAGGGCTTCAGGGTAGGGAGCTGAACTATACTACCTAGAATTCTTGGAGGTGCCCCATGTCCATGTGGCCTAGAACTCTCAGAGGCTTCCACAGTGAGGACTATGGAGGTAGAGGGCAAGACTATACTACCCAGAATCCCTGGGGCCCTGAAACTCCCAGACACCTTCCTTTTGAATACTGCCGGGGCAAATTTTGTATTACACTACACAGAGTCCTCAGGGGTGTCTAGTTAGGCTTATTCTACACAGATCCGAGAGCCATGATGGGGGTGAAGTCCCCTTAGGTAGGATGGATTGCACCACCCAGAATAATAAATGGCCCACAGCTCTCAGTGACCTACTCAGTCAGAGCTGACTGAGTAGAACTGAGTATAATACTCAGAATTCCCTGAGGCTCTGAGCTCTAAGTAGTCACTGTAGAGTTGAACATAGCACCAGGCTATAATACCCATGATCCTTGGGGGCTTGCAGCTTCCAGAATCCACTGTAGTGATGCTGCATGGGCAGAACACCAGACTTCACTGTATAGAATCCCTAGGGATGCTTGAGTGACTGTGTAGCCTGCAATTTCTAGAGACCTCTGCAGTGGGGGCTGCATTGTAGAATACCGGATTACACTACCCAGAATTCTGGGTGGGGGTATGAGGTTGAATGTGCTACTTGAAGCCCCCATAGACTTCTGGGGTGAGGGCTGAGTGGGCAGAATTCCAGGCTACACTGTTCAGAATCACTAGAGGTGCCTGAGTAGCCTGCAGCTCACAGAGACCTCTGCATCTGGGCTGAAATGTGGGATACAAGACTGCACTACCCAGAATCCTGGGGGTATGAGGGTGAATGTGCTACTTGCAACCCGTAAGCTTCTGGGGTGAGGGCTGCATGGGTAGAACACCAGAGTCCACTGCCAGGGTTCTCCAGGGTGTTGGGCCAGCACATGGCACACAGCCTCCGTGGTCCTGAAGGGCAAAGACTGTGTGAGCAGAGCACCAGACTACACTGTCCAGAAACCCCGAGAACCCTGACTCTGTGTAGCCTGCAGCTCCCAGAGGCATCCATAGTGAGTGCTGGACAGGCAGGACATACTGAATGATCTAGAATGCTCTCATAGGCTACTGGGAATTTGTTCTGAGCTCAGGTTCTTCTACCCTCCTACAGTGAATACCCTGGGCTGGGAATTAACAGATTTTCTTAGAACCCCTGATTCTGAATTGGAGCAGTCCCTGGCTAAGTAACTCTGTCGCAAAGACTACATGTCCCAGAAGACTCTGAGGTGGTCTGTTTCTGGCCTCTGTCCTTGAGCTGATGGTCTAGACTCCCTGTAGCTGCCTCCCTCTGTGCCTCTGCCTGCCTGTCTCAGGCTGCTGCAGCACTTGGCCTGGTGGAGTGCAGGGAGTGGGTCTCCTCAACTCCATTTCTCCTCTTCTGAGATTCCACTGCTCAGGTGCCACAGCAGACCTAGTTAGAGCATTGGAAACATATTTTATTCATTAACTGCTGGGGGTGGAAGAAGGTGCTGACATTCACCAGGGAGCCAGGAGAGGCCCCGCCTCTGAGCTGGGGGGGGAGCTCCTGCACAGCGCATGGCCAAAGGGGCGTGGTCAATAAGGGGCAGGGTCTTGCCACCATCTTTAATGCTGCCTCCCTGAGAGTGAGGAGAGTTGGCTTCCCCCTCAGGACCAACCTAGGAGAGCCACAGTCCTCGGAGTGTTGGGTCACTCCACAGGGAGGAGCAGAGCTCCCTTCTCAGAGCAGGTTGAGAGAGACACCCAGATTGGGGACTCTCATGGGTCATGCCTCCAGGGACTCACGAAACTCCCTTCTCCTCAGAGCAGCCTCAGTGGACTCTTGGCTTAGGGACTTTTGTAAGTCGTGTCTCTAGGGATGCCTGGGGTTCCATTCTCCTCAGAGTAGCCTGAGGGAGATGCCTGGTTTGGGGACCCTCATGGGTCACATTGTAGGGACACTGCGGGGCAGCCTCATCCTTACTGCAGCCTGAGGGATATGCCAGGCCTGGGAGCCTCGTGGGTCACGTCTCTTAATAGCCCTGGGTTCCCTTCTTCTCAGAGCTGCCTGGGGTGGTTGCCAGGGTTGCCGTGATTGGCCAAAGGGGGCGTGGTTAATCAGGGGTGGGGCTTCACCGCCATCTTTAATGCCGCCTTTTTGAAAGTGAGGAACCTGCTTCCCCCTCAGGACCAACCCGGGAGAGCCCCATTCCTGGGAGTATTGGGTCACTCCACATTGAAGGGCAGCGATCCCTTTTCAGAGCAGATTGAGAGAGACCCAGGTTGGGGACTCTCGTGGGTCATACCTCCAGGGGCTCACGGAGCTCCCTTCTCCTCAGAGCAGCCTTAGCGGGGACTCTTGGCTTAGGGACTTTTGTGAGTCATGTCTTAGGGATGCCTGGGCTCCCTTCTCCTAACATTGGCCTGAGGGAGATGTGGGGAGCCTTGTGGGTTGCAACTCTATGTAGGCCCTGGGTTTTCTTCTCCTCAGAGTGGCCTGAGGGAGATGCCTGGTGTGTGGACCCTCATGGTTTATGTCTCTTTGATGCCTGGGGTTTCCTTCTCCTCTGAGTAGCCTGGGGGAGATGCCTGGCTTGGGGACCCTCATGGGTTATAATTTTAGGGAAGCCTGGGGTTTTCTGCTCAGAGCAGCCTGAGTAGATGCGTAGCATGGGGACCCTCATGGGTCATGTCTCTAGGGACACCTGTGATTCCCTTTTCCTCAGAGCAGCCTCAGAGAAGTGGCTCAGAATCTTCTGGCAGCTCTGGCAGCCGTTGAGGGGATGGTGGGAAGCATGAGGAGCAAACCCTATCCTGGACCTGAGAGCTGAGGGCAGCCTTGGCTGTCAGCCCCACTCTGTCCTTCACAATTTTATCCTGGCTCCCTGTGCAGCAGTTACCCTTCCTTAGGCTATGACCCTCATAATCTTAATATAGTGACCCAGTTTCTAGGGAACCTGGCAGGGAGGAAGGAGGAATGTGTAGGGAGGGAGGAATGTACAGCCTAAGGGAAGGGGACCTCAGTCCACTTCCTTATTTTCCTTAGTGTTTAAATGGTTTGCTTTTTCTTACAGTGTTACATAGTAAAAAAAATTTGAAAAGTACGTATGTTAACAGCCCACTATGTTATTTTAAAAAGTTTTTTAATTTTTATTTTTGGGTACTGGGGACTGAACTCAGTACTTATCTTTTTTTTTTTGTTGTTGTTGTTGTTGTTGCATGTGACCACTGAGCCATATCTCCAGCCCTATTTTGTATTATAGAGACAGAGTTTTACTGAGGTGCTTTATGCCTTGCTTTTGCTGAGGCTGGTTTTGAAGTTGAGATCCTTCTGCCTCAGCCTTTTGAGCCGCTTGAGTTTAAATATATTACTTCTAACTAAGCCAGAATTTATTAAAAATATATCTCATGTTTTTTGTGGAACCGAACTCATGAACCACATTTTTCTTTTTCTTTAATCTCTGCTTAGTTTTTTTTTCAATTTTTTTTTAGTTGTAGAAGGGCACAATATGTTTATTTTATTTATTTATTTTTATGTGGTGGTGAGGATCAAAACCAGTGCCTCACACATGCTAGGCATGAGCTCTACCATTGAGCTACCACAGCCACACGTTTTTCTTTTGGTGGAGAGTTTAATTAGCAAGAAGCCACCCCTGCAGGACCCTTTTGATAAGGCCTTCCCCTCTAGACCCTGCCTCTCCTCTAGACCCCACCTATATTCTATGGCCCAGCTTGTCCTCCTGAACCACCCTTCCCCCTCCTTCCTACCCTGCCTATCCTCTAGGTCCTACTCATGTTCCAGGGCCTGTCCCTTCCTGAGGTCCCACCCCTCTGTGAAGCCCTGCCCCCTTGTGACTTATTCTCCCCCTCCTTCAGACCTTGTCTCTCCTCCAGATCTTTCCCTTCTTCCTGTCCTGCCCCTCCTGCAGACCTCACCCCTCCTCTTTAAAAAATTTTTTTTCTGTTGCACATGGACACAATGCCTTTATTTTGTTTATTTATTTTTAGTGGTGCTTAGGTTTGAACCCAGTGCCTCACACATGCTAGGCAACTGCTCTACCACTGAGCCATAACCCCAGCCCAACCTTCCTCCTCTTTAAGACCTTGACTTTTCTCCAGACCCCACTTATCTTCCAGGCCCCCCCTCCTCCTGACCTTCTTGTCCCCCTCCTCCAGACTCTGCCCCTGTTAGTATAGAATGAGCAGCTCCCTGGCTGCTGTGTAATTGGCATTATATTTGTAATGGTGCACAAATAACATCTTTTGTATAAACACTGACATCCTGCATTGGATGAATTATCTTGACTAGTATCAAAATTTGACATAGTATAAAATAAATTTAGAAAAGTCACTTTTCTCTCTCTTTTATTCTCTATAGATCATGAACATTTGAAATAAAACCAGAATTTGTTAAAGGGCAGATGACAGCCAGCCTTGAGCCCTGATGATCCCAGGATCCCATCCAGTGGGAGAACTCTAAGTATCAGTCCTAGCTTTTGTATGCTAATTGATTCATTTATTTTTCTTATTTTAGAGTTATTTTGCTATGTAATTCCCCAAGGCCTTTGGTTCTGTGTAATAGGTTTTTGCTATTCAATTTTTAATTAATATTCTTTCAATTTTCTACAGAATTTTTAAAATATTTTTTTAGTTGTCAGTGGATCTTTTTATTCTATTTATTTATTTTGTTTATTTATATGTGGTACTGAGGATTGAACCCAGGGCCTAACACATGCCAGGCAAATGCTCTGCCTTTGCGCCACAACTCTAGCACTGTATAGAGTATTTTGATTCTGAGAGTCTCAAGTGTTTTAGGTCCAACATGTTTCCTTAAGAGGAGTGATTATTAATTTTCTATTTGATTACAAAAATAAGACAAATTCATTTTTTTTGTGGTTCTGAGGGTTGGTCCTAGGGACTCCTGCATGCTAGGAAATCTTTCTACATCCCCAGCTACATAGATCCTTTAGTTGTCATTAGCTTCATGATGAGCTAGTGACAATAAAATTACTTAGAAGTTCAACTAGAGTTAGACTCATACAAGAGTGAGGCCATCCATAGCTCCTTGTGATATCTAAAAGGTAAGTGTTTTCTCACAACACAGCAGCATCTAATATAATTTCTGGACCAAGCTGACACCTCTGCTTCTCTTGGCTCACCGCTTCCTGCAGAGTTCTTGGAGGAGATGACTATTTCTTTGACTATTTGTCCCAGTCACAAATATTTGATTATATTGCTGCTGAAAAGGTATGCATAGAAATAAAATAGAGACAAGGATTCTTTGGGATAAATGATTCAGACACAGTGAGTCAATTTGCATTAGGAATTTTTTTTTATATAAAGTCACTCTTTCAGGAAAGTTAAACCAGGAGTTGAAATAGAATCTCTAAAATGTCATTTTTTTCCTCTTCTATTGATCAAGTTTTAAGAAGGCAAACCTAGAACCTAGTGACAGCATAAAAATATAAGGAGTTTACTTATGTTATTACTTCAACATGAAATATGTAAAAGAAGCACATACTTTGAATTTTATATTAGTTTGAACTATTTGATATTTTGTGTTATGTTTGTGTCATAATAAAATACAGAACTAGCTAAGAATGTCCGTTACCAGTAATTAACTGTATGAATAATTAAACAAGTAAGTGTTTGAGAAAATATAACCATGTCCTAAGGTTTTACTTTAGAGTAGTTTAATGGTTTTTTTTTTTTTTTTTTTTGGTGTGGAGGTACTGGGGATTGAATCCAGGGGCACTTAATCATTGAGCCACATCCCCAGCCCTTTTATATTTTATTTAGAGGCAGGTTCTCACAGAGTTACTTCAGGCCTCACTAAGTTGCTGAGGCTGGCTTTGAACTCGAAATCCTCCTGCCTCAGCCTCCCAAAATGCTGAGATTACAGGCATGTGCCACCATGCCAAGCTTAGTTTTATCTTTATACAGAGATTGAAAAGAAAGTGCAGAGATTTCCCAGGTAGCCTCAATCTGGTTTCTTCCCTTGTTATGACTTAGGTGAGCTGTCTCTAAAGTGTTAACATCTTAGACCATTTGTCATGAAGAAAAAATAATGGTATGTTAACATTAACTGAAGTCACATATCCTTTGGATTCTCAGTTCTGTGTCTTCCTGTTCTAGGATCCCATCTAGGAGCCAACGTGACATCCAGTCATCATGTCTCCATAGACTTCTCTTGGGGTGACAGTTTCTATGGACTTTCTTGTTCTGATGACCTTGAGAGCATTGAGGATGACTTGTCAGGTATTTTTATAATTTTTTTTGAATTTTCCTTTTTTCATATTTAAACTGGGGCTGTGGGTCTGGGGGAGGCAGGTCACAGAGGTGGAGAGCTGCTCTGTCATCTCTTGTCCTTATTGTCCTATTAGTATTGACTGTGCTCACCTGGCTGAGGCAGTGCCTTTCAGGTTTCCTTGTTTTTCTCATATTTAGCCTGGGGCTATTGGACAGGGGGAAGCTGGTCACTGAGATGAAAAACAGCTCTATCATCTCATGCCCTCAAGGTGAACTGGTAGTATTGATTGTGCTCACCTGCTTGAGGAAGGGGCTTTCAGGTTTCTTACACTGAAGTTACTCTTTTTTTGCATGTCCACATTTTCTGTTCTTCTGGAGGAAGTTGTAATGCAGAGCCCATGCTTAGGGATCAGAGAGTTAGCTCTACCTTCTTGATGACTGTGTCTCTCTCAATTATATGGAATTCTTCTGCACAAGAGGTTTCTACTCAACCTCATTTGTTTGTGTATTCAGTCATTTATATATATCAGTCATCTGGATAGTTTGATTAAGCTGTTTTTTTGTCCCCCCCCCCCGTTTTTAAATACTACTTTGCAGCTCAAGTCATCCCTACTTTAACCATTGGGAATTCTTTCCATTGGAGATCTTTCCATTATCTCCTGTTGTCCTTTAACATATTTTCTGGTTTTGTCCCAAAGTTTTTTCTTTCTGATATTTAAATTACCCTGACTTATATATTTACTGTGTTACTCTTAGTATCAGCCATTTCTTCAAAGAGTCATGGCTCCTTTGATTGGAGAGTGATATTAAAATCTTTCATCTGGCAGGGGCTGGGGTTGTGGCTCAGTGGCAGTGTACTCATCTGCCATGTGTGAGGCACTGGGTTCGATCCTCAGCACCACTTAAAAATAAACAAATAAAATAAAGGTCTTTAAACAAGTGTATAAAAATATTTTATCTTGCATCTTGATCCACACAACTGACAATGCAAAGAAGTTTATGTGTATTCTAATCTTTTCATACCCCCTAGTTATAACTGTGTTTATGTGGAACCATCTGTGAATGTATTAAGCAAAATGTGAGTTTATATTGATCTGCAGTCAATGGATTCTGACCCATTATGACATAGATCCCTCTGCCTTCACCCCTTGTTTATCATAACTTCTCACCCCATCAGTGGGAAATCTAGCTCCCAGTTTCTGCCATATAATTAATTCATTGATCCATTATGAGCAATGAATTCATTATTGCTCCAGATTATGGGCTGTGATATAATAAGAAATACACATTCAGCCTCTGCACCCAGTTCCTGGTGCAGCACTCCTAAAATATGTATATTTGCTGAGTGACAGAGGTGTTAGGAGCATTTTTTGGTCCTAATATTGATTCTTTTACCTTGGTTATTTGCACAGAGCTCCTAAATCCTGCAGAATCTCCTGTGGGCCTAGGAGGGGCTTGTGCTTTAATAAGGACTTTTGGCGGGCTCTAGGGAAGCTTCAGGTTGGAGGATGGTCATGAGAAAAACCACAGGAAGGGTGGTGCACCACAACTCCATGTAGATGGAGACTCCTGTGCTGGAAGGCACCTGGGCCTTATCCTGCACAACTCTTCTTCTGTAATTTTGTCTTTTCTAGAATTTCATAAAAGGTAAACCATACAGCATGTAGCCTCTTCAGCCTGGCTTATTTCACTTAGTGTACCAGGTAGAATTTATCTGTTTTTCTGTGTAGGGTGGTAGTTCATTCCTTTATATTCTGTGTTTGTTATGCATTCAGGTATGGGAGGACATTCTTTTTTTTTTTTTAATTTTAATATGTATTTTTTAGTTTTCAGCGGACACAACATCTTTGTATGTGGTGCTGAGGATTGAACCCGGGCCACATGTATGCCAGGCGAGCACGCTACCGCTTGAGCCACATCCCCAGCCCTGGGAGGACATTCTTATTTATGATCTGATCAGCATCATAGAGCTGCTATTCATAATTATATGCTAGTTTTTTTTGACATACTTTTTCAAAGAATTTGTCTAAAAGAAGGTGATTTATAGGGACACTGTTGGGTTATAGATTGGACTTTTTTGCTTTGGGAAGAACTGGCACATCATCTTCCAAAATGGCCATGCCACATGTTCTCCTATTAATGCCTGAGACTGCTGGTATCTCACATCCTGCAGCTGTTGGTGCACTGCTGTTTCTTAGAGTTCAGCAGTTCTAATAGCTGTGTCATACTACCTCACTATCGTTTTAATTTATGATTCCCTGATGATATGGGATGCTGAACATAATTTTGTATAACTATTTGCCATGTTTTACAGAGTAGGAAAAATTGTGTGTGTGTGTGTGTGTGTGTGTGTATGTGTGTGTGTGTGTGTGTGTGTGTGTGTGTGTGTGTGTGTAGTGCTGGGGATTGAACCTCAGGCTTCACATAAACTAGGCAAGTGCTCTACCACTGAGCTATAGCCCATTTTTAAAAAATTTCCTAGGCTGGGCTCAAGTTTGCAATCTTCCTGCCCCAGCCTTTTGAGTAATTGGGATTGTTGGCCTGCAACAGTGCACTTTGTAAAAATTGAACTTTATAAAGTCCATGTTATTAGTATTTTTTTTCAGTCAGTTGGTATTTGGTATTGTGAGTTAAAACTCATCATCAAGGACTGGGGAAGTAGCTCAGCATTAGAAAGTTTGTATAGCATGTGTGAGGCCCTGCATTCAACCCCTCATACCAGAAACAAATATACACTACCATCACTAAATCTAAGATCACATAGATTTTCTTATTTTTTTTCAGATTTCTTTTAGTTTTACCACATTTTAGTTATGGACTATTATGAATTAATTTTTGTAGGAGTTTCTGTTTTTGTCTACATTCATTTCACTCAATATGGTTTGAATAACTTGTTCAATCACCATTTCCTAAAAAAAACAAGGATACTGGGTTTCATTTTAGTTTGAATTTCCAAAATCATAGCCTTGAGTAATGTAGATACAGTACTGAATTTCATCCATTTCTCAGGAATGTCAGGGGATGCCCATATACCACTGAATTGAAGCATTCTGTGCTGGGTCCTAATGACCACCAGAGGGTATGTGCCACCTTCCTGGATATGGCAGTGTCATAATACTGTTATGGTGGAGTAATAATACTAACATGTTGTTCATGTGCAGCCTCTAATGCTAATGTATTATCCATAGTAGCTTTTGATGCTATTGTGTCCACATGTGGCCTCTGATACAAATATAGTATTTGTAGAGTGCACTTGAACACTAATACAACAGCTTCCATGTTAATATAATGTCCACATCATGGCCTCTAATACTAAAATAATATTCACAACATGGCATCAAAAACTAATATAATAGCTGCCCTATGGTCTGTAATCCAAATATAATATATATTATAACATCTAAAACAAAATAGTATCTCCCTATGATCTTTAATACTAATATGATATCCATAGTGTAGCATCTAAGGCTAATATAATAGCTGCCCTGTGTCCTTTCATGTTCTTATGGTATTCATAGCTATTGTGGTTTAGATATAAGTTGTCCTTTAAAAATCTCATGTGAGTCAATGAGAGAAAATTTAGATGTGTAATGACTGGATCCTGAGAGCATTAGCCTGCATCAGTGCACCAACCTAATGAAAGTATTAACCTAATTATCCACTGATAGGGATTAACTGGGTGGTAACTGTAGGATATAAAGATAAAGATTAGGGTATAAAGATAAGATTCTGATGGATCAAAACAGGGGATTATGGGCTCTATTTTAGCTAAAATATGCAAACATATGTTGAATAACCAGAACAGTGAATTTCTGAGGTTGTGCATCAGGACTAGTTAGTGGCACAGCTCTCTGCAACACTAAACAAGCTAATCAATCAATACAATCCAAGCTCAGGAGGCATTTGCAACCTGAGGAAAGAGAGGAAATTAAAATTGGGATGGGGGTATGAAGCTATAGCATAATGTCCTCTAAGCTAATCAGAGGTGGGTCACAGGGGCCCTAATGGCAGCCACCTGCAGGTTCTCCCCTAGATGTGGTTCTGTGGGGATCCTGGAGTTGCCTCCATGTTTGTCTGTTGTTCCCCAGGAAGCTCCTATGAACAAAGATGCAGGCCTGGGTTGTTGTGCTTGCATTTTTCTGAGTTTACCACCCACATCCAGAACTTTTTAATCTCTTTCCATAGGCAGCAATTGCATTCTGAGCCTGAGTTTATCAGCTGCATTTACAGGTGTTTCTATTCAGAATTCACTTTTCCCTCTGTGAGGTGTGCAAATTTAAAGGCAGTCCAGGGTCCAGACCAGAGTAGAGACCTGGGGGAGCTCAGAGACACCAGGGCCTCTGTGGAATGGATTCATAGCAGTTATGCTGTTTGTTCACCCAATGAAGCACATCTTGATTGCTTAAGGTATTTGGGGCATTGTGAATAGAACTGCTATATGTAATTGCCTGCTGTTATCTAGATATACATTTTTGAGGCAGTTGTCTATATTTTTAGGACCATATGGTGACACCATGTCTAACTTTGGGGAAAATGGCCATTTTTTTTGATAGTGATGAGCTGTTGTGTGTTGTACCAGCAATGCATAAGAGTTCCTGTGGCTGCTCATCATCCTCATGGTTGATACTGCACTTAGTAAAGACCTTAGCAGCTTAGTAGTTATGCAGTGATAACTGCAGTGAACCTTGGGGTCTTAGTTTATGCTTTACTCATGACAGGTGATACTAAGAGTCATTTCTATGCTTCTTTGCCATCTTGTATCTTTCTTGTGCATTGTCTGTTCAGATATTTACCCATTATGTTGTGTTATTGTTGAGTGTCTTACTATATTTTGTACACAAGTTTGTTTTAGACATATACTTTCCAACATTTCCCCCAGTCTTTGACTTGTCTGTTTATTTCCTAATATGATTTTTTTAACAGAACAGTTTAATACAGTCCATATTATCAGGTTTTTCTTTCAAGGTTTTGTTGTTGTTATTGTGTGTTTGTTTGGTAGCAGGGATTGAACCCAGGGGTGCTTAACCACTGAGCCACATCTCCAGCTTTCATGGATTTTTTTTGAGGGGGCTGTATTTAGAACCTCATCATGAAACATGTGGTCATGCACATCTTCTATAGTTTTACAGTTTCCCATTTTAAATGCAAGTCTAGAGAGTATTTTGATAGGTTCCGGCATGCATATGTGTGGCTTCTTGAAGTGGGTCCTTTTGCAGTCAGTGCTGTCTAGTCTAGGTTTAAAAACAGTTTGTTGGGAATTTCTGGAATGCACTGAATCTTCAGGTCAGGTTTGAGATAATTTCATCTTAATTATATTGAGACCTGAACAAAGTATATCTGCATTTACTTATATTTCATTTGATTTCTTTCTAAACATTTCAAGAATTTCTGAAAGAATGATTGTACTTTAAGACTTACATGAAAGTACTTCAAATTTGGGGTCTCTATTTGAAATATTAATGTTTTAAAATTTTTCTTATTCCAGTTTACAAATTTGACTGTTTCCTCTACATGATTGCTGAAATCAATGAAATTTTGTCTATGGGCCATGTATTTTGCTGCTTGCTATCTCCATTAATTCTGATCAAGACATAGGATGGTAGGCTCATTTTATTTTTGATTTCCAAAATCATGACCTGGAATAGTGAGAAGTATGAATTTCACAGTTTCACTGTGCCTAGCACAAGGGAGTGCAGCTCTGAACAGTGAACACCCATCATCCTGCACTGTCTACAGTGGCCAGCAGGGGTCCACTTTCTCTATCAATTGCTTTTGGGGGCTGTGTTTTGTGCTCTAATCGAACTTCCTTCTCCTGGGGACTCACCTGAGAGATGCCACATCTAGGGACTCCTAGGGGCTCTATCTAAGGTGTAGACCAGTATATATATATTTTTTAAACCTGGGGACACATCTAGAAAGATACCATGGCCTGGGAATGCCTGGTGGATATATCTATGGTGAGGACCAGAGCTTCCTTCCCCTTAGCACCTACCCATGGAGACTCCACTGTGGATTCAGGATGACTGAGGTCCATGTGAGGAAAACATGAGGAAGAAGCTTCCTGTGCACTGCCTGGTGTGCTGAAAAGTAAGTTCTGTCATGTTCTTTACTTTCTTAGGTAATATTTTAGCAGAACTTATTTTACAACAGTATTTCTTTTTTTTAATATTTATTTTTTAGTTTTCGGTGGGCACAACATCTTTATTTATTTTTATGTGGTGCTGAGGATCAAACCCAGCACCCCAGCGCATGCCAGGCGAGTGTGCTAAGGCTTGAGCCACATCCCCAGCCCCACAACAACAACAGTATTTCTTACTGAGGCTTTGGCTGCTCATTATCATGGTATGTCAATGCATTTTGTGTGGCTTGAGTGTCTAAGGACACAAATGCCCCCTCAAGGTGGTGTAGGGAGGGACCAGTGCCTGGAGTCTCACTGGGGCCTGAGAATAAGGGCTCATGAAAATGCAGTAAGTAGCTCTCAGGAGCCTCTAGGGTGAGAGATGTAAAGATTATGATGGATTGCAGTACCCTGAATCCTGGGTAACTACAGAATCCTTATTGCAGTTACCAGAGCCTTTTGAAGTGAGGGCAGCATGGGTCAAATGACAAACTGTACTACCCATAATTCTTGGGGACCTGCAGCTTGCTGAGACCTCTGCAGAGAGGGCTAAACTGACAAAAAATCAAACTATGCTGCTAATTACTTTTGGGTGCCTGCTCTGCCCAGGAGCCTCTGGGGGTGAGAATTGTAAGGGCAGAATACCAGACTTCAATGCTCGTAATCTCTGGGGATGCCTACATACCCTGTAACCCTGTAAGTCCCAGATGATTTGGTGGTGATGGTTTTTTTGGTAGTGCTCTCTTCCTAGAATCTCCAGGGTCCCAGGGAAAGCATGGGGTCTTCAGCTCCTGTGATCCTTAGCAGGAATGTGCAGGGATTAGAGACTGCAGCTTCCTGAAAAATCCTCTATGGTGAGTGGGCAAACCACTGAACTGCATTACCCACAATCCTAAGGGGGAACTTTAGTTTCAGAATTTTCTGCAGTGAGTAGGAAAAACACAGGACTAAATTACACACAAATCTCGGTGCCAGCAGCTCTCAGGATCCTCTGTTGTGAGGACTGTTGGACTGAGAACTTAACTACAGTATCCATAATCCTTGGTGGGGTGTGTTGCCCAGGTGAGTATGCAGCCTACAACTTCCAGAGGTTTCCCAAGTTAGAGTTCTGCATTATGCAGGTCAGACTACACTACTTATAATTCCTGGGGACACACTGGTGAGTGTGCTGCCTGCAATTCCAGGAGGCTTCCACAGTGAGGTCTTCAGTACCAAGGCAAGCATATGGCCTTCAGTTCTCATCGCCCTTGCAGGAGGGGCATGTAGGCAAAACAGTGGACTACCTTATCCAGAATCCTCAGGGGGAATTGCAGTTCCCAGGATCTGCAATAATGAGGGCTTCAGGGTAGGGAGCTGAACTATACTACCTAGAATTCTTGGAGGTGCCCCGTGTCCATGTGGCCTAGAACTCTCAGAGGCTTCCACAGTGAGGACTATGGAGGTAGAGGGCAAGACTATACTACCCAGAATCCCTGGGGCCCTGAAACTCCCATACACCTTCCTTTTGAATACCGCTGGGGCAAACTTTGTATTGCACTACACAGAGTCCTCAGGGGTGTCTAGTTAGGCTTATGCTACACAGATCCCAGAGCCATGATGGGGGTGAAGTCCCCTTAGGTAGGATGGATTGCACCACCCAGAATAATAAATGGCCCACAGCTCTCAGTGACCTACTCAGTCAGAGCTGACTGAGTAGAACTGAGTATAATACTCAGAATTCCCTGAGGCTCTGAGCTCTAAGTAGTCACTGTAGAGTTGAACATAGCACCAGGCTATAATACCCATGATCCTTGGGAGCTTGCAGCTTCCTGGATCCACTCTAGTGATGCTGCGTGGGCAGAACACCAGAATACACTGTCTAGAATCCCTAGGGATGCCTGGGTGACTGTGTAGCCTGCAATTTCTAGAGACCTCTGCAGTGGGGGCTGCATTGTAGAATACCGGATTACACTACCCAGAATTCTGGGTGGGGGTATGAGGTTGAATGTGCTACTTGAAGCCCCCATAGACTTCTGGAATGAGGACTGAGTGGGCAGAATTCCAGGCTACACTGTTCAGAATCACTAGGGATGTCTGAGTAATCTGCAGCTCACAGAGACTTCTGCAGCTGCGCTGCAATGTGTAATACAAGAATGCACTACCCAGAATCCTGGTGGTATGAGGGTGAATGTGCTACTTGCAACCCCTAGGCTTCTGGGGTGAGGAATGCATGCGTAGAACACCAGAGTCCACTGCCAGGGTTCTCCAGGGAGTCTGGGCCAGCACGTGGCACACAGCTTCCATGGTCCTGAAGGGCAAAGACTGTGTGAGCAGAGCACCAAACTAAACTGTCCAGAAACCCCGAGAACCCTGAATCTGTGTAGCCTGCAGCTCCCAGGGTCATCCATGGTGAGAGCTCGACAGGCAGGACAGACTGAATGATCTAGAATGCAATCATAGGCTACTGGGAATTTGTTCTGAGCTCAGGTTCTTCTACCCTCCTACAGTGATCACCCTGGGCTGGGAATTAACAGATTTTCTTAAAACCCCTGATTCTGAATTGGAGCAGTCCCTGGCTAAGTCACTCTGTCGCAAAGACTACATGTCCCAGAAGACTCTGAGGTGGTATGTTTCTGGCCTCTGTCCTTGGGCTGATGGTCTAAACTCCCTGTAGCTACCTCCCTCTGTGCCTCTGCCTGCCTGTCTCAGGCTCCTGCAGCACTTTGCCTGGTGGAGTGCAGTAAGGGGGGCTCCTGGACTCCATTTCTTCTTTTCTGAGATTCCACTCCTCAGGTGCCACAGCCAGACCTAGTTAGAGCAGTGGGAACATATTTTATTCAGTAACTGCTGAGGGTGGAGGAAGGTGCTGACATTCACCAGGGAGCCAGGAAAGGTCCCGCCTCTGAGCTAGGAGGAGCTCCTGCACAGAGCATGTCCAAAGGGGCGTGGTCAATTAGGGGCAGGGCCTTGCCACCATCTTTAATGCTGCCTCCTTGAGAGTGAGGAGCTGACTTCCCCCTCAGGACCAACCCAGGTGAGCCCCAGTCCTTGGAGTTTTGGGTCACTCCACAGGGAGTGGCAGAGCTCCCTTCTCAGAGCAGATTGAGAGAGACACCCAGGTTGTGGACGCTCGTGGGTCATGCCTCCAGGGACTCACGGAGCTCCCTTCTCCTCAGAGCAGCCTCAGCATTGATTCTTGGCTTAGGGACTTTCGTGAGTTGTGTCTCTAGGGATGCCTGGGGTTCCCTTCTCCTCAGCAGCCTGAGAGACACTGGGTGTGGGGACCCTCGTGGGCCACATCTCTAGGGGTGCCTGGGGCTCCCTTCAACTCAGAGTGAGGGTTAGGGTTAGGGAGGGAGGGAGAGAATGAGAATATGAGAAAATATTGTTTCTTGGAAATGGACTCAAATATTTTGCATTGTGAGTGGACCTGAGCTTTTCTGGGCCAGGGTCAGAATACTATGGTTTAGATATGAAAACTCATGTGGGAGAAAATGCAAGAAAGTTTTCAGGTGAAATGATTGGATAGTGACAGCCTTAAACTGATCAACATGTTAATTCACCCATAAGGAAAACTTAATAATTGTAGGTAGGTAAAGTGTGGTTGGAGGAGCACTGGAGGCATTCCTTTGGGAATATACTTTTTCCCTGGTCTCTCTTTCCTGTTTCCTGTTTGGCATGTCCTGACCCACTCTCCTCCTCCACACCCTTGGGTGAGGTGATGGTGTTCTGTCTCACTTCAGGCCCAGAGACATGAATCCACTTTCTGTGAATGGAGACTTTGGAAACTGTGAGTGCCAAATAAAAATTTTTATTCTCTAAAATTGTTCTTGTCACAAATTTTAGACACAGTGAGAAAAAAAAAGCTTACTAAAACAATACTGCCTAGAAATAATATAATAGTGGCCCTTTGACTTTTTATGCTAATGTAATATTCATAAATAGCATCTAGAATTAATTTAATAGTTACCATATCAGGGCTGGGGATGTGGCTCAAGTGGTAGCGCGCTCGCCTGGCATGCGTGCGGCCCGGGTTCGATCCTCAGCACCACATACCAACAAAGATGTTGTGTCCGCCGAGAACTAAAAAATAAATATTAAAAATTCTCTCTCTCTCTCCTCTCTCACTCTCTCTTAAAAAAAATCCATAATAGTTACCATATAACCTTTAATGGTATTATTATATCAATACTATAGTATCCAAAACTAATATAAGCCTGCACTCTGGTCTTTAATACTGTTTCCACAAGTCAGTTCTTATCCTCAATGTCAATCCTATAATGAGTGCACAGTTTTGAGAAAAAGGAAAAAGAAGGTTTATTGCTTTGATAGCAAAGGATAAACACAGGGGACTCCTGTCCCAAAGTCTATGATTCTGCCCATCAGGAACAGAGGCCTTTTAAAGAGATTATTCAAAAGCTACATTGCATGTGTTCTCTGTCTGGAATTGTAATTTACTTGTTAATTTCAGAGATAGTAATTTCTGAGATCTTCTTGTACCATCCCCAAATTCTGTATGACTTAATTCCTGTACTTAAGGACAGAGAAATCTTCCTAAATGGGAAAGGTAATCCTGTTTCCCCTGAGATTAGGGAGGGGAGAGATTAGGGAGGAGCAGAGAGAGAAATAAAGAAATATATGTATATATCAAGTGCTCTACCATTGAGCCACAACCTCAGCCCCAAGAAATATGTCCTTTTAAAAAATAAGTTGGTAGGGGAGGTGGTAGTTTTGGTTCAGTGGTAGAATACTTTCCTAACACATAAAATAAATAAGATAATAGGTATTGTATCCATCTACAACCCAAACCAAAAGAATTAAAAAAAAAAGACAACTGCTTTCAATTTCAATATTCTACTATATTAGTAATTTATTTTTAAAAAATCAATAAAAATATTCTACTATATTAAAAGATAGTTACAGTGGATGAAGGGAAAGCAAGGAACAAGAGATGGGTAATCGAGAAATGAAAGATGGAGACCAGGCAGAGATACACCCCAGAGTTTGTCAGAGCTGACAAATAATGGCCATATGTCTGTAGAAAAGAGAGGCAAAACAGGCTTGAATTCTGGGATTTTTATAGGGCAGGTACAGGATTCAGAGCCTGGAGTATTCTAATACTAAAGGTTAAGGTTTGGGTTGGTATGGGGGAGTAATGAGCCTTTCTCAGAAAGGACCTTGGGTGGGAAAGTAAAACTTTTTCCTTAAAATGGCAGCTGTCATTTAAGATAGCCATCCAGATGCTAAGCAAGGACCTTATAGTGGCAGAGCAGAAAGGGCTATATTCAAAGTATAAAGTGGACCACTGTAATAATACTACTATAATATCCATAGTACAGCAACTAAAACTAATATAGTAGCTGTCATGTTGCCTTTAATATTAATGTAATATCATAATGTGGTCACAGGGCAGCTTTTATATTAGTTTTATAGGCCACTGCATGGATATTAATATTAAAGGCCAAAAGGCAGTGATCATATCAGTTTGGTATGCCATAGTGTGCATGTAATATTAGTGTTAAAACTGAAATAAGAGCTGCCTTGTGCCCTTTTAATACTAATATGTCATCTATACTATGGAATTGTAACTGATAAAATAGCTCCTCTGAGAACTTTATAACTAATATGATATCCATATTATGGCATCTAAAACTGATATATTAGCTGAAATGTGGAATTTAATGTTAATATTATATCCATCCTGTAAACCTAAAAGTAATATAATAACAGCCCTGTAGCCTTTAATATTAATACAATATTCATATTATAGCATCTAAAACTAATATAATAGCTACCCTGTGGCTCTTAGTATTAATAGTATATCTATATTATAACATCTAAAACTAATATATGTGCCCAGTGCTCTTAGTGCTAATATGATATTCATTAAATAACATCTAAAATACTGATGTAATATATCTTGTGGCTTTAAAAATATTTTTTTAGTTATAGATGGACCCAATGCCTTCATTTTATTTGTTTGTTTTTTTTTGTGATGCTGAGGTTCAAACCCAGTGCCTTACATAAGCAAGTGTTCTACTACCAAGTCACAACAACAGCCCCTCTTGAGGCTTTTAATAATAATATGATATCCATATATAGCATCTAAAAGCAATATACTATCTTTCATGTGGCCTTAAATATTAATATACTATTCATGCTATGATACTTATAACTAACATAGTAGCTGCCCTTGGTCTTTAATATTAGTATAATATTCATATAGTGACCTATAAACCCAATATAATAGCTGCCCTGTGACTTTAAAAAAATTTTTGTTAGTTGTTTTTATTTGCTTTTGTAGATGGACACAATACCTTTAATTTATCTGTTTATTTTTATGTGGTGTTGAGGATCGAACCTAGTGCCTCACATGTGCTATGCAAGCACTGTACCACTGAGCTACAACCGCAGCCCTGTCCTGTGGCTTTAATACTTTTAATGTAGCATCAAAAATTGATAAATTACCTCCCTGTGACTTTTAATATTAATATAATATCCTTACTATAGCAACTGAAACTGATAGCACAGCTGCCCTGTGTCCTTTAATACTAATATACATTCTATAACACTTAAAAGTGACATAATATTTGCTTTGTGGCCTATAATATTAATATGATATCTATAAAAGCTTTTAAAACTGATATAAGAGCTGTCCTATGTGGTGTTTAATGATGATAGTATTTTAAAGCTGATATCATCTTTCCTATTTTCTTTAATCTTGATAACTTATCCATATTAATATATTTAACACTGACAAAATGACTGTACTATGGCATTTTTTACATCTTTTTTTTTTTAGTTTTGATGGACCTTTTAAAATTTCATTTATTTATATGCAATGCTGAGATTTGAACCTAGTGCCTCTCATGTGCTAGCCAAGTGCTCTACCACGAAGCTACAACCCCAGCCCATACTGTGGCCTTTAATACAAATATAATGCCCATAATGTCCATAATAATACAAATATAATGTCCATATCTCTGAAACTGTGAGCCCCTAAATGAACTTTTCCTCCTTTAAAATTGTTCTTGTCAGGTCCTTGCAATCTTCTTGCCTCAGCCTCCTAAGCTGCTGGGATTAGAGTCAGGCACCACCCTGCAGTTGACCC
The DNA here is from genome assembly GCF_052094955.1 of Ictidomys tridecemlineatus. NCBI lineage: Eukaryota > Metazoa > Chordata > Mammalia > Rodentia > Sciuridae > Ictidomys > Ictidomys tridecemlineatus. Next base: position 87,134 of record NC_135490.1, on the reverse strand, counting down.
TTGACTAGGACAGGACCTCCTGGGAAGGGGTACCTGTGCAGTGTCCAGAGGTCATCTGGATGGAGGCAAGAAGCCCCTCCATATTTTCTGTGCTCATCCCCTATGGGGAAAGGTGTCTACTCTCAGTATACTGACCACCAGCCCCCTTCCTTTCCACCTATCTGACTTTGTCTTGGATTACCCCAAGCTTGTTCTGTGCTCACTCTCTCAAAGGGCTAGCCAGGCCCATAGGTGAGACACCATGACCAAGTGGAGTATCATCTTCTGTACATTCCTGAGGGAGTCTCCCTGTTGAGATTAAAAGAGATATTTTGGCTGTTCCAAGGTGTGGATGGCAAGAGGGGAGCTGAAAGAGAATATGAGGGGTGGTTTGTTCAGCCCTGGACTTTCTGGGATCCAGGGCTTTGGGGACATAAAATATGGGTGGAAAATATTCAAACCATAGCACCATCCTTTTAGATCAAAACATGGGATGATGGGCTCTCTTTTAGCTAAAATATGCAAACATATGTTGAATAACCAGAACAGTGAATTTCAGAGGTTGTGCATCAGGACTAGGTAGTGGCACAGCTCTGTCTACAACACTAAACAAGCTAATCAATCAACAGAATCCAAGCTCAGGATGCATTTGCTACCAGTGGAAAAGAGATAAAATTAAAAATTGGGATGGGGGTATTAAGCTATAGCATAATGTCCTCTAAGCTAATCAGAGGTGGGTCATAGGGACCCTAATGGCAGTCACCTCCAGGTTCTCCCCTAGATGTGGTTCTTTGGGGATCCTGGAGTTTCCTCCATGTTTGTCTGTGTATCCCTGGTAGCTCCTATGGATGGACAAAGATGCAGGCCTGGGTTGTTGTGCTTGCATTTTTCTGAGTTTACCACCCACATCCATAACTTTGAAATCTCTTTCCATAGGCAGCAACTGCATACTGAGCCTGAGTTTATCAGTTGCATATACAGGTGTTTCTATTCAGAATTCACTTTTCCCTCTGTGAGGTATGCCAAGGTAAGGGCAGTCCAGGTTCCAGACCAGAGTAGAGACCTGGGGGAGCTCAGAGATACCAGGGCCTCCATGGTGTGAATTCATAGCACTTATGCTATTTGTTCACCCACTGAAGCATATCCTGATTGCTTAAGGTATTGGGACATTGTGAATAGAACTACTATATGTAATTTCCTGCTGTTATCTAGATATATATTTTTGAGGCAGTTGCCTATCTTTTTTGGACCATGTGGTGACACCATGTCTAACTTTGGGGAAAATGGCCATTTTTTTTTTATAGTGGTGAGCTGTTGTGTGTTGTACCAGCAATGCATAAGAGTTCCTGTGGCTGCTCATCATCCTCATGGTTGATACTGCACTTAGTAAAGACCTTAGCAGCTTAGTAGTTGTGCAGTGCACCTTGGGGTCTTAGTTTGTGCTTTACTCATGACAGGTGATACTAAGAGTCATTTCTATGCTTCTTTGTCATCTTGTATCTTTCTTGTGCATTGTCTGTTCAGATCTTTACCCATTATGTTGTGTTAATGTTGAGTGTGTTACTATATTTTGTACACAAGTTTGTTTTAGACATATACTTTCCAACGTTTCCCCCAGTATTTGACTTGTCTTTTTATTTAATTAATATGATTTTTTTTAACAGAGCAGTTTAATACATTCCACATTATCAGGTTTTTCTTTCATGGATTTGTTGTTGTTATTATTTGTTTGTTTGGTATCAAGGATTGAACCCAGGGGTGCTTAACCACTGAGCCACATTCCCAGATTTCATGGATTTTTTTTGGGGGGGGCTGTATTTAGAACCTCATCATGAAACATGTGGTCATGCACATCTTCTATAGTTTTACAGTTTCCCATTTTAAATGCAAGTCTAGAGAGTATTTTGATAGGTTCTGGCGTCCATATGTGTGGCTTTTTAAAGTGTGTCCTTTTGCAGTCAGTGCTGTCTAGTCTAGGTTTAAAAACAGCTTTTTGGGAATTTCTGGAATGCACTGAATCTTCAGGTCAGGTTTGAGATAATTTCATCTTAATTATATTGAGACCTGAACAAAGTATATTTGTATTTATTTATATTTCATTTGATTTCTTTCTAAACATTTCAAGAATTTCTGAAAGAATGATTGTACTTTAAGACTTACATGAAAGTACTTCAAATTTGGGGTCTCTATTTGAAATATTAATGTTTTAAAATTTTTTCTTATTCCAGTTTATAAATTTCACTGTTTCCTCTTCATGTTTGCTGAAATCAATGAAATTTTGTCTATGGGCTATGTATTTTGCTGCTTGCTATCTCTTAACTTTCTCAGGTAATATTTTAGCAGAACTTATTTTACAACAGTATTTCTTTTTTTTTTAAATTTATTTTTTAGTTCTTGGTGGGCACAACATGTTTATTTATTTTTATGTGGTGCTGAGGATGAAACTCAGCACCCCAGTCCATGCCAGGCGAGTGCGCTACTGCTTGAGCCACATCCCCAGCCCCACAACAACAACAGTATTTCTTACTGAGGCTTTGGCTGCTCATTATCATGGTATGTCAATGTATTTTGTGTGGCTTGAGTGTCTAAGGACACAAATGCTCCCTCAAGGTGGTGCAGGGAGGGCCCAGTGCCTGGAGTCTCACTGGGGCCTGAGGGTAAGAACTCATGAAAATGCAGTAAGAAGCTCTCAGGAGCCTCTAGGGTGAGAGCCTACAATTTCTATAGACTGCTGCAGGGGATGGGGGCTGCATTGTAGAAGACTAGATTACACTGCCCAGAATTCTGGGTGGGTGTATGAGGGTGAATGTGCTACTTGAAGCCCCCATAGACTTCTGGAGTGAGGGTTGAATGGTCAGAATGCTAGACTACACTGTTCAGAATCACTAGGGGTGCCTGAGTAGCCTACAGCTCACAGAGACCTCTGCAGCTGGGCTGCATTGTAGAATACAAGACTGCACTACCCAGAATACTGGTGGTATGAGGGTGAATGTGCTACTTGTAGCCTCTGGCTTCTGTGGTGAGGGCTGCATGGGTAGAACACCAGAGTCCACACTGCCAGGGTCCTCCAGGGTGCCTGGGCCAGCACATGGCACACAGGTTCCATGGTCCTGAAGGGCAAAGACGGTGTGGGCAGAGCACCAGACTACACTGTCTAGAATCCCTGAGAACCCTGAATCTGTGTAGCCTGCAGCTCTCTGAGGCATCTATGGTGAGAGCTGGACAGACAGGACAGACTGAATGACCTAGAATGCTCTCCAAGGCTACTGGGAATTTGGCTGAGCTCAGGTGCTTCTACCCTCCTACAGTGGTCACCCTGGGCTGGGAATTAACAGGTTTTTCTTAAAATTCCTGATTCTAAAATGGGGCAGACCCTGGCTAAGTCATTCTGTCTCAAAGACTACATGTCCCAGAAGCCTTTGAGGTGGTCTCTGCCCTTGGGCACCTGAGTGAGTGTCTAGACTCCCTGTGAAAGCCTCCCTCTGTGCCTCTGCCCACCTGTCTCAGACTGCTGCAGCCCTTGGCCTGGTGGAGTGCAGGGAGGGGGTCTCCTGGACTCCATTTCTCCTCTCTTGAGATTCCGCTACTCATGGTGCCACAGCCAGACCTAGTTATAGGAGGGGGAATAGATTTTATTCAGTGGAAGAAGGCACTGACATTAACAGGGAAGTTGGGAGAGGCCACGCCTCTGAGCCCTGAGCAGCTCCCTCCTCGAGCATGTGCACATGGCCAAAGGGGCGTGGTCAAGTAGGGGCAGGTCCTCGCCGCCATCTTTAATGCTTCCTCCCTGAGAGTGAGGAGAGCTTGCTTCCCACTCAGGACCAACCAGGGATAGCCCCAGTTCACTGGAGTGTTGGGTCACTCCACAGAGAGGGGCAGAGCTCCCTTCTCAGAGAAGATTGAGAGAGACACCCAGGTTGGGGACCCTCGTGTGTCATGCCTTCAGGGACTCCCGAAGCTATCTTCTCCTCAGAGCAGTCTCAGCGGACTCTTGGCTTAGAGGCTTCGTGAGTCATGGCTCTAGGAATGCCTGGGGTTTCTTTGTCCTCAGCGCAGCCTGAGGGGGACGCCCGTCTTGGGGGCCCTCGTGTGGCATGTTTCTGGGGTTTCCAGGATTTCCTGAGAGAGATGCCAGGGTTGGGGACCTTCACAGGTCATGTCTCTAAGTAGGCCTGGGATTCTCTTCTTCTCAGAGCGGTGTGGAGGAGACGCCAGTGTGGGGACTCTCTTGGGTCACGTCTCTAGTGATGCCCGGGGTTCCCCTCTCTTCAGAGTTGTCTGAGGAAGACTCCTGGTGTGGGGAGCCTTGTGGGTTGTGTCTCTAGGGACACCCGGGGTTCCATTCTCCTCAGAGCAGCCTGAGGGAGATGCCTCGTGTGGGGCAACCTTATTTTGTGTTATAGATAGGGTTTCACTGAGTTGCTTCCTGCCTTGCTTTTGTCGAGACTGGTTTTGAATTCAAGATCCTTCTGCCTCAGCCTTCTGAGCCACTTATGTTTAAATATATTACTTCTAACAAAGCCAGAATTTATTAAAAATATATCCCCTGTATTTTTAATAATGAACCACATTTTCTTTAATCTTTGCTTAGTTTTGTTTAATTTTTTTTAATTGTAGAAGGGCACAATATATTTATTTTATTTATTTTTATGTGTTGCTGAGGATCAAACCCAGTGCCTCACACATGCTAGGCAAGCACCCTACCACTGAGCTACCACTGCCACACATTTTTCTTTTGGTGGAGAGCTTAATTAGTAAGAAACCATCCCTCCAGGACCCTCTTGCTAAGGCCTCCACCTGCACACCCCTCCTCTTCTCCAGACCCCACCCATATTCTTTGGCCCTACCTGTCCTCCTGAACCACCTTCCCCCTCCTTCCTACCCTGTCTCTCTACATCCTACTCATGTTCTAGGGCCTGTCCCTCCCTCAGGTCTCACCCATCTGCCAGGCCCTGCACCCTTGTGGCTCATTATACCTCTCCTTCAGACCCTGTTTCTCCTCCAAATCTTTCCTTTCTTCCTGTCCTGCCCCTCCTCCAGACCTCACCCTCCTCTTTTTAATTTTTTTTTATTGCACGTGGACACAATGCCTTTATTTTGTTTATGTATTTTTATGTGGTGCTAAGGTTTGAACCCATTGCCCCACATATTCTAGGCAAGCCCTGTACCATGGAGCCATAAATCCAGCCCAATCCTCCTCTTTAAGACCCTGCCTCTTCTCCAGACCCCACCCATCTTCCAGGCTCCCTCTTCCTCCTGACATTCCCTCCACCTCCTCTAGACTCTGTCTCTGCTAGTCTAGGATGAGCAGCTCCCTGGCTGCTGTGCTAATTGGCAGTATATTTGTCATGGTGCACAAATAATGTCCGTTGTGTAAATACTGACATCCTGCATTGGATGAATTATCGTGACTGTATCAGAATTCGATATACCATAAAATAACTTTAGAAAAGTCACCTTTCTCTCTTTTTATTTTCTCTATAGATCATGAAATAAAATCAGAATTTGTTAAAGGGCAGATGACAGTCAGCCTTGAGCCCTGATGATCCCAGGATCCCATCCAGTGGGGGAACTCTAAGTACCAGTCCAAGGTTTTGTATGCTAATTGATTCATTTTCTTATTTTCTGTGCAGTAGGTTTTTCCAATTCAATTTTTGATTAATATTCTTTCAGTTTTCTTCAGAATTTTTAAAATATTTTTTTTAGTTGTCAGTGGATCTTTTTATTTTATTTATTTATTTTGTTTATTTATATGTGTTGCTGAGGATTGAACCCAGGGCCTGACACATGCCAGGCAAATGCTCTGCCTTTGTGCCACATTCTAGACCTTTATAGAATTTTTAATTCTGTGGACTTCTATTTTTTTATAAGGAATATTTTTAAAATTACTTTTAGCTTACTTTGTTTTTGATTGAGAGAATTGGCTTTTTTGAGAGAATTTTATTGTTTGAAAATGCTCATGATCAAATGATTTTAATTATTTTTCACTTATTAAGTTATCTTTGGAGACAGGATGTGTAGTTCAGTAGCAGAGCACTTGCCTGGCATGTGAGAGGCCATAGAGTCCATCCCAGCACCACACACACAGATGTCTTTGACAGGACTCAAGTATGAGAGGTATGGTTTAAAAAGATCTTGTATTGGGGCTGGGGTTGTGGCTTAGCAGTAGAGTACTCGACTAGCATATGTGAGGCCCTGGGTTTGATCCTGGGCACCACATAAAAATAAGTAAATAAAATAAAGGTATTGTGTCCAACTACAACTAAAAATAAAGATTTTTTAAAAAGGTCATGTATTTCCACATACATACATATGCCACAGTGCCTCTTCCAAATTGATATGAAATTATTCTAAGAAAATTTCAAATCAGTTTTAAAAGAGAAAAGGGACAATATTTTTAATGTCAACTATTGATATTTCATGATATTTAAATCCACTATAGATGAAATTTCCTGAGATGCAAATCATTACAAAATGTAAGAGACAAGTCAGTAGCTGCTTTTTTTTGCAATTCAGATACATTTACTAAAAATAAGCTTTTTTTAAAAAAAGATATTTTTTCTTCTTTAAAATTTAGAAAGCATTTCCATATGTCCTATTAAAGTTCTACATTCATCAGAAAGTTCTCTTATTCCTTGCATACAAAGGGATGGGCCTTCTAATGAACATGATACTTTATGTTGTCAGGAATTCTTGTGAGAGAACTCTTTGTTTTGCCTCTGTTCAAAATCTTATTTAAAAATGTATCAGTTTGCTTTTGATTTCAGAAATTTGACTTTCTTTTGAAATTATGTATTTATTAGTATTTAGAGTTATTACATGTGGGAAATGCCATGATTACATTTTATCCTAATGTTATCCTAATGTTGTGTTAATAATTTCCCAAGCTAGGTTATGTTCATTTTTCTTATCAACAGTCAATAAAGCCTTTTTTGTTGTTTTGATGGTATGCTTAATGTGAACATGCTTTATGATGTGACACCACTGTTCATGATGGTCTAGGTATGCAATACACTATAAGGATAGTATTTTGATTCTGAGAGTCTCAAGTGTTTTAAGTCCAACATATTTCCTTAAGAGGAATGATTATTCATTTTCTATTTGATTACACAAATAAGATACAAATTCTTTTTTTTTCCTTTTGTGGTTCTGGGGGTTGGTCCTAGGGCCTCCTGCATGCTAGGAAATCTTTCTACCACTTAGCTACATCCCCAGCCACATAGATCCTTTAGTTGTCATTAGATTCATGATGAGCTAGTTACAATAAAATTACTTAGAATTTCAACTAGATTTAGACTCATACAAAAGTTTGGGCATCCATAGATCCTTGTGATTTCTAAAAGGTAGAGTTTCCCACAACACAGCAGCATCTAATATCACTCCTGGACTGATCTGACACCTCTGCTTCTCTTGGCTCACCACTTCCTGTAGAGGTCTTGGAGAAAATGGATGTTCTTTGACTATTTGTCCCAGTGACAAATATTTGATTATATTGCTGCTAAAAGGTATGCATAGAAATAAAATAGAGACAAGGATTCTTTGGGATAAGTGATTCAGTCACAGTGAGTCAGTTTGCAATTAGAACATTTTTTTTTTATAAAGTCACTGTTTCAGGAAAGTTAAACCATGAGTTGAAATAAAATCTCCAAAATGTCATTTTTTTTCTCTGTAGTGATCACATTTTAAGAAGGAAAACCTAGAACCTAGTGATAGCATAAAAATATAATAAGTTAACATATGTTATTACTTCAACATGAAATATGTAAAAGAGGCATATACTTTGAATTAAAAAAAGTTTTTAGTTGTAGTTGGACAAAATGCCTTCATTTTCATTTATTTATTTTTATGTGGTGCTGAGGCTCAAACCTAGCACCTCACACATGCTAGGTGAGTTCTCTATGACTGAGCTACAACCCCAGCCCACATACTTTGAATTTTATATTACTTTGAACTATTTGATTTTTGTGTTATAAATGTTCATAATAAAATACAGAACTAGCTCAGAATGTCAGTTACTAGTAATAACTGTATGAATAATTAAACAAGTAGGTGTTTGAGAAAATATAACCATGTCCTAAGGTTTTACTTTAGAGTAGTTTAATCTTTTTTGGTGGAGGGTACTGGGTATTGAATCCATGGGTGCTAACCCTAATCCTTTGGCCTTTAATATTAATATTTATCCATACTATTGCATCAAAAAGCGATATAATAACTGCCCTGTGGATTTTAATACTAGTATAAAATCAATACTATAAAATTTAAGTGATATAAATGCTACCTTGTGACTTTAAATACTTAAATGATATCCAACTATTATAAAATTGATAAAATAGCCTCCCTGTGGCAATTCATACTAATGTAATATCCTTATTCTAGAATCTAAAGCTAAAAAAAAGCAGGAAAGTGACATTTAACATCAGTACTATAACATGACAAACTAGTGTAATAGATTCCCTGTGGAATTTAATACTAATATAATATCCTAATACACTATGTAAAATAAATATGATAGCTCTACTGTAGCTTTTAATACTGATGTTATATCCATTCTATAGTATTTTATAGTAATATATTACCTGTCCCGTGAACTTCATGCCAACATGATATCCATATTGTAGCATCTAATGCTAATATAATAATATCTTCCCTGTGACCTTTAATATTTACTCATACTATTGATATTATAATGTAATATCCAGATTATAGCATCTAAGACTAATATACTATCAGCCCAGTGAATTCCAGTAATAGTAAAATCTCCACAGAGAAGCACATAAACTTAATATAAGAGCTGTTTTGTGTCTTTTCATGGTCATATGATATCTATAATATGCAATCTAAAAGTAACAATATCTAACTTTGGTTTTTAATATTAACGTAATATGCATACTATAGCATCCTAAAGTACTATAGCAGCTGCCTTGTGGTCTTTAATAGTTTTATAATGTCCATATTATAGCACATAAATACAATATAATATCTGAATTTTGGTCCTTACTACTAATATCCATATTATAGCATCTAAAAGCAATAAAATATGTGCCCTATGGGCTATAAATGTCATATGATAGCCATACCAAAGCATCTAATACTAATATAATGGCTGCCCTGTAGCCTTTGACTTTAGTATAATATCAAAACTTTGTCCTCTGAAACTAACAAAATAGCTGTCCTGTAGCCTTTTAATACTAATTTTATCCATATGTAGCATCATTATAATCTCCATGTAGCCTTTTATTCTAATATTATATTCATAATGTAGACTCTAAAATGAATAAAATAGCTTACTTTTTGCCTTCAAGAGTAATATGATATGCACTATGGTACCTAGAAAATATTATAACAGCTTTCCTGTGGTCTTGAATACTAATAATATCCATGCTATAGTACCTAAGACTAATAGGTGCCTGTTGTGTTTGATATTAAAGATGTCTATAGTATACCTTCCAAAAACTAATATAATAGCTGCACTGTGACCTGTAATATTAACATAATATCGATACCCTAACATCTAAAACTGACATAATAGCTGCCTGGTAGCCTTTAATATTGAGATAAAATCTGTGCCCTCTGAAATTAAAGTAATAGCTTCAAGTGATGTTTTAATACTGATAGTGCATACATACTATAGCACCAAAAACTGATAATATAGCAGTGTTGTAGAATTTCATAGTAATATAATAATTATAACAGAATATAAAACTTTAATATTAAGAAAATTTCTATACTGTTGATCTAATTCTGATGAAATGGCTGCCTGTAATCTACAATAGCCATACAATATCCATACCAAAGCTTCTAAAACTAGAATAATAATGCCCTGTGGCCTTTAATGCTAATAGGTATTCATACTACAGTATTTAAAGCTGATACATAGCTGAATTGTGGTCTTCCATATCAATGCAATGTCAATATTATAGCATATTGAACTAATTTAGTAGCTTCCCTATGACATTTATATGCCAATATAATATCTAACCTGTTCACTTTAATACTAACATATTTGTATTGTAGCCTCTGAAACTGATATAATAGCTAATTTATCATCTAAAAGTAATATAGTAGCTGCCCTGTAACTTTAAAACTATTACAATTCTTATAGCATAGCATCAAAATTGATATAATAGCTTCCCACTGGCTTTTATATTAATATGATATCTGTGCTACAGTATATCCAATACTAATAAAATAGTGGCACTGTGGCTTTAAATACCAATATGACATCCATGCTACTGCAACTCAAGCTAACATAATAGATGATTTATGTATTTTAATGTTACTAAAATATCCTTATAATAGCATATATTACGTAACAGATGATTTCTGGCTATAAATATTAATATTATATCCATAATATAGCATCTTCAATTAATATTACATATGTCCTGTGTCCTTAGGACACATATTATATCCATAGTGTTGGATTTAAAACTAGTATAATAGATACCTTGTGGACTTTAATACTAATATGCTATCCATACTGTAGCTCCTAAACTTAATATAGTAGCTGCCTGGGCCCTTTAATATGATATGTAATATGACAAACATATTGTGCTCTTTAAAACTAAAGTAATAACTGTTCTGTGGCCTTTAGTGCTGATATAATATACCATGAAAAACTAATGTAATAACTTCCTTGTGTCCTTAAATATTGATAGTATAGCATCCAAAACTAATATGATAGCTGTCCTCTAGACTTTAATATCATAATATTCATACTGTGACCTCTAAATGTAATATATTAGCTGTCTTGTGGCCTTTATTACTGGTTTGTTATTCAAACTATAGCATGGAAACCTGATTAAATAACTGTTCTGTGGCCTTTAATATTAATAGGATTTCAAATTATAGCAAAAAATGATATCAGAGGTCTTTATTACTAATAGATGGAAACTATAATATATAAAACAAGTAAGTAGCTGTGCAATAGAATTTAATACTAAGTGACATCCATGCTAAAGCATGTTAAACTAATAGCTCCCCTGTAGCTTTTGATACTAATATAATAGCCTCCAAAACTGGTGTAATACATGTCCTGTGGCCTTTAATATTAATGTTATATCATTCCTATAACCTGTGAAGCTAATTTAATAAGTTTCTTATGAAATTTAATATTCATTTAATATCCATATTATAAATCTAAAACTGATAAATATGTGCTTCATATAAAACTGGTAAATACGTCCTATAGTATTAATATGATATTGTATCACCTTAAACTAATATAATATCAGCTTTGTGGCCATTAAACTAATATGATATGTACAGGATAGTATTAAAATCAATATACTGCCATGTTGACTTTAATGCTAACATGATATTCATACTTGAGTATCTAATAGTACATAATTATTGACCTGGAGTGTTTAATTCCAATATGATATTCATATTGGAACATCTGAAACTGATGCAATAGTTGTCCTGTGGCCTTTGATATTTCTATGATATCCATCCTATAGGATCCAAAGCTAATAAAATATATTAGCTACCTGTGGCCTTTAATATTAATATAATATTCATACTGCAGCATTTAAAATAATAGATGCACTGTGGCCTTAATACCAAATAATTTGTTTGGATATGCTCATGTGTGAGACAATGTAAGGAAGTTTAAAGGTGAAATGATGGGTTATGAGAGCCTTAACCCAAATTAGTAATCCTCTGACAGGAATTAACTGAGTGGTAACTGCAGGCTGATAGTGTGTAGCTGGAGGAGGTGGGTCATTGAGGCTGTGCCTTTGGGGTACATATTTGGTGAGCTGAGCTTAGGTTCTCTGCTTCCTGATCACCACTTTCCTTCACCACACTCTTCTGCCCCACCTTAAGCCCCAAGGAATAGAGTTGGCCATCTATTGGCTGAGATCTCTGAAACTGTGAGCCCCTAAATGAACTTTTCCTCCTTTAAAATTGTTCTTGTCAGGTCCTTTGGTGAAAGCAGCAAAAAAGATGACGGAAATAATAATATACATGTCATAGATCTAAAATAAATACAATAGTTGCCCTGATGCCTTTAATGCTAATATGATATTAAGAGTGTAACATCTAAAACTGATATATAATAGTTTCCCTGTAACATTTAATGTTAATATAATATTCATGCCATAATATCCAAAAGTAACATTATAGCCTCCCTATAGCCCTTTATATTAAAGTAATACCCATATTATAGCATTTCAAGCTAATATAATATATTCCCTGTTGCCCTTAAAACTAATGTAATACATACTATTGCATCTAAAATTGATATAATAGCTGCTCTATATCCTTTAATATCAATAGACATCCTTATTGTAGCATCTTAACTTGATATAATACTCGCTCTTTGGCCTTAATATTTATATGATACCCATAATAGAATCTAAAACTGATAAAATATTAACCCTGTGTCCCTTATAGGTAATATACCCAAACTATATCTCCTAAAACTAATATAATTGCTAGACTGTGGCATTTAACATTAATATTTTAATCCATATTATGTCCTCTAAAACAAAAGAAATAGCCCTCTTGTCATTTTTAAGTAAAATATCCATATGATAGCAATAAACCCTATAATATAGCATATCCATATGATAGCATATAAAGTTAACATAATAGCTGACCTCTGGCATTTAATAGTAATCTGTTTGGCTGGGGATGTGGCTCAAGCGGTAATGCGCTGACCTGGCATGCACTGGGTTCGATCCTCAGCACCACATAAAATAAAATAAAGATGTTGTGTCCACTGAAAACTGAAAACTAAATATTAAAAAAAATTCTCTCTTTTTTCTCTTCTCTCTCTCTCTCTCTCTTACTCTCTCTCTCTCTCTCTCTCTCTCTCTCTCTCTCTCTCAAAAAAAAAAAATAGTAATCTTTTATCCAAAGTATGGTACCTAAACTAATATAATTCCTTATACTAATAGGATAGTCATCGCATAGCATATAAAACTAATAAAATAACTGAACTTTGGAGCTTTAATATTAATGTCATATGTATTCTACAACATCTCAAAGTACTGAAAGAGCATCTCTGTGCATCCTGTGTATTTTCCATTAATATTTTATCCATACTGTGGCCTGTTAATGGAATATTATAGCTCTTTGTGGCTGTTCATATTAATATTCATTCAATAGCATGTAATGCTAATATAATAGATGCCCTATGGCCTTTAATACTAATTCAGTATCAATACTGTGACCCCTAATACTAAAATAATAATTCTCCTGTGGCCTTTTAATATTACATAATATTCATTTATAGCAATTATATGGATATAATTCCTACCCTATGGCCTTTAGTACTAATATGATATCCATATCATAGCATCTGTTAATGATCTAAAAGCAGTCCTCTTACCTTTGTACTGTTATGATATTCATATTATTGAATCTGAACTAATATAATTGTTCTCTTAAGACTTTTAATTTCTATATTTTTTTACCATAGCATCTCAATCTAGTATAACATCTCTGTAGCTTTTCATGCTAATGTAATATTCTTACAATTACATCTAAAAATGATATAATAGCTACCATGTGGTCTTTAATACTGATGTTATATTCATGTTAGATCATTAAAAACTGATAGAGTAGCTTCCCTGTGGCTTTATTAGTAATATGAAATGACATTCTTATTACAGCATCTAAAATTGATATAATAGCTGCCTTTAATATTAATATGATATCCATAATAGTGTCCAAACCTGATATAATATCTGCAATGTGCATTTCCTAGCTAATATGACATCCTTATTAAAGCATTTAAAAACATATGACATCCTTACTAAAGCATTTAAAAACATTATAAGCCAGGCACAGTAGCACATGCCTGTAATCCCAGTGGTTTGGGAGGCTGAGACAGGAGAATTGTGAGTTCAAAGCCAGCCTCACCCACTGTGAGTCTTTAAGCAACTCACTGAGACCCTGTCTCTAAACAAACTACAAAATAGGGCTAATGATGTTGCTCAGTGGTCAAGTGCCCCTGAGTTCAATCCCTGATTGATTGATAGATAAATAAATAAATAAAATATAATAGCTGCATAATGATATTTAATACTATTATATCTATACTATAGTATTGAAAATGAATATTATAGCTTCTCTATGGCCTTGTGTATTAATGTAATCATAGCATTGCATTGAAAACTGATATAATAGCAGCCCTAATGTGATATACATGTGGCATCTAAAATTGATATAAGAGCTGTCTTATTGCCTTTAATACTAATATAATATCCATATTGTAGCATCTGAAAATAATTTAGAAAACTACACAGTGGTGTTTTATGCTAATATGGTATCCCTAGTGTAGAATCCTTACTAAAACAATAGGTGCCTTATAGCCTCTAATACTATTATTATATTCATAGTATGCCTTCTGAAATTGATTTAATAGCTGCACTGTCACTTTTAATATTTGTATGATATTCATACTATTTATCTGAAAGTAATATCTATTCTGTGGCCTTTGATGCTAATATGATATCATACTATGGCATTCAAAACTAATATACTGGCAGTCCATTGTTGATTAAAATTAATATATTATTCACATTATATAATCTAAAGCTAAAGCAATTGTACTTACCTTGTACTGTTATGATATTCATATCATATTGCTGCCCTGTGGTTTTTAATACTATTATAATACCCATATTATAGCATCTAAAGCTAATATAATAGCTCTACTGTGGCCTTTAAGATTACTGTGATATCCTAGTATAGCATCTAAAACTAAATACAACTACCTTTTTGCCTTTAATTGTTTTAACATTAATATTGTAGCATCATGTTTTTTTATATTAATGTAATATTCATATTTAACATTAAAAATTAATAGCTTCCCCGAGGCCTTTAATACTAATATATGTACTATTGCATCTAAAAATAATAAAATTAATCAAATACGTGTCCTAGTGCCCTTTATATTAATATGATGTTGATATTATACCATGTAAGAGTGACATAATAGCTTCCCTATGGTCTTTAATAATAATGTGATATTCAGGGGCTGGGGTTGTAGCTCAGTAGTAGAGTGTTTGCCTAGCATGTGTGAGGTGCTGGATTCATTCCTCAACACCACAAATAAATAAATAAATAAATAAATAAATAAATAAATAAATAAATTGCACCAAAACCTAAAAAATATTAAAAAAATAATAATGTGATATCCATACTATAGCATGTAAAACAAATGTAATAGCAGTCTTGTCCTTAATATACTGTCTGTATTATAGATTCTAAAACTCATATGATAGATGCCCTGTGGTCTTTAATATAAATTAACTATTCATACTATACCATATTAATATATATAATATATGTTCTATGGCCTTTACTACTAATGTGACAACCATATTTTGCATCTATTACAAATGTAGTAGCTGCCACATGGCCTTTAATAGTAGTAATATGATATCTGTAGGAGCTGGATTTATACCTCAGTGGTAGAGCATTTGCCTTGCACATGTGAGGCACTGGGTTTGATTCTCAGCACCACAGAGGATAATAAAATAAAAAAAGATATTGTATCCATCTTAAAAAAAGAACACCTTTTAATTTGTTCAGAGTCAAATGTGTGAGTCAAACTGGAGCTTAGGAAGGTGTGATTGTTAAAACATCATGACCACTAAAGAGTTGCTAAATACTTTGCCCAGAGACAATAGGAAAGAAGACTTGAGTGCATCTCAGGAATTGGCAAAACCACCCCAGTTTCAGGCTCAACGATTTAATTTTTCTTTCTTTTTTGTGCCAGAAATTGAACCCAGAGGTACTTAACCACTGATTCACATCCTCAGCCTTTTAAAATATTTTCTTTAGAGACAGGATCTCACTGAGTTGCTCAGGGCCTTGCTAAATTGCTGAGGCTGACTTTGAACTTGCAATCTCAGCCTCCTAAGCTGCTGGGATTAGAATCAGGCACCACCCTGCAGCTGACCCTTGACTAGGACAGGACCTCCTGGGAAGGGGTACCTGCGCAGTATCCAGAGGTCATCTGGATGGAGGCAGGAAGCCCCTCCTTATTTTCTGTGCTCAGCCCCTACGGGGAAAGGTGTCTACTCTCAGTATACTGACCACCAGCCCCCCTTCCCTTCCACTTATCTGACTTTGTCTTGGATTACTCCAAGCTTGTTCTATGCTCACTCCCTCAAAGGGCCAGCTGGGCCCAGTGGGCATAGGTGAGACACCATGACCAAGTGGAGTATCATCTTTTGTACATTCCTGAGGGACTCTCCCTGCTGAGATTAAAAGAGATATTTTGGCTGTTCCAAGGTGTGGATGGCAAGAGGGGAGCTGAAAGAGAATATGAGGGGTGGTTTGTTCAGCCCTGGACTTTCTGGGATCCAGGGCTTTGGGGACATAAAATATGGGTGGAAAATATTCAAACCATAGCACCATCCTTTTAGATCAAAACATGGGATGATGGGCTCTCTTTTAGCTAAAATATGCAAACATATGTTGAATAACCAGAACAGTGAATTTCAGAGGTTGTGCATCAGGACTAGGTAGTGGCACAGCTCTGTCTACAACACTAAACAAGCTAATCAATCAACAGAATCCAAGCTCAGGATGCATTTGCTACCTGTGGAAAAGAGATAAAATTAAAAGTTGGGATGGGGGTATGAAGCTGTATCATAATGTCCTCTAAGCTAATCAGAGGTGGGTCATAGGGACCCTAATGGCAGTCACCTCCAGGTTCTCCCCTAGATGTGGTTCTTTGGGGATCCTGGAGTTGCCTTCATGTTTGTCCGTTGTATCCCTGGAAGCTCCTATGGATGGACAAAGATGCAGGCCTGGGTTGTTGTGCTTGCATTTTTCTGAGTTTACCACTTTGAAATCTCTTTCCATAGGCAGCAACTGCATACTGAGCCTGAGTTAATCAGCTGCATATACAGGTTTTTCTATTCAGAATTCACTTTTCCCTCTGTGAGGTATGCAAAGGTCAGGGCAGTCCAGGTTCCAGACCAGAGTAGACACCTGGGGGAGCTCAGAGATACAAGGGTCTCCATGGCATAGATTCATAGCAGTTATGCTGTTTGTTTACCCATTGAAGCACATCCTGATTGCTTAAGCTATTGGGGCATTGTGTATAGAACTACGATATGTAATTGCATGCTGTTATCTAGATATACATTTTTTTAAAGAGAGAGAGAGAGAGAGAGAGAGAGAGAGAGAGAGAGAGCTAGATAATTTTTTAATATTTATTTTTTTCTTTTTGGCGAACACAACATCTTTGTATGTGGTGCTGAGGATCGAACCCAGGCTGCACGTATGCCAGGTGAGCGCGCTACCGCTTGAGCCACGTCCCCAGCCCTAGATGTACATTTTTGAGGAAGTTTTCTCTATTTTTAGGATTGTGTGGTGACACCATGTCTAACTTTAGGGAAATGCCTAGTTTTTTTGATAGTGTTGAACTGTTGTGTGCTCTTACAGCAATGCATAAGAGTGCCTGTGGCTGCTCATC
This sequence comes from Ictidomys tridecemlineatus, assembly GCF_052094955.1. NCBI lineage: Eukaryota > Metazoa > Chordata > Mammalia > Rodentia > Sciuridae > Ictidomys > Ictidomys tridecemlineatus. Next base: position 69,712 of record NC_135490.1, on the reverse strand, counting down.
ATCCTCATGGTTGATAGTACACTTAGTAAAGACCGTAGCAGCTCGGTAGGTGTGCAGTGCACCTTGGGGTCTTAGTTTGTGCTTTCCTCATGACAGGTGATACTAAGAATCATTTCTATGCTTCTTTGCCATGTCATATATTTCTTGTGAGTTGTCTGTTCATGTCTTTACCAATTATGTTGTCTTATTGTTGAATATCTCACTATATTTTTTTACACAAGTTTGTTTTAGACATATATCTTCCAAATATTCCCCCAGTGTTTGACTTGTTTTTTCATTTTCTTTATATGATTTTTTTTTTTACAGAGAAATTTACTACAGTCCACATCAGGTTTTCTTTCATGGATTTCTTGTTGTTATTGTTTGTTTGCTTGGTAGCTGGTATTGAACCCAGAGGAGCTTAAATACTGAGCCACATCCCCAGCTTTTATGGATTTTTTTGCGGGGGCTACATATAAAACCTTATCATGAAACATGTGGTCATGCACATTTTCTGGAGTTTTACAGTTTCCCATTTTAAATTCAAGTCTAGGGAGTATTTTGTTAGGTTCTCGCATCCTTATGTGTGGCTTCTTGAATTGTGTTCTTTTGCGGTCAGTGCTGTCTAGTCTAGGTTCATAAACAGCTTCTTGGGAATTTCTGGAATGCACTGAATCTTCAGATCAGGTTTGAGATAATTTCATCTTAATTATATTATTGAGACCTGAGCAAAGACTATGTCTCCATTTATTTATATTTCATTTGATATCTTTATAAACATTAGAAGATTTTCTGAAAGTAGGGTTGTACTTTAAGACTTACATGTAAGTACTTCAAATTTGGGGTCTCTATTTTAAATATTAATGCTTTAAAATGTTTCTTATTCCAGTTTATAAATTTCACTGTTTCCCCTACATGATGGCTGAAATATAGGAAATCAATGAAATTTTGTCTATGGGTCATCTACTTTGCTGCTTGCTATCTCCATCCATTCTGATCAAGACATAGGATGCTGGGCTCTATTTCTTTTTGATTTCAAAAATCATGACCTGGAATAGTCAGAACTATGAATTTCAAAGCTTCACTGTGCCTAGCACAAGGGGGTGTAGCTCTGAACAGTGAACACCTAGCACCCAGCATCCTGCACTGCCCACAGTGGCCAGCGGGGACACTCAGAACAACCTTCTCTGTACAACTGCTTTTGGGGGCTGTGTTCTGTGCCCTAATCAAACTTCCTTCTCCTGGGGACCCATATAAGAGACGCCACATCTAGGGACTCCTAGGGGCTTTATCTAAGGTGTAGAACAGAATGCTTTTTTAAAATTTTTTTTTAAATTTTTTTTTATCCTGGGAACATACCTAGAAAGATACCATGGACTGGGGATGCCTGGTGGATACATCTATGGTGAGGACCAAAGCTTCCTTCTCCCTGACACCTACCCATGGAGACTCCACTGTGGATTCAGGATGACTGAAGTCCATGTGAGGAAAACATGAGGAAGAAGCTTCTTGTGTACTGCCTGATATGCTGAGAAGGAGGTTCTGCCATGTTCTTTACTTTCTCAGGTAATATTTTAGCAGAACTTATTTTACAACAGTATTTCTTACTGAGGCTTTGGCTGCTGATTATCATGGTATGTCAATGTATTTTGTGTGGCTTGAGTGTCTGAGGACACAAATGCCCACTCAAGATGGTGCAGGGAGGGCCCAGTGCCTGGAGTATCATTGGGGCCTGAGGGTAAGGGCTCATGAAAATGCAGTAAGAAGCTCTCAGGAGTCTCTAGGGTGAGAGATGCAAAGATTATGATGGATTGTACTACCTGAATCCTGGTTACCTGCAGAATCCTCATTGCAGTTACCAGAGCCTTCTGCAGTGAGGTCAAATGACAGACCGTGCTACCCGTAATTCTTGGGGACCTGCAACTTGCAGAGACCTCTGCATAGAGGGCTGTACTGACAAAAATTAAACTATACTACCAGTTACTTTTGGGTGGCTGCTCTGCCCAGCAGCTTCTGGGGTGAGAATTATAAGGGCAGAATGCCAGACTTCAATGCTCAGAGTCTCTGGGGATGCCTACATACCCTGTAACACTGTAAGTCCCAGAGGTTTCTGTGGTGACAGTTGTATTGTTAGAGCACACTACCTAGAATATCTAGGGTATCAGGGAAATCATGGGGTCTTCACCTTCTGTGATACTCAGCAGGACTGTGCAGGCAAACCCTAGACTTCATTATCTAGAACCATGAGGGACTGCAGCTCCCAGCATCCTCTGTGGTGAGTGTGCAAACCATGGAACTGCATTACCGACAATCCTAAGGGGGAATTTTAGTTTCAGAATTTTCTGCAGTGAGTAGGAAAAACACAGGACTATATTACCCACAAATCTCAGTGCCAGCAGCTGTCAGGATCCTCTGTTGTGAGGACTGTTGGATTGAGAGCTTAACTACAGTATCCAGAATCTTTGTTGGGGTGTGTTGCCCAGGTGAGTATGCAGTCTGTAACTCCCAGAGGCCTCCCAAGTGAGATCTGTGAATTATGCAGGTCAGACTACAATAACTATGATTCCTGGGGACAGACTAGTGAATGTGTTTCCTGCAATTCCAGAAGGCTTCCACAGTGAGGTCTTTAGTACCAAGGCAAGCATGTGGCCTTCAGTTCTCATCGCCCTTGCAGTAGGGACATTAGGCAAAACAATGGAGTACCTTATCCAGAATCATCAGGGGGGAATCACAGTTTCAGTATCTGCAATAGTGAGGGCTACAGGGTAGGGAGTTGGACTACACTACCTAGAATTCTTGGAGGTGCCCGTGTCCATGTGGCCTGGAATTCTCAGAGGCTTCCACAGTGAGGGCTATGGAGGCAGAAGACAGGACTATGCTACCCAGAATCTCTGTAGGCCTGCAGCTCCCAGACACCTACCTTTTGAATACTGCTGGGGAAAGCTTTGTATTGCACTACACAGACTCCCAGGGGTGTCTAGGCAGGCTTGTGCTACACAGATCTCAGAGCTTTGATGGTGAAGTCCACTTAGGTAGGATGGACTGCACAACCCAGAATAATCAATGGCCCACAGCTCTCAGAGACCTCTGTGGTCAGGGCTGACTGAGTAGAACTGACTACAATACTCAGAATTCCTGGGGGCTCTGAGCTCTAAGTAGTCACTGTAGAGTTGAACATAGTACCAGGCTATAATATCCATGATCCTTGGGGGCTTGCAGCTCCCAGAATCCACTGTAGTGATGGCTGCATTGGCAGAACACCAGACTACACTGTCCAAAATACCTAGGGATGCCTGAGTGACTGTGTGGCCAGCGATTTCTAGAGACCTCTGTATGGAGTGGGGGCTGCATTATAGAGACTGGATTACACTGCCCAGAATTCTGTGTGAGTGTATGAGGGTGAATGTGCTACTTGAAGCCCCCATAGGCTTCTGGAGTGAGGGCTGAATGGCCAGAATGCGACTACACTGTTCAGAATCACTAGGGATGCCTGAGTAGCCTGCAGCCCACAGAGACCTCTGCAGCTTGGCTGCATTGTAGAATACAAGATTGCACTACCCAGAATCCTGAGGGTATGAGGGTAAATGTGCTACTTGTAACGTCTAGGCTTTTGGGGTGAGGGCTGCATGGGTAGAACACCAGAGTCCACTGCCAGGGTTCTCCAGGGTGTCTGGGCCAACACATGGCACACAGCTTCCATGGTCCTGAAGGGCAAAGACTGTGTGAGCAGAGCACCAGACTACACTGTCCAGAAACCCTGAGAACCCTGAATCTGTGTATCCTGCAGCTCCCAGAGGCATCCATGGTGATAGCTGGATAGGCAGGACAGACTCAATGATCTAGAATGCTCTCATAGGCTACTGGGAATTTGGTCTGAGCTCAGGTTCTTATACCCTCCCACAGTGATCACCTTGGGCTGGGAATTAACAGATTTTCTTAAAACCCCTGATTCTGAATTGGAGCAGTCCCTGGCTAAGTCACTCTGTCTCAAAGACTACATGTCCTCGAAGCCTCTGAGGTGGTCTGTTTCTGGCTTCTGCCCTTGGGCTGAGGGTCTAGACTCCCTGTAGCTGCCTCCCTCTGTGCCTCTGCCTGCCTGTCTCAGGCTGCTGCAGCCCTTGGCCTGGTGGAGTGCAGTGAGGGGTTCTCCTGGACTCCATTTTTCCTCTTCTGAGATTCCACTCCTCAGGTCCACAGCTAGATAGAGCAGTGGGAACATATTTTATTCATTAACTGCTGAGGGTGGAAGAAGGTGCTGACATTCACCAGGGAGCCAGGAGAGGCCCCGCCTTTGAGCTGGGAGGAGCCCCTGCACAGCACATGGCCAAAGGGGCGTGGTCAAGAAGGGACAGGGCCTTGCCGCCATCTTTAATGCTGCCTCTTGAGAGTGAGGAGCTGACTTCCCCCTCAGGACCAACCCGGGAGAGCCCCAGTCCTCGGAGTGTTGGGTCACTCCACAGCGAGTGGCAGAGCTCCCTTCTCAGAGCAGATTGAGAGAGACCCAGGTTGTGGACGCTCGTGGGTCATGCCTCCAGGGACTCACGGAGCTCCCTTCTCCTCAGAGCAGCCTCAGTGTTGATTCTTGGCTTAGGGACTTTCGTGAGTTGTGTCTCTAGGGATGCCTGGGGTTTCCTTCTCCTCAGCAGCTTGAGAGAGACACTTGGTGTGGGGACCCTCGTGGGCCACATCTCTAGGGGTGCCTGGTGCTCCCTTCACCTCAGAGTGGCCTGAGGGAGATGCCTTGTGCGGGCACCCTCTTGGGTCATGTCTTTAGGGATGCCCAGGATTCTGTTCTCCTCAGAGAAGCCTGAGGTAGATGCCTGGTGTGGGGACCATTTTGGGTCACATTCTAGGGACACTGGGGGGCTCCCTCATCCTTACAGCAGCCTGAGGGAGATGCCAGGCCTGGGGAGCCTCGTGGGTCATGTCTCTAATTAGGCTGGGGGTTCCCTTCTCCTCAGAGCGGCCTGGGGCAAATGCCAGGGTTGCTGGGCGCCAGAGTTCCTGTGCATGGCTGAAGGGGGCGTGGCCAACCAGGGGCGGGGCCTCAGCACCATCTTTAAGGCCACCTCCTGGAGAGTGAGGAGCTGGCTTCCCCCTCAGGACCAATCCAGGAGAGCCCCAGTCCTGGGAGTGTTGGGTCACTCCACAGGAAGGGGCAGAGCTCCCTTCTCAGAGCAGATTGAGAGAGACACCCAGGTTGGGGACTCTCATGGGTCATGCCTCCAGGGACCCTCGGAACTCCCTTCTCCTCAGAGCAGTCTCAGTGGACTCTTGACTGAGGGACTTTCGTGAGTCGTGTCTCTAGGGATGCCTGGGGTTCCATTCTCCTCAGAGCAGCCTGAGGGAGAAGCCTGGTTTGGAGACCCTCGTGGGTCACATTCTAGTGACACTGTGGGGCAGCCTCATCCTTACTGCAGCCTGAGGGATATGCCAGGCCTGGGGAGCCTCTTGTGTCACGTCTCTAAGTAGCCCTGGGTTCCCTTCTCCTCAGAGCTGCCTGGGGCGGTTGCCAGGGTTGCTGTGCTTGGCCAAAGGGTTGCTGTGCATGGTCAATCAGGGTGGGGCCTCGCCGCCATCTTTAATGCCGCCTTTTTGAAAGTGAGGAGCCTGCTTCTCCCTCAGGACCAACCCGGGAGAGCCCCATTCCTGGGATTGTTGGGTCACTCCACATGGAGGGGCAGAGCTCCCTTCTCAGAGCAGATTGAGAGAGACCCAGGTTGGGGTCTTGGCTTAGGGACTTTTGTGAGTCTTGTTTTAGGGATGCCTGGGGCTCCCTTCTCCTCACATTGGCCTGAGGAAGACGCCAGATGTGGGGAGCCTTGTGGGTCGCAACTCTATGTAGGCCCTGGGTTTTCTTCCCCTCAGAGTGGCTTGAGGGAGATGCCTGGTGTGTGGACCCTCATGGTTTATGTCTCTTTGGATGCCTGGGGTTTCCTTCTCCTCTGAGTAGCCTGGGGGAGATGCCTGGCTTGGGGACCCTCATGGGTTATATTTTTAGAGAAGCCTGGGGTTTTCTGCTCAGAGCAGCCTGAGGAGATGCGTAGCATGGGGACCCTCATGGGTCATGTCTGGAGGGACACTTGTGATTCCCTTTTCCTCAGAGCAGCCTCAGAGAGACGGCTCAGAAGCTTCTGGCAGCTCTGGCAGCCGGTGAGGGGATGGTGGGAAGCATGAGGAGCAAACATATAATGTCCACATCATGGCCTCTAATACTAAAATAATATTCATAACATGACATCAAAAACTAATATAATAGCTACCCTGTGGTCTCTAATCCAAATATAATATAAATACTATAACTTCTAAAGACTACATGTCCCAGAAGCCTTTGAGGTGGTCTCTGCCCTTGGGCGCCTGAGTGACTCCCTGTGGAAGCCTCCCTCTGTGCCTCTGCCCACCTGTCTCAGGCTGCTGCAGCCCTTGGCCTGGTGGAGTGCAGAGAGGGGGTTTCCTGGACTCCATTTCTCCTCTCCTGAGATTCCGCTACTCATGGTGCCACGGCCAGACCTAGTTACTGCAGGGGGAATAGATTTTATTCAGTGGAAGAAGGCACTGACATTCACCAGGGAGTTGGGAGAGGCCCCGCCTCTGAGCCCTGAGCAGCTCCCTCCTCGAGCATGTGCACATGGCCAAAGGGGCGTGGTCAAGAAGGGGCAGGGCCTCGCCGCCATCTTTAATGCTTCCTCCCTGAGAGTAAGGAGAGCTTGCTTCCCACTCAGGACCAACCAGGGATAGCCCCAGTTCACTGGAGTGTTGGGTCACTCCACAGAGAGGGGCAGAGCTCCCTTCTCAGAGAAGATTGAGAGAGACACCCAGGTTGGGGACCCTCGTGTGTCATGCCTCCAGGGACTCCCGGAGCTATCTTCTCCTCAGAGCAGCCTCAGCATACTCTTGGCTTAGAGGCTTCGTGAGTCATGGCTCTAGGAATGCCTAGGGTTTCTTTGTCCTCAGTGCAGCCTGATGGGGACGCCCGTCTTGGGGACCCTCGTGTGGCATGTTTCTAGGGTTTCCAGGATTTCCCCAATCCTGCCAGGGTTGGGGACCCTCACAGGTCATCTCTCTAAGTAGGCCTGGGGTTCCCTTCTCCTCAGAGCCCCTCAGAGCGGTCTGGAGGAGACGCCAGTGTGGGACTTTCTTGGGTCGCGTCTCTAGTGACACCCGGGGTTCCCCTCTCTTCAGAGTTGTCTGAGGAAGACTCCTGGTGTGGGGAGCCTTTTGGGTTGTGTCTCTAGGGACACCCGGGGTTCCATTCTCCTCAGAGCAGCCTGAGGGAGATGCCTGGTGTGGGGCAACCCTATTTTGTATTATAGATAGGGTTTCACTGAGTTGCTTCCTACCTTGCTTTTGTTTAGACTGGTTTTGAACTCAAGATCCTTCTGCCTCAGCCTTCTGAGCCGCTTATGTTTAAATATATTACTTCTAACAAAGCCAGAATTTATTAAAAATACATCCCCTGTATTTTTAATAATGAACCACATTTTTTCTTTAATCTTTGCTTAGTTTTGTTCAATTTTTTTTTAATTGTAGAAGGGCACAATGCATTTATTTTATTTATTTTTATGTGTTGCTGAGGATCAAACCCAGTGCCTCACACATGCTAGGCAAGCACCCTACCACTGAGCTACCACTGCCACACATTTTTGTTTTGGTGGAGAGTTTAATTAGTAAGAAACCATCCCTCCAGGACCCTCTTGCTAAGGCCTCCCCCTCCAGACCTCGCCTCTTCTCCAGACCCCACCCATATTCTTTGGCCCTGCCTGTCCTCCTCAACCACCTTCCCCCTCCTTCCTACCCTGTCTCTCTACATCCTACTCCTGTTCTAGGGCCTGTCCCTCCCTCAGGTCTCACCCATCTGCCAGGCCCTGCACCCTTGTGGCTCATTATACCTCTCCTTCAGACCCTGTTTCTCCTCCAGATCTTTCCCTTCCTCCTGTCCTGCTCCTCCTCCAGACCTCACCCTCCTCTTTTTAATTTTTTTTTATTGCACGTGGACACAATGCCTTTATTTTGTTTATGTATTTTTATGTGGTGCTAAGGTTTGAACTCATTGCCCCACACATTCTAGGCAAGCCCTGTACCATGGAGCCATAAATCCAGCCCAATCCTCCTCTTTAAGACCCTGCCTCTTCTCCAGACCCCACCCATCTTCCAGGCTCCCTCCTCCTCCTGATATTCCCTCCACCTCCTCCAGACTCTGTCTCTGCTAGTCTAGGATGAGCAGCTTCCTGGCTGCTGTGCTAATTGGCAGTATATTTGTCATGGTGCACAAATAATGTCTGTTGTGTAAACACTGTCATCCTGCATTGGATGAATTATCGTGACTGTATCAGAATTCGATATACCATAAAATAACTTTAGAAAAGTCACCTTCTCTCATTTTATTTTCTCTATAGATCATGAAATAAAATCAGAATTTGTTAAAGGGCAGATGACAGTCAGCCTTGAGCCCTGATGATCCCAGGATCCCATCCAGTGGAGGAACTCTAAGTACCAGTCTAAGGTTTTGTATGCTAATTGATTCATTTTCTTATTTTAGAGTTATTTTGTAATATAATTCCCCATGGCCTCCAGGTCTCCAGTTCTGTGCAGTAGGTTTTTCCAATTCAATTTTTGATTAATATTCTTTCAGTTTTCTTCAGAATTTTTAACTATTTTTTTTTAGTTGTCAGTGGATCTTTTTATTTTATTTACTTATTTTGTATATTTATATGTGGTGCTGATGATTGAACCCAGGGCCTGACACATGCCAGGCAAATGCTCTGCCTTTGTGCCACATTGTAGACCTTTATAGAATTTTTAATTCTGTGGACTTCTATTTCTTTTATAAGGAATATTTAAAAAATTACTTTTAGCTTACTTTGTTTTTGATCGAGAGAATTGGCTTTTTTGAGAGAATTTTATTGTTTGAAAATGCTCATAATCAAATGATTTTAATTATTTTTCACTTATTAAGTTATCTTTGGAGACAGGATGTGTAGCTCAGTAGCAGAGCACTTGCCTGGCATATGAGAGGCCATAGAGTCCATCCCTGCACCACACACACAGATGTCTTTGACAGGACTCAAGTATGAGAGGTATGGTTTAAAAAGATCTTGTATTGGGGCTGGGGTTGTGGCTTAGCAGTAGAGTCCTCGACTAGCATGTGTGAGTCCCTGGGTTTGGTCCTGGGCACCACATAAAAATAAGTAAATAAAACAAAGGTATTGTGTTCAACTACAACTAAAAATAAAGATTTTTAAAAAAGGTCATGTATTTCCACATACATACATATGCCACAGTGCCTCTTCCAAATTCATATGAAATTATTGTAAGAAAATTTCAAATCACTTTTAAAAGAGAAGAGGGATGATATTTTTAATGTCAACTATTGATATGTAATATGTAATATTAATTTAAGATGCTATATTATAGATATAATATTAATAACTATTGATATTTACATATTTATAGGATAGTATTAAAATCAATATACTGCCATGTTGACTTTAATGCTAACATGATATTCATACTTGAGTATCTAATAGTACATAATTATTGACCTGGAGTTTTTAATTCTAATATGATATTCATTTTGGAACATCTGAAACTGATGCAATAGTTGTCCTGTGGCCTTTGATATTTCTATGATATCCATCCTATAGTATCCAAAGCTAATAAAATATATTAGCTACCTGTGGTCTTTAATATTAATATAATATCCATACTGCAGCATTTAAAATAATAGATGCACTGTGGCCTTAATACCAAATAATTTGTTTGAATATGCTCATGTGTGAGACAATGTAAGGAAGTTTAAAGGTGAAATGATGGGTTATGAGAGCCTTAACCCAAATTAGTAATCCTCTTGACAGGAATTAACTGAGTGGTAACTGCAGGCTGATAGTGTGTAGCTGGAGGAGGTGGGTCATTGAGGCTGTGCCTTTGGGGTACATATTTGGTGAACTGAGCTTAGGTTCTCTGCTTCCTGATCACCACTTTCCTTTACCACACTCTTCCGCCCCACCTTAAGCCCCAAGGAATAGAGTTGGCCATCTATTGGCTGAGATCTCTGAAACTGTGAGCCCCTAAATGAACTTTTCCTCCTTTAAAATTGTTCTTGTCAGGTCCTTTGGTCAAAGCAGCAAAAAAGATGACAGAAATAATAATATACATGTCATAGATCTAAAATAAATACAATAGTTGCCCTGATGCCTTTAATGCTAATATGATATTAAGAGTGTAACATCTAAAACTGATATATAATAGTTTCCCTGTGACATTTAATGTTAATATAATATTCATGCCATAATATCCAAAAGTAACATTATAGCCTCCTTATAGCCCTTTATACTAAAGCAATATCCATATTATAGCATTTCAAGATAATATAATATATTCCCTGTTGCCCTTAAAGCTAATGTAATACATACCATTGCATCTAAAATTGATATAATAGCTGCTCTGTATTCTTTAATATCAATAGAAATCCTTATTATAGCATCTTAACTTGATATAATACTCGCTCTTTGGCCTTAATATTTATATGATACCCATTATAGAATCTAAAACTGATAAAATATTAGCCCTGTGGCCCATATAGGTAATATACCCAAACTATATGTCCTAAAACTAATATAATTGCTAGACTGTGGCATTTAACATTAATATTTTATCCATATTATGTCCTCTAAAACTAATGAAATAGCCCTCTTGTCATTTTTTAAGTAAAATATCCATATGATAGCAATAAACCCTATAATATAGCATATCCATATGATAGCATATAAAGTTAACATAATAGCTGACCTCTGGCATTTAATAGTAATCTGTTTGGCTGGGGATGTGGCTCAAGCAGTAATGCGCTGACCTGGCATGCACAGGGTCCTGGGCTTGATTCTCAGCACCACATAAAATAAAATAATGATGTTGTGTCCACTGAAAACTGAAAAATAAATATTAAAAAATTCTCTCTCTCTTCTCTCTCTCTCTCTCTCTCTCTCTCTCTCTCTCTCTCTCTCTCTCTTTTAAAAAAATAGTAATCTGTTATCCAAAGTATAGCACCTAAACTAATATAATTCCTTTTACTAATAGGCTAGTCATTGCATAGCATATAAAACTAATATAATAACTGAACTTTGGAGCTTTAATATTAATGTAATATGTATTCTAAACTTCTCAAAGTACTGAAAGAGCATCCCTGTGCATCCTGTGTATTTTCCATTAATATTGTATCCATACTGTGGCCTGTTAATGGAATATTATAGCTCTTTGTGGCTGTTCATATTAATATCCATTCAATAGCATCTAATGCTAATATAAGAGATGCCCTATGGCCTTTAATACTAATTCAGTATCAATACTGTGACCCCTAATACTAAAATAATAATTCTCCTGTGGCCTTTTAATATTACATAATATTCAGTTATAGCAATTATATGGATATAATTCCTACCCTGTGGCCTTTAGTACTAATATGATATCCATATTATAGCATCTGTTAATGATCAAAAAGAAGTCCTCTTACCTTTGTACTGTTATGATATTCATATTATAGAATCTGAACTAATATAATTGTTCTCTTAAGACTTTTAATTCCTATATTTTTTTACCATAGCATCTCAATCTAGTATAACATCTCTGTAGCTTTTCATGCTAATGTAATATTCTTACAATTACATCTAAAAATGATATAATAGCTACCATGTGGTCTTTAATACTGATGTTATATTCATGTTAGATCATTAAAAACTGATAGAGTAGCTTCCCTGTGGCTTTATTAGTAATATGACATTCTTATTACAGCATCTAAAATTGATATAATAGCTGCCTTTAATATTAATATGATATTCATAATAGTGTCCAAAGCTGATATAATATCTGCAATGTGCATTTCATAGCTAATATGACATCCTTATTAAAGCATTTAAAAACATATGACATCCTTACTAAAGCATTTAAAAACATTATAAGCCAGGCACAGTGGCACATGCCTGTAATCCCAGTGGTTTGGGAGGCTGAGACAGGAGAATTGTGAATTCAAAGCCAGCCTCAGCCACTGTGAGGCATTAAGCAACTCAGTGAGACCCTGTCTCTAAACAAACTACAAAATAGGGCTAATGATGTTGCTCAGTGGTCAAGTGCCCCTGAGTTCAATCCCTGATTGATTGATAGATAAATAAATAAATAAAATATAATAGCTGCATAATGGTATTTAATACTATTATTATATCTATACTATAGTATTGAAAATGAATATTATAGCTTCTCTGTGGCCTTGTGTATTAATGTATTAATCATAGCATTGCATTGAAAACTGATATAATAGCAGCCCTGTGGCTTTTAATTCTATTGTGATATACATGTGGCATCTAAAACTGATACAAGAGCTGTCTTTTTGCCTTTAATACTAATATAATATCCATATTGTAGCATCTAAAAATAATTTAAAAAACTACACAGTGGTGTTTTATGCTAATATGATATCCCTAGTGTAGAATCCTTACTAAAACAATAGGTGCCTTATAGCCTCTAATACTATTATTATATTCATAGTATGCCTTCTGAAATTGATTTAATAGCTGCACTGTCACTTTTAATATTTGTATGATATTCATACTATTTATCTGAAAGTAATATCTATTCTGTGGCCTTTGATGCTAATATGATATCATACTATGGCATTCAAAACTAATATACTGGCAGTCCATTGTTGATTAAAATTAATATATTATTCACATTATATAATCTAAAGCTAAAGCAATTGTACTTACCTTTGTACTGTTATGATATTCATATCATATTGCTGCCCTGTGGTTTTTAAAACTATTATAATACCCATATTATAGCATCTAAAGCTAATATAATAGCTCTACTGTGGCCTTTAAGATTACTGTGATATCCTAGTATAGCATCTAAAACTAAATACAACTACCTTTTTGCCTTTAATTGTTTTAACATTAATATTGTAGCATCATGTTTTTTTACATTAATGTAATATTCATATTTAACATAAAAAATTAATAGCTTCCCCGAGGCCTTTAATACTAATACATGTACTATTGCATCTAAAAATAATAAAATTAATAAAATAATGACATAATAGCTTCCCTATGGTCTTTAATAATAATGTGATATTCAGGGACTGGGGTTGTAGCTCAGTAGTAGAGTGTTTGCCTAGCATGTGTGAGGTGCTGGATTCATTCCTCAACACCACATATAAATAAATAAATAAATAAATACAGTGCACCAAAACCTAAAAAATATTAAAAAAATAATAATGTGCTATCCATACTATAGCATGTAAAACAAATGTAATAGCAGTCTTGTCCTTAATATACTGTCTGTATTATAGATTCTAAAACTCATATGATAGATGCCCTGTGGTCTTTAATATAAATGAACTATTCATACTATACCATATTAATATATATAATATATGTCCTATGGCCTTTAATACTAATGTGATAACCATATTTTGCATCTATTACAAATGTAGTAGCTGCCACATAGCCTTTAATATAATATGATATCTGTAGAAGCTGGATTTATACCTCAGTGGTAGAGCATTTGCCTTGCACATGTGAGGCACTGGGTTTGATTCTCAGCACCACATAAGATAATAAAATAAAATAAAGATATTGTGTCTATCTTAAAAAAAGAACACCTTTTAATTTGTTCAGAGTCAAATTAAATGTGTGAGTCAAACTGGAGCTTAGGAAGGTGTGATTGTTAAAACATCATGACCACTAAAGAGATGCTAAATACTTTGCCCAGAGACAATAGGAAAGAAGACTTGAGTGCATCTCAGGAATTGGCAAAACCACCCCAGTTTCAGGCTCAAAGATTTAATTTTTCTTTCTTTTTTTGTGCCAGAAATTGAACCCAGAGGTACTTAACTACTGAGTCACATCCTCAGCCTTTTAAAATATTTTATTTAGAGACAGGATCTCACTGAGTTTCTCAGGGCCTTGCTAAATTGCGGAGGCTGACTTTGAACTTGCAATCTCAGCCTCCTAAACTGCTGGGATTAGAATCAGGCACCACCCTGCAGCTGACCCTTGACTAGGACAGGACCTCCTGGGAAGGGGTACCTGTGCAGTGTCCAGAGGTCATCTGGATGGAGGCAGGATGCCCCTCCTTATTTTCTGTGCTCAGCCCCTATGGGGGAAAGGTGTCTACTCTCAGTATACTGACCACCAGCCCCCTTCCTTTCCACCTATCTGACTTTGTCTTGGATTACCCCACGCTTGTTCTATGCTCACTCTCTCAAAGGGCTAGCCAGGCCCAGTGGGTATAGGTGAGACACCATGACCAAGTGGAGTATCATCTTCTGTACATTCCTGAGGGACTCTCCCTGCTGAGATTAAAAGAGATATTTTGGCTGTTCCAAGGTGTGGATGGCAAGAGGGGAGCTGAAAGAGAATATGAGGGGTGGTTTGTTCAGCCCTGGACTTTCTGGGATCCAGGGCTTTGGGGACATAAAATATGGGTGGAAAATATTCAAACCATAGACACAACATCTTTGTTTGTATGTGGTGCTGAGTATCGAACCCAGGCTGCAGGCATGCCAGATGAGCACGCTACCGCTTGAGCCACATCCCCAGCCCTAGATATACATTTTTGAGGAAGTTTTCTCTATTTTTAGGATTGTGTGGTGACACCATGTCTAACTTTAGGGAAAATGCCTAGTTTTTTTGATAGTGTTGAACTGTTGTGTGCTCTTACAGCAATGCATAAGAGTGCCTGTGGCTGCTCATCATCCTCATGGTTGATATTACACTTATAAAGACCTTAGCAGCTCTGTAGGTGTGCAGTGCACCTTGGGGTCTTAGTTTGTGCTTTCCTCATGACAGGTGATACTAAGAATCATTTCTATGCTTCTTTGCCATGTCATATATTTCTTGTGAGTTGTCTGTTCATGTCTTTACCAATTATGTTGTCTCATTGTTGAATATCTCACTATATTTTTTTACACAAGTTTGTTTTAGACATATATCTTCCAAATATTCCCCCAGTGTTTGACTTGTTTTTTCATTTTCTTTATATGATTTTTTTTACAGAGAAATTTACTATAGTCCATATTAGGTTTCCTTTCATGGATTTCTTGTTGTTATTGTTTGTTTGCTTGGTAGCTGGTATTGAACCCAGAGGAGCTTAAATACTTAGCCACATCCCCAGCTTTTATGGATTTTTTTGCAGGGGCTGCATATAAAACCTTATCATGAAACATGTGGTCATGCACATTTTCTGGAGTTTTACAGTTTCCCATTTTAAATTCAAGTCTAGGGAGTATTTTGTTAGGTTCTCGCATCCTTATGTGTGGCTTCTTGAAGTGTGTTCTTTTGTGATCAGTGCTGTCTAGTCTAGGTTTATAAACAGCTTCTTGGGAATTTCTGGAATGCACTGAATCTTCAGATCAGGTTTGAGATAATTTCATCTTAATTATATTATTGAGACCTGAGCAAAGACTATCTCTGCATTTATTTATATTTCATTTGATATCTTTATAAACATTAGAAGATTTTCTGAAAGTAGGGTTGTACTTTAAGACTTACATGTAAGTACTTCAAATTTGGGGTCTCTATTTTAAATATTAATGCTTTAAAATGTTTCTTATTCCAGTTTATAAATTTCACTGTTTCCCCTACATGATGGCTGAAATATAGGAAATCATTGAAATTTTGTCTATGGGTCATGTACTTTGCTGCTTGCTATCTCCATCCATTCTGATCAAGACATAGGATGCTGGGCTCTATTTCTTTTTGATTTGAAAAATCATTACATGGAATAGTCAGAACTATGAATTTCAAAGCTTCACTTTGCCTAGCACAAGGGGGTGTAGCTCTGAACAGTGAACACCCAGCACCCAGCATCCTGCACTGCCCACAGTGGCCAGCGGGGACACTCAGAACAACCTTCTCTGTACAACTGCTTTTGGGGGCTGTGTTCTGTGCCCTAATCAAACTTTCTTTTCCTGGGGACCCATATAAGAGACGCCACATCTAGGGACTCCTAGGGGCTTTATCTAAGGTGTAGAACAGAATTTTTTTTTTTATCCTGGGAACATACCTAGAAAGATACCATGGACTGGGGATGCCTGGTGGATATGTCTATGGTGAGGACCAAAGCTTCCTTCTCCCTGACACCTACCCATGGAGACTCCACTGTGGATTCAGGATGACTGAAGTCCATGTGAGGAAAACATGAGGAAGAAGCTTCTTGTGTACTGCCTGATATGCTGAGAAGGAGGTTCTGCCATGTTCTTTACTTTCTCAGGTAATATTTTAGCAGAACTTATTTTACAACAGTATTTCTTACTGAGGCTTTGGCTGCTGATTATCATGGTATGTCAATGTATTTTGTGTGGCTTGAGTGTCTGAAGACACAAATGCCCCCTCAAGATGGTGCAGGGAGGGCCCAGTGCCTGGAGTATCATTGGGGCCTGAGGGTAAGGGCTCATGAAAATGCAGTAAGAAGCTCTCAGGAGTCTCTAGGGTGAGAGATGCAAAGATTATGATGGATTGTACTACCTGAATCCTGGGTAACTGCAGAATCTTCATTGCAGTTACCAGAGCCTTCTGCAGTGAGGTCAAATGACAGACTCTGCTACCCGTAATTCTTGGGGACCTGCAACTTGCAGAGACCTCTGCATAGAGGGCTGTACTGACAAAAATTAAACTATACTACCAGTTACTTTTGGGTGGCTGCTCTGCCCAGCAGCTTCTGGGGTGAGAATTGTAAGTTCAGAATGCCAGACTTCAATGCTCAGAGTCTCTGGGGATGCCTACATACCCTGTAACCCTATAAGTCCCAGAGGTTTCTGTGGTGACAGTTGTATTGTTAGAGCACACTACCTAGAATATCTAGGGTACCAGGGAAATCATGGGGTCTTCACCTTCTGTGATCTTCAGCAGGACTGTGCAGGCAAAACCTAGACTGCATTATCTAGAACCATGAGGGACTGCAGCTCCCAGCATCCTCTGTGGTGAGTGTGCAAACCATGGAACTGCATTACCCACAATCCTAAGGGGGAATTTTAGTTTCAGAATTTTCTGCAGTGAGTAGGAAAAACACAGGACTATATTACCCACAAATCTCAGTGCCAGCAGCTGTCAGGATCCTCTGTTGTGAGGACTGTTGGACTGAGAGCTTAACTACAGTATCCAGAATCCTTGTTGGGGTGTGTTGCCCAGGTGAGTATGCAGCCTGTAACTCCCAGAGGCCTCCCAAGTGAGACCTGTGCATTACGCAGGTCAGACTACAATACCTACAATTCCTGGGGACAGACTAGTGAATGTGTTTCCTGCAATTCTAGGAGTCTTCCACAGTGAGGTCTTTAGTACCAAGGCAAGCATGTGGCCTTCAGTTCTCATCGCCCTTGCAGTAGGGGCATGTAGGCAAAAAATTCCCCCCTTATTCAGAATCCTCAGGGGGGAATCACAGTTTCAGTATCTGCAATAGTGAGGGCTACAGGGTAGGGAGCTGGACTACACTACCTAGAATTCTTGGAGGTGCCCGTGTCCATGTGGCTTGGAACTCTCAGAGGCTTCCACAGTGAGGGCTATGGAGGCAGAAGACAGGACTATGCTACCCAGAATCTCTGTAGGCCTGCAGCTCCCAGACACCTACCTTTTGAATACTGCTGGGGAAAGCTTTGTATTGCACTACACAGACTCCCAGGGGTGTCTAGGCAGTCTTGTGCTACACAGATTCCAGAGCTTTGATGGTGAAGTCCACTTAGGTAGGATGGACTGCACAACCCAGAATAATCAATGGCCCACAGCTCTTAGAGACCTCTGTGGTCAGGGCTGACTTAGTAGAAATGACTACAATACTCAGAATTCCTGGGGGCTCTGAGCTCTAAATAGTCACTGTTCAGTTGAACATAGTACCAGGCTATAATATCCATGATCCTTGGGGGCTTGCAGCTCCCAGAATCCACTGTAGTGATGGCTGCATTGGCAGACCACCAGACTACACTGTCCAAAATACCTAGGGATGCCTGAGTGACTGTGTGGCCTGCGATTTCTAGAGACCTCTGTAGGGAGTGGGGGCTGCATTATAAAGACTGGATTACACTGCCCAGAATTCTGTGTGGGTGTATGAGGGTGAATTTGCTACTTGAAGCCCCCATAGGCTTCTGGAGTGAGGGCTGAATGGCCAGAATGCCAGACTACACTGTTCAGAATCACTAGGGATGCCTGAGTAGCCTGCAGCTCACAGAGACCTCTGCAGCTTGGCTGCATTGTAGAATACAAGACTGCACTACCCAGAATTCTGGGGGTATGAGGGTAAATGTGCTACTTGTATCGTCTAGGCTTTTGGGGTGAGGGCTGCATGGGTAGAACACCAGAATCCACTTTGAGGGTTCTCCAGGGTGCCTGGGCCAGCACATGGCATACAGCTTCCATCGTCCTGAAGGGCAAAGACTGTGTGAGCAGAGCACCAGACTACACTGTCTAGAATCCCTGAGAACCCTGAATCTGTGTAGCCTGCAGCTCCCAGAGGCATCCATGGTGAGAGCTGGACAGGCAGGACAGACTGAATGATCTAGAATGCTCTCAGAGGCTACTGGGAATTTGGTCTGAGCTCAGGTTCTGCTGCCCTCCTACAGTGTTCACCCTGGGCTGGGAATTAACAGAGTTTTTAAAAATCTCTGATTCTAAAATGGGGCAGACCCTGGCTAAGTCACTTTTTCTCAAAGACTACATGTCCCAGAAGCCTTTGTGGTGGTCTATTTCTGGCATCTGCCCTTGGGTGCCTGAGTGAGGGTCTAGAATCCCTGTGGAAGCCTTCCTCTGCCCACCTGACTCAGGCTGCTGCAGCCCTTGGCCTGGTGGAGTGCAGGGAGGGGGTCTCCTGGACTCCATTTCTCCTCTCCTGAGATTCTAGTCTAAATGGTGCCACATCCAGATCTAGTTACAGCAGTGGGAACAGATTTTATTTAGTAACTGCTGAGGGTGGAAGAATGTGTTGACATTCACCAGGGAACTGTAAGGGGTGTGGTCAAGAAGGGGTGGGGCCTCACCGCCATCTTTAATGCTGCTTCCCTGAGAGTGAGGAGAGCTGGCTTCCCACTCAGGACCAACCCGGGAGAGCCCCAGCTCACTGGAGTGTTGGGTCACTCCACAGAGAGGGGCAGAGCTCCCTTCTCAGAGCAGATTGAGAGAGACACCCAGGTGGGTCCTGCCTCCATGGACTCCTGGAGCTCCCTTCTCAGAGCAGCCTCAGCGGACTCTTGGCTTAGAGACTTCGTGAGTCAAGGCTCTAGGAATGCCTAGGGTTCCTTTGTCCTCAGAACAGCCTGAGGGGGACGCATATCTTGGGGACCTTCATGTGGCATGTTTCTAGGGTTTCCAGGGTTTCCTGAGGGAGATGCCAGGGTTGGGGACCCTCACAGGTCATGTCTCTAAGTAGGCGCAGGGTTCCCTTCTCAGAGCAGTCTGGAGGAGACGCCAGTGTGGGGACTCTCTTGGGTCACGTCTCTAGGGATGCCCGGGGTTCTCTTCTCTTCAGAGTGGTCTGAGGAAGACTTCTGGTCTGGGGAGCCTCATGGGTCGTGTCTCTGGGGACTTCCGGGGTTCCGTTCTCCTCAGAGCAAGCTGAAGGAGATGCCTGGTGTTGGGCGGCCCTATTTTGTACTATAGAAACAAGGTTTCACTTAATTGCTTTGTGCCTTGCTTTTGCTGAGAGTGGTTTTGAACTTAAGATCCTTCTGCCTCAGCCTTCTGAGTCGCTTAAGTTTAAATATATTACTTCTAACAAAGCCAGAATTTATTAAAAATACATCCCCTGTATTTTTAATAATGAACCACATTTTTTTCTTTAATCTTTGCTTAGTGTAGTTTAAAAAATTTTTTTAGTTGTAGAAGGGC
Source organism: Ictidomys tridecemlineatus (assembly GCF_052094955.1). Lineage (NCBI taxonomy): Eukaryota > Metazoa > Chordata > Mammalia > Rodentia > Sciuridae > Ictidomys > Ictidomys tridecemlineatus. The sequence goes on along the minus strand of NC_135490.1, from coordinate 49,877 downwards.
ACAATACATTTATTTTATTTATTTTCATGTGGTGCTGAGGATCAAACCCAGTGCCTCACACATGCTAGGCAAGCACTCTACCACTGAGCTACCACTGCCACACATTTTTCTTTTGGTGCAAAGTTTAATTAGCAAGAAGCCACCCCTCCAGGACCCTCTTGCTCAGGCCTCCCCCTCCAGACCCTGCCTCTTCTCCAGACTCCACATATATTCTTCAGCCCTGCCTGTCCTCCTGAACCACCTTCCTCCTCCTTCCTACCCTGCCTCTCCTCTAGGTCCTACTCATGTTCTATGGCCTGTTCCTCCCTCAGGTCCCATCCATCTGCCAAGCCCTGCCCTCTTGTGACTCATTCTCCCTCTCCTTCAGACCCTTTTTCTCCTCCAGATCTTTCCCTTCTTCCTGTCCTGCTCCTCTTGCAGACCTCACCTTTCTCTCTCTCATTTTTTCATTTTTGTTTTACAGACATTTTACACAATGCCTTTGTTTTGTTTGTTTATTTTTATGTGGTGCTAAAGCTTGAACCCAGTGCCTCACACATGCTAGGCAAGTACTCTACCACGGAGCCATAACTCCAGCCCAATCCTCCTCGTTTTTAAGACCCTGCCTCTTCTCCAAACCCCATCCATCTTCCAGGCCCCCTCCTCCTCCTGACCTTCCCTCCACCGCTTCCAGACTCTGTTCCTGCTAGTCTAGGATGAGCAACTTCCTGGCTGATATGCTAATTGGCAGTATATTTGTAATGGTGCACAAATAGCGACCATTGTATAAACATTAACATCCTGCATTGGATGAATTATCTTGACTGTATCAGAATTCGATATACCATAAAATAACTTTAGAAAAGTCACCTTTCTCTATAGATTGTGAACATTTGAAATAAAATCAGAATTTGTTAAAGGGCAGATGACAGTCAGCCTTGAGTTCTGATGATCCCAGGATTCCATCCAGTGGGAGGACTCTAAGTACCAGTCCAAGGTTTTGTATGCTAATTGATTCATTTTCTTATTTTAGAGTTATTTTGTAAAGAAATTCCCTATATCCTTCAGGTATGCAGTTCTGGGAAGTAGGTTTTTCCAATTCAGTTTTTGATTAATATTCTTTCAGTTTTCTACAGAATTTTTAAAATTTTTTTTAGTTGTCAGTGGATCTTTTTATTTTATTTTTTTGTTTATTTATATGTGGTGCTGAGGATTGAACCCAGGGCCTAACACATGCCAGACAAACGATCTGCCTTTGCATCACAAATCTAGCCTTTTATAGAATTTTTAATTCTGTGAACTTCTATTTTTTAATAAGGAATATTTTAAAAATTACTTTTAGCTTACTTTGTTTTTGATTGAGAGAATTGTTTTGTTTGAGAGAATTATATTGTTTGAAAATGCTCATAATCAAATGATTTTAATTAATTTGCACTTTTTAAGGTATCTTTGGAGACTGGATGTGCAGCTCAGTGGCAAATCACTTGCCTGGCATGTGAGAGGCCATGGAGTCCATCCCAGCACCATATACACAGAAGATATCTTTGACAGGACTCAAGCATGAAAGGTATGCTTTAAAAAGAGCATATATTGGGGCGGGGGTTGTGGCTCAGTAGTAGAGCAGTCACCTACCACATGCAAGGACCTGGGTTCGATCCTTGGCACCACATAAAAATCAGTAAATAAAATAAAGGTATTGTGTCCAACTACAACTAAAAATAAAAATTTTTTAAAAAAGGTTATATATATATATATCACAGTGCCTCTTCCAAATTCATATGAAATTATTCTAAGAAAATTTCAAATCAGTTTTAAAAGAGAAGAGGGATGATGATATTTTTAATGTCAACTATTGATATTTCATGATATTTAAAACGACTATAGATGAAATTTCCAGAGATGCAAATCATTACAAAATGTAAGAGACAAGTTAGTAGCTGCTTTTTTTGTAATTCAGATACATTTACTAAAAATAAGGTTTTTTTTAAAAAAAGATATTTTTTCTTTTTTAAAATGTCGAAAGCATGTCCATATGTCCTATTAAAGTTCTATATTCATCAGAAAGTTCTCTTTTTCCTTACATACAAAGCATGATACTTTATGTTGTAAGGAATTCTTGTGGGAGAACTCTTTAAGTGTTTTGCCTCTGTTCAAAATATTATTTAAAAATGTATCAATTTGCTTTTGATTTCAGAAATTTGACTTTCTTTAGAAATTATATATTTATTAGTATTTAGGGTTATTTCATGTTGGAAATGCCATGATTACATTTTATCCTAATGTTATCCTAATGTTTTGTTAATAATTTTCTAAGCTAGATTATGTTCATTTTTCTTATCAACAGTCAATAAAGCCTTTTTTGTTGTTTTGATGGTATTCTTAATGCGAACATGCTTTATGATGTGACACCACTGTTCATGATGGTCTAGGTATGCAATACACTATAAGGAGAGTATTTTGATTCTGAGAGTCTCAAGTGTTTTAGGTCCAACATGTTTCCTTAAGAGGAATGATTGTTCATTTTCTATTTGATTACACAAATAAGATACAAATTCTTTTTTTTTCCTTTTGTGGTTCTGGGGGTTGGTCCTAGGGCCTCCTGCATGCTAGGAAATCTTTCTACCACTTAGCTACATCCCTAGCCCCATAGATCCTTTAGTTGTCATTAGCTTCATGATGAGCTAGTGACAATAAAATTACTTAGAATTTCAACTAGATTTAGACTCATGAAGAATTTGAGCATCCATAGCTCCTTGTGATTTCTAAAAGGTAGCGTGTTTTCCCACAACACAGCAGCATCTATTATCACTCCTGGACTGAGCTGACACCTTTGCTTCTCTTGGCTCACCACTTCCTGCAGAGGTGTTGGAGGAGATGACTATTTCTTTGACTATTTGTCCCAGTGACAAATATTTGATTATATTGTTGCTAAAAGGTATGCATAGAAATAAAATAGAGACAAGGATTCTTTGGGATAAGTGATTCAGTCCAGGTGAGTCAATTTGTATTAGGACTTTTTTTTTTTTAAATAAAGTCATTCTTTAGGGAAAGTTAAACCATGAGTTGAAATAGAACCTCTAAAATGTCATTTTTTCCCCTGTAGTGATCATGTTTTAAGAAGGAATACCTAGAACATAGTGACAGCATAAAAATATAATAAGTTAACATATGTTATTACTTCAACATGAAATATGTAAAAGAGGCACATACTTTCAATTTTTTTAAAGTTTTTTAGTTGTAGTTGGACACAATGCCTTCATTTTTATTTATTTATTTTTATGTGGTGCTCAGGCTCAAACCTACCACCTCACACATGCTAGGTAAGTGCTCTACCACTGAGTTACAACCCCAGCCCACATACTTTGAATTTTATATTAGTTTGAACTATTTGATTTTTGTGTTATAAATGTTCATAATAAAATACAGCTAAGAGTGTCAGTTACTAGTAATTAACTGTATGAATGATTAAACAAGTTTGAGAAAATATAACCATGTCCTAAGGTTTTACTTTAGAATAGTTTAATCTTTTTCGGGGGAGAGTACTTGGGATTAAATCCATGGGCGCTAACCCTAATCCTTTGGCCTTTAATATTAATATTTACTCATACTATTGCATCAAAAAGTGATATAATAACTGCCCTGTGGACTTTAATACTAGTATAAAATCAATACTATAAAATGTAAGTGATATAAATGGTATCTTGTGACTTTAAATACTTACATGATACCATCCATTATAAAATTGATAAAATAGCTTCCCTGTGGCAATTAATACTAATGTAATATCCTTATTCTGGAATCTAAAGCTAATATTGTAGCAGGAAAGTTACATGTAACATCAATGTGGTATCAATAGTATAGCATGACAAACTAATATAATTGATTCCCTGTGGAATTTAATACTAATATAATATCCTAGTATACCATGTAAAATAAATATGATAGATTTACTGTAGCCTTTAATACTGATGTCATATCCATTCTATAGTATTTTATAGTAATATATTACCTGTCCCGTGGACTTCATACCAACATGATATCCATATTGTAGCATCTAATGCTAATATAATAATATCTTCCCTGTGACCTTTAATATTTACCCATACTATTGATATTATAGTGTAATATCCAGATTATAGAATCTAAGACTAATATTACTATCTGCCCAGTGAATTCCAGTAATAATAAACTCTCCACAGAGAAGCACATAAACTTAATATAAGAGCTGTTTTGTGTCTTTTCATGATCATATGATATGTATAATATGCAATCTAAAAGTAACAGTATCTGACTTTGGTTTTTAATATTAATGTAATATGCATAGTATAGCATCCTAAAGTACTATAGCAGCTGCCCTGTGGTCTTTAATACCTTTATAATATTCATACTATAGCACATAAATTAAATATAATGTCTGAATTTTGGTCTTTACTACTAATATCCATATTATGGCATCTAAAAGTAATAAAATAGGTGCTCTGTGGCCTATACATGTCATATATTAACCATACTATGGCATCTAATACTAATATAATAGCTGCCCTGTAACCTTTGACTTTAGTATAATATCAATATTTTGTCCTCTGAAACTAACAGAATAGCTGTCCTGTAGCCTTTTAATACTAATTTTATCCATATGTAGCATCATTATAGTATCCATGTAGCCTTTTATTCTACTATTATATTCATACTGTAGACTGTAAAATGAATAAAATAGCTTCCTTTTTGCCTTCAAGAGTAATACGATATGCACTATGGTGTCTAGAAAATATTATAATAGCTTCCATGTGGTCTTTAATACTAATGATATCCATGCTATAGTACCTAAGACTAAAAGGTGCCTGTTGTGTTTAATATTAAAGATGTCCATATTATACCTTCCAAAAACTAATATAATAGCTGCTCTGTGACCTGTAATATAAACATAATATCCATACTGTAGCATCTAAAACTAACATAATAGCTACCCGGTAGCCTTTAATATTGAGATAAAAACTGTGGCTTCTGAAATTAATGTAATAACTGTCAAGTGATGTTTTAATACTGATAGTGCATACATACTATAGCACCAAAACTGATAATATAGCAGCCCTGTAGAATTTCATAGTAATACAATAATTATAACAGAATATAAAACTTTAATATTAATAAAAAATATACAGTTGATCTAAATCTGATGAAATGGCTGCCTGTAATCTATAATAGCCATATAATATCCACACCAAAGCTTCTAAAACTAGAATAATAGTGCCCTGTGGCCTTTAATGCTAATAGGTATTCATACTACAGTATTTAAAGCTGATACAATAGCTGAATTGTGGTCTTCCATATCAATGCAATGTCAATATTATAGCATATTGAACTAATTTAGTAGCTTCCCTATGACATTTATATGCCAATATAATATCTAACCTGTTCACTTTAATACTAACATGATATTTGTACTGTAGCCTCTGAAACTGATAAATAGCTAATTTATCATCTAAAAGTAATATAGTAGCTGACCTGTAATTTTAAAAATATTACAATTTTTATAGTATAGCATCAAAATTAATATAATAGCTTCCCAGTGGCTTTTATATTAATATGATATCTGTGCTACAGTATATCCAATACTAATAAAATAGTGGCACTGTGGCTTTAAATACTAATATGATATCCATGGTACTGCAACTGAAGCTAACATAATAGATGATTTGTGTCCTTTAATCTTACTATAATATCCATATAATGGCATATATTACATAATAGATGATTTCTGGCTTTAAATATTAATATTATATCTATAATATAGCATCTTAAATTAATATTACATATGTCCTGTGTCCTTATGACAAATGTTATATCCATAGTGTTGGATTTAAAACTAGTATAATAGGTACCTTGTGGACTTTAATACTATGCTATCCATACTTTAGCTCCTAAACTTAATATAGTAGCTGTCTGGGCCCTTTAATATGATATGTAATATGATAAACATATTTTGCTCTTTAAACCTTTTTTTTTTTTTTGCTCTTTTAACTGCTCTATGGCCTTTAGTGCTAATATAATATACTATGAAAAACTAATGTAATAACTTCCTTGTGTCCTTTAATATTGATAGTATAATATCAAAAACTAATATGATAGCTGACCTAAAGACTTTAATATCAAAATATTCATACTGTGACCTATAAATTTAATACAATAGCTGTCTTGTGGCCTTTATTACTGGTTTGTTATTCATACTATAACATGGAAAACTGATTAAATAATTGTTCTGTGGCCTTTCATATTAATATGATTTCCATATTATAGCAAAAAATGATATCGGAGGTCTTTATTACTAATAGATGCAAACTATAATTTCTAAAACATGTAAGTAGCTGTGCAATAGAATTTAATACTAAGTGACATCCATGCTAAAGCATGTTAAACTAATAGCTCCCCTGTAGCTTTTCATACTAATAGTATAACCTCTAAAACTGATGTAATAGATGTCCTATGGCCTTTAATATTAATGTTACATCATTCCTATAACCTGTGAAGTCAATTTAATAAGTTTCTTATGAAATTTAATATTCATTTAATATCCATATTATAAATCTAAAACTGATAAATATAAATATGTGATAAATATGTGCTTCATATAAAACTGGTAAATAGGTCCTATAGTATTAATATGATATTGTATCACCTTAAACTAATATAATATCAGCTTTGAGGCCATTAAACTAATATGATATGTACAGGATAGTATTAAAATCAATATACTGCCATGTTGACTTTAATGCTAACATGATATCCATACTTGAGTATCTAATAATACATAATTATTGACCTGGAGTGTTTAATTCTAATATGATATTCATATTGGAACATCTGAAACTGATGCAATAGTTGTCCTGTGGCCTTTGATATTTCTATGATATCCATCCTATAGTATCCAAAGCTAATGAAATATATTAGCTACCCTGTGGGCCTTCAATTTTAATATAATATCCATACTGCAGCATTTAAAATAATAGATGCACTGTGGCCTTAATACCAAATAATCGGGTTGGATATGCTCATGTGTGAAACAATGTAAGGAAGTTTAAAGGTGAAACGATGGGTTATGAGAGCCTTAACCCAAATTAGTAATCCTCTTGACAGGAATTAACTGAGTGGAAACTGCAGATGGATACTGTGTAGCTGGAGGAGGTGGGTCATTGAGGCTGTGCCTTTGGGGTACATATTTGGTGAGCTGAGCTTATGTTCTCTGCTTCCTGATCACCACTTTCCTTCATCACACTCTTCTGCCCCACCTTAAGCCCCAAGGATTAGAGTTGGCCATCTATTGGCTGAGATCTCTGAAACTGTGAGCCCCTAAATGAACTTTTCCTCCTTTAAAATTGTTCTTGTCAGGTCCTTTGGTCAAAGCAGCGAAAAAGATGACTGAAATAATAACATACATCTCATAGATCTAAAATAAATACAATAGTTGCCTTGATGCCTTTAATGTTAATATGATATTAAGAGTGTAACATCTAAAACTGATATATAATAGTTTCCCTGTGACATTTAATGTTAATATAATATTCATTCCGTTACACCCAAAACTAACATTATAGCCTCCCTATAGCCTTTTATACTAAGTTAATATCCATATTAGAGCATTTTAAGCTAATACAATATCTTCCCTGTGGCCCTTACAACTAATGTAATATATACTATTGCATCTAAAATTGATATAATAGCTGCTCTGTATCCTTTAATATCAATAGAGATCCTTATTGTAGCATCTTAACTTGATATAATAGTTGCTCTTTGGCCTTAATATTTATATGATACCTATAATACCATCCAAAACTGATAAAATATTAGCCCTGTGGCCCTTATAGGTAATATGATACCCAAACTATATCTCCTAAAACCAATATAATAGCTAGATTGTGGCATTTAACATTAATATTTTACCCATATTATGCCCTCTAAAAGTAATAAATAGCCCTCTTGTCATTTTAAGTAAAATATCCATATGATAGCAATAAACCTCATGATATAGCATATTCATCTGATAGCATACAAAGTTAACATAATAGCTGACCTCTGGCATTTAATAGTAATCTGTTGGGCTGGGGATGTGGCTCAAGCAGTAATGCGCTGACCTGGCATGCACAGGGTGCTGGGCTTGATTCTCAGCACCACATAAAATAAAATAATGATGTTGTGTCCACTGAAAACTGAAAAATAAATATTAAAAAATTCTCTCTCTCCCCTCTCACTCTCTCCTCCCTCTCTCTCTCTCTCTCTCTCTCTCTCTCTCTCTCTCTCTCTCTCTCTCTCTCTTTAAAAAAAATAGTAATCTGTGATCCAAAGTATAGTACCTAAACTAATATAATTCCTTATACTAATGGGATAGTCATCGCATAGCATATAAAACTAATATAATAACTGAACTTTGGAGCTTTAATATTAATGTAATATGTATTCTAAACATCTCAAAGTACTGAAAGAGCATTCCTGTGAATCCTGTGTATTTTCCATTAATATTTTATCCATACTGTGGCCTGTTAATGGAATATTATAGCTCTTTGTGGCTGTTCATATTAATATCCATTCAATAGCATCTAATGCTAATATAATAGATGCCCTATGGCCTTTAATACTAATTCAGTATCAATACTGTGACCCCTAATATTAAAATAATAATTCTCCTGTGGCCTTTTAATATTACATAATATTCAGTTATAGCAATTATATGGATATAATTCCTGCCCTATGGCCTTTAGTACTAATATGATATCCATATCAGAGCATCTGTTAATGATGTAAAAGCAGTCCTTTTACCTTTGTACTGTTATGATATTCATATTATAGAATCTGAACTAATATAATTGTTCTCTTAAGACTTTTAATTCCTATATTTTTTTACCATAGCATCTCAATCTAGTATAACATCTCTGTAGCTTCTCATGCTAATGTAATATTCTTACAATTACATCTAAAAGTGATATAATAGCTACCATGTGGTCTTTAATACTGATGTTATATTCATGTTAGATCATTAAAAACTGATAGAGTAGCTTCCCTGTGGCTTTATTAGTAATACAACATTCTTATTACAGCATCTAAAATTGATATAATAGCTGCCTTTAATATTAATATGATATCCATAATAGTGTCCAAAGCTGATATAATATCTGCAATGTGCATTTCATAGCTAATATGACATCCTTATTAAAGCATTTAAAAACATATGACATCCTTACTAAAGCATTTAAAAACATTATAAGCCAGGCACACTGGCACATGCCTGTAATCCCAGTGGTTTGGGAGGCTGAGACAGGAGAATTGTGAGTTCAAAGCCAGCCTCAGCCACTGTGAGGCATTAAGCAACTCACTGAGACCCTGTCTCTAAACAAACTATAAAATAGGGCTGATGATGTTGCTCAGTGATCAAGTGTCCCTGAGTTCAATCCCTGATTGATTGATAGATAAATAAATACATAAAATATAATAGCTGCATAATGGTATTTAATACTATTATTATATCTATACTATAGTATTGAAAATGAATATTATAGCTTCTCTGTGGCCTTTTGTATTAATGTAATCATAGCATTGCATTGAAAACTGATATAATAGCAGCCCTGTGGCTTTTAATTCTATTGTGATATACATGTGGCATCTAAAACTGATATAAGAGCTGTCTTATTGCCTTTAATACTAATATAATATCCATATTGTAGCATCTAAAAATAATTTAAAAAACTACACAGTGGTGTTTTATGCTGATATGATATCCCTAGTGTAGAATCCTTACTAAAACAATAGGTGCCTTATAGCCTCTAATACTATTATTATATTCATAGTATGCCTTCTGAAATTGATTTAATAGCTGCACTGTCACTTTTAATATTTCTATGATATTCATACTATTTATCTGAAAGTAATATCTATTCTGTGGCCTTTGATACTAATATGATATCATACTATGGCATTCAAAATTAATATACTGGCAGTCCATTGTTGATTAAAATTAATATATTATTCACATTATATAATCTAAAGCTAAAGCAATTGTACTTACCTTTGTACTGTTATGATACTCATATCATATTGCTGCCCTGTGGTTTTTAATACTATTATAATACCCATACTATAGCATCTAAAGCTAATATAATAGCTCTACTGTGGCCTTTAATATTACTGTGATATCCTAGTATAGCATCTAAAACTAAATACAACTACCTTTTTGCCTTTAATTGTTTTAACATTAATATTGTAGCATCATGTTTTTTATATTAATGTAATATTCATATTTAACATAAAAAATTAATAGCTTCCCCGAGGCCTTTAATACTAATATATGTACTATTGCATCTAAAAATAATAAAATTAATCAAATACGTATCCTAGTGCCCTTTATATTAATATGATGTTGATGTTATACCATGTAAGAATGACATAATAGCTTCCCTATGGTCTTTAATAATAATGTGATATTCAGGGACTGGGGTTGTAGCTCAGTAGTAGAGTGTTTGCCTAGCATGTGTGATGTGCTGGATTCATTCCTCAACACCACATATAAATAAATAAATAAATAAATAAATAAATAAATAAATAAGTAAAGTGCACCGAAACTTAAAAAATATTAAAAAAATAATAATGTGATATCCATACTATAGCATTTAAAACAAATGTAATAGCTGTCTTGTCCTTAATATACTGTCTGTTTTATAGATTCTAAAACTAATATGATAGATGACCTGTGGTCTTTAATATAAATTAACTATTCATACTATACCATATTAATATATATAATATATGTCCTATGGCCTTTAATACTAATGTGATAACCATATTTTGCATCTATTACAAATGTAGTAGCTGCCACATGGCCTTTAATAGTAATATGATATCTGTAGGAGCTGGATTTATACCTCAGTGGTAGAGCATTTGCCTTGCACATGTGAGGCACTGGGTTTGATTCTCAGCACCTCATAAGATAATAAAATAAAAAAAAGATATTGTGTCCATATTAAAAAAAGAACACCTTTTAATTTGTTCAGAGTCAAATTAAATGTGTGAGTCAAACTGGAGCTTAGGAAGGTGTGAATGTTAAAACATCATAACCACTAAAGAGATGCTAAATACTTTGCCCAGAGACAATAACAAAGAAGACTTGAATGCATCTCAGGAATTGGCAAAACCACCCCAGTTTCAGGCTGAAAGATTTAAATTTTCTTTCTTTTTGGTGCCAGAAATTGAACCCAGAGGTACTTAACCACTGAGTCATATCCTCAGCCTTTTAAAATATTTTCTTTAGAGACAGGATCTCACTGAGTTGCTCAGGGCCTTGCTAAATTGCAGAGGCTGACTTTGAACTTGCAATCTCAGCCTCCTAAGCTGCTGGGATTAGAATCAGGCACCACCCTGCAGCTGACCCTTGACTAGGACAGGACCTCCCGGGAAGGGTTACATGCGCAGTGTCCAGAGGTCATCTGGATGGAGGCAGGAAGCCCCTCCTTATTTTCTGTGCTCAGCCCTATGGGGAAAGGTGTCTACTCTCAGTATACTGACCGCCAGCCCCCCTTCCCTTCCACCTATCTGACTTTCTCTTGGATTACTCCAAGCTTGTTCTATGGTCACTTTCTCAAAGGGCCAGCTGGGCCCAGTGGGCATAGGTGAGACTGTAAAATGAATAAAATAGCTTCCTTTTGGCCTTCAAGAGTAATATGATATGCACTATGGTGTCTAGAAAATATTATAATACCTTCCCTGTGGTCTTTAATACTAATGATATCCATGGTATAGTACCTAAAACTAATAGGTGCCTGTTGTGTTTAATATTAAAGATGTCCTTATTATACCTTCCAAAAACTAATATAATAGCTGCTCTGTGACCTGTAATATAAACATAATATCCATAGTGTAGCATCTAAAACTAACATAATAGCTACCTGGTAGCCTTTAATATTGAGATAAAAACTGTGGCCTCTGAAATTAATGTAATAGCTGTCAAGTGATGTTTTAATACTGATAGTACATACACACCATAGCACCAAAACTGATAATATAGCAGCCCTGTAGAATTTCATAGTAATACAATAATTATAACAGAATATAAAACTTTAATATTAATAAAATATACTGTTGATCTAAATCTGATGAAATGGCTGCCTGTAATCTATAATAGCCATATAATATCCACATCAAAGCTTCTAAAACTAGAATAATAGTGCCCTGTGGCCTTTAATGCTAATAGGTATTCATACTACAGTATTTAAAGCTGATACAATAGCTGAATTGTGGTCTTCCATATCAATACAATGTCAATATTATAGCATATTGAACTAATTTAGTAGCTTCCCTATGACATTTATATGCCAATATAATATCTAACCTGTTCACTTTAATACTAACATGATATTTGTACTGTAGCGTCTGAAACTGATATAATAGCTAATTTATCATCTAAAAGTAATATAGTAGCTGCCATGTAATTTTAAAACTATTATGATTTTTATAGTATAGCATCAAAATTAATATAATAGTTTTCCAGTGGCTTTTATATTAATATGATATCTGTGCTACAGTATATCCAATAGTAATAAAATAGTGGCACTGTGGCTTTAAATACCAATATGATATCCATGCTACTGCAACTCAAGCTAACATAATAGATGATTTATGTCTTTTAATCTTACTATAATGTCCATATAATAGCATATATTACATAATAGATGATTTCAGGCTTTAAATATTAATATTATATCTATAATATAGCATCTTAAATTAATATTACATATGTCCTGTGTCCTTATGACAAATATTATATCCATACTGTTGGATTAAAACTAGTATAATAGATACCTTGTGGAGTTTAATACTATGCTATCCATACTGTAGCTCCTAAACTTAATATAGTAGCTGCCTGGGCCCTTTAATATGATATGTAATATGATAAACATATTTTGCTCTTTAAACCTAAAGTAATAACTGCTCTATGGCCCTTAGTGCTAATATAATATACTATGAAAAACTAATGTAATAACTTCCTTGTGTCCTTTAATATTGATAGTATAGCATTTAAAACTAATATGATAGGTGCCCTCTAGACTTTAATATCATAATATTCATACTGTGACCTATAAATTTAATACAATAGCTGTCTTGTGGCCTTTATTGCTGGTTTGTTATTCATACTATAACATAGAAAACTGATTAAATAACTGTTCTGTGATCTTTAATATTAATATGATTTCCATATTATAGCAAGAAATGATATCGGAGGTCTTTATTACTCATAGATGCAAACTATAATATCTATAACATGTAAGTAGCTGTGCAATAGAATTTAATACTAAGTGACATCCATGCTAAAGCATGTTAAACTAATAGCTCTCCTGTAGCTTTTCATACTAATATTATAACCTCTAAAACTGATGTAATAGATGTCCTGTGGCCTTTAATATTAATGTTACATCATTCCTGTAACCTGTGAAGCCAATTTAATAAGTTTCTTATGAAATTTAATATTCATTTAATATCCTTATTATAAATCTAAAACTGATAAATATAAATATGTGATAAATATGTGCTTCATATAAAACTGGTGAATAGGTCCTATAGTATTAATATGATATTGTATCACCTTAAACTAATATAATATCAGCTTTGTGGCCATTAAACTAATATGATATTTATAGGATAGTATTAAAATCAATATACTGTCATGTTGACTTTAATGCTAACATGATATCCATACTTGAGTATCTAATAGTACATAATTATTGACCTGGAGTGTTTAATTCTAAAATGATATTCATATTGGAACATCTGAAACTGATGCAATAGTTGTCCTGTGGCCTTTGATATTTCTATGCTATCCATCCTATAGTATCCAAAGTTAATAAAATATATTAGCTACCTGTGGCCTTTAATATTAATATAATATCCATACTGCAGCATTTAAAATAATAGATGCACTGTGGCCTTAATACCATATAGTCGGTTTGGATATGCTCATGTTTGAGACAATGTAAGGAAGTTTAAAGGTGAAATGATGGGTTATGAGAGCCTTAACCCAAATTAGTAATCCTCTGACAGGAATTAACTGAGTGGAAACTGCAGATGGATACTGTGTAGCTGGAGGAGGTGGGTCATTGGGCCTTTGGGGTACATATTTGGTGAGCTGAGCTTATGTTCATTGCTTCCTGATCACCACTTTCCTTCATCACACTCTTCTGCCCCGCCTTAAGCCCCAAGAAATAGAGTTGGCCATCTATTGGCTGAGATCTCTGAAACTGTGAGCCCCTAAATGAACTTTTCCTCCTTTAAAATTGTTCTTGTCAGGTCCTTTGGTCAAAGCAGCGAAAAAGATGACTGAAATAATAACATACATGTCATAGATCTAAAATAAATACAAAAGTTGCCTTGATGCCTTTAATACTAATATGATATTAAGAGTGTAACATCTAAAACTGATATATAATAGTTTCCCTGTGACATTTATTGTTAATATAATATTCATTCCATAACATCCAAAACTAACATTAGCGCCTCCCTATAGACTTTTAGAATAAAGTAATATCCATATTATAGCATTTCAAGCTAATATAATATCTTCCCTGTGGCCCTTACAGCTAATGTAATACATACTATTGCATCTAAAATTGATATAATAGCTGCTCTATATCCTTTAATATCAATAGACATCTGTATTATAGCATCTTAACTTGATATAATAGTTGCTCTTTGGCCTTAATATTTATATGATACCCATAATAGCATCCAAAACTGTTAAAATATTAGCCCTGTGGCCCTTATAGGTAATATGATACCCAAACTATATTTCCTAAAACCAATATAATAGCCAGATTGTGGCATTTAACATTAATATTTTACCCATATTATGCCCTCTAAAAGTAATAAATAGCCCTCTTGTCATTTTAAGTAAAATATCCATATGATAGCTGTAAACCTTATGATATAGCATATGCATATGATAGCATATAAAGTTAACATAATAGCTGACCTCTGGCATTTAATAGTAATCTGTTGGGCTGGGGATGTGGCTCAAGCAGTAATGTGCTAACCTGGCATGCACAGGGTCCTGGGCTTGATTCTCAGCACCACATAAAATAAAATAATGATGTTGTGTCCACTGAAAACTGAAAAATAAATATTAAAAAATTCTCTCTCTCCCCTCTCTCTCTCTCTCTCTCTCTCTCTCTCTCTCTCTCTCTCTCTTTTTTAAAAAAATAGTAATCTGTTATCCAAAGTATAGCACCTAAACTAATATAATTCCTTTTACTAATAGGCTAGTCATTGCATAGCATATAAAACTAATATAATAACTGAACTTTGGAGCTTTAATATTAATGTAATATGTATTCTAAACTTCTCAAAGTACTGAAAGAGCATCCCTGTGCATCCTGTGTATTTTCCATTAATATTGTATCCATACTGTGGCCTGTTAATGGAATATTATAGCTCTTTGTGGCTGTTCATATTAATATCCATTCAATAGCATCTAATGCTAATATAAGAGATGCCCTATGGCCTTTAATACTAATTCAGTATCAATACTGTGACCCCTAATACTAAAATAATAATTCTCCTGTGGCCTTTTAATATTACATAATATTCAGTTATAGCAATTATATGGATATAATTCCTACCCTGTGGCCTTTAGTACTAATATGATATCCATATTATAGCATCTGTTAATGATCAAAAAGAAGTCCTCTTACCTTTGTACTGTTATGATATTCATATTATAGCATCTAAACTAATACAATTGTTCTCTTATGACCTTTAATTATTATATTTTTACCATAGCATCTAAATGTAGTATAACATCTCTGTAGCTTTTAATACTAATGTAATATTCTTACAATTACATCTAAAAGTGATATAATAGCTACCATGTGGTCTTTAATACTGATATTATATTCATGTTAGATCATTAAAAACTGATAGAGTAGCTTCCCTATGGCTTTATTAGTAATAAGACATTCTTATTACAGCATCTAAAATTGATAGCTGCCTTTAATATTAATATGATATCCATAATATAGTGTCCAAAGCTGATATAATATCTGCAATGTGCATTTCATAGCTAATATGATATCCTTATTAAAGCATTTAAAAACATGTGACATCCTTACTAAAGCATTTAAAAACATTATAAGCCAGGCGCAGTGGCACATGCCTGTAATCCCAGTGGTTTGGGAGGCTGAGACAGGAGAATTGTGAGTTCAAAGCCAGCCTCAGCCACTGTGAGTCTTTAAGCAACTCAGTGAGACCCTGTCTCTAAACAAACTACAAAATAGGGCTGATGATGTGGCTCAGTGGTCAAGTGCCCCTGAGTTCAATCCCTGATTGATTGATAGATAGATAAATAAATAAATAAATAAAATATAATAGCTGCATAATGGTATTTAATACTATTATTATATCTATACTATAGTATTGAAAATGAATATTATAGCTTCTCTGTGGCCTTTTGTATTAATGTAACCGTAGCATTGCATTGAAAACTGATATAATAGCAGCCTGTGGTTTTAATTCTATTGTGATATACATGTGGCATCTAAAACTCATATAAGAGCTGTCTTATTGCCTTTAATACTAATATAATATCCATATTGTAGCATCTAAAAATAATTTAAAAAACTACACAGTGGTGTTTTATGCTAATATGATATCCCTAGTGTAGAATCCTTACTAAAACAATAGGTGCCTTATAGCCTCTAATACTGTTATTATATTCATAGTATGCCTTCTGAAATTGATTTAATAGCTGCACTGTCACTTTTAATATTTGTATGATATTCATACTATTTATCTGAAAGTAATATCTATTCTGTGGCCTTTGATGCTAATATGATATCATTCTATGGCATTCAAAACTAATATACTGGAGTCCATTGTTGATTAAAATTAATATATTATTCACATTATATAATCTAAAGCTAAAGCAATTGTACTTACCTTTGTACTGTTATGGTATTCATATCATATTGTTGCCTTGTGGTTTTTAATACTATTATAATACCCATACTATAGCATCTAAAGCTAATATAATAGCTCTACTGTGGCCTTTAATATTACTGTGATATCCTAGTATAGCATCTAAAACTAAATACAACTACCTTTTTGCCTTTAATTGTTTTAACATTAATATTGTAGCATCATGTTTTTTTACATTAATGTAATATTCATATTTAACATAAAAAATTAATAGCTTCCCCGAGGCCTTTAGTACTAATATATGTACTATTGCATCTAAAAATAATAAAATTAATCAAATACGTGTCCTAGTGCCCTTTATATTAATATGATGTTGATATTATACCATGTAAGAATGACATAATAGCTTCCCTATGGTCTTTAATAATAATGTGATATTCAGAAGCTGGGGTTGTAGCTCAGTAGTAGAGTGTTTGCCTAGCATGTGTGAGGTGCTGGATTCATTCCTCAACACCACATATAAATAAATAAATAAATAAATAAATAAATAAATAAATAAAGTGCACCAAAACCTAAAAAATATTAAAAAAATAATAATGTGCTATCCATACTATAGCATGTAAAACAAATGTAATAGCTGTCTTGTCCTTAATATACTGTCTGTATTATAGATTCTAAAACTAATACGATGGATGCCCTGTGGTCTTTAAAATAAATGAACTATTCATACTATACCATATTAGTATATATAATATATGTCCTATGGCCTTTAATACTAATGTGATCACCACATTTTGCATCTATTACAAATGTAGTAGCTGCCACATGGCCTTTAATAGTAATATGATATCTGTAGGAGCTGGATTTATACCTCAGTGGTAGAGCATTTGCCTTGCACATGTGAGGCACTGGGTTTGATTCTCAGCACCACAGAGGATAATAAAATAAAAAAAAGATATTGTGTTCATCTTAAAAAAACAACACCTTTTAATTTGTTCAGAGTCAAATTAAATGTGTGAGTCAAACTGGAGCTTAGGAAGGTGTGATTGTTAAAACATCATGACCACTAAAGAGATGCTAAATACTTTGCCCAGAGACAATAGCAAAGAAGACTTGAATGCATCTCAGGAATTGGCAAAACCACCCCAGTTTCAGGCTGAAAGATTTAAATTTTCTTTCTTTTTTGTGCCAGAAATTGAACCCAGAGGTACTTAACCACTGAGTCATATCCTCAGCCTTTTAAAATATTTTCTTTAGAGACAGGATCTCACTGAGTTGTTCAGGGCCTTGCTAAATTGCGGAGGCTTACTTTGAACTTGCAATCTCAGCCTCCTAAGCTGCTGGTATTAGAATCAGGCACCACCCTGCAGTTGACTCTTGACTAGGACAGGACCTCCTGGGAAGGGTTACATGCGCAGTGTCCAGAGGTCATCTGGATGGAGGCAGGAAGCCCCTCCTTATTTTCTGTGCTCAGCCCTATGGGGAAAGGTGTCTACTCTCAGCATACTGATTGCCAGCCTCCCCTTTCCTTCCACCTATCTGACTTTCTCTTGGATTACTCCAAGCTTGTTCTATGGTCACTTTCTCAAAGGGCCAGCTGGGCCCAGTGGGCATAGGTGAGACTGTAAAATGAATAAAATAGCTTCCTTTTGGCCTTCAAGAGTAATATGATATGCACTATGGTGTCTAGAAAATATTATAATACCTTCCCTGTGGTCTTTAATACTAATGATATCCATGGTATAGTACCTAAAACTAATAGGTGCCTGTTGTGTTTAATATTAAAGATGTCCTTATTATACCTTCCAAAAACTAATATAATAGCTGCTCTGTGACCTGTAATATAAACATAATATCCATAGTGTAGCATCTAAAACTAACATAATAGCTACCTGGTAGCCTTTAATATTGAGATAAAAACTGTGGCCTCTGAAATTAATGTAATAGCTGTCAAGTGATGTGTTAATACTGATAGTGCATACATACTATAGCACCAAAACTGATAATATAGCAGCCCTGTAGAATTTCATAGTAATACAATAATTATAACAGAATATAAAACTTTAATATTAATAAAATATACTGTTGATCTAAATCTGATGAAATGGCTGCCTGTAATCTATAATAGCTATATAATATCCACACCAAAGCTTCTAAAACTAGAATAATAGTGCCCTGTGGCCTTTAATGCTAATAGGTATTCATACTACAGTATTTAAAGCTGATACAATAGCTGAATTGTGGTCTTCCATATCAATACAATGTCAATATTATAGCATATTGAACTAATTTAGTAGCTTCCCTATGACATTTATATGCCAATATATTATCTAACCTGTTCACTTTAATACTAATATGATATTTGTACTGTAGCGTCTGAAACTGATATAATAGCTAATTTATCATCTAAAAGTAATATAGTAGCTGCCCTGTAATTTCAAAACTATTACAATTTTTATAGTATAGCATCAAAATTAATATAATAGCTTTCCAGTGGCTTTTATATTAATATGATATCTGTGCTACAGAATATCCAATAGTAATAAAATAGTGGCACTGTGGCTTTAAATACTAATATGATATCCATGCTACTGCAACTCAAGCTAACATAATAGAAGATTTATGTCTTTTAATCTTACTATAATATCCACATAATAGCATATATTACATAATAGATGATTTCTGGCTCTAAATATTAATATTATATCTATAATATAGCATCTTAAATTAATATTACATATGTCCTGTGTCCTTATGACAAATATTATATCCATACTGTTGGATTTAAAACTAGTATAATAGATACCTTGTGGACTTTAATACTATGCTATCCATACTGTAGCTCCTAAACTTAATATAGTAGCTGCTTGGGCCCTTTAATATGATATGTAATATGATAAACATATTTTGCTCTTTAAACCTAAAGTAATAACTGCTCTATGGCCTTTAGTGCTAATATAATATACTATAAAAAACTAATGTAATAACTTCCTTGTGTCCTTTAATATTGATAGTATAGCATTTAAAACTAATATGATAGGTGCCCTCTAGACTTTAATATCATAATATTCATACTGTGACCTATAAATTTAATACAATAGCTGTCTTGTGGCCTTTATTGCTGGTTTGTTATTCATACTATAACATAGAAAACTGATTAAATAACTGTTCTGTGATCTTTAATATTAATATGATTTCCATATTATAGCAAGAAATGATATCGGAGGTCTTTATTACTCATAGATGCAAACTATAATATCTATAACATGTAAGTAGCTGTGCAATAGAATTTAATACTAAGTGACATCCATGCTAAAGCATGTTAAACTAATAGCTCTCCTGTAGCTTTTCATACTAATAGTATAACCTCTAAAACTGATGTAATAGATGTCCTGTGGCCTTTAATATTAATGTTACATCATTCCTATAACCTGTGAAGCCAATTTAATAAGTTTCTTATGAAATTTAATATTCATTTAATATCCTTATTATAAATCTAAAACTGATAAATATAAATATGTGATAAATATGTGCTTCATATAAAACTGGTGAATAGGTCCTATAGTATTAATATGATATTGTATCACCTTAAACTAATATAATATCAGCTTTGTGGCCATTAAACTAATATGATATTTATAGGATAGTATTAAAATCAATATACTGTCATGTTGACTTTAATGCTAACATGATATCCATACTTGAGTATCTAATAGTACATAATTATTGACCTGGAGTGTTTAATTCTAAAATGATATTCATATTGGAACATCTGAAACTGATGCAATAGTTGTCCTGTGGCCTTTGATATTTCTATGATATCCATCCTATAGTATCCAAAGTTAATAAAATATATTAGCTACCTGTGGCCTTTAATATTAATATAATATCCATACTGCAGCATTTAAAATAATAGATGCACTGTGGCCTTAATACCATATAGTCGGTTTGGATATGCTCATGTTTGAGACAATGTAAGGAAGTTTAAAGGTGAAATGATGGGTTATGAGAGCCTTAACCCAATTTAATAATCCTCTGACAGGAATTAACTGAGTGGAAACTGCAGATGGATAGTGTGTAGCTGGAGGAGGTGGGTCATTGAGGCTGTGCCTTTGGGGTACATATTTGGTGAGCTGAGCTTATGTTCATTGTTTCCTGATCACCACTTTCCTTCATCACACTCTTCTGCCCCGCCTTAAGCCCCAAGGAATAGAGTTGGCCATTTATTGGCTGAGATCTCTGAAACTGTGAGCCCCTAAATGAACTTTTCCTCCTTTATAATTGTTCTTGTCAGGTCCTTTGGTCAAAGCAGCGAAAAAGATGACTGAAATAATAACATACATGTCATAGATCTAAAATAAATACAATAGTTGCCTTGATGCCTTTAATACTAATATGATATTAAGAGTGTAACATCTAAAACTGATATATAATAGTTTCCCTGTGACATTTAATGTTAATATAATATTCATTCCATAACATTCAAAACTAACATTATAGCCTCCCTATAGACTTTTAGAATAAAGTAATATCCATATTATAGCATTTCAAGCTAATATAATATCTTCCCTGTGGCCCTTACAGCTAATGTAATACATACTATTGCATCTAAAATTGATATAATAGCGGCTCTGTATCCTTTAATATCAATAGACATCCTTATTATAGCATCTTAACTTGATAAAATAGTTGCTCTTTGGCCTTAATATTTATATGATACCCATAATAGCATGCAAAACTGTTAAAATATTAGCCCTGTGGCCCTTATAGGTAATATGATATCCAAACTATGTCTCCTAAAACCAATATAATAGCCAGATTGTGGCATTTAACATTAATATTTTACCCATATTATGCCCTCTAAAACTAATAAATAGCCCTCTTGACATTTTAAGTAAAATATCCATATGATAGGAATAAACCTTATGATATAGCATATCCATATGATAGCATATAAAGTTAACATAATAGCTGACCTCTGGCATTTAATAGTAATATGTTGGGCTGGGAATGTGGCTCAAGCAGTAATGCGCTGACTTGGCATTCACAGGGTGCTGGGCTTGATTCTCAGCACCACATAAAATAATGATGTTGTGTCCACTGAAAACTGAAAAATAAATATTAAAAAATTCTCTCTCCTCTCTCTCTCTCTCTCTCTCTCTCTCCTCTCTCTCTTTCTCTCTCTCTTTAAAAAAATAGTAATCTGTTATCCAAAGTATAGTACCTAAACTAATATAATTCCTTTTACTAATAGGATAGTCATTGCATAGCATATAAAACTAATATAATAACTGAACTTTGGAGCTTTAATATTAATGTCATATGTAAACTCCAACATCTCAAAGTACTGAAAGAACATCCCTGTGCATCCTGTGCATTTGCTATTTATATTTTATCCATACTGTGGCCTGTTAATGGAATATTATAGCTCTTTGTGGCTGTTCATATTAATATACATTCAATAGCATCTAATGGTAATATAAGAGATTCCCTATGGCCTTTAATACTAATTCAGTATCAATACTGTGACCCCTAATACTAAAATAATAATTCTCCTGTGGCCTTTTAATATTACATAATATTCATTTATAGCAATTATATGAATATAATTCCTACCCTATGGCCTTTAGTACTAATATGATATCCATATCATAGCATCTGTTAATGATCTAAAAGAAGTCCTCTTACCTTTGTACTGTTATGATATTCATATTATAGCATCTAAACTAATACAATTGTTCTCTTATGACCTTTAATTCCTATATTTTTACCATAGCATCTAAATGTAGTATAATACTCTGTAGCTTTTAATACTAATGTAATATTCTTACAATTACATCTAAAAGTGATATAATAGCTATCATGTGGTCTTTAATACTGATATTATATTCATGTTAGATCATTAAAAACTGATAGAGTAGCTTCCCTGTGGCTTTATTAGTAATACGACATTCTTATTACAGCATCTAAAATTGATAGCTGCCTTTAATATTAATATGATATCCATAATATAGTGCCCAAAGCTGATATAATATCTGCAATGCGCATTTCATAGCTAATATGACATTCTTACTAAAGCATTTATAAACATTATAAGCCAGGCGCAGTGGCATATGCCTGTAATCCCAGTGGTTTGGGAGGCTGAGACAGGAGAATTGTGAGTTCAAAGCCAGCCTCAGCCACTGTGAGTCTTTAAGCAACTCAGTGAGACCCTGTTTCTAAAGAAACTGAAAAATAGGGCTGATGATGTTGCTCAGAGGTCAAGTGCCCCTGACTTCAATGCCTGACAAATAAATAAATAAGTAAATTAATTAATTAATTAATTAATTAAATATAATAGCTGCATAATGGTATTTAATACTATTATTATATCTGTACTATAGTATTGAAAATGAATATTACAGTTTCTCTGTGGCCTTTTGTATTAATGTAACCATAGCATTGTATTGAAAACTGATATAATAGCAGCCCTGTGTCTTTTAATTCTATCGTGATATACATGTGGCATCTAAAACTGATACAAGAGCTGTCTTATTGCCTTTAATACTAATATAATACCCATATTGTAGCATCTGAATATTTAAAAATAATTTAAAAACTACACAGTGGTGTTTTATGCTAATATGATATCCCTAGTGTAGAATCCTTACTAAAACAATACGTGCCTTATAGCCTCTAATACTATTATTATATTCATAGTATGCCTTCTGAAATTGATTTAATAGCTGCACTGTCACTTTTAATACTTCTATGATATTCATACTATTGATCTGAAAGTAATATCTATTCTGTGGCCTTTGATGCTAATATGATATCATACTGTGGCATTCAAAACTAATACACTGGCAGTCCATTGTTGATTAAAATTAATATATTATTCACATTATATAATCTAAAGCTAAAGCAATTGCTGCCCTGTGGTCTTTAATACTATTATAATACCCACACTATAGCATCTACAGCTAATATAATAGCTATACTATGGCCTTTAATATTACTGTGCATCAAAACCTTAAAATATTAAAATTAATAATAATGTGATATCCATACTATAGCATGTAAAACAAATTTAATAGCTATTTTGTCCTTTATATACTGTCTATATTATAGATTCTAAAACTCATATGATAGATGCCCTGTGGTCTTTAATATAAATGAACTACTCATACTATACCATATTAATATAATATATGTCCTATAGCCTTTAATACTAATGTGATAACCATATTTTGCATCTATTACAAATGTAGTAGCTGCCACATGGCCTTTAATAGTAATATGATATCTGTAGGAGCTGGATTTATACCTCAGTGGTAGAGCATTTGCCTTGCACATGTGAGGCACTGGGTTTGATTCTCAGCACCACATAAGATAATAAAATAAAAAAAAGATATTGTGTCCATCTTAAAAAAAGAACATCTTTTAATTTGTTCAGAGTCAAATTAAATGTGTGAGTCAAACTGGAGCTTAGGAAGGTGTGATTGTTAAAACATCATGACCACTAAAGAGTTGCTAAATACTTTGCCCAGAGACAATAGGAAAGAAGACTTGAGTGCATCTCAGGAATTGGCAAAACCACCCCAGTTTCAGGCTTATAGATTTAATTTTTCTTTCTTTTTTGTACCAGAAATTGAACCCAGAGGTACTTAACCACTGAGTCACATCCTCAGCCTTTTAAAATATTTTCTTTAGAGACAGGATCTCACTGAGTTGCTCAGGGCCTTGCTAAATTGCTGAGGCTGACTTTGAACTTGCAATCCTCTTGCCTCAGCCTCCTAAGCTGCTGGGATTACATTCAGGCACCATCTTGCCCTGCTCAAAGTTTTAAAAATAAAAATTCCTTTGAGAAGAGACCAGTGAGGCACCATGAATGAAGAGAGGGGCCTAAGAGGTTATTTCACCATGCTTAGCTGCCCAGGCACTCAGCAGTTGCTGTAGCCATGGTCTTAGGAGGTATGTCTACTGCTCGAGATGGTGGCAGATCTTGGTATCAACTACATGGTGCTGTTTTTTTAGGTTTGCAAGATATTGGCAGTAGGGGTTCATGGAGGCTCCCACTGGGATTTCAAAGGCAAACCTGAAAGGTCAGGAAAAATGTATTAGAGTTGCAATACCAGCAGGCAGCCCCTGAGAGGATGAAGAAAACTATAGTGGCTACTCCTGAGATTAAGAGATGCTAGTAATATGGATCATTTTCCAAGGAATTGAATTCCATAGGAATTGAACAAACACAAGTCAAGCTAGGCCATGTGGACTGCTAGTAACAAAGCCATAGGAATGGAGATGCACAAGTTTTTTGGAGAGAACATTACAATGCTATTTGCCCAAAATATGCTTGATGTGGAACTACAGATCTTGTTTGCCCAGCTGGATTTTGGTCTTTTTTTGGTCCCATCTCTTCTTTCTATGCCCCTATTTATCACTTGTAGAATGGAAATGTCTAATCCATGACATTATATATTGGATTATATAGCTTGCTTTGATTGTTATGGGGTCTCATGCTCATTTTTCCTTAAGTTTCAGAAGAGGTTTTGGACTTAGACTTTTGGGGAATACTGGAACTGTTAAGAACATGTGGACTCCTGGATATGAACTCAATGTATTTTGCATCCTGAGATGGACATGAACTTTTGGGTGCCAAGGGCAGAATATTATGGTTTAGATATGAAGTATTACTCTAAAACTCATGTGTGAGAAAAGGTAAGAAAGATTTAAAGGTGAAATTATTTAGTTATGAGAGCCTTAACCTAGTGAGTGCATTAATCCACTGATAGTGTTTAACTGGTTGGTAACTGTAGGAAGGTAGTGTGTAGCTGGAGAAGGTGGGCCACTGGGGGCATTTCTTTGGAGTATATATTTGTCTCTGTTGAGCAGAACTCTCTATCTGCTTCCTCTTTGCCATGTTCTGATTTTCTTCCTACCTCTATACCATTTGGGCAAGAGCTGTGGAGTTGGTCTTCTATGGACTGAGACCTGGAAAATATAAGTGTCAAATAAAATTTTAATCTCTAAAAATTGTTCTTGTCAGGAATTTTAGACACAATGGCAAAAAATCTTACTAAAACAATACTGTACTATCTATAAATAATATAATAGTGGCCCTTTGTCCTCTTCTGTCAGTAATATAGCATCTAAAATTAATAGTTACCCTGTGGCATTTAATCATATAGCATCCAAAACTAAGATAATACCTGCAGTGACCTTTAATACTACTATGATATCCATAATATTGCAAGTAAAACTAATATTATAGCTTCTCTGTGTCCTCTGACATTAATGTAATATGAATAATGTGGTCACAGGGTAGTTATTATATTACTTTTATAGATCACTGTATGGATATTAATATTAAATGTAAGGAAAAAAAAGAGACATAGAAGATGTAGAGTCAGAATGACAGAATGGCAGAATGGTCAAGCTGCCAGCTTTATTTATATCAATAGGTTGCATTAGGTCATTGGCATCAGTAATATACTATTGTTTATTGTGTCATTTGGAAGGTTATGGAGTTAGCATCGTTATGCAGCTTATTCCTCAGTTACCTTCTACAGTTACAATATGCAATGTTAGAAGCTTTGTGTAGCTATCAATAAAGTTTGTTGTTTACAATTACTGTTAGGTGGACAGGTCCAGGAGCATGGAAGCTTGGTGAAACATTTTTATTGTATAACAAGAGTGTTTCTTTATTCCCAGGAGCTGTGTGCCTGAGATCAAGGCCAAAGCTGATAAGACTCCAGCACAAACCCTTCTAATGCAGGACATTGCTATAGCAGGTAGGCATCCCGTGTCTTTGCACAGAAGTTTTCCTAGCATCCAGGCATTTCTCGACTTGGCACAGAAACTTCCTAGCCACCAAGCATGCCACATTTATGAAGCCATCAGAGACCCCAGTCCCAAACACAGAACCCTTGTGGGCCAAAGGGAAGCATTAAGGCCAAAGGAAAGCTGTTATATCAGTTTTACATGCTATAATGTGGATATAATATTAGTTTTAAAACTGAAGAGCTGCCTGTGACCTTTTAATACAAACATGTCATCCATACTATGAAATTGTAATGGATATAATAGCTCCCCTGTGAACTTTATAACTAATATGGTATCCATATTAAGGCATCAAAAATTGACATAGTAGCTGAAATGTGTAATTTAGTGTTAATATTATATCCATACTGTGGACCTAAAACTAATCACATACCTTTTCTGTGGTCTTTCATATTAATACAATATCCATATTATAGCGTCTAAAACTAATATAATAGCTGCCCTGTAGCTTTTAGAACTAATATGATATCCAAATTATAACATTTGCCAAGGACCGTTAATATTAATATGATATTGATAAACTAGCATCTAAAACTAATAAAATATTTGCCTGTGACCTTTAATACTAATATGATATTCACATATACCATCAAAAGCAATACATGAACTTGCCTATGGCCTTAAATATTAATATAATATTCATACTGTGACATAAAAAACTAATATAATAGCTATCCTGTGAATTTTTAAAAATATTGTTTTAGTTGTTGATGGACACAATACGTTTACTTTATTTATGTTTCTTAATGTGGTGCTGAGGATTGAACTCAGTGCCTCACATGTGCTAGGCAGGCTCTCTACAAATGAGCCACAACCCCAGACCAACTACCCTGTGACTTTTAATAATAATATAACATCCATAACTTTTAATAATAATATAACCCATAAAAATAATATTGTAAATTCCCTGTGTATTATATTAATATAATCATTATATTATCATTATATTATTATTATTTATTATATCAATATAACATCCTTCCTATAGTATCTAAAACTGAATAGCTCTTCTATGGCCTTTAATACTAATAAAACATCCATACTATAGCTATTAAAAGTGGCATAATAGTTTTCTTGCAGCTTTTAATAGTATACCAACATGATATCCATACTCTACCATCTAAATATAACAAAATAGCTTCCCTGGAGTCTTTAATAATAATGTAATATAGTACTACAGCATCTAAAACAAATAGAATAGCTACTATCTTATGGCCTTACATACTATCTGATTTATATTATTAGAGAATACTGACAAAATAGCTGCACTGTGAATCTTTAACACAAACATGTTAGCCACATAATGGCATGTAAAACTGATACAACAGCTGTCCTGTGACCTTTACTACTAACTTTATCCATATGATAGCTTTGAAAATTGATATATCACCTGCCTGTGGATTTAGTGTTAATATTTTATCCTTACTATGGCATCTAAAACTAATTTAATAGGTTTCCTGTGGATTTTAGTACTAATATAATATTAATTATATAGAATCTAAATCTAATGCAATATCTGCCTTGTGATCTTTAATACTAATAAGATATCTATACAATAGAACCTAAAATTAACATTATAGGTGTCCTGTGGCCTTAAATACTGATATGATATTCATATTATAGCATCAAAATTGAATATAGTAACTGCCTGTGTTTTTTAATTCTAATATGATATGCATATTATTGGATCAAAACCTAAGATAATGGATGCCATGAAGCTTTTAATAATAAGATATTCATATTATAGTATGTGAAATGAATAGCTGCACTGCCTCCTTTATTACTAATATAATACTCGTCTTTTAGCATCTAAATCTGATATAATAATTGTCTTGTGGCCTTTATTACTAATATAATATATAATAATATCTAATTACTACTAATATAATATCTATAAAATAGTGTATAACTGCAATGTAATAGCTGCAAAGTGGCTTTTATTATTAACTCAAACTCCATTCTATAACTCCTTAAACTAATAGCTTGTTGTGGCCATTAATATTTATAAAAGAAGTATCCTGTGGCTTCTAGTACTAATATGATAGGTAGCCTTGAATATTAATATAATATCCATATTATGAACTCAAAAAAAAATATACTAGCTGCCCTGTGATCTTCAATATTAATATATAAACTGTACTATAGCATATAAAACTAATATCATAGCTGCTTTGTGGTCTTTAAGATGATATCCAAATTATATCATTTGAAGCTTACATAATTGTTGCCCTTTGGCATTTAATATTAATAGTATATCCATAAAAGAACATCTAGAACTAATATACCTTTAATACTAATACTGTATTTCCATTGGTATTAAAGATCACATTATGTATGTTATATTAATATTGAAGGCCACAGTTCAGCTATTCTATTGGTATTAAATGTGACTGGGTGGGTGTGTATATACTAATATTTATGACCTCTAATACTTACATAAAATCCAAAATATAGCTTTGGAAACATACATAATAGTTTCCCTATGGCCTTTAATACTAATATAATGTACATATCAGAGTATCTGAAACTGATATAATGACTACCCTGTGCCTTTAGTATTAATATGATATTCACACTATATCATTTAAAGGTAATGTAATAGCTGCTTAGTGTTTTCCAATACTAACATGATATTCACATCATATCATCCAAAACCGACATAACCACTGCCTTGTGCCTTGAATACTAATACAATATTCATGCTATACCCAATAAAATAATGGCTACCCTTCAGCCTTTCATAATAATATGATGTGAGGATATTAGCATCTAAAATTGATAACAGCTGCACCATGGCCTTTAATATTGATATAACATCCATACTTGGCTTATGAAACTAAAATAATAGCTGTCCTTTGTTCTTTTAATACAAACACAGAATCCATACTGTAGTACCTAAAATTGATATAAGAAATAATAGCTGCTTTGTGGCCTTTATAACTAATATGATATCCATACTATAGTATCTAAAATTAATATAATTGCTGCTCTGAAGAATTTAAGATTAAAACAACGTGCAAACTGTAGCACCTAAAACTACTTGCTGTCCTGTGTACTTTAACACCAATATGGTATCCCATATTATAGAATCTAATATTATACATTAAGTGTACTGTGATTTTAATAGTTATATATTCATACTGTAGCAACTAAAGCTGATATAATATATGCCCTGTGATGTTGAATAATTATGCAATAGCCATGCTGTCCATACTAAAGTCTCTTAAACTAATATAATGGAGAGTCTCTGGCCTTTAATACTTGTAAAAACATGTACACTTTAGCATGTCAAAGTGTTCAAACAGCTGCTCTGTGGCCTTTAATATTAATGTAATATCCATATTACAGAATCTAAGGCTAATAAGATAGATGAACTTTTTGTGAAATATATATGTATATATTAACATATAATAATATAGTAATATATTGATGTATTTATTAATATGTTAATATATTTTATATATTAATTAAAGGTTAATATAACATTAACCTTTTAATGTGAAATATATATATATATATATATTTTTTTTTTCAGTCTCTGAAACAAATGTAATATATTCTCTGAGTCCTTATTACTAATATCCACAGTGTAGCATCTGACATCTGATATATTAGTTGCACTATGGCCATTAATATTAATATGATATCCATGCTACAGCATCAAAAGTTTAAAAAAAAGTTGACTTTTGGCCTTCAATACTAACATAATATGTATACTATAGTATCTTAAACTACTATGAGAGCCATCCTGTTGCCTTTACTACTATATCCATAATCTGGCTTCTAAAACTGATGTAATAGCAGCCCTATGTCCTTTAGTATTAATGTAACATATTTCCTACATCAAAACTTGAAAAATAGCTACCCTGAAACTTCAGTATTAGTATAATATCCATACTATTGCATCTAAAACTGCCCTGTGTAGCATCTAAAACTGATGTAACAGTTGTCCAGTTGCCTTTGGTATTAATATAACATTCATACTAGTGCATCTGCAACAAATTTAGGAGCTGTCCTGTCTTTTAATAATATTTTATTCATACTATAGCATCAGAACTGATATTATAATTGCTCTATGGTCTTTCATATTAATGTGATAATCATACTCTTGCATTGAAAACCGATATCATTACTATCCTCTGGCTTTTAATTTAATGTGATATATATCATTTAAAATCAATATAGTAGCTTCCCTGTGGCATTTAATACTAACATCATATTCATATTGTAGCATCAAAAATGGATGTAAGAGCTGTTCTGTGGTCTTTTATACTAATATGATATCCATAGTGTAACATATAACACTAGCATACTAGCTGTTCATTTGTCCTTATTAGTAGCATGTTATCCACATGTGGCATCTAAAGCTAATAAAATAGCTTCCCTGTAGCCTTAAAGACTATTATGATATCCACACTATAGCTTCTAAAGCTAATATATTATCTTCCTTGTGGCCCTTAATGCTTATATAATATACATATTACAGCCTCTAAAGCCAATGTGATAAACATCCTTTGGCTTTTAATATTAATATAATATCCATACTTTGGTCACAAGACTGAAATAATAACTGCCCTGTGGTCTTTAATATTAACATAATATGCATAATTTGGCCTCTAAAACTAAGATATTAGCTGCCCTGTGGTCTCTAATATTAATATAATACATATACTGTGGCCTATTTTATAATATAATGGCTGTCCTGTGACCTCTAGGACAAATATGATATCTATAACATAGTATTCAAAACTAACAAAATAGCTGGCCCATAGTGATTATAATAAATATATTACATGTATTATGGATTCCAAAAGTAATACAATTGCTGACCTGTGGAACTTTGTACTAATATGATATCTATTCTGTACAATCTAAAACTAATATAATTGCAACAATGTGGCTTTTTATATTAATATAATATCCATACTAAAGTATATAGCTTTCCAGTGGCAATTATAATTTATACAATATAGGTATTATACATTTTAAAACTAATGTAACAGGTGCTCTTTGACTTTACTTTTAATATCCATACTATAGCATCTAAAATTCATATAATGACTGACCTGTGACCATTAGTACTAACATGATATCAATACAACAGCATTGAAACTGATATATTAATGTTCTGTAGCTTTTAATATTAACCTAACATCTTTAATATAGCATTTAATGCTCATATGATAGTTGCCCCATGGCCTCTAATATTAATATGATATAGATACTATAGGAACTAATTAATTTAATAACTGACCTGTTTCCTTTTTTATTAATATAGTACCTATACTGTGACCTCAAAAAGTAATTTAATTCCTATTCTATGTCATTTAACATTAATATAGTAGCCATAGTGTTGCCTTTTGAAATAATGTAATAAATTCATTTCTTGCTTGCATAATACACACAATATAGTATCTAAAATTAATACATAGCTGCACTGAGGCCTTGAGTACTCATGTAATATCAATACCGTGGCATCATCAATTAACTATTTGCCCTACAATCAATATTACTTGCTCTCTGGCAAGTAATATAAATATGATATTCATTGTATGCTATCTAAAATTAATTTAATAGCTACTGTGTTTTCTTTACTATTACTGTGACATCCTACTAGAGTATATAAAACTAAATAATAATTGGTGCACTTTGGCCTTTAGGATAGTGTAGCTTCTGATACTAATATATTAACTACCCTGTGGTCTTTAATGTTAACATTGGAAATTACAAAATATCCTTGGCTTTTAATTCCAGCATCTGAAATACAATATAATAGCTGCTCTGTGGTCTTTCATTTTGATATAATAGTCATATTATAGTTTCTAAAACGGATATAATAAGTGGCTTGTGACATTTAATAATAATGTGATACCATATAGTAGCATACAAAACTGATATATGCCTTTTGACTTTTATACTAATGTACCATCTTTATTTTATTAAATTTTTTTAAATATTTATTTTTTTAGGTGTAGATGGACACACATGCCTTTATTTTTTAAAGAGAGAGAATTTTTTATTATTTATTTTTCATTTTATTTTTTTAGAGAGAGAGAGAGAGAGAGAGAGAGAGAGAGAATTTTAATATTTATTTTTTAGTTCTCAGCGGACACAACATCTTTGTTGGTATGTGGTGCTGAGGATCGAACTCGGGCCACACGCATGCCAGGCGAGCGCACTACCTCTTAAGCCACATCCCCAGCCCCATGTAACATCTTTAGTATGATATCTAATACAACTTGGGCCAGCAACAGAGACCGAGGGGTGCTTTCCAGGGAACCCCAGCTCGGAATGAGGGACCCCAAAGTGCCACCAGGAAAGACACCCTGCCCTTGAGGCTCAGGGGGGTGAGAGGACGGGCACACATGCACAATAGTAGACGCTCCCCACCCTCTGCCACACCACTATTCTTGCTATTCTTCATCTGCTCTTCCTGTGCACAACACTAGCTCAAGAGGATGCCGAGATCTGCCTTCTGACCATCATGAGCACTTCCGCCAAGGTGAGTGCAGGCTTCCAACTTGCTGGGTCCTCTAAGAGCAGGCAGGCCAGGAATAAGGGTTGGAAATAGGGTTAAGGTAAGAGTAAAGGTTAGGGTTAAAGTTTAGGGGTAAGAGGTTAGGGGTTAGAGGTTAGGAGTAAGAAGTTAGAATTTAGTTTAGGGTTAAGGTTTAGGGTTTAGGGTTGGGGTTAGGGATAGGGTTAGGGTTAGGGTTAGGGTTAGTTAGGGTTAGGGTTAGGGTTAGGTTTAGGGTTAGGTTTAGGGTTAGGGTTAGGATTAGGGTTTAGCGTTTAGGGTTTAGGGTTTAGGGTTAAGGTTTAGGGTTTAGGGTTTAGGGTTTAGGGTTAGGTTTAGGGTTAGGGTTTTAGGGTTAGGTTTAGGGTTAGGGTTAGGGCTAGGGATAGGGCTAGGGCTAGGGCTAGGGCTATTGATGTATTGTCATAGGTACCCTCACCTAGTGAGTACTTGAATATTTTTACTGTGCCTTTTCCCCATCATGGGAATACTAACCTAGTAATGTACTGTCATAGGTACTCTCACCTGGTGTGTACTTGAACATCTTTACTGTGCCTTTTGCCCATTATGGGAATACTAACCTAGATGATATACTGTCATAGGTACCCTCAAATGGTGTGTACTTGAACATCATTACTGTGCCTTTTCCCCATCATAGCATGGGAATACTAACCTAGTGATGTACTGTCATAGGTACCCTCACCTGGTGAGTACTTGAATATCTTTATTGTGCCTTTTCATTATCATAGCATGGGAATACTAACCTAGTGATGTACTGTCATAGGTACCCTCACCTGGTGAGTACTTGAATATCTTTACTGTGCCTTTTCCCCATCATAGCATGGGAATACTAACCTAGTGATGTACTGTCATAGGTACTCTTACCTGGTGTGTACTTGAACATCTTTACTGTGCCTTTTCCTCATCATGGGAATACTAACCTAGTGATGTACTTCATAGGTATTTTCACCTGGTGTGTACTTGAACATCTTTACTGTGCCTTTTCCCCATCATAGCATGGGAATACGAACCTCGTGATGTACTTCATAGGTACTCTCACCTGGTGTGTACTTGAACATCTTTACTGTGCCTTTTCCCCATCATGGGAATACTAACCTAGATGATGTACTGTCATAGGTACCCTCACCTGGTTTGTACTTGAACATCATTACTGTGCCTTTTCCCCATCATAGCATGGGAATACGAACCTAGTGATGTACTGTCATAGGTACCCTCACCTGGTGAGTACTTGAATATCTTTACTGTGCATTTTCCCCATCATAGCATGGGAATACTAACCTAGTGATGTACTGTCATAGGTACCCTCACCTGGTGAGTACTTGAATATCTTTACTGTGCCTTTTCCCCATCAAAGCATGGGAATACTAACCTAGTGATGTACTGCCATAGGTACTCTTACTTGGTGTGTACTTGAACATCTTTACTGTGCCTTTTCCCCATCATGGGAATACTAACTTAGTGATGTACTTCATAGGTACTCTCACCTGGTGTGTACTTGAACATCTTTACTGTGCCTTTTCCCCATCATAGCATGGGAATACAAACCTAGTGATGTACTTCATAGGTACTCTCACCTGGTATGTACTTGAACATCTTTACTGTGCCTTTTCCCCATCATAGCATGGGAATACTAACCTAGTAATGTACTGTCATAGGTACTCTCACCTGGTGTGTACTTGAACATCTTTACTGTGCCTTTTCCCATCATAGCATGGGAATATTAACCTAGAGATGTACTGTCATAGGTACCCTCACCTGGTGTGTACTTGAACATCTTTACTGTGCCTTTTCCCATCATAGCATGGGAATACTAACCTAGATGATGTACTATCATAGGTACTCTCACCTGGTGTGTACTTGAATATCTTTTCTGTGCCTTTTCCCCATCATGGGAATACTAACCTAGTGATGTACTGTCATAGGTACTCTCACCTGGTGTGTACTTGAACATATTTACTGTGTCTTTTCAGCATCATAGCATGGGAATACTAATCTAGTGATGTATTGTCATAGGTACCCTCACCTCGTGAGTACTTGAATATCTTTACTGTGCCTTTTCCCCATCATGGGAATACTCCCCTAGTGATGTACTGTCATAGGTACCCTCACCTGGTGAGTATTTGATTATCTTTACTGTGCCTTTTCCCCATCATAGCATGAAAATACTAACCTAGTGATGTACTGTCATAGGTACCCTCACCTGGTGTGTACTTGAAAATCTTTACTTTGCCTTTTCCCCATCATGGGAATACTAACCTTGATGATTTACTATCATAGGTACTCTCACCTGGTGTGTACTTGAACATCTTTCCTGTGCCTTTTCCCCATCATGGCATGGGAATACTAACCTAGTGATGTACTTCATAAGTACTCTCACCTGGTGGGTACTTGAACATCTTTACTGTGCCTTTCCCCATCATAGCATGGGAATACTAACCTAGTAATGTACTGTCATAGGTACTCTCACCTGGTGTGTATTTGAACATCTTTGCTGTGCCTTTTACCATCATAGCATGGGAATACTAACCTAGATTATGTACTGTCATAGGTACCCTCACCTGGTGTGTACTGGAACATCTTTACTTTGCCTTTTCCCCATCATAGCATGGGAATACTAACCTGGTGATGTACTGTCATAGGTACCCTCACGTGGTGTGTACTTGAACATCTTTACTTTGCCTTTTCCCCATCATGGGAATACTAACCTAGATGATGTACTATCATAGGTACTCTCGCCTGGTGTGTACTTGAACATCTTTCCTGTGCCTTTTCCCCATCATAGCATGGGAATACTAACCTAGTAATGTACTGTCATAGGTACTCTCACCTGGAGTGTACTTGAACATCTTTACTGTGCCTTTTCCCAATCATAGCATGGGATTAGTAACCTAGTAATGTACTGTCATAGGTACTCTCACCTGGTGTGTACTTGAACATGTTTACTGTGCCTTTTCCCATCATAGCATGGGAATACTAACCTAGATGATGTACTGTCATAGGTACTCTCACCTGGTGTGTACTTGAACATCTTTACTGTGCCTTTTCCCCATCATGGGAATACTCCCCTAGCGATGTACTATTATAGGTACTCTCACCTGGTGTGTACTTGAACATCTTTACTGTGCCTTTTCCCCATCATGGGAATACTAACCTAGTGATGTACTGTCATAGGTACTCTCACTTGGTGTGTACGTGAACATCTTTACTATGCCTTTTCCCCATCATAGCATGGGAATACTAACATAGTGATGTATTTTCATAGGTACCCTCACTTGGTGAGTACTTGAATATCGTTACTGTGCCATTTCGCCATCATAGGATGGGAATACTAACCTAGTGATGTACTGTCATAGGTACCCTCACCTGGTGTGTACTTGAACATCTTTACTGTGCCTTTTCCCCATCATGGGAATACTCCCCTAGCGATGTACTGTCATAGGTACTCTCACCTGGTGTGTACTTGAACATCTTTACTGTGCCTTTTCCCCATCATGGGAATACTAACCTAGTGATGTACTGTCATAGGTACTCTCACTTGGTGTGTACGTGAACATCTTTACTATGCCTTTTCCCCCTCATACCATGGGAATACTAACATAGTGATGTATTTTCAATGGTTCCCTCACTTGGTGAGTACTTGAATATCGTTACTGTGCCATTTCGCTATCATAGGATGGGAATACTAACCTAGTGATGTACTGTCATAGGTACCCTCACCTGGTGTGTACTTGAACATCTTTACTGTGCCTTTTCCCCATCATAGCATGGGAATACTAACCTAGATAATGTACTATCATAGGTACTCTCACCTGGTGTGTACTTGAATATATTTACTGTGCCTTTTCCCCATTATGGGAACACTAACCTAGTGATGTATTTCATAGGTACTCTCACCTGGTGTGTACTTGAACATCTTTACTGTGCCTTTTCCCCATCATAGCATGGGAATACTAACCTAGTGATGTATTGTCATAGGTACCCTCACCTAGTGAGTACTTGAATATTATTACTGTGCCTTTTCCCCATCATGGGAATACTAACCTAGTGATGTACTGTCATAGGTACCCCCACTTGGTGAGTACTTGAATATCTTTACTGTGTCTTTTCCCCATCATGGGAATACTAACCAAGATGATGTACTGTCATAGGTACCCTCACCTGGCGAGTACTTGAACATGTTTACTGTGCCTTTTACCCATCATAGCATGGGAATACTAACCTAGTGTTGTGCTTCATAGGTACCCTCACGTGGTGTGTACTTGAACATCTTTACTGTGCCTTTTTTCCAACATGGGAATACTAACCTAGATGATGTACTGTCATAGGTACCCTCACCTGGTGTGTACTTGAACATCTTTACTGTGCCTTTTTCCCATCATGGGAATACTAACCTAGTGATGTACTGTCATAGGTACTCTCACCTGGTGTGTACTTGAACATCTTTTCTGTGCCTTTTCCCCATCATGGGAATACTAACCTAGTGATGTACTGTCATAGGTACCCTCACGTGGTGTGTACTTGAACATCTTTACTGTGCCTTTTCCCCATTATAGTATAAGAATACTAACCCAGTGATTTACTGTCATAGGTACCCTCACCTGGTGTGTACTTAAACATCTTTACTGTGCCTTTCCCCATCATACCATGGGAATACTAACCTAGATGATGTACTGTCATAGGTACTCTCACCTGGTGTGTACATGAACATCTTTACTGTGCCTTTTCCCCATCATAGCATGGGAATACTAACCTAGTGATGTAATAGGTACCCTCAGCTAGTGAGTACTTGAATATCTTTTCTGTGCCTTTTCCTCATCATGGGAATACTAACCTAGTAATGTACTGTCATAGGTACTCTCACGTGGTGTGTACTTAAACAATTTACTGTGCCTTTTCCCCATCATGGGAATACTAACCTAGTGATGTACTGTCATAGGTACCCTCACCTGGTGTGTACTTGAACATCTTTACTGTGCCTTTTCCCCATCATGGGAATACTAACCTAGTGATGTACTGTCATAGGTACTCTCACCTGGTGTGTACTTGAACATCTTTACTGTGCCTTTTCCCCATCATGGGAATACTACCGTAGTGATATACTGTCATAGGTACTCTCACCTGGTGTGTACTTGAACATCTTTACTGTGCCTTTCCCCATCATAGCATAAGAATACTAACCTAGTGATGTATTGTCATAGGTACCCTCACCTAGTGAGTACTTGAATATTTTTACTGTGCCTTTTCCCCATCATGGGAATACTAACCTAGTAATGTACTGTCATAGGTACTTTCACCTGGTGTGTACTTGAACATCTTTACTGTGCCTTTTCCTCATCATGGGAATAATAACCTAGATGATGTACTGTCATAGGTACCCTCACCTGGTGTGTACTTGAACTTCTTTACTCTGCCTTTTCCCCATCATGGGAATAGTAACCTAGTAATGTACTGTCATAGGTACTCTCACCTGGTGTATACTTGAACATCTATACTGTGCCTTTTACCCATCATTAGAATACTAACCTAGATGATGTACTGTCATAAGTGCTCTCACCTGGTGAGGATTTGAACATCTTTACTGTGTCTTTTCCCCATTATGGGAATACTAACCTAGTGATGTACTGTCACAGGTACCCTCACCTGGTTTGTGCTTGAACATCTTTACTGTGCCTTTTACCCATCATAGCATGGGAATACTAACCCAGTGATGTACTATCATAGGTACTCTCACCTAGTGTGTACTTGAATTTCTTTATTGTGCCTTTTCCCCATCATGGGAATACTACCCTAGTGATGTACTTCATAGGTACTCTCACCTGGTGTGTACTTGAACATCTTTACTGTGCCTTTTCCTCATCATGGGAATAATAACCTAGATGATGTACTGTCATAGGTACCCTCACCTGGTGTGTACTTGAACTTCTTTACTGTGCCTTTTCCCCATCATGGGAATAGTAACCTAGTAATGTACTGTCATAGGTACTCTCACCTGGTGTATACTTGAACATCTATACTGTGCCTTTTACCCATCATTAGAATACTGACCTAGATGATGTACTGTCATAAGTGCTCTCACCTGGTGAGGATTTGAACATCTTTACTGTGTCTTTTCCCCATTATGGGAATACTAACCTAGTGATGTACTGTCACAGGTACCCTCACCTGGTTTGTGCTTGAACATCTTTACTGTGCCTTTTACCCATCATAGCATGGGAATACTAACCCAGTGATGTACTATCATAGGTACTCTCACCTAGTGTGTACTTGAATTTCTTTATTGTGCCTTTTCCCCATCATGGGAATACTACCCTAGTGATGTACTTCATAGGTACTCTCACCTGGTGTGTACTTGTACATCTTTACTGTGCCTTTTCCCCATCATGGGAATACTAACCTAGTAATGTACTATCATAGGTACCCTCACCTGGTGTGTACTTGAACATCTTTACTGTGCCTTTACTATCATAGCATGGCAATACTAACCTAGATGAAGTACTGTCAGAGGTACTCTCACGTGGTGTGTACTTGAACATCTTTACTGTGCCTTTTCCCCATCATAGCATGGGAATACTAACCCAGTGATGTACTGTCATAGGTACCCTCACCTGGTGTGTACTTGAACATCTTTACTCTGCCTTTACTATCATAGCATGGGAATACTAACCTAGATGATGTACTGTCATAAGTACTCTCACCTGGTGTGTACTTGAACATCTTTACTGTGCCTTTTCCCCATCATAGAATGGGAATACTAACCTAGTGATATATTGTAATAGGTACCCTCACCTAGTGAGTACTTGAATATCTTTACTGTGTCTTTTCCTCATTTTTGGAATACTACCCTAGTAATGTACTGTCATAGGTACTCTCACCTGGTGTGTACTTGAACATCTTTACTGTGTCTTTTCCCCATCATGGGAATACTAACCTAGATGATGTACTGTCATAGGTACCCTCACCTGTTGTGTACTTGAACATCTTTACTGTGTCTTTTCCTCATCATAGCATGGGAATACTAACCCAGTGATGTACTGTCATAGTTACCCTCACCTGGTGAGTACTTGAATATCTTTATTGTGCCTTTTCACCATCATGGG
Source organism: Ictidomys tridecemlineatus (assembly GCF_052094955.1). Lineage (NCBI taxonomy): Eukaryota > Metazoa > Chordata > Mammalia > Rodentia > Sciuridae > Ictidomys > Ictidomys tridecemlineatus. The sequence goes on along the minus strand of NC_135490.1, from coordinate 9,497 downwards.
AATACTAACCTGGTGATGTACTGTCATAGGTACCCTCACCATGTGTGTACTTGAACATCTTTACTGTGCCGTTTCCCCATCATAGCATGGGAATACTAACCTAGATGATGTACTATCATAGGTACCCTCACCTGGTGTGTACTTGAACATCTTTGCTTTGCCTTTTCCCCATCATGGGAATACTAACCTAGTGATGTACTGTCATAGGTACCCTCACCCGGTGTGTACTTGAACATCTTTACTGTGCCTTTTCCCCATCATAGGATGGAAATACTAACCTAGTGATGTACTGTCATAGGTAGTCTCACCTGGCGAGTACTTGAACATCTTTACTGTGCCTTTTACCCATCATAGCATAGGAATACTAACCTAGTGTTGTGCTTCATAGGTACCCTCACGTGGTGTGTACTTGAACATCTTTACTGTGCTTTTTTTCCATCATGGGAATACTAACCTAGATGATGTACTGTCATAGGTACCCTCACCTGGTGTGTACATGAACATCTTTACTGTGCCTTTTTCCCATCATGGGAATACTAACCTAGTGATGTACTGTCATAGGTACTCTCACCTGGTGTGTACTTGAACATCTTTACTGTGCTTTTTCCCCATCATGGGAACACTAACCTAGTGATGTACTGTCATAGGTACCCTCACCTGGTGTGTACTTGAACATCTTTACTGTGCCTTTTCCCCATCATTGGAATACTAACCTAGTGATGTACTGTCATAGGTACTCTCACCTGGTGTGTACTTGAACATCATTATGTGCCTTTTCCCCATCATGGGAATACTACCCTAGTTATGTACTGTCATAGGTACTCTCACCTGTTGTGTAATTGAAAATCTTTACTGTGCCTTTCCCCATCATAGCATAAGAATACTAACCTAGTGATGTATTGTCATTGGTACCCTCACCTACTGAGTACTTGAATATCGTTACTGTGCCTTTTCCCCATCATGGGAATACTAACCTAGTAATGTACTGTCATAGGTACTCTCACCTGGTGTGTACTTGAACATCTTTACTGTGCCTTTTCCCCATCATGGAAATACTAACCTAGATGATGTACTGTTATAAGTGCCCTTACCTGGTGAGGACTTGAACATCTTTACTGTGCCTTTTCCCCATCATGGGAATACTAACCTAGTGATGTACTGTCATAGGTACCCTCACTGGTGTGTACTTGAACATGTTTACTGTGCCTTTACCAACATAGCATGGGAATACTAACCTAGATGATGTACTGTCATAGGTACTTTCACCTGGTGTGTAATTGAACATCTTTACTGTGCCTTTTCCCCATCATAGTATAAGAATACTAACCCAGTGATTTACTGTCATAGGTACCCTCACCTGGTGTGTCCTTGAACATCTTTACTGTGCCTTTCCCCATCATAGCATGGGAATACTAACCTAGATGATGTACTGTTATAGGTACTCTCACCTGGTGTGTACATGAACATCTTTACTGTGCCTTTTCCCCGTCATAGCATGGGAATACTAACCTAGTGATTTATTGTAATAGGTACCCTCAGCTAGTGAGTACTTGAATATCTTTATTGTGCCTTTTCCTCATCATGAGAATACTAACCTAGTAATGTACTGTCATAGGTACTCTCACCTGGTGTGTACTTGAACATCTTTGCTGTGCCTTTTACCATCATAGCATGGGAATACTAACCTAGATTATGTACTGTCATAGGTACCCTCACCTGGTGTGTACTTGAACACCTTTACTGTGCCTTTCCCCATTATAGCATGGGAATACTAACCTAGATGATATACTGTCATAGGTACTCTCACCTGGTGTGTACATGAACATCTTTACTGTGCCTTTTCCCCATTATAGTATGGGAATACTAACCTAGTGATGTACTTCATAGGTACTGTCACCTGGTGTGTACTTGAACATCTTTACTGTGCCTTTTCCCCATCATAGCATGGGAATACTAACCTAGTAATGTACTGTCATAGTTACTCTCACCTGGTGTGTACTTGAACATCTTTACTGTGCCTTTCCCCATCATAGCATAAAATACTAACCTAGATGATTTACTGTCATAGGTACCCTCACCTGGTGTTTACTTTAACATCTTTACTGTGCCTTTTCCCCATCATAGCATGGGAATACTAACCTAGATGATGTACTGTCATAGGTACTCTCACCTGGTGTGTACTTGAATATCTTTACTGTGCCTTTTCCTTATCATGGGAATACTAACCTAGTGATGTACTTCATAGGTACTCTCCCGTGGTTTGTACTTGAATATCTTTACTGTGCCTTTTCCCCATCATGTGAATACTAACCTAGTGATGTACTGTCATAGGTACCCTCACCCGGTGTATACTTGAACATCTTTACTGTGCCTTTTCCCCATCATAGGATGGGAATACTAACCTAGTGATGTACTGTCATAGGTACTCTCCCCTGGCGAGTACTTGAACATCTTTACTGTGCCTTTTACCCATCATAGCATGGGAATACTAACCTAGTGATGTACTTCATAGGTACTCTCACGTGGTGTGTATTTGAATATGTTTACTGTGCCTTTTCCGCATCATGTGAATACTAACCTAGAAGATGTACTGTCATAGGTACCCTCACCTGGTGTGTACTTGAACATCTTTACTGTGCCTTTTCCCTTCATAGCATGGGAATACTAACCTAGATGATGTACTGTCATAAGTGCTCTCACCTGGTGAGGACTTGAACATCTTTACTGTGCCTTTTCCCCATCATGGGAATACTAACCTAGTGATGTGCTGTCATAGGTACTCTTACCTGGCGAGTACTTGAACATCTTTACTGTGCCTTTTACCCATCATAGCATGGGAATACTAACCTAGTGATGTACTTCATAGGTACTCTCACGTGGTGTGTACTTGATTATCTTTTCTGTGCCTTTTCTCTATCATGGGAATACTAACCTAGATGATGTACTGTCATAGGTACCCTCACCAGGTGTGTACTTGAACATCTTTACTGTGCCTTTTCCCCATCATAGCATGGGAATACTAACCTAGATGATGTACTGTCATAAGTGCTCTCACCTGGTGAGGACTTGATCATCTTTACTGTGTCTTTTCTTCATCATGGGAATTCTAAACTAGTGATGTACTGTCATAGGTACCCTCACCTGGTGAGTACGTGAATATATTTTCTGTGCCTTTTCGCCATCATGGCAAGGGAATACTAACCTAGTGATGTACTGTCATAGGTACTCTCACCTGGTGTGTACTTGAACATCTTTACTGTGCCTTTTCCCCATCATGGGAATACTAACCTAGTGATGTACTGTCATAGGTACTCTCACCTGGTGTGTACTTGAACATCTTTACTGTGCCTTTTCCCCATCATGGGAATACTAACCTAGTGATGTACTGTCATAGGTACTCTCACCTGGTGTGTACTTGAATATCTTTACTGTGCCGTTTCCCCATCAAGGGAATACAAACCTAGTGATGTACTGTCATAGGTACTCTCACCTGGTGAGTTCTTGAACATCTTTACTGTGCCTTTCCCATCATAGCATGGGAATAGTAACCTAGTGATGTACTGTCATAGGTACCCTCACCTGGTGTGTACTTGAACATCTTTACTGTGCCTTTTTTTCCATCATAGCATGGGAATACTAACCTAGATGATGAACTCTCATAGGTACTCTCACCTGGTGTGTACTTGAACATCTTTACTGTGCCTTTTCCCCATCATGGGAATACTACCCTAGTGATGTACTGTCATAGGTACTCTCACCTGGTGTGTATTTGAACATCTTTACTGTGCCTTTTCCCCATCATAGCATAGGAATACCAACCTAGTGATGTACTGTCATAGGTACCCTCACATAGTGAGTAATTGAATATTTTTACTGTGCCTTTTCTCCATCATGGGAATACTAACCTAGTAATCTACTGTCATAGGTACTCTCACCTGGTGTGTACTTGAACATATTTACTGTGCCTGTTACCCATCATTGCATAAGAATACTAACCTAGATGATGTACTGTCATAGGTACCCTCACCTGGTGTGTACTTGAACATCTTTATTGTGCCTTATCCTCATCATGGGAATACTAACCTAGTAATGTACTGTCATAGGTACTCTCACCTGGTGTGAACTTGAACATCTTTATTGTGCCTTTTCCCCATCATGGGAATACTAACTTAGTAATGTACTGTCATAGGTACTCTCACCTGGTGTGTATTTGAACATCTTTACTGTGCCTTTTCCCCATCATGGGAATACTAACCTAGTGATGTATATTCACAGGTACCCTCACCTGGTTTGTACTTTAACTTCTTTACTGTGCCTTTTACCCATCATAGCACGGGAATACTAACCCAGTGATGTACTATCATAGGTACTCTCATGTGGTGTGTACTTGAACATCTTTACTGTGCCTTTTCTCCATCATGGGAATACTACCCTTGTGATGTACTTCATAGGTACTCTCACCTGGTGTGTACTTGAACATCTTTACTGTGCCTTTTCCTTATCATGGGAATACTAACCTAGTAATGTACTGTCATAGGTACCCTCACCTGGTGTGTATTTGAACATCTTTACTTTGCCTTTTACCAATCATAGCATGGGAATACTAACCTAGTGATGTATTTTCATAGGTACCCTCACCTAGTGAGTACTTGAATATCTTTCCTGTGCCTTTTCCCCATCATGGGAATACTAACCTAGTGATGTACTGTCATACGTACCCTCACCTGGTGAGTACTTGAATATCTTTACTGTGCCTTTTTCCCATCATAGCATGGGAATACTAACCTAGTGATGTACTGGTATAGGTACCCTCACCTGGTGTGTATTTGAACATCTTTACTGTGCCTTTTCTCCATCATGGGAATACTACCCTTGTGATGTACTTCATAGGGACTCTCACCTGGTGTGTACTTGAACATCTTTACTGTGCCTTTTCCTTATCATGGGAATACTAACCTAGTAATGTACTGTCATAGGTACCCTCACCTGGTGTGTATTTGAACATCTTTACTTTGCCTTTTACCAATCGTAGCATGGGAATACTAACCTAGTGATGTATTTTCATAGGTACCCTCACCTAGTGAGTACTTGAATATCTTTCCTGTGCCTTTTCCCCATCATGGGAATACTAACCTAGATGATGTACTGTCATAGGTACCCTCACCTGGTTTGTACTTGAACATCATTACTGTGCCTTTTCCCCATCATAGCATGGGAATACTAACCTAGTTATGTAGTGTCATAGCTACTCTCACCTGGTGAGTACTTGAATATTTTTATTGTGCCTTTTCCCCATCATAGCATGGGAATACTTACCTAGTGATGTACTGTCATAGGTACTCTTACCTGGTGTGTACTTGAACATGTTTAGTGTGCCTTTTCCCCATCATGGGAATACTAATCTAGTGATGTACTTCATAGTTACTCTCACCTAATTTATACTTGAACATCTTTACTGTGCCTTTTCTCCATCATAGCATGGGAATACTAACGTAGTAATGTACTGTCATAGGTACTCTCACCTGGTGTGTACTTGAATATTTTTACTGTGCTTTTTCCCCATTGTAGCATGGGAATACTAACCTTGTATTGTACTGTCATAGGAACACTCACCTGGTGTGTACTTGAACATCTTTACTGTGCCTTTCCCCATCGTAGCAAGGGAATACTAACCTAGATGATGTACTGTCATAGATACCCTCACCTTTTGTGTACTTGAACATCTTTACTGTGCCTTTTCCCCATCATAGCATGGGAATACTAACCTAGTGATGTATTGTCATAGGTACCCTCACCTAGTGAGTACTTGAATATCTTTACTGTGCCTTTTCCCCATCATGGGAATACTAACCTAGTAATGTACTGTCATAGGTACTCTCACCTGGTGTGTACTTGAACATCTTTCCTGTGCCTTTTTTCCATCAAGGGAATACTAACCTAGATGATGTACTGTCATATGTACCCTCACCTGGTGTGTACTTGAACATCTTTACTGTGCCTTTTCCCCATCATGGGAATACTAACCTAGTGATGTACTCTCATAGGTACCCTCACCTGGTGAGTACTTGAATATCTTTACAATGCCTTTTTCCCATCAGAGCATGGGAATACTAACCTAGTTTTGTACTGTTATAGGTACTCTTACCCGGTGTGTACTTGAACATTTTTACTGTGCCTTTTCCCCATCATGGGAATACTACCCTAGTGATGTAGTTTATAGGTACTCTCACCTGGTGTGTACTTGAAAATCTTACTGTGCCTTTTCCTCATCATAGCATGGGAATACTAAGCTAGTGATGTACTTCATAGGTATTCTTACCTGGTGTGTACTTGAACAGCTTTACTGTGTTTTTTCTCCATCATAGCATGGGAATACTAACCTAGTAATGTACTGTCATAGGTACTCTCACCTAGTGTGTACTTGAACATCTTTACTGTGCCTCTCCCCATTATAGCATGGGAATACTAACCTAGATGATATACTATCATAGGTACCCTCACCTGGTGTGTACTTGAACATCTTTACTGTGCCTTTTCCCCATCATAGCATGGGAATACTAACCTAGATGATGTACTATCATAGGTACTTTCTCCTGGTGTGTACTTGAATATCTTTACTGTGCCTTTACCCCATCATGGGGATACTACCCTACCGATGTACTGTCATAGGTACTCTCACCTGGTGTGTACTTGAACATATTTACTGTGCCTTTTACCCATCATTGGAATAGTAACCTAGATGATGTACTGTCATAGGTATTCTCACCTGGTGAGTACTTGAATATCTTTACGGTGCCTTTCCTCATCATAGCATGGTAACACTAACCTAGTGATGTACTGTCATAGGTACTATCACCAGGTGTGTACTTGAATATCTTTACTTTGCCTTTTCCCCATGATAGCATGAGAATATTAACCTAGTGATGTACTGTCATAGGTACTCTCACCTAGTGAGTACTTGAATATCTTTACTGTGCCTTTTCCTATTCATGGGAAT